>NC_092770.1:54369879-54981546 GCF_047496795.1 Chiloscyllium punctatum | reverse complement strand
TAAAACAATGTGTTTTCGAGTGGAAAGCTTGGGGTATAGCAGGAATCGGAGCTTGGGTCCCAGCTATTCCCAATAAACTCCAAACGTTTGGTTGTGGGAATCAAATGCAACATTCACAGTTCTGCTGATGGCACTAAATGTCGATGTCGGATTGTGAGTCGTTGAGCAGGATGTAAAAATGCTCCTAAGTGATTGAGACAAGTGGAGTGAATAGGCAAATACATGGCAAATGGAGAGCAATGGGGGTAGATGTGACGTCGTGCCCTTTGGTGGGAAAACAGGACGGCAACCTACAATTTGAAAAGGGATTGGTTGAAAAAATATTGATTTATAAAGGAACTTATGCTGCATTTTTGTTTCGTTCTGCGCAGACCTCCGAGGTCTATGCAAGGCAGTGCGTTCTGAAGCAAGCAGTCAATGTTGGGAATGGCTTCGCCACGCTGACCAGTGTACATAGAGCCACCAAGTGGGGAGCTGTAACATTGAAAAGGGTTTGGATCTCCCTCCACACAATCACTGAAAGCATTATTGCAGGAACAGAAAGCAGTTAGGAAGATCAATGATGTGTTGACCTTCATTTCAGGGGGATTTGAGTCCAGGAGTAAGGGTGTGTTACTGCAGCTGTACAGGCCCTTGGTGAGACCCCATCTTGAACATTGTGCAGTATTGCGTGCAGTTTTGGTTTCCTTACTTAATAAAAGACGAACCTGACATTGAGGAAGAGCAGCGAAGGATGACCTGACTGATCTCTGGAATGACAGGCTGGGTGTGGGAGCAGAGTTTGGGACGACTGAGCCTGTATTCAATGGGCTTTAGGAAAATGAGTGGAGATCTCAGAGAATTATATAAAACTCTGACAGGGCGAGACAGATTGGAAGCAGGGATAGTAATTCCCCTGACTGTGATGTCTAATACAAGGGACCACAGTATTAGATACAGGCAGGTCACTCTGCATTGAGATGCGAATAAATGTGTGTACTCAGAGACTGGCGAACCTGGGGAGTTCTCTCCCACATAAGGCTGTGGAAACCAGGACATTAAATATAAATAAGGATTTCTGGACACTAAAGGAATGAGCAGACAGCTGGAGTACAGCTGTCACAGGCTCTCAGATGTTAAGAAGGAGATCTCTGCAGTGTCAACAGGACTGTGTTTCCCGTTCCCTTTTCGGACAACGAGTTTTTTCTTGGTTTTATCATTCCAAATCTTGAAGCAGTTTGATAATGGTACAACATATATAACGGGGGCTATGGGGTTAAGGGGAGAACCCTGAAATATCAGTAAAAACCGCAAAAATGAAAGGTGGTCTAACACACACATTAGCACAGTCTAAGTTAATCTTTAAAACATATATTACAATGAAATAGTACCACGGTGGCACAGTGGTTAGCACTGCTGCCTCACAGCGCCAGAGACCCGGGTTCATTTCCCGCCTCAGGCGACTGACTGTGTGGAGTTTGCACGTTCTCCCCGTGTCTGCGTGGGTTTCCTCCGGGTGCTCCGGTTTCCTCCCACAGTCTAAAGATGTGCAGGTCAGGTGAATTGGCCATGCTAAATTGCCCGCAGTGTTAGGTAAGGGGTATATGTAGGGGTATGGGTGGGTTACGCTTCGGCGGGGCGGTGTGGACTTGTTGGGCCGAAGGGCCTGTTTCCATACTGTACGTAATCTAATCTAATCTAAAAAAAACTTCAAGACTACAGCGGTGTACCTTTCACGATGCTGTTCACCAGATGTTTTCGTGATGCTGCCGTGGAATTCCAGTTCTTCCCGAAATTCTCCCCCAGTTTGAAATGGTGTTTCTTCGTAACGTAGACAACAATTCCCAGTGGGAGGCTCAGTTTCAAGGCTTGCAGAGCGGATTGCATCCCTGTTTTAGCTGAACACACTGAGTCTGCATTTTGCAGATCACGAGCTTGGGTTTTGCTGTTTAGTCAATGTTGGGATGGAATCGCGTAACAGTGATAGCAGCTTGCTTTATTTTTAAAAAGCACACAATTCATGAACGGCATTGCAGCCAAATCATGATTAATAGGCATGTGTCACCACAGAACGGCCTATATATTGATTGGAGGAGCAAAATTGATGGACAACAGTGACGACAGCAATTCTTATTACATATTTCACGATGTTTAAGCATATTAAGGAATTGCGAACACTGTGTGAGGAAAACTGCACTGAGGACATTTTCTCCATTAGCTAGAATAGGGAAGCCTCAATGTGTTGAATAGCCTACTCCTTTCCTGATGCTTCTGTGCAGTCTGTGAGAAAGCTCTGCAAATGTTGTCAATAGCTCTTACATGTTCGGAAGGAAATCTCTTCAGGGTCGACAGGACTGCCTCCCGTTTCCTTTTCCGATACCGAGACTAGTGCTGGGCATTGGGTATGGTTTTACCCTTGAAGTACTGAAGCAGTTTGATACAATTGAGTGTTTTGCTTGGTCTTTTCATAGACCATTGAAGAGTTTATCACGTGTCTGTGTGTCTGGAGTCACTTTTAGGCCAGACCAAGAAAGCACGGGAGATTCACTTCCTGAAAGTACATTGGGGAAAGACATAGATGCTTACAATCGACAATGGCTTTAGGGTTACGATTACTGACACCAGATTTTAGATATTTATATGTTATTAATTGTTTTTAACTTCCACCAGCTGCCAGAGCATTAGCCTGGTCTGGATTAGTAATCCAATGACATTTCCACAACCTCACCATCTCCACATTGGGACCTATCAGAAACCGCACGGAGCAGGTTATTTCTGTGCTGCTTGACAACTCTGTCAGAAAGAACTCCCAACAATTTGGGTATCGAGATGGGACTGATGGGGTGGTAATTTGTCAGATTGTAATTATTCTCCTCTTTGCGGACTGGACATAATTGAGTAATTTTCCTTATTGCCAGGGGGATGTTAGAGTTGGTGCTGGAATGAAAGAGCTTCCACAGGGACACGGCTTGTTATGCAGCACAAGACTTCAGTCCTATTGCAGGAATGGTGCCAGGGCTCATTTCCTTTGTCGTATCTACTGTGTTCAGCTGCTCCTTCATCTCACGTGCAGCGAATCGAATTGATTGAAGACTGGCATCTGTGATTCCATGTGCATCATGGCGAGGGTGATCTGCATCATCCAAGCAACACTTCTGGCTGAGGATGGTGCATACAATGTATTGTTGTCTTTTACACTGATGTACAGGATTGTTCCATTATTTATGATGGTGATATATCTGGAGTCCTCTCCTCCAGTAAGTTTTTGAATGGTCCATTGATATTTATTACTGGATGTGACAGGACTGCAAAACTTAGATCTGATCTGTTAGTCTGGGGATAATATCGCCCTCTCTCCCAGATGTTAGCCCTGATGTTTGGAATCCTAACAGTCAAGTGCGGTAGCTTAACGGGTTATCATTACGTTTAGATACACATGATTCTGGCTCTGGTGCGTTCACCCCACATTCGTCACTGAACCATAGATCAGCTTGATGCTCATGGTAGCCTGGTGGATTATCCTGGGTGAACAGTTACAGATTATGATTGATTACAATGCTGCTTCTGCTGCTGCTGTTGTCCACAGCATGACAGTTCGAACTGCAATATCCGCGATTCCATTCTCCTGACCATCCCGCAGTTCATATCGAGACCCATTCACCCATCACTCCTGTACTCAGTGACCTAAACTGGTTTCTGATGTGGTAACACTTCCATTTTCATATCCTCATTCTGCTGAGGGTTTCTCCCGAGTGTCACGCCTCCAATTTGTTACATTACTCAAACACTTTAACGTATTCATTTGAATCTTTTCCTTTCCCGCAATGTCATCTTATGTGCTTGAAGTGAATGTGTTTCCCTCTGTTTCTCTCCCTGACCATGATTAAGAGCTCTGTAGTATCAGTGATGCCAAACTTATGGAACCAAGGAATTTGTGCTTCTTGTGTTATCGTTCACTTCCTTGTGTATGGAAGTCCATGCTGAACAGGGCGTATGAGCAACTTTGACACATAATTTTGGAACTTGTTCAAAAATAGAAATTGCTGAACAAACTATGCAGGTATGGCAGCATATTCAGGAGTGAATTCAGAGTTAATCTTTTGGCTAAGTGTCCCTTCTATAAAGCTCCCAGATCCTCCAGCATTTTTGTATTTTTATTTCCAGTATCCATAGTTGTTTATTTAATTGAAAATTTGTTCTGTACCTATTCTGGAGTAACTCAGCAGGTCTGGCAGCATTTGGAGAGACATAGGGACAGAGATGGCGTTTCAAGTCCAGTGTGACACTTCTTTGGAATTGCAAATGATTGGAAAATGTTTTTTTAATCCCTTGTCAGAGGGTGGGGGGTGGATGACAGTGTAAAGAGGGTGTGGCAAAAGATAAATAGGACTTATATCAGTGGCGAACGAGAAGATGATGTAAAATGAGTATAAATTCAGATGTGAGTTGGGAAAAGGGGTTCTCTATATTTAGTGCAAGCTAAAGAAGGCACAAACACATAGGGAGACCAGGAGGAAGAATGTTGACTATGTGGCATTACATAGATTTGGGCAGAGATACGTTTTCACTGGAGAGATCTTCGCCCCCTTCAGACAAGGAAATTCAGGTGTTTGACTCCTTATTGGCACTAGTAAGAGTTTCATGCTGCCTTAGTATTGTAATATGGAGAAAAACTAATCACTGTATGAAGTTTTGGGCTGAGTGTTGTTTACCATTCGCTTTTAATATTGTTTCAACTTTGCAGTGATAATTTTAAATGCTTGGTCTTGAAGTTAATATCAGATGGAGTGTAGGAGGTTGAGGGATGAAATTATAGAAGTGTATAAAATCATGAGAGACATGGATAGGTTGCATAGCCAACGTCTTTTCGACAAGTTAGTGAATTTCAAACATGGTGGACATAGCTTTAAGGTGAAAGGGGAAGATTTAAAAGGGACGAAGAAGCAACTTTTTCATGCAGAGGGTGACCTGTGCATGGAATGAGCTGCCAGAGCAAAAGTGGTAGATACAGCTCCAATATTGAAAAGACAGTTGGACACACATATTAATGGGAAACGTACAGAGGCATTTGGGCCAAGTGCAAGCAGGTGGAACTTGTTTAGTTTGGAAAACCTGGTCAGAATGGACAAGTTGGACCAAAGGGTCTGTGTGTGGGTGATATGGCTGCATGAGCTCTTCTGTGTTTATAACAAAAAAATTTAGGATGAGTGGGTGACATTTTGTGCAAATGAAGTCACGAAAGTATATTGAGGATATTTGGAGGGTGTGACGGGGAATTGCCCAGAGGGAATTTGGAGGTAATTTACACCAATATTTTACATTGGTCCTCACAAGGTGAGAGGCACTGTAAATATTTCAATGCTATAAACAAAATGGTATTAGTAGGGATATTCTAACAAAAGGAACAAGTTTTTTTAAAACAAATTGAGAAGTGTAAGGGGGGGGGACAGGTCAGGAGAAATTCATAGCTGGTTTTAAAGGAAGTGGTTACAGAGTGACTGGTGGCACCGTGGAAAATATTCCATAACTCTGTGGATTACAGGAGTGTTCTAGCGAAACTGGAGTACCGCCAATGTGGCGCCTGTCTTCAAGAAATGAACGAGACTGAAAGCATGAACCATTTAACTTCACCACTATTGCTGGGAATCTGTGAGAGTTTGTTATTAAGGAGGGAATTGCAGAACATTTTGAAAAGCTTCACGCAGAATCAGTATGGTTTTATGTAAGGGGATCTATAAAAAATCATGCAAGGTTTATCTGGATACCAGTTAGAATATAACAAGCAGACTTGATGAATGGGAACTGGTAGACATGAGGCTTTCCAGAGATTTTCCAGAAGGTATCACAAAATAAAGATTCTTACACAATACAGAAGCTCATAATATGACGGATAGTATATTTGCATGGAATGACGATTGGTTAACACATAGAAATTGGAGAGTAAGGATTAATAGAGCTTTATGATAAAATGTATCAACTGGAGTTCCACAAATATCAGTCCAATGGCATCAGTTATTGACCATCTATACTGATAGCCTGACGGTGGACGCTGAGTGCAATATACATCCGAGTTTGTGGATGACACTGAGAACCAAAAGGCAGGTTGTTATTTAATGAAAATGACTCCCAAAAAAGAAGCAGTTCAAAGGGATTGGAGTGTTCCCTTGTATGAAACATAAAGTCAGCATGCTGATAAAGCAAATAACCAGGTTGGTTCATTAGGCGGGTTCCTGGGATGAAAATGTTGAATTATTGAGGACATCTAAATTGGTGAGGCGATTATTCATTGTGGTTGAAATGAATGAGGGTGATATTAATGAAACTTACAAGATACAGAGAGGGCTGAAAGGCAAAAGGAATATGGGTCAACTCTTGGCCAGAGTCTTGAATTCGGGGATATCGGTACAGAATAAGGGATACCGAATTCAAAATGAGATGCAAAAAATGTCTTCTTTCTGACGTTATGGAATACCCTAATGCAGAGAGTTGTGGGGGCTGGGACACAGAATGGATTTACAGAGGGAATGGAATGGTTTTTGACATATCAGCGAGTTGAAGGATACAACGGGTTAGCAGGAAAGTGGAGTTAAGTCCTGGAGTAGATCAGCCATGTTCTTATTGACTGACAGTGCAGGCTTGAGGGGCCGAATAGCCAGCTCCTGTTCCTATTTCTTTTGTTCTTATGTTATGCTTTTGGAAGGAAACTGGTTATTTTCCTGGAAGTCATGTTGTACAATGTTGCATCCAGGGAGAGTACAGGATTTGTACCCTGGGTGGGGGATGGGGGCTGTATTCACAACGAATCTGGGTCTGTAACATAACCCAAGTGGGGAGCAGAAGTTACAGAGAGGGGGGCCTGGAAAGAGGGATTGGGGGTGGGGGTCACTTCCTGACTCAGTTTGGATTTTCCAAGTACATTTCTGAAACTACACCTAACCATCTGAGCGGCCTCGATCTGCCCCTGTATAGCAGGTCCGAAGGGCTGAATGGAACATCAGAACATAGGGCTGACAGACACGATTGGGCCTTTCAGCCCTTTGACACTACTCCACCAGTAAATAAGGACATGGCTTATCTCGTGTTCCCAGCTGCACTTTTCTCTCCATGCACCATTATCCCTGATTCACTTGTCTATGGAAAAGCAGACGAATCCAGCATCGATGTAATATAAAGATTGAGCCATCAAACTTCTGGGAAAGAGAACTCCTACTTGAAGGAAATCCCACTTTGTGAATTTCTCCTCACTCTCGTCCTAACTGAGGTTGGAGAGTGTCAACACTTTCCCTTTCTAGTCCCACTCCTCCATTACTTACAACAATTTTAAATATAACCTTTTTGGTGATATGGCCGATGATAAAGGTCTCAGACTGGGTCAGGTTCAGTGACAGAAACAAGTCAGACAGTTTTCTTTCTTCAGCCACAGAGGAGCATGGTGGATCTGTGTTCAGCACTGCTGCCTCATATCACCAAGCAGCTGAGCTTAATTCCAACTTTGGGCGACCCTCGATGTGGAGTTTGAACATTAATCCCCTGTCTGTGTGGGTTTCCTCCTGTGCTCCAGTTTCCACCCACAATCTAAAGATGTGCAACTTAGAGTGGATCGGCCATGCCTGATTCCCCATAGTGCCCAGGGATGTGTAGGTTAGGTGGGTTAGTCATGGGAAAAGCTGGGTTACGTGGAGGGGGAAGGGCTGTCTGGGATGCTTTTCAGTGGGTCAGTGTGGACTCGATGGGCAGAATGTCGTGCTTCAACATTGTCGAAGTTTTCTGAAAATGACACAAGTTTGAGCTATAAAAACTCCCAGTGTGTATTCACCTGCTCCACTGTCGTCAAGGTTTTGTGTGTTTAAATCAAATCATGTCTCATTCCAAGAGTAACCTGTTAAAGCCTCCATAATATAAGCTCTTCTTCGCAGTGAAGTGAAACATCTCTGGACTGCTTCCAATGTAATTATATCCTTTCTCAGTTAAGGTGACAAAAAAACCTGACACATAAGTATGAGTTTTTTTTGTTAATTTGTTAATTTTTTTTGCAGATCATTGGAGGCAGAGATATTAAATATTTTTTGGGACACAGAATGCAAGGTTCATAAATAACGATGGAGTCATGGATTTTTGGGGAATGGGCAGGAATGTACAGTGTGGGAGTAATGCTGACAGTGGTACAAAATAACACTGCTCCATAACATCCAGGAATACAAGGCAAAACTAAATGATGACATGGATAACATTTTAAAATGTTAACAGTGATAGAATACAGTTCCAAAGGACCATGGGGCTGCTCTGTCAATAGAGAGAGAGAGAGACCAGTCGTGGTGGTTTACGCTGAGGGTTACCACACCTCGGGCGCTGGGGTGAGGATGAGAGAGCGTCCCCTTCATGGTAACCTCTGTCAGGGTGGGGAATTTAACCTGAGCTGTTGGATTCCCTCTGCATCACAAACCAGCCGTCCAGCCAACTGCGTGGGAGACCGTGTAACTGCTACATTCAGAAAAAGTCGCAGACAAAGGGCAATAGAAATTTTCACAACGAGGAAAAAGGTACAATTCAGAGAACGGTCAAAATAATGGCTGAGGATAAAAATGTTCTTTGCTATAATTTGTATTTTATAATGAGAAAAGTTAGTTTAGAAGCTGTCTTTAGCTGAATACAATAAGATGAGAGAAGTGAAATAACCAGAATTATTAATTGTAATTTGATATTGATAACAATAAAACAAGCGTATATTTTTGATTGGTCTGCGTAAAATGTGCTTACCAATACCTAGACGTATAAAGCTGGTGGAATATATTGTTAGGAGAGTCCGTTCCCCATGGGAAATGACCTCAAACAGATGCTTGAAGAAACCGGGGTAAAAGTGTCATCTTGTCAGTGACATAAACCCAGGGGGTTGAATGTTTGAAATTTCCTCTAACATGGAGCTCAGTGCACAATCAGATCACCCCCGATCTTATTAATGCTAGAGCACGTTTAAATGGTTGAAATGTCTCATGATGGATTTGAATACTATGTGATTTTAAAAACATACACCTCTACTCCTTCCTCTGAAGTATTACATACTGGGGCACTGACATTTTTCTGTAAATTGGAATTACTTGGAACGTTGTCTGGAACATTCCATAATTGGCATTCTCCAGGACATTCCATTGCCGTGTGGGGGTACTGCAAAGGTGAGGGGAGGGGGGTTGGGGAGAGAGACAGAGAGAGAGATAGAGAGAGAGAGAAGGTGCTGCATGCAATAGAGGGAGTGGTGGAGCATGAGCCTTGTCGGCGATAGGTGCTATAACAGATATACCGTAAGTGTGAGGGAGCAGAGAGAATACGGTGACCCTGATCTTGACAGAGCAGGGAATGTTATTGATGTTTTTTCCTGTATTGCTGGACATTTCATCAGATCGCAGATATTGCACTGAGCTGGGTGGTAAACTCACATCATGTTCGGTGGGTCTGATGCTGTGGCCTCCTCTGGGAAGAGAATGGCCCCTCTCTGTACTAGCCTATTCACCAAGACCTCCGTGCCTCTCTCGACAAACCGTGGTATAATTGCCCCTTATCTACCATGTTCGTGGTAAACTGTGCAGGGCAGTTCCAAACTGAGAAAGCTCGACCATGTGCCCATTGGCCTTTTAAAGATGTCACCAGTGCCAGTGATCATGGAATATCCAGGGACATCTGGGCGATGGTGAGTACTTCCAGCCATGATGGCTGGGAGAATCGGGCTGGTATTGAATGAGAGGGACACTATAGGGTGGAGTGGGATGGGTAGTTAATGAGGTGAGCTCGAAAAGATAGCACCAGGAAACTCGCTCAGCATTGTACAGACAATCCCTCTGTCACACTCAATGAAAATGGCACTGAGACAAACTATTGTTAGATTCAGCACAATGAGTCATACACTCTGCTGACCCTACTCACAGTTACAAAGCTGCAGAACAAATGCTTATCCGGAATTCTCCATAATCTGAACTGACATCAATAGCACATTCACCCATCATTCCTGATAATAATGGCTCACCTTGTGGGATGCTCTCGAAATATCTTCATTTAAGCGTTCTGAAACCTGTGATCTTCCATGAAGTTGTCTCTCAATCTCCCTTTCCCTTTTTTCACAAAGTGCTTTTGTTTGTAAGTATTTTAATTGATTCCTTTGTCATCACTCTCTGGCAGTGATTTACACACCCACAGCACCCGTTGTCATTGCGCAATGGAGATGTGGAGCTGTCAATGGATGGGAGCTGCATATCCTGTCACTTCCAGCATGGGCTGCTAGTTTCTCCACTCTGGGAGGGATCTAACACAGTGCACGGAGGTGGTGTAAACAGCTCTGCATGGTGGGAGAGTAACAGATGAATTCACTGTTATTCACAACACAGCTCCCACACTGAACATGATACCTTGTCTACGTTTATAGAGCAAGACTCTAAATATCACCCATGGTGGACAGACCGTTTCGTTCAGGTTTCTTAATCAATGCACTGGTGTGGTCTGTACTGCTCCCCATGTTGGACAGATGCTAGTGGATTACAGAGAGCTGCACAGTATTCCCTCCTGGACAGATTGCTGAATTGTACTGAGTCTGGTCTGCACAGTATTCCATGCTGAGCAGATATCTCATCTGGTCTTATACGCATCTGGGCTGGAACTGTGGGGTGGATTGTGTATCTGATATAATTCCTGATAGAGTTATCACTCATCCAGCTTGGCGCATTCCGCTGTCAAACCCCATGTACCTGAAACTTATTGTCCATTAAATAATTATCCAATTAAAACATGAATATCTGTCCTTCTTGTTATGGATCCGAACAGACGCCTCTCATAATATATGAAGAAGGTCATCTCGACCCCAACGTTTTCTTATTTTAACGTAATTGAGAGGTGCTGTGTTTCAGATGCAATTTGTTTGGTCAAAATATTTGACATTAAGCAAAACGCAATTTATTCCAACACTGTAGACAAAATACAACAAAAGCAAGAGGAACTTGGAATAATTTAATTTATTGGAAAACTTAACAAATTAATAGGTTATTTAATTAATAAACAGGAACTGCTCCAATATGGTAACATCCTAGAAACACACACTTGTCCAAAAACTAATTCAGGAAACATATTGTCTGACCTGCACTTCTCCAATCCAGGAGGAATGAACATTAAAAGCCAATTCTGAGAGAAATCTAGAGTGTGTAGCAGCCGGGAGAGATTTACTGCCTTCCACCCCTGCTGAGACCCCAGCAATAACTGGTGAAAGGTCAAACTAAGAATCCTGCTTTAGTGAGAGTTTGACCATCACTCTACAGGACCAGGCCGCGGCTGCAAGGACAACAAGGAATGGACTGTATCTAACCATCTATACAACTGAATTAGGTCTCTCAAAAATGCCTAAACCCACCTAAGCCATGCAATGTTGGTAAGATAAATGTCAAAGTTAAGTAGAAATAAATAAAGCCAAAGGATGCAGCAGGCCTGGTAATCAGACACAGCCTCAGGAGCCCAGCAATTTCCACCCTGCCAAAAGAGAGGAGAATCACTGAGCTAGTAAAGAGAAAGCATCATCTCTCTGCCTCACCTCTAACTTTACAATTCGTGACGTGCCATTAGCCCGATAGTCAGCGATGTCAACATCTCAGGAAGACCAAGTATTATTGCCATTTGTCATGGCTGTTGTGAAAGGGCTTAAATTGAGCTGTTTGTTTGGTGACTGTGATTGATGTCAGTCTTCATGGATCCTGAGTGTGTCCCTGTAGGCTTTCCTTTTCTATTAATAAGGGACTTTCTTCAACATGTTATCTCATAGCATCAGCGGCAGTGTCATTCTCAAGGTGATTGGGATCAGCAGCTACAGAGAAAGGGAGAGGAAGACAATCTTAGAACAATAGACTGGAATGTTCCAACAATGAATCAGAATCTGAGACCATTACACTGGAATGCTCCAACAATGGATCAGAATCTGAATGCTTTAGACTGGAATATTCTAACAATGGACAGGAGTTTATCCGATGGTCTTTACTGGCTTTCTCAGGATTGGCCATGGTTAGACTTGCGGATACAAGCCGTACTGATGATTATTCAAGCGGGTTATTATCCCATCCTCGCTATTATTGGTGTTCCTGGTAAGCCAAACTCTTCCCATTGTATAAACGATGGCGAAAGTTATTGCTATTTCATTTATTTATATTTTTTAAATGCATAAACTGTTATCTTCAGTTTCAGTCACAAACTCCACTTCATTTACATCAATAGCAGATTCCTCATTCATAAACATCCAAGAAGGAACAAGACTGTTCAGACCCTTGAGTTTCCCTTTTGCCTTGAACTGTTTTATGTCTTTGTATTCTCTCTGTCATCAAACCTGCCTACACCTACCTTTATAATATCCCCAGTCTCCAACACTGCCTCAGTGCTGTTGTTGAATTAGCCATCATCTGCCTCCTTCATAACTTCATATTTTGCGGCTCCAGTTCTTTTCTGACAACTCTTCCAGTTACAAATATTTTGACCACAAACTTTTTCTTGTCTCTCCAGTTATTTTATAATAGGGATCTCATATCAGAGTAATAATGTCACTGGCCGTGTAATTCAGATGCAATTTACAGGCACAAGTTATGACTTTAAAAGCATTGTTTCAAATCCTACCACAGCCGATGTTAGAACTTAAATTTGAATGGGAACAATTGGAATGAAACCTCATTTTACACCGGCAACCATAAACAAACAAGATTTCTTTTATTAATTCACTGATAGCATTTGGTAAAGAAACTAAGTGTGACAAAAAAAAATCAGCGCCATATTGTCTGCACAAATGGTCTCGCAGTCAACGGCAATTAGTGACGGATAACAAACCCTTACCGGTGATGCTGACATCCTGTGAAACTACACCATTAAAGGTGAAATAAACCAAGGAACCGTGGATGATGGAGATATGAAAGAAAATACTCCAGTGTCTGAAAATTTTGGAGAATCTCAGCAAGTATGGCAGCGTCTGTCAGGAGAAAAACAGATAAAGTGCCGAATCTAGAGACTCTACATCACAACTGAAAGCAACTGGGAAATAATATTATTTCTATCAGGGATGGCCGGATGAGTGATCGGGAGGTTAGTTGAATGGATGGAGAAATGTCCAGATAGAGAGAAAGAGAGAGAGAGAGCACGAGAAATGTAAAGCGAACAAAGGGACTGCTGATGATGAACCAGAAGGAAAATAAAGTGGGAGCTAATTCTAAAATTTCCCGTTTTCCCATATTCCTGAGCATCATGTTAATTTTGATGTGTCCCTGTTTAAATTGAGTTAATTCCCTCGGTCCTTCTTCTCTAAATGTGGTGATCTACTCCATCTGCAATCCAAGTGCTGCCATTATAGTTTCTGAGATACAGAGAAAGGTAATGTTACATTGTCAACTGCTTCTTTGGAGAGAGGGACTGTGAGTGTGGGACTGTGGAGAGATGTAACGGTTTCTTTTTCGCTAAGAAGAGAAACATTTTCAACACTAAATGGGTGCACCGTGTGTGTGGGGATTTGACTTGCTCCTGTCATTACAGAGTAAAGAGAGATTCTATTGACGCTTTTTTCGGGTTTGTGTTATCAGCTGCTGCGTCCATTCAGAGAGTCCCAAACCCCTAAACATCATGACCTAGACAGAGAACACATGGGGCCAACACCTTCAACATATTGTCTAGCTATCACCGTTGTTAACAGCTAACCCGAGAATGCAACTTTTTAAAACAAGGTTTTGTGATTTACACATGAAAGAAGTGAAGCTATCACTGTATTCTAACAGATGAAAGGTTTAACAGACAGTCAATTTTTCAATGTATAATTTCAGTTACATCACACTGTAAATTTTTGCTATAAATTCTGTGTGTTAGGATCGAGCCCTCCACTACCACCTGATGAAGGTGCGACGCTAGTATGCTTGACACTTTAATTGTCCCTGACATTTTAATGCACAGTTACTGTGTGATACTGAATTGAATGTCACTTTGGACACAATCCTGTCCGCAGTCACAATACCATCATTCTGAAAGTGTTAACAATTCCGCATCACCTTCTGACCTATATGGAGACCATGGGTCTACTATCATGGAGATGCAAGGCACCATGGTGAATGATTCAAAAAGTTAGTTTCATTCCTATTGCCAGAAAACCATGTTAAAGTTACATATATGTACTATGAGCAATTAAGCCACGAGGAACAAGATGGTGCAGTCTATGTTGACCTAGACAGAGAACACATGGGGTTAGCAGCGCCGGAGACCCGGGTTCATTTCCCGCCTCAGGCGACTGACTGTGTGGAGTTTGCACGTTCTCCCCGTGTCTGCGTGGGTTTCCTCCGGGTGTTCCGGTTTCCTCCCACAGTCCAAAGATGTGCAGGTCAGGTGAATTAGCCATGCTAAATTGCCCGTAGTGTTAGGTAAGGGGTAGATGTAGATGTAGGGGTATGGGTGGGTTACGCTTCGGCGGGGCGGTGTGGACTTGTTGGGCCGAAGGGCCTGTTTCCACACTGTAAGTAATCTAATCTAATCTGTTTAGTTTCTGCTCCAGTTGTTTCTGAAGTTGGAGCATCTCCGACACCTTCCTGTTCCTGGGTTAGTGACTTGAGAAGCTGAATGACCGCTTTCTGTCCCTCAGTAAGTACTCCAGGTGCAAAACACTCTCTTTCTGATTAATGCAAAATGAAATGATAATATCGATAAAATGTTAAGGGTGGTGGTGATCTGGAAGGTCTGCTTTGTTGGCCTCTACATCACAGCACGGGCAAAGTGGTTCTCTAACCCACTCCATCCCAGCTATTTACTTAAAATGCTTAGTTTTGGAAAGCTTTGAGACTTGGCAGTTGTAGTAGTCTTAGCTTGCGTAGTTTTTAAGCTCTATGAGACTTTGTTTATTAATGATCAGTAATTCGAGTTCTGCTTCTCTCGAGTTCAAATGTTGCTACAGTATGTTCTGGATAATGATGTGCTTTAATGGTGTACCTGGAACATTAAGGTGAGCCATTGGCCAGAAAAGAGGTAAAATTTACTTTCTTAAAAGAAAGGGTGGATATTGTCCTATTGCAGGAGATGCACCTTGATGACAAGGAACATTTGACATTACAGCAGGTTTGGGTTTATTTGTTCTCTTTTAATATTACGAAGAGGGGAGAATCCATAATGGATAAAAATAATCTTCCATTTATCCTACTAGATTGTATTTGACACTCACGGGCGGATCATAAATCCCCAAAGCCATAGTAAAGAATACAGTATTTTGAATGTTTATTGTTCCCCACCACCTCCACCACCCCCCCCCCCCCCCCCCCCCCCACCCCGACTTCTGGCGCACGCTCTTAAATCTCTTAAATTCCTGTTAGATGCATTTTCCTAATTCAGTTATCTTACATCGTGGCACATTATTGTAGAAGTTTTCAACAGTCTTATGGGCCCCACGATGGACAGAATGTCCAAAGGTGCCCCAATACTCTCGTTATAATGTAAGCAATTAGTAGATATGTGTGCAGAACGAGAGCTGGTGGATGCCTGGTGGCAGATGCACATCACAAGTAGGGATTTTATTTTCTTCTTTAACTGGCAGAAATGCCACACGAGGGTTGATATCTTCCCCATTCCTGCAATAATCTTAGATTCGGTGGCATCCTGCACAATTGGGAATATTACCATTTCTGACCATGAAGCAGAATACTTATTGAGTAAGATTAAGGGCAATATAAACAGATTCGAGACAGTACCGAATGTATCCCTTTATTCTTAAGATTAGTTGGTTAGTTGAGTATTTAGATTAGATTACTTACTGTGTAGAAACAGGCCATTCGGCTCAACAAGTCCACACCGACCCACCGAAGAGCAACCCACCCAGGCCCATTCCCCGACATTTACCCCTTCACCTGACACTACAGGCAATTTAGCATGTCAGGCTACACCTAACCTGCACATTTTTGGATTGTAGGCGGAAATCGGAGCACCTGGAGGAAACCCACAGACAGGAATTGAACCCGGGTCTCTGAAGCTGTGAGGCAGCAGGGCTCACAATTGTGTCACTGTGCCAATGTGCCGACCACTGCAATGAATTCAGATCTTTCTTAGCCATTAATTCAGATTCAACCAGTAACTCATCCACTCTATGGGAAATTGCTAAGGCTTATGCCAAGGGAACAATTATTCCTTAGGATGCAGCAGAAGGGGGAATAGGAACGCTGGCTTGAGGCAAATCTGAGGGCAGCCGAGGGGGCATACTGTGATTGTCCCTCAGTGGCTAAGCTGTAGAGGATTACAACGTTTCGGTCTACGGTGAATTCCACGCTCACACAGACAGCCAAGAAAGAACTTACTTTTGCAAAACAAGGGCTGTTTGAACATGGTGATAAACCAGGCAGGTATTTATTCTATCTTGCCAGGAAAACGATTGCCCCTCTCAAGCCATTACCACAATTAGGGAAGGTACTGGGATCCTTACGTTCAATTCCAAAAAGTTTAATATCTCCTGTGAGATTTTTCTCTGAATTATTTTAGACTAAACATCTTGAGGATAGATGGATTAAGATGGAGTCATTTTTTCAAGAACCTGGGTTATCCAGGAGTAATCATTATCAGCGCAGGAGGGTGTGAAGCAGCTTCAGAATGTAAAGGCACACGATCCTGATGGATTTCCTAGTGATTTTTATAAATAATTTATAAACCTATTGTCAGGGCTGATGTTAAACATGTTCCGTCACTCATACAGTCACAAACCCCTCCCTCCATCCTTAATAGAGGCTCATATCTCTCTGATGCTGAAGAAAGGAATACCCTGGAGGGTTGTGCTTCTTACACGCCAATTTCACTTTTAAATGTTGTTCTCAAAATCCTGTTTGAGATCCGTGCATTAAGGCTGGAAAGTTTGCTGCCTTTCGTTACCAATGAGGATCAAACATGTTTTATAAAGGGCCGCAGAGATCTTCCTACAATGTTAAGAACTTACTCAATATGATCCAAGAGTGTCAACAACAATCTGTCCAGGGATTATTGATCTCTTTAGATAAGAGAAGGCAGTTAATTGGGTTGAGTGGCCGGATCTCTTCTGTACATTAGAATGGTTTGGTATACGCAAAATTTTTATCAAGTGGGTGAGGGTCCTTTACCGTGATCCTCTGGCTGCGGTTCTCACTAATGGAGTGCCAACCAGTAATATGAATATTTCTCCAGGCAGCCGACAAGGCTAACACCTTTCACCATTGTTGTTTACGTTGTGGATTGAGATTACATTGTATGCAGATGAGGGTCTTATGTTTTTGTCAAATCCCGCAATTTCGGTAGTTCATGTGATGCAAGTAATGGGTGCAGACTATGGTATGCTGTCCTTCATTGTAAGATGATTCATGTACGTAAGTAAAGGCATCTTCCGGCTGTGTATAGCCTTGCTGAGAGAGCATTAGGGGCACTCTGTACAGATTTGATCTACTTTGTAAGGAATGATCTCCTTACCACAGACACGGATGATGGTAACATCAGGATAAAGTAAAGAAGCTGAGTGTTTAATCTGTAGACCTGTGAGAGATGAAGAAATGTTGACGCTGAAACACGAGGAATGGCAGTGATCACTTATTTCCAAAAGAGACATTGATAGGGTGAGAAATTCCATACTTTAACCAGGATTGATTGGTTTGATTTCTTGTCACGTGTACCTCAGTACAGGGAAACACTTGATTTATGAGCAGTGGAGGCAGATCATAGTAAGCATGGCCAGGTAGATCATAGGGTGGAAGTAGACTTGGACAGAGTAATGATTCAGAGATGCCGGTGTTGGACTGGGGTGTACAAAGTTAAAAATCACACAACACCAGGTTATAGTCCATATAGTCCAGGTTATATGGACAGAGTAAGGCATACAGGTTACACTGCACAGGACGTGCACTAGACAATATTAACATGAGCAAGATTAGCAATATTTGAACTTAGAGTCCATTCATCAGTCTAACGTGACTTTCCTAATAGTTTATATGCCTTAATTAACTCTCCCCACGTTATTGTGCAGTCGGCTAGTGAGCCCGTACTGAATACCATGTTGCTCACAATCCCCAACAGCAGCCACAATACCTTCCTTCTGAAACAGGTAGCCATTCTCAGCCACTTCCGCCTTACATAGAGAACACCAGGCTGGCTCCTTGGAAATGGAAGATGCCTCTTGAGACTTCACACAAGACATATGGCTTCCCTCCTTAACACTAGAAAACCATGTTAAAGTCCCACATGTGTATCATAAGCAACGGAGCCAGAAGGAACAACGTGGAACAGTCTGTCTGTGCAGCCTCTGCTCCACTTGTTCATCATATTAGAGCATCAATTAGGTGACATTGAGTTCTACTGATGCTGGAGATCAGAGTAGATAGTGGATTGCTGGAAAAGCACAACAGGTCAGGCAGCATCCGAGGAGCAGGAGGATTGATGTTTTGGGCATAAGCCATTCATCAAGAATCAGCATCAACTACCTCATTCTCTCCCTTTGTAAAATGAGTTGAGGGGGAAATGGCCTCCTCCTGTTCCTGCATAAATGACTTAAGGGGCTGAATAGCCTCCTCCTATTCCAGTGTAAGAGACTGAGGGAGCTGAATGGCCTCATCCTGTTGCTGTGGAAGTGGCTTAAGAGGCTGAATGGGTCCTCCTGTCCCTGTGTAAGAGACTCAAGGGGCTGAATGGCTTCTTCCTCGTCCGATTGGACAGGGCCAAGAGCCTGATTGGGTTACCTCTGTTTCCTGTTTAACAGCTCAATGTGCTGATAAGTGTGATGATGCTGTAGCTTGAAGAGGCTATTTTGTCCTTATTTCTTTTCAGTGAGGGATTGAATGACCATTTCCAAGCTGGTTCGTTAAGGCCACTTGAGTAAACAGCTGGGGAGGCATTGGGTTAATTTTAATGCAGCCTGAATGGGTGTGGCCAGCTCTCACAGATTAGAATCTCTGGGTTTTGGTTTCTCAGTAACATCAATCAGAAACTATTGAGGTCTCAACAGAGTTGGAAGCTTCAGTGAATGTCTCCAGGCTGCTACTCTCTCTGTATGCAGTTTTTAATTCCTGGATTGGAGAAGTGTTTGTGACATTCTGTGTCTGCATTTTCCTTTCTGCCAGGGGCTGTGTTTATGCGATTTTCCTATATTTGAACAGTTCATTAGTAATAGCTCCTAGATCTATTATTCTGTTAACTTGTCCAATAGAATTACCTTATTCTAAATTCATCTTTCTTTGGTTTCATTTTATCTGTCGTGTTGAAATAAATGGTGTTTTGCTTCACAACGAATAGTTTGACCAGTCACATTGCATCAGTAAACTTACTAAATATGGCCCCAATATTCACATCCAAATTCTTGACATAAATGATGAAATGCAAAAAACTCGCAACTGATTCTCTCAGCACACTGCTGTACACTCACAAGCTTCCAGTCTGGAAAATACCCCTCTTCCTTCAAGTCAATTGTGACTAGCTTCCTCTGTATCCCATGTGACCGAAACTTCCTAACCTATCTACCAATCGGAATGTTGTGAACACCTTGCTGAGGTCTATTTTGACAATGTCTACGAAACTGCCTTCATCACTCTTCTTTGTCACCTCTTCATAAAACGCAATCAAATTAATGAGACATGATTTCCCATGCAGAAAGCCACGTTGACAACTCCGATCAGCCCTTGCCTTCCCAAATGTATGTAAATCCTGTCCCAGAGAATCTCCTCCAACAACTTACCCACCACTGACATCAGGCTCACCGATCTATAGTTCCCCGGCTTTTGGGGTCACTGTTTCCTTTTCTAGTCCCACTCTTCCAATGCTCACAACAAATGTTAAATGTCAGCAGGTCGGTGATATGGCCGATGATATTGGTCTCAGACTGGGTCAGGGTCAGTTTTAGGAACAAGTCAGAGTAGTTTCTTTAATCAGCTGAAATAGCACGTTTATGACCCAAAGAAATGTTACTCAGTCTATGATGGAAAGGTGAATGGCAAACGGTTTTGATATTGCAAATAAAGAATTGATATTTCCCTTTCTAAAAACACTGGCATGTGCGCACGCACATACACACAGACACAAAAACACACACACACACACACACACACGTGTTCCCCGTGGTAGACTAATGGAGAAATTGAAGTCATATGGTTTGCAGGGTGTTCTAGCTAAGTGGATAAAGAACTGGTTGAGAAACAGGAGACAGAGAGTAGTAGTTGAAGGGAGTTTCTCAAAATGGAGAAAGGTGACTCGTGGTGTTCCACAAGGGCCAGTGTTGGGGACACTGTTTGTAATATATAGAAATGATCTGGAAAAGGGCACTGTTGGTATGATTAGTAAGTTTGCAAATGACACGAAGATTGTTGGAGTAGCAGAAAGCACAAGGGACTGTCAGAGAATACAGGCGGATATAGATAGACTGGAGAGTTGGGCGGAAAAGTGGCAGATGTTTTTTTATATAATATATTTTTATTAACAGAAAATAGATTCTTAAATATTACAACAAATTCAAAACAATGCAATTCAAAACATTACAAAAATAGTACAAAACTTAACACAAATAATAAAAAAATTCCCCAACCCACCCTCATGTACGAATGAATAAACATATATAGAGAAGTATAAAATTTTTAAAAACTGAAACTAGCTATTTAACTAACTAAATAAATACTTAACAACAAACAAATAAATAGTGTTAACCCTGCCCAGCCAAACAAAACACTCATACATTCAAAGTTCCTCCTCCCTGGATATTGGAATCATGAAACACAATCGTTAGCCCTTGTTAGTGTGGCAGATAAATCTATGTCCAGGTATTTCAAAAAGGGTTGCCATATCTTGTAAAAATTTTCAATTTTGTGGCGTACCATAGTTGTGAGAAAATCCAGGGGAATATGCTCCATAACAATCTTCCGCCAACCCGACAGGCCTGGGGTGGGGGAGGGGTGGGGGTGGGGGTGGTGTTCTGATACCTAACCTAGCAAGATATTCTTCTTTGCACAGAATGTAAGAATATTGAAAAGTTTTTCCTCATGCAAGTCTGCAGGAAATGCAATAGGTAGGCCCAAAAGGAGCGAAATAGGGTCCTCTCCACCCCTACACCTAAAATCCTCTCCATTGCACCCACCACAGCGCTCCAATATGTTTGAAGCCTGTCACACGACCAAAGACAATCGGTAAGAATACCCGTACAGACCTGGCACTTGGGACATGCTGAAGATGTTCCCAGTTTAAATTTTGACAAACGGTCTGGGCTAAGTGGACCCTGTGGAGAAATTGCAACTGTAAAGCACGGGTCCTATTGCAAATTGATATCTTCCTTGCATTCTCCCAAATATCCTCCCATGCCTCTGAAGAAACTTCAACACCCAGCTTTCTTTCCCACGTGTTGCAGAGTTGATCAGACTCGTCTGAGGTAGCACCCCCCAATTGGTTTCATAGAGTCCTGACAGAGAGTGTACTCTTAGCCCTTAGTACCCCGCTTTCTATGTCAGATTTGTAGGGATCAGTCAAAAGTGAGGTCTTTTTTGAATAACATCCCTAACTTGAAAAAAAAACCAAAGAGGTCTATGTTAGGTAACTCGTACTTCCGTACTAACTGATAGAAGGACATCGTTACATCTCCCTCAAATAAATCGCCCATGCAAGATATACCCCTCGCCTCCCAACGTTTAAATCCTGAATCTATCATCCCTGGTTGAAAACTCGGCATACCCACTAAAGGTGTAAATAAAGATGTTTTGCCAATATTACCTTCCCTCTGCCGAATTGCCCGCCATGCTTTAACAGTATTGATGACTATTGGGTTATGGCAAAATGACATAACTGTCTTCAATTTGTCCAAAAACAGCGAACTGGTAAGGGGGCACCTTGCCTGGGAGACTTTGATATTGAGCCATATTGAAAGAGGGTCCACACAAACCCAATCACTTACATAGGTCAAAAACGAGCTTAATTGGTAATTTTTAATGTCCAGAAGACCTACTCCCTCCAATCTGTGAGGCAACTGCAGTTTGGCTAATTTAATGAACGGCCGTTTTCTGATGCCAAATAAAGGAGCTGAACCAACTGTTCAGTCTTTTCAGCGTTTGCTTATTGAAAATCAAGGGTAGCATCCATATAGGATGTAGCAAATGAGGGATTCATCTTAACAAGCGCTATCCAACCCAACCATGAGACTGGAAGTGCCTCCCATCTTTGGAGATCTTGTTTAATTTTTTCAAATAATTGAGTAAAATTGGCTTTGAACAGCCAATCCAGAACTGGAGTAATGAATATGCCCAAATACACAAAACCCCCCTGTGACCACCTAAATGGGAATCTATAGTCACTCTCAAGAGCCAACTCTTTTGTAAGACCACCCACAGGCATAGCCTCTGACTAAGCAAAATTAATCTTACACCCTGAAAAAGCGCCAAACGCGTGAATGCATTGTATCAGGCAAGGCACTGAGACTGCTGGATTTGTCAAGAAAATTACAACATCACCTGCATACAGATCTTATGTAATTTTGACCCCACTTTTGGAGCTGATATTTTGAGATCCCCACGAATGGCCGCTGCCAACGTTTCAATCACCAATGTAAAAAGTAGTGGTGAAAGGGGACAGCCCTGCCGGCTGCCCCTAGAAATATTAAAATTGCTTGATCATACCCCGTTGGTAATGACCGCAGCGAGAGGTACACTGTAGAGAACCTTTATCCATCTCATGAAAACTTCACCCAGACCAAACCGGTCTGGAGTATAGAAAAGGTACGGCCACTCAACTTGCTCAAATACCTTCTCTGCATCTAAAGAAATCACAAATCCCTGTATTGACTGCTGTGGCCAAGCTTGAATTACGTTAAGCAGCTTCTTAACATTGTTGGAGGATGTGCGACCCTTTATGAAGCCCGTCTGATTCTCTTTAATAATAGAGGGTAACACAGTCTCCAGCTTTAACACAAGAGCCTTTGAGAGGATCTTAAAGTCCACATTTAAGAGTGAGATGGGCCTGTATAAAGCACAGCTGAAAGGGTGTTGCTGGAAAAGCGCAACAGGTCAGGCAGCATCCAAAGAGTAGGAGAATCGACATTTCGGGCACGAGCCCATCTTCAGGAATGAGGAAAGTATGTCCAACAGGCTAAGATAAAAGGTAGGGAGGAGGGACTTGGGGGAGGGGCGTTGGAAATGAGATAGGTGGAAGGAGGTCAAGGTGAGGGTGATAGGTCAGAGTGGGGGTGGGGGCAGAGAGGTCAGGAAGAAGATTGCAGGTTAGGAAGGTGGTGCTGAGTTTGAGGGATTTGACTGAGACGAGATGGGGGGAAGGGAAATGAGAAACTGGAGAAATCTGAGTTCATCCGTTTTGGTTGGAGGGTTCCTAGGCAGAAGATGAGGCGCTCTTCCTCCAACCGTCGTGTTGCTATGGTCTGGTGATGGAGGAGTCCAAGGACCTGCATGTCATTGGTGGAGTGGGAGGGGGAGTTGAAGTGTTGTGCCACGGGGTGGTTGGGTTGGTTGGTCCGGGTGTCTCAGAGGTGTTTTCTGAAACGTTCCACAAGTAGGCAGCCTGTCTCCCCAATATAGAGGAGGCCACATCGGGTACAGCGTATGCAATAAATGATGCGTGTTGAGGTGCAGGTGAATTTGTGGTGGATATGGAAGGATCCCTTGGGGTCTTGGAGTGAAGTAAGGGGGGAGGTGTTGGCGCAAGTTTTGCATTTCTTGCGGTTACAGGGGAAGTTGCTGGGAGTGGAGGTTGGGTTGGTGGTGGGTGTATATCCCTGATGGTGGGGTCCATTTGGAGGTGGCGGAAATGATGGCAGATGATACGCTGTATATGGAGGTTGGTGGGGTGGTAGGTGAGGACCAGTGGGGTTCTGTCCTGGTGGCGATTGGAGGGGCGGGGCTCAAGGGCAGAGGAGCGGGAAGTGGAGGAGATGCGGTGGAGGGCATCATAGATCACGTCTGGGGGGAAGTTGTGGTCTTTGAAGAAGGAGGACTGAAGGGCCTGTTGCTGGACTGTAAATTTTCTTTGTTCTACTCGCACAAGCTCCTAGCAATGGGATTTCATCCTGGAATAGTTGGATTTCGCTGAATTCCCTTTGCATTAGGCAGTGAGGAAATTCCAATGAAGTCTGGTCAGGGATCGCTCAAAGAGCAGCACGGTGGCTCAATGGTTAGCACCGCTGCTTCACAGCACCAGGAACTTGGGTTTGATCCCTGCCTCGGGTGACTATCTGCATGGAGTTTGCACAATTTACCCTGTTTGTGTGAGCTTCTAATGGGTGCTCCAGTTTCCTCCCTCAGTCCAATGCTGTGAGGGGTAGGTGGATTTGTCATGCTAAATTGACCACAATGTTCAGGGATTTTTAAGTTAGTAAAATTAGTCAGGGGTAAATGTAGGGGAACGGGTCTTGGAAGGTTGTTCTTTGGAAACTTGGTATGTACGTCTTGGGCCAAAGGGCTTGTTTCCACACTGCAAGAATTCTATGAAAACAAGAATGGTAACTTTGTAGAGATTTTTTTAGCTCGCACACATTGCTGTGATGAGGAACAATGAAGGACAGAGAGTACAATACACCATTCTTTCTCGGGCAGAGTACATTTTCTCCCTCTCTGAGTTGAATCACACTGTAATATCATCCTTTCCCAAACTGGACCATGTAAACTCTCCTTGTACATTGTCCAAACTATGTCTCCATCACATTCACTGCTCCATGTAGGTGCATCATTGCTGCTGTCATACACATAGCTATGTCCTTAGCAGAAAATGGTCTCGGTCACTGATTTCGCTGCTCCTTGGATGCTGCCTGAACTGCTGTGCTCTTCCAGTACCACGAATCCAGAATTTGATTTCCAGCATCTGCAGTCATTGTTTTCACCTCATCGATTTGAAGACAGGTTTATATGTTCCTGCGTCATTAAAAAAAAATGAAATGTTTAATATATCCAGAATAGCTGTGTTAAAATGAATTCATTTTTGAACAAATACAGAAATTGCTGGAAAAGCTCGGCAGGCCTGTCAGTACCGAGCATGTTTTTTAGATGTTGTAGTTGTACTAACCTCCACCACCTCCTCTGGCAGCTCATTCCATACGCACACCACACTCTTCATGAAAAGGTGCCCCTGAGATCTCACCAAACCTTTCTCCTCTCACTTTCAAACAATGCACTCTAGTTTTGGACACCCCTAACCTGGGGGAAAGACCTGACTACTCACCCTATCCATGACCATTCTGATTTTATAAACCTCTACTGCTGCGAAATGTGACTCCAATCAACACGAATAGCTGTGTTTTCAGTCATCCTGGGCCTACATTCTGAAATTCAATACTGATACCTCTTCCTTCTCCATCAAGTCACAATTCTAAATCTATTTAAATCAATTTGTTCAGATGTATCATGAGACACTTCTGTGGGATTTACACCTAGACCTTAGTGCCTGGAGAGTCGTTTGCTCATCACCTTGTTCTGACATGCTGTGCCAAAAATCTGCAACAGGTGGGACTTGAATCCAAACCTTCTAGTCCAGAGCTATGAACATTACCACATGAATTCAGGAATTAGAACCAAGTCCAGAGTAGTAGCTCAAAGGCAGGGACACGACCCACTGCACTACCATAACCCAGATTTTGTGTCATATTTTAAGTGTCAGCTTTCAGCTCGGTGTGGATTTTGTATAATCAGGTTACCATTACTGAACTACACAAAACACTTTGTATTCTTAAACAAATGCAGGATATTTGTCTCAACTGTAGGATGTTGAGTGCATGTGCTGTGCCATCGAAATTAACTATGATCGTCTTTAATTGCTATTATCTGTAGTCTGCAATATTAGGGAAAGAAATCCTGTAGGCACACTTTGCATACTGAACGGTCTCGAATAGATATTTATTACTGATCACCAGAGACGGAGAAAGACCATAATTTCTGGCCCCAAAACACTGATCAGTATTACCCAACTCTCATGTGTGTCTGCCCTCTGCCTAAAACCATGAAATGTTACCTGACCACTGCTTACATTCCAGCCTCCCCTCCTCACCCCCCTGACTGTGTCTGCAACCTGTCCCTCCTCCCCAACCACACAAGGCAACCCAAGCTCAGGTTATTTGCGAAAATCAAGGCCGGAGTATGCAGGCTTCCTGGGGATGGGGATGGAATTTTAAAATTAAACGGGGAAGGTGAGGAGATTGTGATATCACTCACTGGGCTGAGGAGTGGCAGATGGTGTATAATTTGGATTAATGCGAGGTATTGGATTTGGTAAATCAAAAAAGAGCAGGACCTATACAATTAAAATAGGGCCTTTGGCAATGTTGGAGAACAGTGACCTAGGCCATCAGGTATAATTCTTTAAAATTTGCATCTCATATAGATAGTGTGGTCAAAAAGGAGTTCAGCACACTTGTCTTCATTGGTCCGACCTTTGTGTAGTGGAATTGGGAAATCTTGATGAAGTTGTGCAGGACATTGGTGAGACCTCTTCTGGAATACTGTGTCCAGTCTGGTCATCCTGCCAGCTCATTCCATGGGCACACTACCTTCTGGGTGAAAAAGCTGCCCCTTAGGTCACTTTTAAATGTTTGCCGTAAGACCTTAAAGCTAGGCTGTCTAGTTTTGGTCCCCCCTACCCTCAGAAAAGGAATTGACTATTCACTTTGATATTATTGTCCTTGATATTATTCAGCTGCAGAGGATTCAGAAGAGATTAACCTGGATGTTGCTGGGAATGGAGGGATTGATCTATAAGGAGAGGCTGGATAGGATGGAAAATTTTTCACTGGAGAGTATGAGATTAAGGGGTAACTTTACAGAGGTTTATAACATCATGAGGGGTACAGATAAGCTGAAGGGCTGATGTCTTTTCGCTAGAATCGGGGGATTCAAGACTGGGGGATAGTTTAATGTGTGCAGAAAAAGATTTATAAAAGTCATGAAAAGCAATTGTTTTAGACAGACGATGGCTTGTGTGTGGAATGAACTTCCAGAGGAAGTGGTGAAAGCAGGGACAGTTCCAATATTTAAAGGACATTTAGATCAGTACGTGTATAAGACATCAGTTTGGATGGTGCTGTGAGCAGCTGCCCTCTCCCTCCCCATCTCTGAATTAATCCCTGTTGGTTATCCCCCTCTGCCAATGTCTGTGCAGTGGCTTGTGAAGGCCTGCAGAGGGGGCATTGTATCAGTTTAAAGAGCACGGAGACTGCCAGACCTGCCCCACACAGAGACACACAGATACACACACAATTGTTAGGACACGGTGTGAAGCACATCTTGGAATATAAACTAAATATAAAGAAATGCTCAATTCACCTCATAAAATATAAAAAAAAATGAGTGGCAGAGAACTCCCAAATTCCACTGTTTAAATAAAAAACATCAATTCTTTTTTACTCTGAAAGTAAACATTTTACATCAACTATTCACAACTCTGAGACCCTCTTTCTCTAAATTGCTTATTAACCAACTCCAGCTCTATAGCAACATACTGTTTCAATAGCTGCTTATTGAAATTGCATTAACTTAATGTCAAAACCACACAGCAGCTGCTGATTTTGATATCTTCTTTGCTGTAGATCTCCCTGGATCATCTTCTTTCTGTTTACTGCAGATACGTTCCATATGAAAAGGTACCTTTGATAGAGAGCGTTTCCTAATTTCTTGGATCTATGTTGATGGCATTTGTTCTGTCTGCACTTTTCAAAATGCCTGCATTCTTAATATCCACAACATTGTATTATCTCATTGGTTCGATTTTCCAAAAACAACAAATTCAAACGGGATTTGGTTTTAGTATCCTGGGGCATAATTTAAACTGATTGGCAAAATTCGAATTGTTGCCAAAGAGCAACCACACAGGAATTTATTTCACAGCCAAATGGGATATATTTTCAGTTGTCTTTGACACACAGGGTCTCCCATCCTCTCATACCACAGGTGCTTAGAAGCTCTCAGTTCAGAACAGCTTTCCCTCTCTCTTAAAGGTACAGTACACACTTTCAACTTCATAACATTTATACCCTGTTGTCAATGCAGATAGGTGGAGCCTATCCAGATTTCTACGTGATTTGTCAATATTTCATTCACTCTGTGTCGTGTGTGTCAGGATTTTTGTTGTTCCATTGACAGCATGTCATGATTCGACCCTGTCCCTGGGAATATAGCAATATTTCACTTGCTCATACTCGTGAGTATGTCAGGAGTTCAGTTCTTTCATGGGGACTTAGACACTATGACAATCTCAACGTTTATAGATGGCACCAATCTTGGACGAATTGTGAAGTTTATGGAGGACAGTGTGCAACTAAAACAGGACAATCACAAAATGGTGTAGTTTTCGGGCAGATAGGGATCAATGCAGAACAGTGTGAGGTGATGCACTTTAGTAGGAAGGACATTGAAAAACAATATAAAACTGGCTGCCCCATTATAATGGTGGTGCAGGAACAGGGGGCCCTGGTGTAAATGAGCACAGATTATTGAAGATGTCAGGACAAGTGAGGAGAGCAGTAAATCTCACAGATTAGTTTCAGTATCTGAGCTGTTTATAGGAAGAGGTGTAGGAGGGAGTTTCCGTGCTGCATTCCTGGGAGGAGATGGTGACGATGTGTTGTAAGCCCATCCTCCTGCCCACCGAGACCGTGGGGATCCCAATTTGTACCAGCTCGAGACAAAAGGGAGCTGACATCAGGGCCACTGCTTCTAAGTTGTGCAGGGGGGAAGCGGAGCTGCCAGTGGGTTTAAAGTGAGATTTGCCCTTCACTGAACATTGTTCCTAACTCGGTTGGTGGTTCGTGAATGTTTCAGAATCTCCACACGAGGCGTCCCAGCCCTCTCCAGCTCTTACTAGGGTCATCCCCACATGGCGGGGAGAGGGGGTGAGGGAATGGATATCGGGTGCTCCACAACCCAGCTTGGTCCTTCCTGTCCTAATCCAGTTTGTTTATCCTGGAATGGGAGAAAGGGAGGGAGGGATGCTGGGAGTGGGTGGCCCAGCTGTTAGTGCTGGTGCAGGCGGGGGTGAGGGTGTTATGGTGAGGTGTCCAGAGGGAGTCAGTCCACAGTGTTGCATCCATGCAGTGTTATTAGTGTGGTCGTGGTGGTGGGGCGGGTGGGGGTAAAGTGGAGGGGGGGGGGGTGAAGAGAGAGAGAGAGAGAGAGAGAGAGAGAGAACGTGTTGCATGCGGCAGTGAGTGTTGGAGCATGAGCCTTGTTCGTGGGTAGGTGCTATAACAGATATACACCTGACAGAGTGGGGAAGATTATTGATGCTTGTCCTGTATTGCTGGGCATTTCTTCAGACCACAAATAATGCACTGAGCTGGTGAGTTCAGACCATGCTCGGTGGGTCTGGTGGTGTGGCCCCCTCTGGGGTGGTGTACACAGTCCTACATGCTGGAAGGTTAACTGCTCCTAGCTTACAGATCAATGCACTGGGGTGGGGTACGCAGTCCTATATGCTGGGAGGGTAACTGCTCCTGGTGTACAGACCAATGCACTGGGGTGGGGTACACATTCCTATCTGCTGGGAGGGTAATTGCTCCTGGTTTACAGATCAATGCACTGGGGTGGGGTACACAGTCCTACATGCGGCGAGGGTAATTGCTCCTGGTTTACAGATTAATTCACGGGCGATCACTGCACATGCCGCTGTGCTGGTTAGACTATCTGGTTGCGGTTTATAGATAATGCAATGATGTGGTCAGTGAAGCTCACCGTGATGTTTGGATATGTAGCCTTTGCACAGTACATCATGTTGGTGGGGTGGATAGAGGGGGAAAGGTGATGGACAGGTCAAGGAGCTCCTCGGAACGTTCCATCCCCAACATTCTATAACTGACAGTCCCCGGAACGTTCCATCCCCAACATTTTATAACTGACATTCCCCGGAACGTTCTATCCCCAACATTCTATAACTGACATTCCCCGGAACGTTCTGTCCCTGACATTGTTTGTGAACGGTCGGACATCAGTGAATTTAACAAACGATAAGATCCTGAGGGAAGAGATCCCGTTCTAGGGAGAAGGAGACACTGTTCCGAAGGCCACTCAGGCACTTCAAGAGGTGAATACATTTTCCCTGTGTATACATTTTTCCACGACACAGGATTGACCACAATTTAGACCAAAATACAGAAATTTGCAATCTCCGTTTGTCTTCAGGAAACTGGGAGAGAATCCTTCAGGACAGCGACGTTTCCACCCTCCGTATTAGGAACTGGGAAGGAGTGATCTGTGTCTGCTCTCGAGTGATCGAGTGTATGGGAATGTTCTAGAAACCATCTGTCCTTATGCATGTGTCTCTGTGTGTTTGGGGAGGGAGGGTTTCTTGTGGTTTATGTCACATTTTTGTCAGTCATTCAGACCTTCTCATTTGTTATCCAAGCTCCAATTATTTTAATAAATCCCTGAATACAGGGACCCATTTGAAAATCTCACTAGTTCCCCGATAAAATGGGTCCCTTTGCCTCTAGGCTGATGGATAATGGGTTTGTTTTCCTTCCTCACAGTTAACGTAGTGACCATCTACGTCCTGCTTTATAAAGATTGTGGATTGTCTCCATGTGTCAGACGTTACCTGGGGGCCATGGCAGAGGCGGATCTCCTAGTCATTATCCTCGACCTGATCCTGAGACACATTCCCATTGTTTATGATGAACAGTTTTATTTCCTGATGGACTCCGTCCCCGTGTGTAATATCCACGCCGTCCTGCTTTATGCAGCCACTGACTGCTCTGTCTGGTTCACCGTCACTTTCACCTTTGATCGGTTTGTGGCCATTTGTTGCCAGAAGCTGAAAAGTAAATATTGCAGTGAGAAAACGGCGGCTGTGGTTCTGGGAGCAGTGACTATGCTGAGCTGTTTTATGAACATTTTCTGGTATTTTATGCTCACTGCTCGGTATCGGATGGGGAACCTCCCCTGGTTTTGTGTTGTAATACACGCTGTTCGATTATCCAGTGTCTGGGTCACAATCGAGTTCCTCCCCCACATTCTAACCCCGTGTGTCCCATTTCTCCTGATTCTGCTGCTCAATGTTCTCACCGTCAGACACATTTTAGTGACCAGCAGAGCCCGCAGGAGACTCCGCACTCACACCAATGGGGACGCTCAGTCTGACACTGAAATGAGAAACCGAAAAAAATCCATCATTTTACTGTTTGTGATCTCGGCCAATTTCATCCTGTTATGGTCAACGTTCATGCTGTTTTCTATATGGAAACGGATGTATTGGATTATGTATACTCCTGTCTTTCTCCATTGGTATGTGCTGGAATTGGGCTTCATGCTGCAGCTCCTCAGTTGCTGCACAAACACAGCGATTTATGCCGTGACCCAGACTAAGTTCAGGCAGCAGCTGAAGAATGTCCTGAAAGATCCCTTCACCCAAATCCATCCATCAATCAAATTCCCTCATTAATCAATCCATCAGGGATTTTCTCATTTCAGTTCAGTGTTTCAGCAATGGAGCAGCCTGTCGCTATGGTAACAGACTGAGGGTAGCGCTGGTTTGTCCATCCTTATCCTCCTCCTGTTACAGGGTTACAGGGAAACATTTCAATGTTTCTCACAACTCAGGGGCCAATGAGAATAGGCACCATTCCACTGATTGTATCCATCAGTTCCATTTGTAAACAATAGAAATGTTGAATAAAGCGTGCCGAACAGCAGAGTGAACAATGTTGTTGTGTGTCTTTGTGTTTGAGAAGCTGAGTTGGAGAGACACAGACTCAGCCCCAAGTCCTGGTCGTCAGGGAAGGGGAGGGCATCGCGCCCTGAGCTCAGGAGCTGGGATTAACTCCCTCTGTCCTTACTTTCCCTTCTGAGTCTCCCACTCCAACTTGACTCTCAACAGAATGCACCTTGCTCCCTTTGTCACTCTCCCTCCATATATCCTTCCCACTCTCACATTGCGCCACTGTTTCTCTCCTTGTCCCATTTACACACTCAATTCCACTGTCCTTGCCTTCCCCAATCTCATTCACTCTCTCTCCATCTTGCGATCATAGCCTCCCAATGTTACGGTCTTCCTCGAATCCTTCGGTGCTAGGGGAACCGAAGAGGGTTGTTGATCTTCAGGCCGATGTTAGGGAACAGAGATTTGGACGACATGTCAGGCCATTGCTAGGGCAACTGTATGGAGCTTGGGTCAAACGTCATTGCTCGGGGACATAGTGGATGTGAGAACACAAACCATTACTAGGGGTAACAGGTGCAGTGGCACCATAGGCAGTGGCTTAGACAGTTCCAACAGGATATCACAAACAGAACTCATTGTGTGGGACCCACTTCCTGTTACTCAAGTTATAGAATGGGGCTGGGGTTAAAGGCCATTTAGAGGGGATCAACTGGGTCGGTGTTCACAGGCAGGAGCTCAGTTTAAGGTGCGTGAGGAGTGTGATGGTGGGAGACTGCGTGGGTGTGTGAGTGTGATGCTGGGGTGTGTGCGAGGGAGTGAGCATGATGGTGAGGGAATGTGTGGGAGAGTGAGTGTGATGGTGGGGGAGAGTGTGGGGAAGTGAGAGTGATGATGGGGGCATGTGCAGAGGAGTGAACGGGAAAATGGGAATGTGTGGGAGAGTAAATGTAATGCTGGGGGAGTGTGAGAGGGAGTGATTGCGTTGATGGAGGAATGTGTGGGGGAGTGAATGTGATGGTAGAGGAGTGAGTTTGCTGGTGGGGGAGTGCACAGGGTAGTGAGCCTGAGGTAGGGAAGTGTACGGGGAGAGAGCGTGACAATGGGGGAGAGTATGGGCACGTGTGCAGGGGAGTGAACAGGACAATGGGAGTGCGTAGGAGAATGCGTCCGATGTAGGGAAGTGTATGGGGGAGTGAGGGTGACAGTAGGGGCATGTGCAGGGGAGTGAACGGGACAGTGGGGGTGTGTGGGATAGTGAGCGTGATAGTGGGGGAGTGTGCGAGGGAATGAACCTGATGTTAGGGAAGTGCATGGGGGAGTGAGGGTGGCGGTGGGGGTGTGTGCAGGGGAGTGAATGGGACAGTGGGGGTGTGTGGGATAGTGAGCGTGATAGTGGGGGAGTGTGCGAGGGAATGAACCTGATGTTAGGGAAGTGCATGGGGGAGTGAGGGTGGCGGTGGGGGTGTGTGCAGGGGAGTGAATGGGACAATGGGAGTTTGTGGGAGAGTAGGCCTGATGGTGGGGGAGTGCAATGGGTCTGAAAATCAAGGTGGGGATGTGTTTGGAGGAGTAAGCGTTACAGTGGGAGAGAATGTGTTTGAGTGAGATTGATTTTGAGGCTTTGTGCAGGGTGAGTGAGTATGACAGTGGGGTATTGTGTCGTGGAGTGAGTGTGATGGTGGGCGACTGTGCGGGAGAGTGAACATGACCTTAGGGGAGTGTGTGGGAAAATGGTCGAGTGTGGGGGGGTAAGCGTGATGGTGAGGTTGGAGTGGGGATGTGTGTATGATGGTGGTGGAGTGCGTAGGGGTCAGGGTGACGGTGATGGAGCGAGTCTGAGGGGTTGCGGGTGATGGTGAAGGAGTGAGTGTGAGGGGGTCAGGATGACAGTGATGGAGTGAGTGTGAGGGGGTCAGGGTGACGGTGATGGAGTGAGTGTGAGGGGGTCAGGGTAACGGTGATGGAGTGAGTGTGAGGGGGTCAGGGTGACGGTGATGAAGTGATTGTGAGGGGGTCAGGGTAACGGTGATGGAGTGAGCATGAGGGGGTCAAGGTGACGGTGATGCAGTGAGTGTGGGAGGGACAGGGTGAAGATGATGGTGTGCGTGTGAGGGGGTCACTGTGACAGAGATGAAGTGAGTGTGAGGTGGTCAGGGTGACAATGATGGAATGAGTGTGAGGGGATCAGAATGACCGTGATGCAGTGAGTGTGAGGGCGTCATGGTGACAGTGATGGTGTGAGTGTGAGGGGGTCAGGGTGATGGTAACGGAGTGAGAGTCGGGGATCAGGGTGAAGGTGGTGGTGTGAGTGTGAGGGGGTCAGGGTGAGATTGATGGAGTGAGTGTGCATGGGTCAGTGTGACAGTGATGAAGTGAGTGTGTTGGGGTCAGGGTGATGGTGACGAAGTGACTGTGAGGGAGTCAGGGTGACGGTATGGAGTGAGCATGAGGGGGTCAGTGTGACAGTGATGGAGTGAGTGTGGGAGGGTCATGGTGACGGTGATGGTGTGAGAGTGAGGGGGTCAGGGTGACGGAGATGGAGGGAGCATGAGGGGGTCAAGGTGACGGTGATGCAGTGAATGTGGGAGGGTCAGGGTGATGGTGATGGTATGGGTGTGAGGGGGTCAGGCTGATAGTGACGCAGTAAGTGTGAGAGGGTCAGGGCGATTGTGATGCAGTAACAGTGAGGGATTTTTTGTGATAATGATGCAGTAAGTGTGAGGGGGTCAGGGTGATAGTGACGCAATAATTGTGAGTGTGTCAGGTTGACAGTTATTCAGTAAGTGTGAGGGGGTCAGGGCGATAGTGAAGCAGTAAGTGTGAGGAGGTCAGAGAGATAGTGACATGGTAATGGTGAGGGGTCAGGGTGATAGTGTCACAGTAAGTGTTGGGGGGTCAGGGTGACAGTGATGCAGTATATGTGGGGCGGGCAGGGTGATAGTGACACAGGAAGTGTGAGGCCATCAGGGTGACAGTGACGCAGTCAGTGTGTATGGTTCAGGGTGGTAGTGACACCGTTAGTGTGAGGTGGATCAGGGTGATAGTGACGCAGTCAATCTGAGGTCTCAGGTGATAGTGACGCAGTAAGTGTGAGTGGGTCAAGGTGATAGCGATGCAGTAAATGTTAGAGGGTCAGGCTGATAGTTACGCAGTAAGTGTGAGGGGGTCAGGGTGATAGTGACACAGTAAGTGTGAGTAGCTCAGGGTGATAGAGATGCAGTAAGTGTGAGTAGGTCAGGGTGATAGCGACGCAGTGAGTGTTAGGGGATCAGGCTGATAGTCACGCAGTAAGTGTGATGGTTCAGGATGACAGTGATGCAGTAAGTGTGAGTGGTCAGTCTCTAGTGACACAGTAAGTGTGAGGGGATCAGCGTGACAGTGACGCTGACAGTGTGTGGTGTTCAGGGTGATAGTGAGCAGTAAGTGTGAAGGTGTCAGGGTGATAGTAACGCAGTAAGTGTTGGCAGGCAGGGTGATAGTGACACAGTAAGTGTGAGGGGGTCAGGGTAATAGTGACGCAGTAAGTGTGTGAGAGAGAGAGGCTGGCAGTGACGCAGTAAGTGTGAGGGGTCAGGGTGATAGTGACAGAGTAAGTGTGAGGGCGTCAGGGTAATAGTGACACATAAGTGTTGGGTGGTCAGGGTGATAGTGACACAGTAAGTGTTGGGGGATCAGGGTGACAGTGACGCAGTCAGTGTGTGGGGTTCAGGGTGATAGTGAGAGTAACTGTGAAGGGGTCAGTGTATAGTAACGCAGTAAGTGTGAGGGGTCAGGGTGACAGTGATGCAGTAAGTGTGAGGGGGCCAGGTAGATTGCGACGCAGTAACTCTGAAGGGGTCATGGTGTTAGTGACACAGTAAGTGTCAGGGTGTTAGGGTGACAGTTACGCAGTCAGTGTGAGGGGCTCAGGGTGATAGTGACGCAGTAAGTGTGAGTGGTCAGGGTGATTGTGATGCAGTAAGTGTAAGGGGTTCAGGGTGACAGTGACGCAGTAAGTGTGAAGGAGTCAGGGCGATAGTGACGCAGCAATTGTGAGTGAGTCATGGCGATAGTGATCCAGTAAGTGTGAGATGGGTCCAGGCGATAGTGACGCAGTAAGTCTAAGGAGGTGAGAGAGATAGAGACATCATAATTGTGAGGGCGTCAGGGTAATAGTGACACAGTATGTGTTGGGCATCAGGGTGATAGTGACACAGTAAGTATTGGGTGATCAGGGTGTCAGTGACGCAGTCAATGTGTGGGGTTCAGGATGATAGTGAGCAGTAAGTGTGAAGGGGTCAGTGTTATAGTAACGCAGTAAGGGTGAGGGGTCAGGGTGATAGTGACGCAGTATGTGTGAGGCGGTCAGGTAGATTTTGACGCAGTAAGTCTGAAGGGGTCATTGTGTTAGTGACGCAGTAAGTGCCAGAGTGTTAGGGTGACAATGACACAGTCAATGTGAGGGGCTCAGGGTGATAGTGACGCAGTAAGTGTGGGTGGTTAGGATGATAGTGATGCAGTAAGTGTGAGTGGTCAGAGAGATAGTGACATGGTAATTGTGAGGGGTCAGGGTGATTGCGACACAGTAAGTGTGAGGGCGTCAGGGTAATAGTGACACAGTAAGTGTTGGGGTCAGGGTGATAGTGACACAGTAAGTGTTGTGGGATCAGGGTGACAGTGACACAGTCAGTGTGTGGGGTTCAGGATGATAGTGAGCGGTAAGTGTGAAGAGGTCAGTTTTATAGTAACGCAGTAAATGTGAGGGGGTCAGGGTGATAGTGACACAGTCAGTGTGAGGGGGTCAGGGTGACAGTGACGCAGTCAGTCTGAGGGGCCAGGGTGATAGTGACACAGTCAGTATGAGGGAGTCAGGGTGACAATGACACAGTAAGTGTGAGGGGGTCAGGTTGACAGTGACACAGCATCTGTGAGGAGATCAAGGTGACAGTGATGCATTAAGTGTGAGTGGTTAGGATGATACTGATGCGGTAAGTGTGATGGGGTCAGGGTGATAGTGATGCAGTATGTGTGAGGGGTTCAGGGTGATAGCGACGCAGTAAGTGTGAGTGGCCAGGGTGATAGTGATGCAGTAAGTGTGAGGAGATCAGAGAGATAGTGACATGGTAATTGTGAGGGGTCAGGGTGAGAGTGACACAGTAAGTGTGAGGGCGTCAGGGTAATAGTGACACAGTAAGTGTTGGGGGTCAGGGTGATAATGACACAGTAAGTGTTGGGGGATCAGGGTGACAGTGACGCAGTCAGTGTGTGGGGTTCAGGGTGATAGTGAGAGTAACTGTGAAGGGGTCAGTGTTATAGTACCGCAGTAAGTGTGAGGAGTCAGGGTGATAGTGACGCAGTAAGTGTGAGGGGGTCAGGTAGATTGTGAAGCAGTAACTCTGAAGGGGTCATGGTGTTAGTGACACAGTAAGTGTCAGGGTGTTAGGGTGACAGTGACGCAGTCAGTGTGAGGAGGTCAGAGAGATAGTGACATGGTAATTGTGAGGGGTCAGGGTGATAGTGACACAGTAAGTGTTGGGGGATCAAGGTGACAGTGACGCAGTCAGTGTGTGGGGTTCAGGATTATAGTGAGCAGTAAGTGTGAAGAGGTCAGTGTTTTAGTAACGCAGTAAGTGTGAGGGGGTCAGGGTGATCGTGAAACATTGAGTGTGAGGGGGTCAGTGTGACAGTGACGTAGTCAGTATGAGGGGCCAGGGTGATAGTGACACAGTCAGTGTGAGTGGGTCAGGGTGTCAGTGACGCAGTCAGTGTGAGGGAGTCAGGGTGACAATGACACAGTAAGTGTGAGGGGGTCAGGTTGACAGTAACACAGCATCCGTGAGGGGATCAAGGTGACAGTGATGTAATAAGTGTAAGGGGTCAGGATGACAGTGGCGCTTTCAGTGTGGGGTGGCAGAGTGATAGTGACGCAGTAAGTGTGAGGTATCAGGGTGTCAGTGACACAGTAAACATGTTGGCGTAATGGTGACAGTGACACAGTAAGTGTGAGGGGGTCAGGGTGATAGTGACACAGTAAGAGTGAGCGGGTCAGGGTGACACAGACGCAGTACGTGTGAGGGGGTCAGTTTAATACTGGCGCAGTAAGTGTGAGGGGGGTCAGGGAGGCAATGATGCAGTAAGTGTACGTGGGTCAGGGTGATAGTGACGCATTAAGTGTGAGGGGGTCAGAGTGATAGTGAAGCAGTAAGCTTGAGGGGCTCAGGGTGATAGTGATGAAGTCAGTGTGAGAGGGTGAGAATGACAGTGACACAGTAAGTGTGAGTGGGTCAGAGGTGACAGTGACACAGTCTGTGTGAGAGGGTCAGGGTGATAGTGATGCAGTCAGTGTGAGAGGGTCAGGGTGACAGTGACGGTGTAAGTGTGAAGTGTCTAGGTAATAGAGAGTCAGTCAGTGTGAGGGATCAGTTTGAAAGTGACGCAGTAAGTGTGAGGTGTCAGTGTGTCAGTGACACAGTAAGAATGTTGGAGTAATGGTGATAGTGACGCAGTCAGTGTGAGGGGGTCAGGGTGTCAGTGACGCAGTCAGTGTGAGGGGATCAGGTTGACAGTGACGCAGTCAGTGTGAGGGGATCAAGGTGACAGTAACGGAGTAAGTGTGAAGTGTCAGGGTAACAGAGACTCAGCCAGTGTGACGGATCAGTTTGAAAGTGACGCAGTAAGTGTGAGACGGTCAGAGTGTCAGTGATGCATTCAGTGTGAGGGGGTCAGGGTGACAGTGATTCAGTAAGTGTGAGGGGGTCAGGGTGATAGTGACACAGTAAGTGTGAGGGGGTCAGGGTGACAGTGACGCAGTAAGTTTGAGGGGGTAAGAGTTGACAGTGACACAGTAAGTATGAGGGTGTCAGGGTGATAGTGACACAGTGCATGTGAGGGGGTAAGGGTGACAGCGACGCAGTAAGTGTGAGGGGTTCAGAGGTGACAGCCATGCAGTCAGTGTGAGAGGGTCATAGTGACAGTGATGCATTCAGTGTGAGGGGGTCAGGGTGACAGTGACACAGTAAGTGTGAGGGGGTCAGGGTGATAGTGACACCGTAAGTGTGAGGGGGTCAGGGTGATAGTGACGCAGTAAGTGTGAGGGGGCGCAGGGTGATAGTGACGAAGTAAGTGCGAAAGGGTCAGAGTTGACAGTGACACAGTAAGTGTGAGGATGTCAGAGTGACGGTGACGCAGTAAGTGTGAGGGGTTCAGAGGTAACAGAGACGCAGTCAGTGTGAGGGGGTCAGGGTGATAGTGACGCAGTAAGTGTGAGGGGGTCAGAGTGATAGTGAAGCAGTAAGCGTGAGGGGCTCAGGGTGATAATGATGAAGTCAGTGTGAGAGGGTCAGGATGACAGTGACACAGTAAGTGTGAGTGGTTCAGAGGTGACAGTGATGCAGACAATGTGAGAGGGTCAGGGTGATAGTGACGCAGTCAGTGTGAGGGGATCAGGGTGACAGTGACGGAGTAAGTGTGAAGTTTCAGGGTAATCGAGACTCAGTCAGTGTGAGGGATCAGTTTGAAAGTGACGCAATAATTGTGAGGGGGTCAGGTTGATAGTGACGCAGTAAGTGTAAGGTGTCAGGGTATTAGTGACACAGTAAGAATGTTGGGGTAATGGTGATAGTGACGCAGTCACTGTGAGAGGGTCAGGGTATCATTGATGCATTCAGTGTGAGGGGGTCAGGGTGACAGTGACGCTGTAAGTGTGCGGGGGTCAGGGTGATAGTGACATAGTAATTGTGAGGTGGTCAGGGTGACAGTGACGCAGTAAGTGTGAGGGGTTCAGAGGTAACAGAGACGCAGTCAGTGTGATGGGGTCAGGGTGATAGTGACGCAGTAAGTGTGAGGGGGTCAGAGTGATAGTGAAGCAGTAAGCGTGAGGGGCTCAGGGTGATAATGATGAAGTCAGTGTGAGAGGGTCAGGATGACAGTGACACAGTAAGTGTGAGTGGTTCAGAGGTGACAGTGACGCAGACAATGTGAGAGGGTCAGGGTGATAGTGATGCAGTCAGTGTGAGGGGATCAGGGTGACAGTGACGGAGTAAGTGTGAAGTGTCAGGGTAATCGAGACTCAGTCAGTGTGAGGGATCAGTTTGAAAGTGACGCAGTAATTGTGAGGGGGTCAGGTTGATAGTGACGCAGTAAGTGTGAGGTGTCAGGGTATCAGTGACACAGTAAGAATGTTGGGATAATGGTGATAGTGACGCAGTCACTGTGAGAGGGTCAGGGTATCATTAATGCATTCAGTGTGAGGGGGTCAGGGTGACAGTGATGCAGTAAGTGTGCGGGGGTCAGGGTGATAGTGACACAGTAAGTGTGAGGTGGTCAGGGTGACAGTGACGCAATAAGTGTGAGGGGGGGTGCAGGGTGATAGTGACGCAGTAAGTGCGAGTGGGTCAGAGTTGACTGTGACACAGTAAGTGTGAGGGTGTCAAGGTGATCATGACACAGTAACTGTGAGGGAGTCAGGGTGACAGTGACACAGTATGTTGAGGGGGTCAGAGGTGGTCGTGACACAGTCAGTGTGAGGGGGTCAGGGTGATAGTGACGCAGTAAATGTGAGGCGGACAGAGTGACAATAATGCAGTAAGTGTAAGGGGGTCAGGGTGATAGTGACGAAGTCAGTGTGAGAGGGTCAGGATGACAGTGACACAGTAAGTGTGAGGAGGTCAGAGGTGTCGGTGAGACTGTCAGTGTGAGACGGTCAGGGAGATAGTGATGCAGAAAGTGTGATGGGGTCAGGGTGAGAGTGGTGCAGTAAGAGTGGGGGGACAGGGTGATAGTGATGCAGTCAGCTGAGAGCTTTGGGTGATATTGACTCAATAAGTGTGAGGTGTCAGGGTGATAGTATCACAGTAAGAGTGAGGGGGTCAGGGCGACAGTGATGCAGTCAGTGTGAGGGGGTCAGGCTGATAGTGACGCAGTCAGTGTGAGGGGACCAGGGTGATAGTGACACAGTAAGTGTGATGGGGTCAGGGTGACAGTGACACAGTCAGTGTGATGGGGTCAGGGTGATATTGACGTAGTAAGTGTGTGGGGGTCAGGGTGACAGTGATGCGGTCTGTGTGAGGGGGTCAGGATGATAGTGATGCAGCAAGTGTGACGGTTTCAAGGTATTAGTGACGCATTCAGTGTGAGATGGCAGGGTGATAATGATGCAGAAGGCGTGTGGGAGTCACTGTGATGGTGATGCAGTAAGTGTGAGGGGCCAGGGTGATAGTGATGCAGTAAGTATGAGGAGGTCACAGAGATAGTGACATGGTAATTGTGAGGGGTCAGTTTGATAGTTACGCAGTAAGTGTTGGGGGGTCAGGGTGACAGTGACACAGTCAGTGTAAGGGAGTCAGGGTGATGGTGATGCAATAAGTGTGAGGGGGTCAGGGTGACACTGACGCAGTCAGTGTGAGGTGTCAGGGTAATAGAGACACAGTCAGTGTGAGGGGGTCAGTTTGAAAGTGACGCAGTAAATGTGAGGTGTCAGGGTGATACTGACACAGTAAGCGTGTGTGGGTCAGGGTGATATTGATGCAGTCAGTGTGAGAGGGTCAGGGTGATAGTGACGCAGTGAGTGTGAGGGGGTCAGTGTGACAGTCATGCAGTATGTGTGAATGGGACAGGGTGGTAATGTCGCTGTTAGTGTGGGGGGATAGGGTGATAGCGACGCAGTCAAAGTGAGGGGATTGGGTGACAGTGTGAGTGGTCAGTCGTCAGTGATGCAGTAAGAGTAAGGGGGCCAGGGTGACAGTGACACAATAAGTGTGTGAGAGAGAGGCTCACAGTGACACAGTAAGTGTGAGGGGGTCAAGCTGATAGTAACACAGTCAGTGTGGGGGTGTTAGGGTGATAGTGTCACAGTAAGTGTGAGGGGGCAGGGTGAGAGTGACGCAGTAACTATGAGGGGGTCAGAGTGATTGTATCGCACTAATTGTGACAGGGTCAGGATGACAGTGACGCAGCAAGTGTGAGGGGGTTAGAGTGACAGTGATGCATTTAGTGTTAGAGGATCAGGGTGATAGTGATGCAGTAAGTTTGAGGTGTCAGGGTGTCAGTGACACAGTAAGCATGTTGGCGTAATGGTGACAGTGGCACAGTAAGTGTGAGGGGGTCAGGGTGATAGTGATACAGTAAGTGTGAGGGGACAGGGTGACCGTAATGCAGTAAATGTGAGGGGGTCAGGGTAATACTGACGGAGTAAGTGTGAGGGGGTCAGGAAGACAATGATGCAGTAAGTGGAAGGGCGTCAGGGTGATAGTGACGCGGTAATTGTGAGGGGGTCAGAGTGATTGTGAAGCAGTAAGTGTGAGGGGCTCAGGGTGATAGTGATGAAGTCAGTGTGAGAGGGTGAGGATGACAGTGACACAGTAAGTGTGATGGGGTCAGGGTGACATTGACACAGTCAGTGTGATGGGGTCAGGGTGATAGTGACGTAGTAAGTGTGTAGTGGTCAGGGTGACAGTGATACGGTCTTTGTGAGGGGTCAGGATGATAGTGACGCAGCAACTCTGACGGTGTCAGGGTAATAGTGACGCAATCAGTGTGAGCTGTCAGGCTGATAATGATGCAGAAGGCGTGTGGGAGTCAGTGTGATAGTGATGCAGTAAGTGTGAGGGGGCAGGGTTATAGTGATGCAGTAAGTATGAGGAGGTCAGAGAGATAGTGACTTGGTAATTGTGAGGGGTCAGTGTGATAGTGAGCAGTAAGTGTTGGAGGGTCAGGACGACAGTGACACAGTCAGTATAAGGGGGTCAGGGTGATAGTGACGCAATAAGTGTGAGGTGGTCAGGGTGACAGTGACGCAGTGTGAGGGGATCAGGTTGATAGTGATGCAGTAAGTTGAGGGGTCAGGGTGACAGAGACGCAGTAAGTGTGAGGTGGTCAGGGTGATAGTGACACAGACAGTGTATGGGGGTTAGGGTGACAGTGACGCAGTCAGTGTGAGGAGGTAAGGGTGATAGTGATGCAGTCAGTGTGAGAGTGTCAGGGTGACAGTTACGCAGTTAGTGTGAAGGTGTCAGGGTGATAGTGACACAGTCAGTGTGAAAGTGTCATGGTGATAGTGACGCAGTCAGTGTGAGAGGGTCAGGGTGGCAGTGACGCAGTCAGTGTGAGCGGTCAGTGTGACAGTGACGCAGTCAGTGTGAGGTGTCAGGGTAATAGAGACGCAGTCAGTGTGAGGGGATCAGTTTGAAAGTGACGCAGTACATGTGAGGTGTCAGGGTGATACTGACACAGTAAGCGTGTGGGGGTCAGGGTGATATTGATGCAGTCAGTGTGAGAGGGTCAGGGTGATAGTGACGCAGTGAGTGTGAGGGGGTCAGTGTGACAGTCATGCAGTATGTGTGAATGGGACAGGGTGGTAATGTCGCTGTTAGTGTGGGGGGATAGGGTGATAGCGACGCAGTCAAAGTGAGGGGATTGGGTGACAGTGTGAGTGGTCAGTCGTCAGTGATGCAGTAAGAGTAAGGGGGCCAGGGTGACAGTGACACAATAAGTGTGTGAGAGAGAGGCTCACAGTGACACAGTAAGTGTGAGGGGGTCAAGCTGATAGTAACACAGTCAGTGTGGGGGTGTTAGGGTGATAGTGTCACAGTAAGTGTGAGGGGGCAGGGTGAGAGTGACGCAGTAACTGTGAGGGGGTCAGAGTGATTGTATCGCACTAATTGTGACAGGGTCAGGGTGACAGTGACGCAGCAAGTGTGAGGGGGTTAGAGTGACAGTGATGCATTTAGTGTTAGAGGATCAGGGTGATAGTGATGCAGTAAGTTTGAGGTGTCAGGGTGTCAGTGACACAGTAAGCATGTTGGCGTAATGGTGACAGTGGCATAGTAAGTGTGAGGGGGTCAGGGTGATAGTGACACAGTAAGTGTGAAGGGTCAGGGTGACCGTGACGCAGTAAATGTGAGGGGGTCAGGGTAATACTGACGGAGTAAGTGTGAGGGGGTCAGGGAGACAATGATGCAGTAAGTGGAAGGGGGTCAGGGTGATAGTGACACGGTAATTGTGAGGGGGTCAGAGTGATTGTGAAGCAGTAAGCGTGAGGGGCTCAGGGTGATAGTGATGAAGTCAGTGTGAGAGGGTGAGGATGACAGTGACACAGTAAGTGTGAGGGGGTCAGAGGTGACAGTGACGCAGTCAGTGTGAGAGTGTCAGGGGGATAGTGACGCAGTCAGTGTGAGGGGATCAGGGTGACAGTGACAGAGTAAGTGTGAAGTTTCAGGGTAATAGAGAGTCAGTCAGTGTGAGGGATCAGTTTGAAAGTGATGCAGTAAGTGTGAGGGGATCAGGGTGATAGTGACGCAGTAAGTGTGAGGTGTCAGGGTGTCAGTGACACAGTAAGAATGTAGGGGTAATAGGGATAGTGACGCAGTCAGTGTGAGGGCGTTAGGGTGTCAGTGATGCAGTCACTATGAGAGGGTCGGGGTGTCAGTGATGCATTCAGTGTGAGGTGGTCAGGGTGACAGTGACGCAGTAAGTCTGAGGGGGGCGCAGGGTGATAGTGACGCAGTAGGTGCGAGGGTGTCAGGGTGACAGTGACACAGTATGTGTGAGGGGGTCAGGGTGATAGTGACACAGTAAGTGTGAGGGGGTCAGGGTGATAGTGATGCAGTTAATGTGAGGCGGTCAGGGTGACAATGATGCAGTAAGTCTAAGGGGGTCAGGGTGAGAGTGACGAAGTCAGTGTGAGACGGTCAGGATGACAGTGGCACAGTAAGTGTGAGGAGGTCAGAGGTGTCAGTGAGACGGTCAGTGTGAGGCGGTCAGGGAGATAGTGATGCAGAAAGTGTGATGGGGTCACGGTGAGAGTGGCGCAGTAAGTGTGGGGGGACAGGGTGATAGTGACGCAGTCAGCTGAGAGGTTTGGGTGATATTGACTCAATAAGTGTGAGCTGTCAGGGTGATAGTATCACAGTAAGAGTGAGGGGGTCAGGGTGACAGTGATACAGTCAGTGTGAGGGGGGCAGGGTGATAGTGACGCAGTAAGTGTGATGGGGTCAGGGTGACAGTGACACAGTCAGTGTAAGGGGTCAGGGTGATAGTGACATAGTAAGTGTGTAGTAGTCAGGGTGACAGTGATGCGGTCTGTGTAAGGGGTTCAGGATGATAGTGACGCAGCAAATCTGACAGTGTCAGGTTAATAGTGACGCATTCAGTGTGAGCTGTTAGGCTGATAATGATGCAGAAGGCGTGTGGGAGTCAATGGGATAATGATGCAGTGTGAGGGGGCAGGGTAATAGTGATGCAGTAAGTATGAGGAGGTCAGAGAGATAGTGATGTGGTAATTACATAGAACATAGAACATAGAACATAGAAGAATACAGCGCAGTACAAGCCCTTCGGCCCTCGATGTTGCGCCGATCAAAGCCCACCTAACCTACACTAACCCACTATCCTCCATATACCTATCCAATGCCCGCTTAAATACCCATAAAGAGGAAGATTCCACCACTGCTACTGGCAGGGCATTCCATGAACTTACGACTCGCTGAGTGAAGAACCTACCCCTAACATCAGTCCTATATCTAACCCCCCTTAATTTAAAGCTATGCCCCCTTGTAATAGCTGACTCCATACGTGGAAAAAGGTTCTCACTGTCAACCCTATCTAACCCCCTAATCATCTTGTACACCTCTATCAAGTCACCTCTAAACCTTCTTTTCTCCAATGAAAACAACCCCAAGTGCCTCAGCCTTTCCTCATAGGATCTTCCTACCATACCAGGCAACATCCTGGTAAACTTCCTCTGCACCCGTTCCAGTGCCTCCACATCCTTCCTATAGTATGGCGACCAAAACTGCACACAATATTCCAGATGCGGCCACACCAGAGTCTTATACAACTGCAGCATGACCTCAGGACTCCGGAACTCAATTCCTCTACCAATAAAAGCCAGTACGCCATATGCCTTCTTCACTGCACTATTTACCTGGGTGGCAACTTTCAGAGATCTGTGTACATGGACACCAAGATCCCTCTGCTCTTCCACACTACCAAGTATCTGACCATTAGCCCAGTACCCCATCTTTTTGTTTCTCTTACCAAAGTGAATCACCTCACACTTAGCTACATTGAACTCCATTTGCCACTTTTCTGCCCAGCTCTGCAGCTTCTCTATATCCCGCTGTAACCTGCCACATCCTTCCTCACTGTCTAGGGGTCAGTGTGATAGTGACGCAGTAAGTGTTGGGGGGTCAGGGCGACAGTGACACAGTCAGTATAAGGGGGTCAGGGTGATAGTGACGCAGTAAATGTGAGGGGATCAGTTTGATAGTGATGCAGTAAGTTGAGCGGTCAGGGTGACAGAGACGCAGTAAGTGTGAGGTGGTCAGGGTGATAGTGACACAGTCAGTATAAGGCGGTCAGGGTATAGTGACGCAGTCATTGTGAGAGGGTCAGCGTGATAGTGATGCAGTCAGTGTGAGGGAGTCAGTTTGAACGTGACGCAGTAAATGTGAGGTGTCAGCGTGATACTGACACAGTAAGCGTGTGGGGGTCAGGGTTATAGTGATGCAGTCAGTGTGAGGGGGTCAGGGTGACAGCGACACAGTCAGTAAGAGGGGGTCTGGGTGACATTGATGTAGTAAGTATGAGGGGGTCAGGTTGACAGTGACGCAGTAAGTGTGAAGGGTCGGGGTGACAGTGACGCAGTCAGTGCAAGGGGGTCAGGGTAATAGTGGCGCAGTCAGTGTGAGGGTGTCAGGGTGATAATGACACAGTAAGTGTGAGGGTGTCAGGGTGACAGTGATGCAGTCAGTGTAAGGGGAAATGCGTGATCGTGACGCAGTAAGTATGAGGTGTCAGGGTGATACTGACCCAGTAGGCATGTGGGGGTCAGGGTGACAGTGAAACAGTAAGAATGAGAGAGAGAGAGGCAGGCAGTGACACATTAAGTATGAGAGGGTCAGGCTGACAGTAACACAGTCAGTGTTGGGGTGTTAGGGTGATAGTGTCGCAGTAAGTGTGAGAGTGCAGTGTGTGAGTGACGCAGTAACTGTGAGGGGATCTGAGTGATTGTGTCGCAGTAAGTGTGACAGGGTCAGGGTGACAATGATGCAGCTAGTGTGAGGGGGTCAGTGTGACAGTGACACAGTCAGTGTGACAGGGTCAGGGTGACAGTGACACAGTCAGTGTGCGGGGCCAGGGTGATAGTGACACAGTCAGTGTGAGTGGGCCAGGGTGTCAGTGACCCAGTCGGTGTGAGGGAGTCAGGGTGACACTGACACAGTATCTGTGAGGGGATCAAGGTGACAGTGATGCAGTAAGTGTAAGGGGTCAGGGTGATAGTGACGCAGTAAGTGTGAGGGGCTCAGAGAGATAGTGACGTGGTAATTGTGAGGGGTCAGGTGACAGGGTACGCAGTCACTGTGAGGGGGTCAGGGTGAATGTGACACAGTAAGTGTGAGGGGATCAGGGTGATAGTGAAGCAGTAAGTGTGAAGGGGTCAGTGTGATCGTGAGGAAGTCAGTGTGAGGGGGTCAGGGCAATAGTGACGCAGGAAGTGTGAGGGGGTCAGGGTGATAGTGACGCAGAAAGCAAGTTGGGGTATGGGTGATAGTGATGCAGTTAGTGTGAGGGGTCAGGATGACTGTGACGCAGTAAGTGTGAGGGGGTCAGGATGACAGTGACACAGTCAGTGTGAGGGCGTTAGGGTGTCAATGACGCAGTCAGTATGAGAGGGTCAGGGTGGTCAGTGATGCAGTCATTGTGAGGCTGTCAGGGTGACAGTGACACTGTAAGCGTGTGGGTGTCAGGGTGATATTGAAGCAGTAAGTGTGTGGGGGGTCAAGGTGACAGTGTACGCAGTCACCGTGATAGTGACACAGTAACTGTGAGGGGGTCAGGATGACAGTGACACAGTAACTGTGAGGGCGTTAGGGTGACAGTGATGCAGTAAGTGTGAGGCAGTCAGGGCTACAGTGATGCAGTAAGTGTGAGGGGGTCATGGTGTTAGTGTCGCAGTAAATGTGAGGGGATCACAGAGATAGTGACGCAGTAAGTGTGAGGGGGTCAGGGTGATAGTGACGAAATCAGTGTGAGGGGGTCAGAATGACAGTGACACAGTAAGTGTGAGCGGGTCAGAGTTGACAGTAACACAGTCAGTGTGAGGTGCAGAGGATGATAGTGACGCAGTAATTGTGAAGGGGTCAGGGTGATAGTGGCACTTTAAGTGTGGGCTGGCAGGGTGATAGTGACGCAGTAAGCGTGAGGTGTCAGGGTGTCAGTGACACAGTAAGCATGTTGGCATAATGGTGACAGTGACACAGTAAGTGTGAGAGGACAGGGTAATGCTGACACAGTAAGTGTGAGGGGGTCAGGGAGGCAATGATGCAGTAAGTGTGAGGGGGTCAGAGTGATAGTGAAGCAGTAAGCGTGAGGGGCTCAGGGTGATAGTGATGAAGTCGGTGTGAGAGGGTGAGGATGACAGTGACACAGTAAATGTGAGTGGTTCAGAGGTGACAGTGACGCAGTCAGTGTGAGAGGGTCAGGGTGACAGTGACGGTGTAAATGTGAAGTGTCAAGGTAATAGAGACAGTCAGTGTGAGGGATCAGTTTGAAAGTGACGCAGTAAGTGTGAGGTGTCAGTGTGTCAGTGACACAGTAAGAATGTTGGAGTAATGGTGATAGTGACGCAGTCAGTGTGAGGGCGTTAGGATGTCAGTGACGCAGTCAGTATGAGAGGGTTAGGGTGTCTGATGCATTCAGTGTGAGGCGGTCAGGGTGACAGTGACGCAGTAAGTGTGAGGAGGTCAGAGTGATAGTGACACTGCAAGCGTGAGGGGGTAAGGGTGACAGTGATGCATTCAGTGTGAGGGGGTCCGGGTGACTGATGCAGTAAGTGTGAGGGAGTAAGGGTGATAGTGACACAGTAAGTGTCAGGGGGTCAGGGTGACAGTGACGTACTAAGTGTGAGGGGTTCAGAGGGGACAGTGACACATTCAGTGTGAGAGGGTCAGGGTGATAGTGACGCAGAAAGTTTGAGGTGATAGGGTGTCAGTGACACAGTAAGCATGTTGGCGTAATGGTGACAGTGGCACAGTATGTGTGAGGGGGTCAGGGTTATACTGACGCAGTAAATGTGAGGGGGTCAGGGAGACAATGATGCAGTAAGTGTAAGAGGGTCAGGATGACAGTGACACAGTCAGTGTAAGGGGGTCAGGGTGATAGTGACGCAGTAAGCATGAGGGGCTCAGGGTGATCGTGATGAAGTCAGTGTGAGAGGGTCAGGATGACAGTTACGCAGTAAGTGTGAGGTGTCAGGGTAATAGAGACGCAGTCAGTGTGAGGGGGTCAGTTTGAAAGCGACGCAGTAAATGTGTGGTGTCAGAGTGATACTGACACAGTATGCGTGTGGGGGTCAGGGTTATAGTGACGCAGTCAGTGTGAGAGGCTCAGGGTGACAGTGAAGGAGTAAGTGTGAATTGTCTGGGTAATAGAGACACAGTCAGTGTGAGGTGGTCAGTTTGAAAGTGACACAGTAAGTGAGAGGTGTCAGGGTGATACTGACATAGTAATCGTGTGGGGGTCAGGGTGATAGTGACGCATTCAGTGAGAGGTAGTCAGGGTGACAGTGACACAGTAAGTGTGAGATGTCAGGGTAATAGAGATGCAGTCAGTGTGACGGGGTCAGTTTGAAAGTGACGCAGTACAAGTGAGGTGTCAGGGTGATACTGACACAGTAAGCATGTGGGGGTCAGGGTTATAGTGACGCAGTCAGTGTGAGGGGGTCAGGGTGACAGTGACACATTCAGTGAGAGGGGGTCTGGGTGACATTGATGTCGTAAGTATGAGAGGGTCAGGGTGAAAGTGACACAGTAAGTGCAAGGGTTCGGGGTGACATTGACGCAGTCAGTGTAAGGGGGTCACGGTAATAGTGGCGCAGTCAGTGTGAGGGGGTCAGGGTGATAGTGACACAGTAAGTGTGAGGGTGTCAGGGTGACAGTGATGCAGTCAGTGTAAGGGGTTCCGCATAATAGGAACGCAGTAAGTGTGAGGTGTCAGGGTGATACTGACACAGTAAGCATGTGGGCGTCAGGGTGATAGTGACGCAGTCGGTGTGAGAGGGTCAGGGTGACAGTGACGCAGTCAGTGTGAGGGAGTCAGGGTGACAGTGACACAGTAAGTGTGAAGTGGTCAGGGTGACAGTGACACAGTAAGTGTGAGAGGGTCTGGGTGATAGTGACACAGTAAGTGTGAGGAGGTCAGAGGTGACAGTGACGCAGTCAGTGTGAGGGGGTCAGTGTGACAGTGATGAAGTAAGTGTGAATGGGTCAGGGTGATAGTGGCGCCATAAGTGTGAGGGGTTAGGGTGATAGTGATGCAGTCAAACTGAGGGGATTGTTTGATAGTGACGCAGTACGTGTGAGTGGTCAGTCTACAGTGATGCAGTAAGAGTGAGGGGGCCAGGGTGACAGTGACACAGTCAGTGTGACAGGGTCAGGGTAACAGTGACGCAGTAATTGTGAGTGGGTCAGGGTGATAGTGACGCAGAAAGTGTGAGTGGATCAGGTTGATAGTGATGTAGTAAGTTGAGGGTTCAGGGTGACAGAGACGCAGTCAGTGTGAGGAGGTCAGTGTGATAGTGATGCAGTCAGTGCGAGAATGTCAGGGTGACAGTTACGCAGTTAGTGTGAGGGGGTCAGGGTGAGAGTGACGCAGTCATTTGAGAGGGTCAGGGTGACAGTGAAGCAGTCAGTGTGAGAGGGTCAGAGTGACAGTGACACAGTCAGTGTGAGGGGTTCAGGGTGACAGTGACGCAGTAAGTGTGCGGTGTCAGGGTAATAGAGACGCAGTCAGTGTGAGGGTGTCAGTTTGAAAGTGAAGCAGTAAATGTGAGGTGTCAGGGTGATACTGACATAGTAATCGTGAGGGGGTCAGGGTGATAGTGATGCAGTCAGTGTGAGGGGATCAGGGTGATAGTGACACTGTAAGTGTGAGGGGAATCAGGGTGATAGTGACGCAGTCAATCTGAGGGCTCAGGTGATAGTGACACAGTCAGTGTGAGTGGGTCAGGGTGATAGCGATGCAGTAAGTTTTGGAGGGTCAGGCCGATACTTACGCAGTAAGTGTGAGGGGGTCAGGGTGATAGCGACGCAGTAAGTGTACGGTGTCAGGGTAATAGAGACGCAGTCAGTGTGAGGGTGTCAGTTTGAAAGTGAAGCAGTAAATGTGAGGTGTCAGGGTGATGCTGACACAGTAAGCGTGTGGGGGTCAGGGTTATATTGACGCAGTCAGTGTGAGGGGATCAGTGGGACAGTGACACATTCAGTGAGAGGGGGTCTGGGTGACATTAATGTCGTAAGTATGAGGGGGTCAGGGTGACAGTGACGCAGTAAGTATGAGGGCGTCGGGGTGACAGTGACGCAGTCAGTGCAAGGGCGTCAGGGTAATAGTGGCACAGTCAGTGTGAGAGGGTCAGGATGACAGTGACGCAGTCAGTGTGAGGGGGTCAGAGTGACAGTGAAGGAGTAAGTGTGAATTGTCTGTGTAATAGAGACACAGTCAGTGTGAGGGGGTCAGTTTGAAAGTGACGCAGTAAGTGTGATGTGTCAGGGTGATACTGACATAGTAATCGTGAGGGGGTCAGGGTGATAGTGACGCTGTCAGTGTGAGGGGATCAGGGTGATAGTGACACTGTAAGTGTGAGGGGGATCAGGGTGATAGTGACGCAGTCAATCTTAGGGTTCAGGTGATAGTGACACAGTAAGTGTGAGTGGGTCAGGGTGATAGCGATGCAGTAAGTTTTGGAGGGTCAGGCCGATACTTACGCAGTAAGTGTGAGGGGGTCAGGGTGATAGCGATGCAGTAAGTGTGAGTATGTCAGGGTGATAGTGACACAAGTAAGTGTTAGGGGGTCAGTCTGATAGTCACGCAGTAAGTGTGAGGGGTCAGAATGACAGTGACGCAGTAAGTGTGAGTGGCCAGTCTCTAGTGATGCATTAAGAGTGAGGGGGTCAGGGTGTCAGTGCCACAGTAAGTGTGAGAGAGAGAGTCTGGCAGTGACACAGTAAGTGTGAAGGGGTCATGGTTATAATGACGCATTATGTGTGGGTCGGGCAGGGTGATAGTGACACAGTAAGTGTGAGGGGATCAGGGTGACAGTGAAGCAGTCAGTGTGTGGGGTTCAGGCTGATAGTGAGCAGTGAGTGTATAGGGGTCAGGAGATAGTAATGCAGTAAGTGTGCGGGGGGGAAGTTGATAGTGACACAGTAAATGTGAGGGGGTCAAGGTAATAGTGACGCAGTAAGTTTAGGGGGGTCAGGGTAATAGTGACACAGTAATTGTTGGGGTTCAGGCTGGCAGTGACGCAGTCTGTGTGAGCTGGTCAGGTTTATAGTGACGCAGTAAGTGTGAAGGGGTCAGTGTGATAGTGACGCAGTATATGTGGGGCGGGCAGGGTGATAGTGACACAGTATGTGTGAGGGGATCAGGGTGACAGTGACGCAGTCACTGTGTGTGGTTCATGGTGATAGTGAGCAGTATATGTGAGGGGGTCAGGGTGATAGTGACGCAGTCAGTGTGAGGGGATCAGGGTGATAGTGACACTGTAAGTGTGAGGGGATCAGGGTGATAGTGACGCAGTCAATCTGAGGGCTCAGGTGATAGTGACGCAGTAAGTGTGAATGGGTCAGGGTGATGGCGATGCAGTAAGTTTTGGAGGGTCAGGCTGATAGTTACGCAGTAAGTGTGAGGGGGTCACGGTGATAGCAATGCAGTAAGTGTGAGTATGTCAGGGTGATAGCGACGCAGTAAGTGTTAGGGGGTCAGTTTGATAGTCACGCAGTAAGTGTGAGGGGTCAGAATGACAGTGACGCAGTAAGTGTGAGTGGTCAGTCTCTAGTGATGCATTAAGAGTGAGGGGGTCAGGGTGTCAGTGCCACAGTAAGTGTGAGAGAGAGAGTCTGGCAGTAACACTGTAAGTGGGCAGCACGGTGGTTAGCACTGCTACCTCACAGTGCCTGAGACCCGGGTTCAATTCCCACCTCAGGCGACTGACTGTGTGGAGTTTGCACGTTCTCCCCGTGTCTGCGTGGGTTTCCTCTGGGTGATGTGGTTTCCTCCCACCGTCCAAAGATGTGCAGGTCAGGTGAATTGGGCATGCTAAATTGCCAGTAGAGTTATGTAAAGGGTAAATGTAAGGGTATGGGTGGGTTGTGCTTCGGCGGGTCGGTGTGGACTTGTTGGGCCGAAGGGCCTGTTTCCACACTGTAATGTAATCTAAATCTAAGTGTGAAGGGGTCATTGTGATAGTGACGCAGTATGTGTGGGTCGGGCAGGGTGATAGTGACACAGTAAGTGTGAGGGGATCAGCATGACAGTGACGCTGTCAGTGTGTGGCGTTCAGGGTGATAGTGAGCAGTAAGTGTGAAGGTGTCAGGGTGATAGTAACGCAGTAAGTGTTTGCAGGCGGGGTGATAGTGACACAGTAAGTGTGAGGGGGTCAGGGTAATAGTGACGCAGTAAGTGTGAGAGAGAGAGGCTGGCAGTGACGCAGTAAGTGTGAGGGGGTCAGGCTGATAGTGACGCAGTCAGTGTGGGGGTACTAGGGTGACAGTGTTGCAGTCAGTGTAATGTGCTCAGGTTGACAGTGACACAGTAAGTGTGATAGGGTCAGGCTGATAATGTCGCAGTAACTGTGGGTCTCAGACTGACAGTGATACAGGAAGTGTGATGGGGTCAGGGTGAAAATGATGCACGAAATGTGAGAGGTCAGACTAAAAGAGATGCAGTAAGTGTGAGGGAGAGAGGCTGGCTGTGACACAGTAACTGTGATGGTGTTAGTTTGATCGTGACGCAGTAAGTGTGAGGGGGTCAGGGTGATAGTGACACAGTAATTCTGAGTGTGTCAGGGTGACAGTGATTCAGTAAGTGTGAGAGGGGTCAGGGCGATAGTGACGCAGTAATTGTGAGGAGGTCAGAGAGATAGTGACATGGTAATTGTGAGGGGTCAGGGTGATAATGACACAGTAAGTGTGAGGGGGCCAGGTAGATTGTGAAGCAGTAAGGCTGAGGGGTCATGGTGTTAGTGACGCAGTAAGTGTCAGGTTGTTAGGGTGACAGTGATGCAGTCAGTGTGAGGGGCTCAGGGTGAGTGTGACACAGTCAGTGTAAGGGGTTCACGGTGACAGTGACGCAGTACGTGTGAGGGGGTCAGGGTGATAGTGACGCAGTATTTGTGAGTGTGTCAGTGTGACAGTGATTCAATAAGTGTGAGGGGGGTCAGGGCGATAGTGACGCAGTAAGTGTCAGGAGGTCAGAGAGATAGTGACATGGTAATTGTGAGGGGTCAGGGTGATAGTGACACAGTAAGTGTGAGGGCGTCAGGTTAATAGTGAGACAGTAAGTGTTGGGGGCGTCAGGGTGATAGTGACACTGTAAGTGTTGGGGGGGTCAGGGTGACAGTGACGCAGAAAGTGTGAGGGGGTCTGGTAGATTGTGACGCAGTAAGTCTGAAGGGGTCAAGGTGATAGCGATGCAGTAAGTGTGAGTGGTCAGGGTGATTGTGATGCAGTAAGTGTGAGGGGGGTCAGGGTGATAGTGACGCAGTAAGTGTGAGGGCGTCAGGTTAATAGTGAGACAGTAAGTGTTGGGGGCGTCAGGGTGATAGTGACACTGTAAGTGTTGGGGGGGTCAGGGTGACAGTGACGCAGAAAGTGTGAGGGGGTCTGGTAGATTGTGACGCAGTAAGTCTGAAGGGGTCAAGGTGATAGCGATGCAGTAAATGTGAGTGGTCAGGGTGATAGTGACGCAGTAAGTGTGAGTGTTCAGGGTGATAGTGATGCAGTAAGTGTGAGGGGGTCAGAGTGATAGTGACGCAGTAAGTGTGAGTGTTCAGGGTGATAGTGATGCAGTAAGTGTGAGGGGGTCAGGGTGAATTTGATGCAGTGAGTGTGAGGGGGTCAGGCTGATATTGACGCAGTAAGTGTGAGGGGGGTCAGGGCGATTGTGACGCAGGAACTCTGAGGGGGTTTTTGTGATAATGACACAGTAAGTGTGAGGGGCTTTGGGTGATAGTGACGTGGAAAATCTGAGGGGTTCAGGTGACAGTGACACATTCAGTGTAAAGGGTTCTGGGTGACAGTGATGCAGTAAGTATGAGGGGGTCGGGGCGATAGTGATGCAGTAAGTGTGAGGGGGTCAGGGTGATAGAGACACAGTAATTGTGAGTGTGTCAGGGTGGCAGTGACACAGTAAGTATGAGGAGGTCAGGGCGATAGTGACACAGTAAGTGTGAGGAGGTGAGAGAGATAGTGACATGGCAATTGTGAGGTGGTCAGGGTGATAGTGACACGGTAAGTGTTGGGGGGTCAGGGTGAGTTACCCAGTCTGTGTATGGGGTTCAGGGTGATAGTGAGCAGTAAGTGTGGAGGGGTCAGGGTGATAGTAACGCAATCAGTGTGGGGTGGCAGGGTGATAGTGACACAGTAAGTGTGAGGTGGTCAGGGTGATAGTGATGCAGTAAGTGTGAAGGGGTCAGGGTGATAGTAACGCAATCAGTGTGGGATGGCAGGGTGATAGTGACACAGTAAGTGTGAGGTGGTCAGGGAAATAGTGACGCTGTACGTTTTGTGGGTCAGGGTGATAGTAACACAGTAAGTGTTGGGGGGTCTGTGGAAGTGATGCAGTCTGTGTGAGGGGGTCAGGGTTATAGTGATGCAGTAAGTGTGAAGCAATCTGGGTGAGAGTGATGCAGTATGTGTGGGGCAGGCAGGGTGATAGTGACACAGTAAATGTGAGGGGATCAGGGTGACAGTGACGCAGTCACTGTGTGGGGTTCATGGTGATAGTGAGCAGTATGTGTGAGGGGGTCAGGTTGATAGAGACACAGTCAGTGTGAGGGGATCAGGGTGATAGTGACACTGTAAGTGTGAGGGGTTTCAGGGTGATAGTGACGCAGTCAATGTGAGGGGTCAGGTGATAGTGACGCAGTAAGTGTGAGGGGGTCAGGGGTGACAGTGACGCAGTAAGTGTGAGGGCGTCATGGTGATAGTGAAGCAGTAAGTGTGAAGGGGTCAGGGTGATAGTAACGCCATAAGTGTGGAGGGCAGGGTGTTAGTGACACAGTAAGTGTGAAGGGGTCAGAAAGATAGTGACGTGGTAATTGTGAGGGGTCAGGGTGATCGTGACACAGTAAGTGTGAGGTGTCAGCGTGATAGTGACAGTGATGCAATAAGTGTGAGGGGTTCAGGGTTATAGTGACAATGTAAATGTGAGAAGTTCAGGGAGGTAGTGACGCAGTAAATGTGAGGGGGTCAGGGTGACAGTGACGCAGTAAGTGTGAGGGGGTCAGGGTGATAGTGACGGAGTGTGTGGGGTCAGGGTTATAATGACGCACTAAGTGTGAGTGTGTCAGGGTGATAGCGATGCAGTAAGTGTTAGGGGGTCAGGCTGATAGTTACGCAGTAAGTGTGAGGGGGTCTGGGTGAGAGTGACACAGTAACTGTGAGTAAGTCAGAGTGCTAGCGACGCAGTAAGTGTTAGGGGGTCAGGCGGATAGTCACGCAGTAAGTGTGAGGGGTCAGGATGACAGTGATGCAGTAAGTGTGAGTGGTCAGTCTCTAGTGATACAGTAAGAGTGACGGGGTCAGGGTGACAGTGACACAGTAAGTGTGAATGGTTCAGGCTGATAGTAACAAAGTCAGTGGGGGATGTAAGTGTGATAGTGTTGCAGTAAATGTGAGGGGGCAATGTGATAGTGACGCAGTAATTGTGACAGGGTCAGGGTGACAGTGATGCAGCAAGTATGAGGCTGTCAGGGTGACAGTGACGCAGTTAGTGTGAGGGGGTCAGGGTGATAGTGACGCAGTAAGTGTGACAGGGTCAGTGTGATATGACGCAGTAAGTGTGATGGGGTCAGTGTGATAGTGACGCAGTAAGTGTAACAGGGTTAGGGAGACAGTGACGCAGCAAGTGTGAGGGTGTCAGTGTGGTAGAGCCGCAGTAGCTGTGTGGGGGTCAGGGTGACAGTGACACAGTAAGTGTGAGGGGTCAGGGTGACAGTACAGAGTCAGTGTGAGGCGGTCAGCGTGATTGTGACGCAGTAAATGTGAGGGGTAAGCGTGTCAGTGATGCAGTAAGTGTGAGAGAGTGAAGCGGGCAGTGCAGAGGAAGTATGGGGTGTCAGGCTGATAGTGACGCAGTCAGTGTGAGGGGGTCAGGGTGACAGTGACGCAGTAAGTGTGAGGGGGTTAGTCTGTTAGTGATGCAGTGAGTGTGATCGCTTCAGTCTGATAGTGACGCAGTCAGTGTGGGGATATGAGGGTAACAGTGTTGCAGTCAGTGTAAGTGGCTCAGGTTGACAATGATGCAGCAAGTGTGATGGGGCCAGTTTGATAGAGCCGCAGTAGCTATGTGGGGGTCAGGGTGACAGTGACGCAGTAAGTGTGAGGGGTCAACGTGACAGTGACACAGTAAGTGTGAGGGCGTCAGGTTATTGTGACACAGTAAGTGTGGGGCATCAGGGTGATAGTGACATAGAACATAGAACATAGAACATAGAACAATACAGCACAGAACAGGCCCTTCGGCCCACGATGTTGTGCCGAACTTCTAACCTAGATTAAGCACCCATCCATGTACCTATCCAAATGCTGCTTAAAGGTTGCCAATGATTCTGACTCTACCACTCCCACGGGCAGCGCATTCCATGCCCCCACCGCTCTCTGGGTAAAGAACCCACCCCTGACATCTCCCCTATACCTTCCACCCTTCACCTTAAATTTATGTCCCCTTGTAACACTCTGTTGTACCCGGGGAAAAAGTTTCTGACTGTCTACTCTATCTATTCCTCTGATCATCTTATAAACCTCTATCAAGTCACCCCTCATCCTTCGCCGTTCCAACGAGAAAAGGCCGAGAACCCTCAACCTATCCTCGTACGACCTACGCTCCATTCCAGGCAACATCCTGGTAAATCTTCTCTGCACCCTCTCCAAAGCTTCCACTTCTTTCCTAAAGTGAGGCGACCAGAACTGCACACAGTACTCCAACTGTGGCCTAACCAAAGTCCTGTACAGCTGCAACATCACTTCACGACTCTTGAATTCTATCCCTCTGCTAATGAACGATAATACTCCATAGTAATACACTGTAAGTGTTGGGGGGTCAGGGTGACAGTGACGCAGTCAGTGTGTGGGGTTCAGGGTGATAGTGAGCAGTAAGTGTGAAGACGTCAGTGTTATAGTAACGAAGTAAGTGTGAGGCGTCAGGATGATAGTGACACAGTAAGTGTGAGGGGGTCAGGTAGATTGTGACGCAGTAAGTCTGAAGGGGTCAGGGTGATAGCGACGCAGTAAGTGTGAGTGGTCAGGGTGATAGTGATGCAGTAAGTGTGAGGGGGTCAGGGTGAATTTGATGCAGTGAGTGTGAGGGGGTCAGGCTGATACTGACGCAGTAAGTGTGAGGGGGTCAGGGCGATTATGACGTAGGATGTCTGAGGGGTTTTTTGTGATAATGATGCAGTAAGTGTGAGGGGCTTTGGGTGATAGTAACGTGGCAAATCTGAGGGGTTCAGGGTGACAGTGACACAGTCAGTGTAAAGGGTTCTGGGTGACAGTGACGCAGTAAGTGTGAGTGGGTCGGGTCGATAGTGACGCAGTAAGTGTGAGGGGGTCAGGGTGATAGTGTAGCAGTAATTGTGAGTGTGTCAGTAAGTGTGAGAGATTGAGGCTGGCAGTGACAATAAGTGTGAGGGGATCAGGCTGATAGTGACGCAGTAAGTGTGGGAGGGATTTTATGATAATGATGCAGTAAGTGTTGAGGGGGTCAGGATGATAGTGATGCAATAAGCGTGAGGGGTCAGGATGAAAGTGATACAGTAATTCTGAGGGGGTCAGAATGATAGTGACACAGTAAATGTTTGGGGTAAGGGTGAGAGTGATGCAGGAAGTGTGCGGGGGTGAGGCTGATAATGACACAGTCAGTGTTGGAGTGATCGGATGACAGTGTCGTAGTCAGTTTAAGGCGGTCAATGTGACAGTGACACAGTAAGTGTGAGGGTTTCATGGTGACATTCATGCAATAAGTGTGAGGGATCAGACTGACAGTAATGCAGTAAGTGTGAGGGAGAGAGGATGGTAATAGTGACGTAGTAATTGTGAATTGTGAGGCTGGATGTGATGGAGTAAGTGTGAGGGGTCAGGCTGGTAATGACACAGTAACTGTGATGTTGTTTGTTTGATCATGACGCAGTAAGTGTGAGTGGGGGTCAGCCTATAGTGATGCAGTAATTGTGAGGGGTTCAGGGTGACACTGACGCAGTAAGTGTGAGGGGGTCAGGCACGGTGTAAGGATGATAGTGACGCAGTCAGTTTGGGGCTTTATGGTGATAGTGATGCAGTCAGTGTGAGAGGGGTCAGGATGACAGTGATGCAGTAAGTGTGAGGGGTCAGATTGACAGTGACACAGTAATTCTGAGGGGGCCAGGGTGACAGTGACGCATGAAGTGTGAGGGGTGAGAGTGACAGTGGTGCAAAAAGTGTGAGGGGGAAGGCTGGTAGTGACACTGTAACTGTGATGCTGTGATGGTGTTAGGCTGATCGTGATGCAGTAAGTGTGAGGGGTTAGGGTGGTAGTGAAGCAGTGTGAGGAAGTCAGGGTGATAGCAACACAGTCAGTGTGTGGGTATAATGGTGATAGTATCGCAGTCAGTGTAAGGGAGTCAGGGTGACAGTGATGCAGTAAGTCTGAGGGGGGGGGGGATGACAGTGACACAGTAACTGTGAGGGATCAGACTGACAGTGACGCAGTATGTCTGAGTGATCAGTCTACAGTGATGCAATAAGTGTCAGGCGGTCAGGGTGACAGTGACACAGTCAGTGTGAGGGGGTCAGGGTTATAGTGATGCAGTAAGTGTGAAGGGGTCAGGTGATAGTGACACAGTCAGTGTAAGGGGTTCAGGGCCATAGTGACACAGTAAGTGTGAGATGGTCTGGGTGATTGTGACGCAGTAAGTGTTGTGGGATCAGGGCGACAGTGACGCATTCAGTGTGAGGGGGTCAGGGTAATAGTGACGCAGTAAGTGTGAAGGGGTCAGGGTGATAGTGACGCAGTATGTATGGGGCGGGCAGGGTGATAGTGACACAGTAAGTGTGGGGATCAGGGTGACAGTGCTGCAGTCAGTGTGTGGGGTTCAGGGTGATAGTGAGAAGTAAGTGTGAAGGGGTCAGGGTGATAGTGACGCAGTTAGTGTGAGGGGGTCAGGGTGACACTGAAGCAATCAGTGTGAGTGGGTCAAGGTGAAAGTGACGCAGTAAGTGTGAGGTGTCAGGGTAATAGAGACGCAGTCAGTGTGAGGGGGTCAATTTGAAAGTGACGCAGTAAGTGTGAGGTGTCAGAGTGATACTGACACAGTAAGCGTGTGGGGGTCAGGGTGATAGTGACACAGTAAGTGTGAGGGGGTCAGTGTGATAGTGACGCAGGACGTGTGAGGGAGTCAGGGTGACAGTGACAAGTCAGTGAGAGGAGTCAGTGTGATCGTGACGCAGTACATATGAGGGGTCCAGGGTGACAGTGACACAGTCAGTGAGAGGGGTCAGTGTGATAGTGACGCTGTAAGTGTGAAGGGGTCAGGCTGATAGTGATGCAGTCAGTGTGAGGGGTCAGGATGATAGTGATGCTGTAAGTGTCAGGACGCAGGGTGAAAGTGAAATAGTAAGTGTGAGGGGGTCAGGGTGATAGTGATGCAGTAATTGTGAGTGTAACAGGGTGACAGTGATTCAATAAGTGTGAGGGGGTCAGAGCGATAGTGATGCAGTCAGTGTGAGGAGGTCAGAGAGATAGTGATGTGGTAATTGTGAGGTGTCAGGGTGACAGTGACGCAGTCAGTGTGAGGGAACAGGGTGATAGTGACACAGTAAGTGTTGGGAGTCAGGGTGACAGAGACACAGTAACTGTGAGGGGGTCATGGTGATAGTGACGCAGTAAGTGTTGGGAGTCAGGGTGACAGAGACACAGTAACTGTGAGGGGGTCATGGTGATAGTGACGCAGTAAGTGTTGGGGGTTCAGGGTGATAGTGATGGAGTAAGTGTGAAGTGTCAGAGTGATAGTGACGCAGTCAGTGTGAGGAGTCAGGATGATAGTGACGCAATAAGTGTGAGGACGTAATGTTCATCTTGATGTAGTAAGTGTGTGGGGTCAGTCTGATCGGGACACAGTAAGGGTGAGTGGTCAGTCTATAGTGCAGCAGTAAGAGTGAGGGGGTCAGGGTGACAGTGGCACAGTAAATGTGAGAGAGAGAGTCTGGCAGTGACACAGTAAGTGTGAGGTGTTCAGGCTGATAGTAACACAGTCCGTGGGAGGGTGTTAGTGTGATAGTGTCGCAGTAAGTGTGAGGCAACCACGGTGATAGTGACACATTCACTGTGAGGAGGTCAGAGTGATAGTGTCACAGCAATTGTGATAGGGTCAGGGAGACAGTGACGCAGTCAGTGTGAGGGGGTCAGGGTGATAGAGAAGCAGTATGTGTGAAAGGGTCAAGGTAACAGTGACGCAGAAAGTGTGAGGGGGTCAGGGTGATAGTGATGCAGTAACTGTGAGGGGCTCTGGGTGACGGTGACACAATAAGTGTGACAGGGTTATGGTGACAGTGACGCAGCAAGTGTGAGGGTGTCAGTGTGATAGAGCCGCAGTAGCTGTGTGGGGGTCAGGGTGACAGTGACGCAGTAAGTGTGAGGGGGTCAGGGTGACAGTATGGAGTCAGTTTGAGGGGGTCAGCGTGACAGTGACGCAGTAAGTGTGTGGTGTCAGCTTGACAGTGACGCAGTAACTGTGAGAGAGAGATGCGGGCAGTGACGGAGTAAGTGTGAGGGGTCAGGGTGACAGTAACGCAGCAAATGTGAGGGTGTCAGGGTGACAGTGACGCAGTAAGTGTGATGGGGTCAGTGTGATAGAACCGCAGTAGTTGTGTGGGGTCAGGGTGACAGTGACGCAGTAAGTGTGAGGGGTCAGGGTGACAGTGACGCAGTAAGTGTGAGGGGTCAGGGTGAAAGTACGGAGTCAGTGTGAGAGGGTCAGGGTGATAGTGACACAGTACGTGTGAGGGGTCAGCGTGCGAGTGATGCATTACATGTGAGGGGTTCAGGGTGACAGTGACGCAGGAAATTTGAGGGGGTCAGGGTGATAATGTCGCGGTAAGTGTGAGGGGTTCAGAATGATAGTGACACAGTAGGTGTGAGGGGTCAGCGTGACAGTGACACAGTTAGTGTGAAGGGGTCTGGGTGACAGTGTTACAATAAGTGTGAGGCAGTCAGGGCGATAGTGACGCAGTATATGTGCAGAGGTTATAGACATAGCGACGTGGTAATTGTGAGGGGTCAGGGTAATAGTGACACAGTAAGTGTTGTGGGTTAGGGTGACAGGGGGTAAGGATGATAGTGATACAGTAATTCTGAGGGGGTCAGAATGATAGTGACGCAGTAAATGTGAGGGGTCAGGGTAAGAGTATGGTGGGGGTTGAGGCTGATAATGACACAGTCAATGTGGAAGTGCTCGGTTGACAGTGTCGCAGTCAGTGTAAGCGGGTCAGTGTGACAGTGACGCAGTAAGTGTGAGGTTGTCAGGGTCACATTCATGCACTAAGTGTGAGGGGTCAGACTAACAGTGATGCAGTAAATGTGAGGGAGTGAGGCTGGTAGTGACACAGTAAGTGTGAGGGATAAAGGTGATAGTGACGCAGAAAGTGTGAGGAGGTCAGGCTGATTGTGACGTAGTAGTTGTGAGGTGTGAGGCTGGATGTGACGCAGTAAGTGTGAGGGGGTCAGGCTGATAATGACACAGTAAATGTGATGGTGTTAGTTCGATCATGATGCAGTAAGTGTGACTGGGGGTCAGTCTATGGTGACGCAGTAATTCTGAGGTGTTCAGGGTGACACTGACGCTATAAGTGTGAGGGGGTCAGGCTGATATCAACGCAATAAGTGTCGCGGTGTAAGGGTGATAGTGATGCAGTCAGTGTGGGGGCGTTATGGTGATAGTAATGCAGTCAGTGTGAGAGGGTCAGGGTGACAGTATTGCAGTAAGTGTGAGGGGTCAGACGGAGAGTGACACAGTAATTCTGAGGGGGGCAGACTGACAGTGGTGCAGTAAGTGTGAGGGGTAAAGGCTGGTAGTGACACAGTAACTGTGATGCTGTGATGGTGTTAGGCTGATCGTGACGCAGTAAGTGTGAGGGGTTCAGGGTGATCGTGACACAGTAAGTGTGAGGGTTCAGGGTGGTAGTGAAGCAGTGTGAGGGTGTCAGGGTGATAGCGATACGTCAGTGTGTGTGTGTAATGGTGATAGTGTCGCAGTCAGTGTGACAGTGATGCAGTAAGTCCGAGGGTGTCAGGATGACAGTGACGCAGTAACTGTGAGGGTTCAGACTGACAGTGATGCAGTATGTCTGAGGGGTCAGTCTATAGTGACGATGTAAGTGTGAGGGGGTCAGGGTGACAATGAGGCAGTAAGTGTGAGGGGTCAGTCTACAGTGATGCAGTAAGTTTGAGGGGGTAATGGTGACAGTGACATAGTAAGTATGAGGGGGTCAGTTTGTCAGTGAAGCAGGAAGTGAGAGTGGGTCAGTGTGATAGTGACAGACTAAAGGTGAGGGGTCAGAGTGACAGTGTCGCAGTAATGTAAGGGGGCCAGGGTGATACTGACAGACAAAATGTGAGGGGTCAGGGTGGCAGTGATGCAGTATGTGTGAGAGGGAGAGGCTGGTAGTGACACAGTAAGTGAGTTGGGATTCAGGGTGACACTGATGCAGTAATTGTGAGGGGGAGAGGCTGGTAGTGACGCAGTGAGTGTTAGGTGGTCAGAGTAACAGTGACGCAGTTATTGTGAGGGGGACAGGGTGACAGTGACGCAGTAAGTGTGAGAGTTTCAGGGTGAAAGTGATGCAGTAAGTGTGAGAGGGTCAGGGTGATAGTGACGCAGTAAGTGCCAGGGGGTGTCGGTGACAGTGACGCAGTTATTGTGAGGGGTTCTGGCTCATAGTGACACAGCAATGTAAGGGGGTCCGGCTGATAGTGAAGGGAGATCAAGGTGATAGTGACAGATTAATTGTGTGGGGTTCAGGGTGACAGTGACACAGTTAGTGTGAAGGGGTCTGGGTGACAGTGACATAGTAACTGTGAGGGTGTCACGATGACAGTGACACAGTAAGTGTGAGGGTGTCACAGTGTCAGTGACACAGTAAGTGTGAGAGGGTCAGGTGACAGTCACGCAGTAAGTGTGAGGGGGTCAGGTTCATCGTGACGCAATAAGTGTGAGGGTGTCACGGTGACAGTGATGCAGTTATTGTGTGGGTGTCAGGGTAACAGTGACGCAGAAACTGTGATGGTGTCACGGTGAGAGTGATGTAGTATGTGTGAGTGGGTCACGGTACAGTGACTCAATCAGTGTGCGAGGGAGAGGCTGATAGCGACACAGTAAGAACAATGGGGTTATGGTGGCCGTGACGCAGTAAGTGTGAGGGGGTCAGTGTGACGGTGACGCAGGAAGTGTGAGAGGGAGAGGCTGGTAGTGACACAGTAAGTACAATAGGGTCAGGGTCGCAGTGACGCAGTACGTGTGACAGGGGTCATGGTGACAGTGACACAGTTATTGTGTGGGGTCAGGATGACAGTGACACAGTAACTGTAAGGGGTCAGACTGACTGTGAAGCAGTATGTCTGATCGGTCAGTCTATAGAGACGCAGTTAGTGTGAGAGGGTCAGGGTGACAATGACGCTGTAAGTGTGACGGGTCAGACTGACAGTAACACAGTAAATGTGAGGGGGTCAGGGTGACAGTGACACATGAAGTGTGAGAGGGAGAGGCTGGTAATGACACAGTAAGTACGATGGGGTCAGAGTGACAGTGATGCAGTAAGTCTAAGGGGGTCAGGGTGACAGTCACGCAGTGAGTGTAAGGGGGTCACAGTGACAGTGGCGCAGCTATTATGTGGGTGTCAGGATGACAGTGATCCAATAACTGTGAGGGGTCAGACTGACAATGAGGCAGTATGTCTGAGGGGTCAGTCTATACTGACACAGTAAGTGTGAGTGGGTCAGGGTGACAATGACGCTGTAAGTGTGAGGGGTCAGTCTATAGTGACGCAGTAAGTGTGAGGTGGTAAGGCTGATAGTGACACAGTAAGTGTGAGAGGGAGAGGCTGGTAGTGACACAGTAAGTACGATGGAGTCAGGGTGACAGTGATGCAGTATGTCTGAGGGGGTCAGTATGACAGTCATGCAGTAAGTGTGTGGGGGTCCCGGTGACAGTGATGCAGTTATTATGTGGTTGTCACGGTGATATGACGCAGTATGTGTGAGAGGGAGCGGCTGTTGTGACACAGTATGTGCGATGGTGTCAGGGTGGCAGTGACACAGTAAGTATGAGGGAGTCAGGGTAATAGTGACACAGTAACTGTGAGGGGATCAGGGTGACAGTGACGCAGTAACTGTATGGTGTCAGGGTGGTAGTGAAACAGTCAGTGTGAGTGTGTAAGGGTGACAGTGACGTAGTAATTGTGAGGGAGCAGGATGATTTTGATGCAATAAGTGTGAGGGGATCAGAGTGCTAGTGGCCCAGTAAGTGTGAGGGGGTCAGGGTGACAGTGTCACCGTAGTATGACGGGAAGAGGCTGATAGTGGTGCAGTAATTGTGAGGGGGTCAGGGTGTTAGTGGCCCAGTAAATGTGAGGGAATCAGGGTGATAGTGACGCAGTAAGTGTGAGGCGGTCAGTGTGACAGTGATGCTGTAAGAGTGAGGGGAAGAGGCTGTTAGTGATGCAGCAATTGTAAGGGGTCAGGGTGATAGTGATGAAGTAAGCGAGTGGGGGACAGAGTGATAGTGACACAGTTAATGTGAGGGGGTCAGGGTGATAGGATCACAGTTAGTGTGAGGGGGTCCTGTTGATAGTGAAGCAGTAACTCTGAGGTTTCTCTCTGACTGAATCTCTGTCCCTCCTGTCCCTCCCTCCCTCTCTCTCGGACACACACTGTCTCCCTGATCCTTCAGTCTCCCACTGACCCGGAGACTGGGGGTTTGGTGGTGAGGCTGCATGTGGGGTGGGGGTGGGGGTTGGGGTGAGATGTGGGAGAAAGGGAAAATGAGGAAGAGACTGAATTGTCGGAGGGAGACAGCGACGTCAGGAGAGTGAGAGTGAGAGTGAGCGGGAGGGAGAGTGGGCGGCATGGTGGCACAGAGGTTAGTACTGCTGCCTCACAGCGCCAGAGACCTGGGTTCAATTCCCGCCTCAGGCGGTTGACTGTGTGGAGTTTGCATGTTCTCCCCGTGTCTGCGTGGATTTCCTCCGGGTGCTCTGGTCCAAAGATGTGCAGGTCAGGTGAATTGGCCATGCTAAATTGCCTGTAGCGTTAGGTAAGGGGTAAATGTAGGGGTAGGGGTGAGCCGCCGCTTCGGCGGGTCGGTGTGGACCTGTTGGGCCGAAGGGCCTGTTTCACACTGTAATGTAATCTAAAAAAGGAAAGAGTGGGGGCAGGTGGAGAAACCAGGGATGGGGGTGTCTGTGTGAGGGAGGCGGGATGAGGGAGAGTGAAAGGGAGAGGTGGCGAGAAAGAGTGAGTGTGCAGAGAGAGAGGGGGAGAAATGTGGAGAAAGAGTAGGCAGAGGAAATGGGGAGGCCGATCTGCATTGGGGAGGGGACAGAGCGATTTAAACCCAGCTCCTGAGCTCAGGGCGTGGTGCCCTCCCCTTCCCTGAGCTAAGGACTTGGGGCTGAGTCTGTCTCTCTCCAGCTCAGCTTCTCCAGCACAAAGACACACAAACAACATCGTTCACTCTGCTGCTCGGCATGTTTAATGAACATTTTTATTGTTTACAAATGGCAGTGATGGACACAGTCAGTGGGATGGTGCCTTTTCTTACTGGCCCCTGAGTTGTGAGCAACATTGAAATGTGTCCCTGTAACCCCACTGGGGGATAAGGATGGACAAACCAGCGCTACCCTCAGTCTGTTACCATAGCGACAGGCTGCCCCATCGCTGAAACATTGAACTGAAATGAGAAAATCCCTGATGGATTGATTAATGAGTGAATTTGATTGATGGATGTATTTGGGTGAAGGGATATTTCAGCACATTCTTCAACTGCTGCCTGAACTTAGTCTGGGTCACGGCATAAATCGCGGTGTTTGTGCAGCAACTGAGGAGGTGCAGCATGAAGCCCAATTCTGCCACGAAGGGATGGAAATATACAGAGTAATACCCAAAATCATCCATCCGGAACCATATAGAATACAGCATTAACGTTGACCATAACAGGATGAAATTGGCCGAGATCACAAACAGTAAAATGATGGATTTTTTTCGGTTTCTCATTTCAGTGTCAGACTGAGCGTCCCCATTGGTGTGAGCGCAGAGTCTCCTGCGGGCTCTGCTGGTCACTAAAATGTGTCTGACGGTGAGAACATTGAGCAGCAGAATCAGGAGAAATGGGACACACGGGGTTAGAATGTGGTGGAGGAACTCGATTGTGACCCAGACACTGGAGAACAGAACAACGGCTGTTACATCACAAAACCAGGGGAGGTTCCCCAGCCAATACCGAGCAGTGAGCATAAAATGCCAGGAAATGTTCTTTAAACAGCTCAGCACAATCACTGCTCCCAGAACTACAGCCGCCGTTTTCTCACTGCAGTATTTACTTTTCAGCTTCTGGCAACAAATAGCCACAAACCGATCAAAGGTGAAAGTGATGGTGAACCAAACAGAGCAGTCAGTGGCTGCATAAAGCAGGACGGCGTGGATATTACACACGGGGACGGAGACCCTCAGGAAATAAAACTGTTCATCATAAACAATGGGAATGTGTCTCAGGATCAGGTCGAGGATAATGACGAGGAGATCCGCCGCTGCCATGGCCCCCAGTTAACGTCTGACACATGGAGACAATCACTGGATTAGTGGTGCTGGAAGAGCACAGCAGTTCAGGCAGCTTCCAAGGAGCAGCGAAATCGATGTTTCGGGCAAAATCCACAATCTTTATAAAGCAGAACGTAGATGGTCACTACGTTAACTGCTGATTACACTTGCGGGAAGTGCACCCATCTCCAGCTCCTCCAAGACCGTGTTAGGGAACTGGAGTTGGAGTTGGATGAACTACGGTTCATTCGGGAGGCAGAGGTGGTCATAGATCAGAGCTTTAGGGAAGTAGTTACTCTGAAAGTTAAAGACAGATGGGTGACAGTGAGGGGGACTGGGAGGAAGCAGCCAGTGCAGGGACCCCCTGCGGTCGTTCCCCTCAATAACAAGTATGCCATTTTGGATACTTGTGGGGGGGGATGACTTACCAGGGGTAAGCAATGAGGTTCAGGCCTCTGGCACGGAGCCTGTCCCCGTTGCTCAGAAGAGAAGGGTGGAGAAAGGTAGAGCGATAGTTATTGGGGACTCAATAGTGAGGGACACAGATAGGCACTTTTGCGGGGGCAATAGAGACTCACGATTGGTATGTTGCCTCCCAGGTGCAAGGGTACATGATGTCTCTGATCGTGTTTTCCGGGTCCTTAAGGGGGAGGGGGAGCAGCCCCAGGTCGTGATCCACGTTGGCACCAACGACATAGGTAGGAAGAGGGGTGAGGATGTTAGGCAGGCTTTCAGGGAGCGAGGTTGGAAGCTCAGAGCTAAAACGAACAGAGTTTTTGTCTCTGGTCTGTTACCCATGCCACGTGATAGAGAGTCGAGGAAGAGGGAGAGAGAACAGTTAAATGCGTGGCTACAGGGATGGTGCAGGTGGGAGGGATTCCGGTTTCTGGACAACTGGGGTTCTTTCTGGGGAAGGTGGGACCTCTATAAACAGGATGGTCTCCACCTGAACCTGAGGGGCACCAGCATCCTTGGGGGGAGGTTTGCTAGTGCTCTTAGGGAGAGTTTAAACTAACTCTGCAGGGGCATGGGAACCTGGACTGTAGCTTTAGGGTACAGGAACTTGAGTGTAGGGAGGTTAGGAACATGGCATCAATCTCGAAGGAGGGTGCCGGTAAACAGGAAGGTGGCTCGAAGTGTCTATACTTCAATGCCAGAAGTATAAGAAATAAGGTAGGTGAACTTGCAGTGTTGTGGCCATTACAGAGACATGGGTAGAACAGGGACAGGAATGGCTATTGCTGGTTCCAGGGTTTAAATGTTTTAGTAGGGTCAGAGGTGGGGGTAAAAGAGGTGTGGCATTGCTTGTCAAGGATAGTATTACAGCGGTGGAAAGGACGATGGAGGAAGACTTGCCATCTGAGGTAGTTTGGGCTAAAGTTAGAAATAGGAAAGGTGAGGTCATCCTTTTAGAAGTTTTCTACAGGCCTCCTAATAGTCTGAGAGATGTAGAGGAAAGTATTGCAAGGATGATTCAGGAGAAGAGTGAAAGTAATAGGGTGGTTGTTATGGGGGACTTTAACTTCCCAGATATTGACTGGGAAAGCTATAGTTCGAGTTAGTTAGATGGGTTGGTGTTTGTCCAATGTGTGCAGGAGGGCTTCCTGACACAATATGTAGACAGGCCAACAAGAGGTGAGGCTATACTGGATTTGGTTCTCGGTAATGAACCAGGCCAGGTGTTAGACTTGGAGGTAGGTGAGCACTTCGGGGGCAGTGACCACAACTTGGTGACTTTTACTGTAGTGATGGAGAGGGATAAGTGTGCACTGCAGGGCAGGAGTTATAGCTGGGGGCAGGGAAATTATGATGCGGTGAGGCATGACTTAGGATGTGTGGATTGGAAAAATAGGCTTCAAGGGAAGGACACAAATGATATGTGGAGCTTGTTCAAGGAGCAGCTATTGGGTGTCCTTGATAAGTATGTGCCAGTCAGGCAGGGATGAAAGGGTCTTGTGAGGGAGCCATGGTTTAATAAGGAATTGGAATCCCTTGTGAAAGGGAAGAGGGCGGCCTATGTAAAGATGAGGCGTGAAGGTTCAATTGGGGCGATTGAGAGTTATAAGGTAGCCAGAAAGGATCTAAAGAGAGAGCTAAGAGCAGCGAGAAGGGGACATGAAAAGTCCTTGGTTGGTAGGATTAGGGAAAACCCTAAGGCTTTCTATAGGTATGTCAGGAATAAAAGGATGACTAGGGTAGGTATCGGTCCAGTCAAGGATAGTAGTGGGAAGTTGTGCGTGGAGGCAGAGGAGATTGGAGAGACACTAAATCAATACTTTCTGTCAGTATTTACTCAGGAACAGGACATTGTTGCTGATGTGAATATTGAATCACAAGTGATTAGAATGGATGGCTTTGAGGTATGTAGGGAAGAGGTCCAGGGAATACTGGAAAGGGTGAAAATAGATAAGTCCCCTGGGCCTGATGGCATTTATCCTAGGATCCTCTGGGAAGCTAGGGAGGATATAGCGGAGCCATTGGCCTTGATTTTTATGTCGTCGTTGTCTATAGGAATAGTGCCAGAAGACTGGAGGATAGCGAATGTGGTCCCCTTGTTCAAGAAGGGGAGTAGGGACAGCCCTAGTAACTATAGGCCAGTGAGTCTCACTTCTGTTGTGGGCAAAGTCTTAGAGAGAATTGTAAGGGATAGGATTTATGAACATCTGGATAGGAATAATGTGATCAAGGATAGTGAGCATGGTTTTGTGAAGGGCAGGTCGTGCCTCACAAACCTTATTGAATTCTTTGAGAAGGTGACCAAGAAAGTGGACGAGGGTAAAGCAGTAGATGTGGTGTATATGGATTTTAGCAAGGCGTTCGATAAGGTACCCCATGGTAGGCTGCTGCAAAAATTACGGAGGTATGGCATTGAGGGTGCATTAGAGGTTTGGATTAGGAATTGGCTGGCTGGAAGGAGACAGAGGGTAGTAGTTGATGGTAAAGGTTCATCTTGGAGTGCAGTTACTAGCGGTGTTCCACAAGGATCTGTTTTGGGACCATTGCTGTTTGTCATTTTTATAAATGACGTGGAGGAGGGGCTTGAAGGCTGGGTGAGCAAGTTTGCGGATGATACGAAAGTCGGTGGAGTGGTGGACAGCGAAGAAGGATGTGGCAGGTTACAGCGGGATATAGATAAGTTGCAGAGCTGGGCAGAAAGGTGGCAAATGGAGTTCAATGTAGCTAAGTGTGAAGTCATTCACTTTGGTAGGAGTAACAAGAAGATGGATTACTGGGCTAATGGTAGACTACTTAGTAGTGTGGATGAGCAGAGGGATCTTGGTGTCCATGTACACAGATCTCTGAAAGTTGCCACCCAGGTAAATAGTGCTGTGAAGAAGGCATATGGCGTACTGGGCTTTATTGGTAGAGGAATTGAGTTCCGGAGTCCTGAGGTCATGTTGCAGTTGTATAAAACTCTGGTGCGGCCTTATCTGGAGTATTGGGTACAGTTTTGGTCGCCATACTATAGGAAGGATGTGGAGGCACTGGAACGGGTGCAGAGGAGGTTTACCAGGATGTTGCCTGGCATGGCAGGAAGATCGTATGAGGAAAGGCTGAGGCACTTGGGGCTATTCTCATTGGAGAAAAGAAGGTTTAGGGGAGATTTGATAAAGGTGTACAAGATGATTAGGGGTTTAGATAGGGTTGACAGTGAGAACCTTTTTCCGCGTATGGAGTCAGCTGTTACTAGGGGACACAGCTTTAAATTAAGGGGAGGTTGGTATAGGACAGATGTTAGGGGTAGATGCTTTACTCAGCGGGTTGTGAGTTCATGGAATGCCCTGCCAGTATCAGTGGTGGACTCTCCCTCTTTATGGTCATTCAAGCGGGCATTGGATAAGCAAATGGAGGTTATTGGGCTAGTATAGGTTAGGTAGGCTTTGGTCGGCGCAACATCGAGGGCTGAAGGGCCTGTACTGTGCTGTATTTTTCTATGTTCTATGTTGTATGAAGGAAAACAAACCCATTATCCATCAGCCTAGAGGCAAAGGGACCCGTTTGATTGGGGACCCAGTGAGATTTTCAAATGTGTCTCTGTATATAGGGAATTATTAAAATAATTGGAGCTGGAATAACAAATGGGAAGGTCAGAATTACTGACAAAAATGTGACATAAACCACAAGAAACCCTCCCTCCCCAAACACACAGAGACGCATTCATAAGGACAGATGGTTTCTAGAACATTCCCACACACTCAATCTCTCGAGAGCAGACACAGGTCACTCCTTCCCAGTTCCTAATACGGAAGGTGGAAATGTTGCTGTCCTGAAGGATTCTCTTCCATGTTAGAAACAAAACGCACTTATAAATCAGCCGGAGACAGAGCTATGGAAACAATGACAATTTATTACAAACATGCACGTCCGGATACTCCGCTCGCCTGCAAAGAGTGTGAAGATATCAGTTATACAATTATTTTTGTACAGTCTGTGTACCGCAGGCTGACATTCCACCCCCCCCAACCCGCCGCGCTTTCTCTGTTCTTACCCTATTATAATCATTTATTTCATTTCATTCCCTTATTTGGCATAACCTTAAGATGATTACTTCACTTCTTTTTCTCTTTCCTTATCTCTGCACCAGGTTGACCTTGGATGTCTGCGTTCTTTGTCTTGTTACTGTAAGCTTTATTGTGAAAATACCCTTACTTCTTTTGTGGTCAGCTACAACACTCCATAGTTATTTTCTAGCTTAAAACTATTTTCTTTAAAACTACTTCTTTAAAAGACCCCCTATATTCATTAAAGTCGTATCCTTAAGCTAGAAGAATTCATGACCGTTTGGATAATGTCTCACCCCTCCCCCCCATCTGCACAAATTACACTCCACGAGCACTTACAGCAATTACATTTCTATACTGCCTTCAGGAAACTACATTTCTTATTTCCCACACCCAGTTTCCTGAAGACAAGCAGAGTTTGGGAATTCCTGTAGTTTGGTCTAAATTGTGGTTGATCCTGTGTCGTGAAGAAATGTCAACGCAGGGAAAATGTATTCAGGCCTTTAACTGCCTGTGGGGTCTTCGGAACAGTGTCTCCTTCTCCCTGGAACGCGATCTCTTCCTTCGGGATCTTATGGTTTGTTCAATTCACTGCTGTCCGGCCGTTCATAAACAATGTCGGGGACAGAACGTTCCGGGGAATGTCAGTTATAGAATGTTGGGGATAGAATGTTCCAGGGAATGTCAGTTACAGAATGTCAGGGACAGAATGTTCTGGGGAATGTCAGTTATAGAATGTCGGGGACAGAACGTTCCGGGGAATGGCAGTTATAGAATGTCGGGGACAGAATGTTCCGGGGAATGTCAGTTATAGAATGTCAGGGGCAGAACGTTCCGGGGAATGTCAGTTATAGAATGTCGGGGACAGAACGGTCCGGGGAATGTCAGTTATAGAATGTCGGGGACAGAACGTTCCGGGGAATGGCAGTTATAGAATGTCGGGGACAGAATGTTCCGGGGAATGTCAGTTATAGAATGTCGGGGACAGAACATTCCGGGGAATGGCAGTTATAGAATGTCAGGGGCAGAACGTTCCGGGGAATGGCAGTTATAGAATGTCAGGGGCAGAACGTTCCGGGGAATGTCAGTTATAGAATGTCGGGGACAGATTGTTCCGGGGAATGTCAGTTATAAAATGTTAGGGACAGAACATTCTGGGGATATCCTTGACCTGTCCATCACCTTTCCCCCCCCTACTCACCCCACCAACATGATGTACAGTGCCTGGGCACACTGTGACATTAATGGGGTGAGAGACCGAGGGTCCAACCACAGGAATGGGAACTAAAGGCATTGCTAGATCAGCTGAAAGGGGTAGATATAGCTCATTCCCAATCCACGTCACAGAACCAGCCCAGACACCATACACCCAGGGGAGATATCTGTTCACCGTGGAACACTGTACAGACCAGGCCAGTGTACTGCTCAGTACAACGAGCAATCTGTCCAGAGTGGAACATTGCACAGATCATGTCAGGGCACTTATCTTCAAGTGCAGACAAGACATCTCTCCAGTATGGAAAGCGGGGAAAGAGACAGAAAAGCTGCAGCTGCTGCAATCCAAAGTAGACAGGCAGGAAGCTGGGAGAACACAGCAAGCCAGGCAGCATCAGGAGGTGGAGAAGTCGACGTTTTGGGTGTAAACCGTCTGCAAGAGTCCTGAAGGAGGGATACACCTGAAACATCAAATTCTACACCACCGGATGCTGCGTGAATTGCTGTGTTCCTCCAGCAAGTATTCAGCATGGGAAGCAGTGCAGACCACAGCATAGCATTGATCTATAAACCCGGATTAGATATCTGTCCAGCACGGAAGCAGTGCAGACCACAGATGTGCATCGATCGATAATCCCGGACTAGATATCTAACCAGCACGGGGAGCTGTGCAGTCCATAGTAGTGCAGTGATACATAAACCCGGACTAGATATCTGTCCAGCTCGGGGAGCTGTGTAGACCGCAGCAGTGCATTGATCTATAAACCCAGAATAGAAATCTGTCCAGCACGGGGAGCTGTGCAGACCACATCAGTGTATTGATCGATAAACTCGGAGTAGATATCGGTCCAGCACAGGGAGATGTGCAGACCACAGCAGAGCACTAATGTGTGAACCTGAAACAAATATTCATCCAGCATGGGGAGCTGCACAGACCACATCATTGCATTATCTATAAACCTCTACCAGATAGGCTGACCAGCACAGCGAACTGTGTAGTAGTCACCCGTGAATTAATCTGTAAACCAGGAGCAGTTACACTCCCAGCATGTAGGACTGCATACACCACCCAAGTCCATTAATCTGTAAACCAGGAGCATTTACCCTCCCAGCATGTAGGACTGTGTACACCACCCCAGTGCATTGATCTGTAACACTGTGTTAGATTACTGCCCAGTGAGGGGAAACTTGCAGCCCATGCTAGAAGTGACAGGATGTACAGCTCCCATCCATTTCCAGCTTCATATCTCTATTGTGCCATGACAAGGGGGTGTTGTGGGTGTGAACATCACTGCCAGAGAGAGATGGCGGGGGAATCAGTTTAAATATCACCACATTGCAGGGGTTTGGGAAATAGACAGAGAGGGGGAGACGAAGAGACAGTGCAATGGAAGGATGTGTTCCCAGGTTTCAGAATGCTGAAATGTAGATACTTCGATACCATCCTGTAACATGAGACAGTCTTCCCAGGAAAGATGGGAAAAGGGGATTTTGGTTTGAGGTCAGATGAACATTTCTCCTGCATCTTTGTAACTGGAGGTGGCTTCAACAGAGTCTATGACTCATTGGGCTGAATCTAACAATAATTTATCTCTGTGACATTTTTATTGAGTGTAACAGAGGGATTATCCTCACAAGGCCGAGCTAGTTTCCTGGTGATATCTTAATGAATTCACTTCATTAAATACACACCCACCCTATGGTGTCCTTAACATTCAATGCCAGTCCGATTCTCCCACCCATCATGGCTAGAGGTACTCACCATCTCCTGGATACTCCTGGATATTGTATGATCCCTGGCACTGGTGTCATCTTTAACAAGCCAATGGGCACATGTTTGAGCTTTCTCCGTTTGGAGCTGCCCTGTACAGTTTACCCCGAGCATGGCAGATGAGGGGCAATTACACCACAGTTTGTCAACAGGGGCATGGAGGTCCTGGTGAATGGGCCAATATAGAGGGTGACCATTCTTCTCCCAGAGGGGTCCACACCACCAGACCCAACGAGCATGGTCTGAGCTCACCACCCAGCTCAGTGCAGTTTCTGTGGTCTGAAGAAATATCCAGCAATACAGGACAAGCATCAATAACCTTCCCCGATCTGTCAGGATAAGGGTCACTGTATTCTCTCTGTTCCCTCACACCCACTGTATATCTGTTAAAGTAACAGCCCCCGAGCAAGGATTATGCTCCACTACTCTCACTGCATGCAGCACCTTCTCTCTCTCTTTCGCTTTCTCTTTCTTTCTGTCTCTCTCTCTCTTTCTCTCTCTTTCTGTCTCCCTCTCTCTGTCTCTCCCTCTCCCTCCCTCCCTCCACTTTACCCCCCCACATTAATAACACTGCATGGATACAACACTGTGGACTGACTCCCTACGGACACCTCACCATGCCCCCCCCCCCCCTCCCCCGCTACACCAGCACTAACAATAGGGCCACCCACTCCCACCCTCACTCCCTCCCTCCCTTTCTCCCATTCCAGGAGAAAAAGCCCGGAATAGGACAGGAAGGACCAAGCTGGTTGGTGGAGTGGTCGATATCCGTTCCCTCACCGCCCCCCCCCACCCCCTTCCCCCGCCATGTGGGGTGGACCCTGGTAGGAGCTGAAGAGAACCGGGACACCTTGTGTGGAGATTCTGAAACATCCACGTCCCACCGACTGAGTAAGGAGCAATGTTCCGTGAAGGGCAATTCTCACTTTAAACCCACTGGCAGCTCCGTATCCCCCGGCACAACTTAGAAGCTGTGACCCTGATGCCATCTTCCTTTTGTGTCGAGCTGGTACAAATGGAATCCCCACTGTCTCGGTGGGCAGGACGGTGGGCTCACAACACATCATCACCACCACCTCCCAGGAAGGGTGCACGGAGGCTCCCACCTATACCTCCTGCTGTAAACAGCTCAGATACTGAAACTAATCTGTGATAGCTACTGCCCTCCCCATCTGTCCTGATATCTTCAACAATCTGTGCTCATATACACCTAGTGCCTTCTGCTCCTGCATCCCCTTATCCATGTACTGATCTAAACATCATTTAAATGGTGTAACTGTCCCTGCTTTCACCACTTCATCTGGAAGTTCATTCCACACACAAGCCAGATGCTGGCTAAAATATCTACCCACCTCTCATGACTTTTGTAAATCATTTTTCCTTGCACCTTAAAATATCCCTCAGTTTTCAATCCCCAACTCTCTGGAAAAGACATCAGACCTTCAGCTTATCTGTTTACTCCTCATGATTTTATAAACTTCTGTGAAGTTACCCATTAATCTCTTACTCTCCAGTGAAAAGACACCCAACCTATCCAGTCTCTCCTTATAGCTCACTCCCTCCATTCCCAGCAACATATTGGTTAATCTCTTCTGAACCCTCTCCAGTTTAATAATATCAAGGTCAATAATATCAAAGTGAATAGTCAAGGTATTTTCTAAGGGTACAGGAACCTCAAAACTAGAGGACATAGTTTTAAGGTAAGATGGGAAAAATTTACATGTGACCTAAGGGGCAACTTTTTCACCCAGAGGCGGGGGGCGGGGGGCTATGGAATGAGTGGGCAGAATGACCAGACTGGAAACAGTATTCCAGAAGGGGCCTCATCAATGCCCTGTACAACCTCAACATGACATGCCCATTCCGATACTGACCAATGAAGACAAGTATGTTAAGCACCTTCTTAACCACACTATTTTAAAATTTTAAAGAATTATACCTGATGGCCTAGGTCTCTGTTCTCCAACACTGACAAAGGCCCTACTTTTAATTGTATTGGTCCTGCTCTTGTTTGATTTACCAAATCCATTACCTCGCATTAATCCAAACTAAACTCCACCTGCCACTCCTCAACCCAGTCAGTGATATTACCTAATTTCAATTTCCCCGTTTAATTTTAAAATTCTATCCCCCTCTCCAGGATGCCTTGATTCCGGCCTTGATTTTCACAAAGAGCCTGAACTTGGATTGCCTTGTGTGGTTAGGGGGAGGAGGGACAGATTGCAGACACAATCAGTGGGGTGGGGAGGCTGGTCAGTAATCAGCGGCCTGGTATCATTTCATTGTTTGAGGAAGAGGACAGTCACACATGAGAGGTGGGTAATACTGATCAGTATTTTGGGGCCAGAAATTATGGTCTTTCTCCGTCTCGGGTGTTCAGTAATAAATATCTATTCGAGACCCTTCTTTGGGCGGAGTGTGCCTGCAGGATAACTTTCCCTAATATTGTAGACTACAGATATTAGCAATTAAAGATGGTCATAGTTAATTTCGATGGCACAGCACGTGCACTCAACATCCTACAGTTGAGACAAATGTCCTGCATTTGATTAACAATACAAAGTGTTTTGTGTAGTTCAATAATGGTAACCTGATTATAATAAATCCACTCAAAGCTGAACGCTGTTACTTAAAATATGACCGAAAATTTGGGTATGGAAGTGTAGTGGGTAGTGTCTCTGCCTATGAGCCAGAGCTTTGCATTTTATTCCAGTTCCTGAACTTGTGTGGTAGCGTACCTCGCTCTGAACTGGAATGTCTGGATTCAAGTCCTGCCTGTGGCAGAGGTATGTCACAGCATGTCATAACATGCTAATGAGCAAACACACAGGATAATAATGTTACAGCTTTATGGGTATTGCCGAGGCGATGCTAGTGTCCCTACCTCCGGGCACAAAGGTATAAAGCCCACAGAAGTGTCTCAGGATACATCTGAACAAACTGATTAAAATGGATTTAGAATTGTGACCTGATGGAGAAAGAAGAGGTGTCAGTATTGAATTCAGAATTTAGGCCCAGGATGACTGAAATTACAGCCATTCGTGTTTTTTGGAGTCACATTTCGCCAAAGTAGTGGTTTATAAAATCAGAATGGTCGTCGATAGGGTGAGTAGCTAGGGTTTTTCTCGAGGTTAGGGGCTTACAAAACTTGAGGGCATTGGTTGAATGTGAGAGGGGAAAGGTTTTGAAGAGGCCTAAGGGACACCTTTTCACGCAGAGAGTGGTGTGCTTATGGAATGAGCTGCCAGAAGAAGTGATGGAGGCTGGTACAACTACAGTATGTAAAAGGCATCTGGCTGCTGACAGACCTGCCGAGCTTTTCCAGCAATTGTTGTATTTGTTACAAAATGCATTCATTTTAACACAGGTATTCTGAATAAACTAACATTTTATTTTTTAATGACGCAGCGACATATAAATATATATTCAAATCGACCGAGACCGTTTCCTGCTAAGGATATGGCTCTGTGTATGATAGCAGCAATGATGCACCTACTTGGAACAGGGAATGAGATGGAGAAATTGTTTGGACAATGTACCAGGAGACCTCACATGATCTATTTTGGAAGAGGATGACTCAGAGGGGCAGAAAATGTAATCTTCCTGAGAAGGAATGGCCTATTACACTCTCTCTCCTTCATTGTTCCTCATCATAGCAATGTGTGCGAGCTAAAAAAAACTCTACAGTCATCGTTTCCATTCTTATTTTTGTAGAATCCCTGCAATGTGGAAACAGGCCCTTCGGCCCAATGACTCACTACCAACCTTCCCAACCCGTTCCCCTATATTTACCCCGGTGAATACACCTAACTTATAAATCCCTGAACACTATGGACCATTTAGCATGATCAATCCACCTAACCGGCACAGCTTTGGACTGTGGGAACAAACTGGAACACCCATTACAAGCTTACACAGACAAGGGGAGAATGTCCCTGGTGGTATGAGGCATCGGTGCTAACCATTGAGCCATCATGCTACTCTTTGGGTGATACTTGACCAGAATCCATTGGAATCTCCTCCCTGCCTAATGCTCAGGGAATTCTGCCAAATACAACTGTTCCAGGATGAAATCCCATTGCTAGCAGCTGTGTGAGTAGAATATCTTCAGAAACAGAATAACATTTTGGGCCATCTCTCAATTTTTACTTCTGTCATGAGTTACAAAAAGACTTGGACAATGTTCTTTCAAGTTAATATGGCAGAGATTTTGTTTATCATTTTGTCTGTGTGTGTGTGTGTGTCTCAGTGTTTTAAATACAGAAATATGGATTCTTTATTTGCAATATCCAAACAGTTTGCCATTCATCTTTCCATCATTGTTTGAGTAACATTGCTCTGGATCATAAATGTGCTATTTTTGCAGATTAAAGAAATTGGCCTGACTTGTTCCAGAACTGACCGTGACCCAGTCTGAGACCGATATCATCGGCCATATCACCAACCTGGTTACAATTAACATTTGTTGTGAGCAGTGGAGGGAGTGGGACCAGAAAAGGAAACAGTGAACCAAAAAGCCGGGGAATTATAGACCCGTGAGCCTGATGTCAGTGGTGGGTAAGTTGTTGGAGGGGATTCTGACGGATAGCATTTATATAAATTTTGGAAGGCAAGGGCTGATTGGGATGGTCAACGTGGCTTTCTGCCTGGGGAGTCATGTCTCATTAATTTGACTGAGTTTTATGAAGAGGTGGCAAAGAAGATTGATGAAGGCAGTTTGGTAGACATTGTCTATATGGACCTCAGCAAGGTGTTCATAACATTCCGATTGGTAGACAGATCAGTAAGGTTCGGTCACATAGGACACAGAGGAAGCTAGTCACAATTCGTTTGAAGGAAGAGGGATATTTTTCAGAGTGGAGGCTTGTGAGCACCAGTGTGCTGCAAGAATCGGTACTGACTTCACAGCATTTCATCATTTATGTCAGGGATCTGGATGTGAATATCGGGGCCATAGTTAGTAAGGTTACAGATTACATCAGAAAGGTGGTGTAGTAGATTATCTCAGACTACAACGAGACCGCAATTCGATGGGACAATAGTGCAAGGAGTGACAGATGATGTTTAATTTAGATAAATACGAGGTTTTGCATTTAGGAAGGCAAATCAGGACAGAAATTATACACTTAATGGTAAGATCCTGGGGAGTGTTGTAGACCAAAGGGACCGAGGGCTGCAGGTACATTGTTCCTTGAAAGTGGAGTTGCAGGTAGACAGAGTGGTGCAGAACACATTTGGCGCATTTGCCTTAATCAGTCAGAGCATTGAGTATAGGAGTTATGGTGGCATTTTGCATCTGTACAGAATGCTGGTGTGGCCATTTTAAGAATATTGCAAACAACTTGATGGTCTGCAGAAAAGATTGACACAAATGTTCCAGAACTGGAGGGTTTTAGTTTTAGGGAGAGGTTGATTAGGTTGAGGTGTTTCCCCCTGGAGTGTCAGAGGCTGAAGGGTGACATTATAGTGGTATATAAAACCATCAGGGACATGGATATTCTGAACAGCCATGTTCTGTTTCCCAGGGTAGGAAAGTCCAGAACAAGAGGGCATAGGTTGGAGGGGAGAGGGAGAATGATTTACAAGGGACATTAGGATAAATGTTTCACACAGAGAGTGGTGTGTGTACAGAAAGTGCTGTCAGAGGAAGTGGTGAAGGCGGTTACAATCGCACATTTAAAATGTATCTGAAAGAGGAGGGTTATTGGTCAAATGCTAACAAATGGGACTAAATCAGGTTTGATATCTGCTCAGAGTGAACAGATTGGACTAACGGGTCTGTTTCCCTTCTCCATGAGTCTCTGATTCTATAAGAGGGATGACAAAAAATTCTAAAAGGACCTTTCAAGTCAGAATTCTCTTCACTGGAAGTTTATCGTGACTCTATGATCACATTGATTGAAAGCTGCTTTAGTTAAATATTTGACAGGGAAGTGAGTCACGGATAATGGGACACAGACAGGAAAGTGGGGCTGAGACCACAACCTGATCAGCCACCATCTTAGTGCCTGGTGGAGAAGGCTCAAACTATCTAATGACTCACTCCTGCTCCTCAGTCCCATATTTCTGTGTTCCATTCAGCCCCTCAAACCTGCTAGACAGGAGCAGTTGGAGGCTACTTACTCCTATAACCTGGTGCACAGAAACAGAGGAGACCATTCAGCCCTCCAAGACTATCACACATGATTTGAGGTGATTTGGGAAATGTTATTGGAAAAGAAGGCTGGGTATGAAAGAGGCCCCTCATCGCTCTTTACAGAGCTTCCCCCCTCTGCACCTTGTGATTCATGATTTGGTCATGTTGTAGACCCAAATTCACTGTGAATACAGCCCACATACCTCACCCAGAGATGGCTCACAATATCCTCTGGTCTCCCTGACGGCAACATTTAATAACAAAACATTCATGAAAAACACCCACTAATTTTCCAATAACAGACTGGGAGAACATCAGAAACAGGGGCAGGTCGTTCACTCCCCAAGCCTGCCTTGCCCTTCACTAAGATCATGACTGATCTGCTCTTGGTCTAAAACCCTCTTTCATACCCAATTCTTCATAGCCCTCAACTATCTGACACAGGAATATCCATCTACCTCCTCTTCAAATACTTTCAGTCATCTCGCTCCCTGAACAATCTTGAGAAGAGAAATCTTGACATTCAATACCACCTGATTGAAGAAAACCCTTGCTACTCCTGTACCATGGCTTATTGATATGAACAAAAGAGGCTGACACAAGGGTTCAGGTAAAAATGACTGACCCTGATATGAAGGCAGTTGTTGCCTTCTGTTGACATCAAGGAGCTTAACAAAACTGGACTTAATGGGAATCAGAGTAAACTCTCCAGTGTTTGGAGTCAAACATGGCACAAAGGAAGATGTCCATCATCTCAGTCCTGGATCACATCTGTGGGAGATCCTCAGGGTAGCTTCCTCTTCACAAACATCTTCGGTTGCTTCATCAATATCTCCCCGCACCCACCCTCCCCACCATATGATCAGAAGTGGGGATGGTCACTGAAGATTCCACAATGTTCAAAGTGTTTTGACCCCCGTCAGCTCTTGAACTGGTCTGTGTCCATGTGCAGCAAGACCCAGACACCACTCAGGTTTGTTCTGTTAAAGTGTCTGTAACATTCATGTAACAGGACTGCCTGACACTGCACATTGCCACAGTAAAACAAGAGTTCATTCAGCACCTCACACTGGTTTCACAGGAATATGAGGAAGCCATTCAGCCCATTGACACTATTGAAGAAGAACAGGGACAGCCCATTCAGTGCCTCCAGCCTATTACTCAGGAAGAGAAGGAGTCTAGTGTAATGGACCACACCAGAGCCCCTCGAAAATATTTGAAGGCGGTAGCCTAGACTCTAATATTTTCATATTTTAAAGGAAATGTAAAGTGTCTGTCCCAGATGCAGTGTGACTGGTCAAACTACTCGGTGTGAAGCAAAACACCATCTATTTAAACACGGAAGATAAAATGAAACCAAAGAAAGGGGAATTTAGAATAACGTAATTCTATTGGACAAGTTAACAGAATACTAGATCTAGGAACTATTACTAATGAACTGTTCCAATATAGGAAAGTCGCATAAGCACAGCCCTTGGCAAAAAGAAATATTCAGACACAGATTGTCACAAACATTTCTCCAATCCAGGAATTAAAAACAGCATCAAGAGAAAATTCAGGGAGAGTAGCAGCCAGGAGATAGTCACTGAAGCTTCCAACGCTGTGGAGACCGTAATAGTTTCTGAAGTTACTGAGAAACCAAAACCCAGAGATCCTAATCTGTGAGAGCTGGCCACACCCATTCAGGCTGCATTAAAATAAACCCAAAGCCTCGCTAGCTGTTTACTCAAGTGGTCTTAACTAGCCAGATTGGTAACAATCGTTCAATCTCTCTCTTATAAGAAACCAGGACAAAATAATTTTTTAAAGCTGCAGCATCATCACACTTGTCAGCACATCGAGCTGTCAAACAGGAACCAGGGGTAACCAAATCAGGCTCTTGGCCCTGTATAATCGGACGAGGAAGAAGCCAGTCAGTCCCTTGAGTCACTTACACAGCAACAGGATGAGGCCATTCAGCCCCTTGCGTCACTTCCACAGGAACAAGGGAGGCCGTTTATCCCTTTAAGCCTTTAGGCAGGAACAGTACGAGGTCATTCCCCCATCAACGCACTTACACAGGGACCGAATGAGGTAGTTGATGTTGATTCTTGATGAACTGCTTCTGCCTGGAACATCGAATCTCCTGCTCCTTGGATGCTGCCTGACCTGCTGTGTTTTTCCAGCAATCGACTCTCTACTCTGATCTCAAGCATCGGCAGTCTTAAGTGTCTCCTAATTGATGCTCTAACATGATGGACAAGTGGAGCAGAGGCTGCACAGACAGACTGCTCCAAGTTGTTCCTCCTGGCTCTATTACTCATGATACACACGTGGGAATTTAACGTGGTTTTCTAGTGTTGAACAGGGAAGCCATATATCTTGTGTGAAGTCTCAAGCAGGCATCTTCCATCTCCGAGAAGACAGCCTGGTGTTCTCTATGTAGGGCGGAAGATGATGGGAATGGCTACCTGTTTCAGATGAAAGGTATTGTGGCTGCTGTTGGGGATTGTGAGCAATATGGCGTTCAGTACGGGTTCACACCCCGACTGCACAATAATGTGGGGAGAGTTAATTTAGGCATATAAACTATTAGGAAAGTCACGTTAGACTGATGAATGGACTCTCTATGTTCAAGTAATGTTGATCGTGTTCACGTGGAATGCTGGGGGATTTGACTAATTGAATATACAGTTGGCTTGTTGGTAGGAAGTAGAGGGTTTAGTGGAAGGATGCTTGTCAGACTGGAGGCTGGGTCCATAGCTGTTTGTTATCTATGATTTGGTTGAGAATGATTAATAAGTTTGCAGATGCACATCCTGTGCAGCGTAATCTGTATGCCTTACTCTGTCCAAGTCTATTTCCACCCTATGATCTGTCTGGTCATGCTTACTATGATCTTCCTCCACTGTTCATAAATAAAGTGTTTCCCTGTACTTAGGTACACGTGACAATAAATCAAACCAATCAATCCTGGGTAAAGTATGGAATTTCTCACCTGATCAATATCTCTTTTGGAACTAAGTGATCGCTGCCACTCCTTTTGTTTCAGTATCACCATTTCTTTAGCTCTCACAGCTCTACAGATTAAACACTCAGCTTCTTTACTCTATCCTCATGATACCATCATTCGTGTCTGTGGTAAGGAGATCATTCCTTACAAAGGAGATCAAATCTGTGCAGAGTTCCCCTCATGCTCTCTCAGCAAGATTCTACATTCTACAACAGCAGGAAGATGCCTTTACTTATGTACTCGAATCATCATACATTAATGGACAGCATACCATTGACTGCACCCATTACTTAGACAGGGTTTGAGCAGTCAGCATGGACATGTGAGTGGTCGATCATACTTCCCAAATGTGTTAGAGTGTTTTTGTGAAGTGACCAAGAAGGTTGATGAGGGCATAGCGGTAAACCTAGTCTCTATGGATTTTAGTAAGGCCTTTGATAAGGTTCCACATGGCCGGCTGCTCTGGAAGGTTCCAGCACGTGGAATGCTGGCGGATTTGACCAATTGGATATATAGTTGGCTTGTTGGTAGGAAGCAGAGGGTTTAGTGGAAGGATGCTTGTCAGACTGGAGGCTGAGTCCATTGCTGTTTGTTATCTATGATTTTGTTGAGAATGTATAAGGTTTGATTAGTAAGTTTGCAGATGGCACTAAAATAAGTGGGAGCATGATCAGTGAGGAAGTTTATTGAAATTGCAGCTGGACCTTAATCAGGTGCGGAAGTGGGCTGAGAAATGGCAAATGGAATTTAATATAGATGTGTGAGGTCTTGCATTTTGGAATCTCAAATCAAGCTGGGAGTTTCATGGTGCATGGTAGGGTCTTAAGGGGTATAGTAGGCAAAGAGACCTTGGCGTTAAGGTGCACGGTTCCCTGAGAGTGGAGTCACAGGTAGACAGGGCAGTGAAAAAGACATTTGGCACACTGGGCTTCATCAGGCAGGACATTGAGTATAGAAGTTGGGAATTTATGTTGCAGTTACACAGGACATTTGTAAGGCCACACTTGGAGTATTGTGTTCAGTGTTTGTCACCTTGTTATAGGGAGGATGCTATTAAATTAGAAAGGCTGCAGGAGGAATTTACAAGGACGTTGCCAGGACCCAATGATCTGAGTTATAGGGAGAGGTTGGACAAGCTAGGACCTTTTCTTTAGAGTGTAGGAGACAGAGGGGGGACCTTATGGGCTGTATAAGAACATGAGGGGTATGGTTAGGGTGAATGCTGTCAGTGTTTTTCAAGGTGTAGAGAATCGAGGACGAGATCTGATCAGTTTAAGGTTAGAGGGAAAGGAATAAAAAGGAACCTGAGGGGTCAATTCTTTACACAGAGGGCTGGTATGCAGATGAACTGCTCGCAGATGTAGTTGAAGGTGGTACATTTAATACATTTCAAAAGCATTTGGATAAATATGTGGATAGGAAAGACTAGAAGGATATGGGCCAACTGCAGGGAAATGGGGTTAGCGTGGATGGACATTTACAAGTGGAGTCGAACCCCTCTGTTAATTAAAACCAAACACCCAGAAAGGCTCGCCTCACCTCATAATCTGTTAAAATATTACTGGCACAGATCTCATACATTCCACCATTTAAACAAAAATTAACAAGTTAGTTTCTTAACTTAAATAGTGAACACTAAACAACAATTATTCACAAATCCAAGCCCCTCTTTTCTTAACTACGTACTATCTGACTCCAATTCTATAAAAGTATGCTATTCCAACAACCCACATATTAAACATTATCATCTCAATGCGCACAGTCTCCATCTTCTCGCTGTGTTCACTCTTCCAGCTGCTGGTGTCTCAGGGTCATGATGTGTTTTACTGCAAGTAGGTTTCACATGAACATGTATCTTTGATAGAGAGTGTTTGAGATGGCCAGTTAGCGCTACTGCTCTACAGCAGTTACTCTGCTATTGGATGGCAGTGACTCTCCCTCTAATGTTCAAAATCCTGTGTTTATATACTTCCCATATTATAATAAATCTCATACTTTCCAGGTGTCCAAACAATAATATTGAAATTCCGTTGGCTTCTGGTCTGCTAAGCATCATTTAAACTCTTTAGTTGTATTTGAATTGTTGTCAAAACAGCAACCAAAACTCAGATATCCATTTCCCAGCTAATAGTGACATGTGGAACAGCCTGACCTTTAGCTGGCATCTGTGGCTGTACTTTCTATACAGACCCGTTCTGTCTTAAAGTGTCCAGACATACTTTCGGCTTCATAACACCTCCCCCCTTCAGAAATAAAATGAACTGTCAGTATAAAAAGATGGCTTCATTTCTTTTCCTTTAATTCTTAGTCCCATTATTATGAAATACAGAAGTCATTAATCTAAGTTGTACCATTCATATTAATTCTGCACACATAAATAACACTGGAATAAGTCAAATCTTATCTACACTTTTTCCTTTAAATTTGCGATAACACATCAGCTATCACATTTTTAGAACCCATAGCATATCCATTTTGTAGGTTTAAAGTCGGTAACATAAGACTCCAATGAAATAGTCTCATATTTTGGCTTTAAATATTCTAAAAAATGTGAGAGGATTGTCGTTGTTGTCAACAACCAACTCCGACAATTTGTTTGTCATATAAACTTTAAAATATTGCTCGGGCAGTACGAAACTCAATCATTTTTTTTCAATGATGGAGATATTCTATTTTGTTTCTGGTGGATATTGAGTTTTTTCGACAAGTAGCCAACTGACTGTTCAATTCTATCATCATTTTTCTGTATCAATACATCTCTGACCACTATATCCCGAGCATCAGATACAATTTTCAAAGGGTTTCAAAATATTTGGCGCAGCTAAAACTGGTGCAGTGATTAATGCTGCTTTATAATTCTCAAAAGCCTCCTGGCATTGTACTGTCCACCACAATTCTATGTTCTTCTTTAATAAATCCATCAGTGGTGCAAATACGCTGCTGAAGTTTGGAACAAACTTCCGATAGAATCCACTCAGTCCTCAGTTTCTCCTGCTGAATGATGTGCACAGGTTAGGGGAGTGAGAAAAAAAATGGCAGATGGAGTATAGCATGTGAAAGTGTGAGGCCATGCACTTTGCCAGGAAGAATACTGGCATGGACTATTTTCTAAATTGCGAGCAAATTCAGAGGTCTGAAGTGCAAAAAGACTCAGGAGTTCTACTCCAGGAGTCTCTTGCAAGTTGTCAATAGTTAGGAAGGAAAATACAATGATGGCATTTATTTCAAGACGGCTTGAAAATAAAAGCAGGGATGTACCGCTGAGGCTTGATAAGGCTTTGGTCAGGCCACGTTGGATTATTGTGTGCAGTTTTGGGTCCCATATCTCAGGAAGGATGTACTAGCCCTGGAGTGTTTTCAGAAGAGTTTCACGAGAGCGGTGCCAGGAATGAGAAGCTTAACATATGAAGAATATTTGAGGGCTCTGGGTCTATATTTGATAGAGTTCAGAAGAAGTGTGGATTTTTGGAAGATATTTCAAATGGTAGGAGAGACTATGACCCGAGGGTACAGAGTAAAGAGCAGACCTTTAGAACAGAGATAAGAAGAAACGTCTTCAGCCAGAGAGTAGTGAATCTATGGAATTCACTGCCACAGACGGCTGTTGAGGGCAGGTAATTGATTATATTTAATAGTGAGACAGATACATTCTTGATTGTAAAGGGAACCAAAAAAACCAGGAGATTGGGGTTGAGAAGCTTAACCGCCATCATTGAATGGCGGAGCAGAGTCAATGGGCGAAGTGGCTACATTTCTGCTACAATGTCTTCTGGTCGTATGGTTAATATTGGCTTTGCTCATTCCTCATTGGAGATGTATCCTGGAATTTGATATTCACATGATTTATAAAGAACAATATTCCAATACTGATGACTGGGAAATATCATATCCCCTCCCTCCAGTCTCAGCAGCCATGTCCCCAATATCATAATCACACTGCAATTGAAGTCCAGTGAATGGTACTTAATCACAGTTGATTGAAATTGATAACATTAACAGCATGACCCCCACCTGCCCTCTCTGATTCTCCAGTAACCATCTGAATTGTGTGTCACATCATATTCTCTGTTCACATATCCATGCCAACTGTCTGTTATAACTCATGTTGTCATAGGCATATTTTCCTGTCAGATTATGGACTAGAAAAGTTCTCTCCATATTTCACTGACATTATAATCACTGATCAGAAGTTAAAGACTGTATGTTTCCATTCATAAACGGAGAAACTTGGTTATGTTCTGACAATCCTTTGACATTATTCCCATATCCAAGGCAGATTGAATGATTGCACACAATCAATCTACCATCTCCAAATTCCTTCTTTCAGTCACCCCCACATATCCCATGCAAAATGGATACATTTTAAACGTTCTTTGGAATTTTAATAAAATCAGTATTGAATTGAAAGGGGTTAACTGGAGCTATTTGTTAAGTGGCTGTGATTAATGTCAATCTCCGTGGATCCTAGTTATCCCAGTAAAGAATTTCCATCATTGAATGATAAATGGGCTCTGTCAATGTGTTATTCCATAGTATGAGTAGGAAAACATTGACGGCTTTAACAGAGATCAACAGCTGGAGCGAGAGAGGGGTATGAGAGATCAGAATCTGAGAACATCAGATTGGAACGTTACAATAATGGTTCAGAATCTGACGACCTTGGATTGGAATGTTTCAACAATAGATCAGAATCTGTGAACAGTAGACTGTATTGTTCCAACAGTGAATCAGAATCTGAGAACATTAGACTGGAATGCTACAACGATGGACAGGAGTTTATCTTTGGGTCTTTACTGGCTTTCTCTGCCTCGGATATCATTAGCATATCGGATCCAGGATATCCTTTACATTACTCGAGATGGTTATTATCCCATCCTCGCTATAGTTGGTGTTCCTGGTAAGTCATTATATTTGTCTACTAAACCAGGTTGAACTGAATTTCTGCTCATGATCTATAAATTTTGGAAAGTGCAAGTCAATGTCCTCAGTTCCAAACAAAAATTCATTTCCTTATATATTATAACAATCAAATTACTATTTACAAATTACTCACTGATATGTGAGAAGGGACCAGACTGTTCTCAAACTCCACAATCCACTTTGTCCTTCAAAGATGTACATCACCATGTCCTCCCCACTCACCAATCCTGTCCAGTACTACCATCATGATATCCCAGTCTCGTCCTCAGTCTCAGTGCAACATTTGAATAAACCATTTGTGTCTTTGTTCAATCCGGATGCAACAGTTTCACGTTCCTTCTAATCACATGTCCGTCACTAAATAATTGCTCTTGAGAATGTTTAACTTGTTCTCTGCATATGCGGGAAGACAGTTTATGGTGGTTAAGCCATTGACTCATAATCTAGAGCCACAGAATAATGGTATGTTGATACCTCATGAAGGAAATTGGGGAGTTTAAAAGCAACCATTATCATTTGTTATAAAAAACCCATCTGCTTGCCACAAGTCCTTTAGGGAAGTCAATGTGTCATGCTTCCCTTGTCAGGTTTCTGTGTGACTTCTGTGATGAACTGTACCTTTGAGAGAATTAAAAGCCAGCAAAAACTACCTGACTGCACCAAGTGTTCTGAACAATAGATATAATGTAACATTTGGTCGAACAACCTGATTAGCTGATTGTCTTGAAACAAAAACAAATTCAGCATAACATTTTAAATAATACCCCAAAATACCCACCTCCAACCACGTTTGAATTTATTATATTGACAATCTTAAAAGCCAATGATACAATCCAATAGTTTGGCGGTTAAAGAACATAGATAATTGAACAGTTGAGACGAGAACTGCCAACCTACCAGCATGCAAAGACTGCCTGAAAAATAGCTCTCCTATAAGTACCTATATTGATTATTAACTGGTGAAGCAGAATTCGCAAGAAGAAAAGAAGACAGGAATATGGAGAAGATCCGAAAGCTTCCTGGTTTTGAGATAAGAAGTTTTGTTTTGTAAATCTTAATTAGCAGTCTAATCGGACTAGTATTGTGGTGGGGGTGGGGAGGTAAAAGACAGGTTAGAGGAAGAAGTTGTAAATAGTCGGTTCATTTATTATTCTGTTACACTTTCAGAAATAAGGTTGTTAAGTTTTACTTTAAATAGATTTGGACTCTAGAATTATCACAGATTACTGCATGGGATAAATCATTTCTCTGTTGCTGGTTTTAATTAAGCAGGAAGATTTATCCTGTGTTGTAACACTACATACCCACAGCTATGCGTTTTACTCTTTACTGTCCTGTGGAACAACTGAACCAACCACTCAGTTCAAGATCTGCATAACATGCTGCCCTGACCAGGGCTGCACACATCCCGTGAGAGAAGAACAAAAGTAAAGATAGCTCCCTTTCTCTGCCTGTTTTCTGTATTGCTACATCTCATTTCCATTCAGGTATGTGATCATCCCCTTTTTTAGGTGTATTCAATCTCATTGAAATTCTCCCCGAGAGTGATGCACATCTCCATAGGCGTCTCTGGTGCTGGTTTTATTGATGCTGACGTAAGGGACTTATAAATTCCATGTCAGTCATAGAGCAGAGAGAAGGCATGGCTTTTTTGTGGCACAGGAAAGAAATGACGATGTCTAAGTGAGAGGAAAGATGTTTTGTGATCATCCCTGAGAGTGTTGTTGAGGCAGTATTAGGGGTACTGTGTAGTATTAGGCAGTATTAGGGAAACTTTCTCTCAAGTTTCACCAAACTAATTCATGGGATGATGGCACCATGAGCAGTGAGTGAAGTTCAGTGAGAGAATAAGAGGTGATGGCCAATCACTTATGATGTTCTAAATAAGAACTGATACGGTGATATGTTCCATGGCATTTCTTTCACTCAGATTACATGATTCTCAATAGTTTAAGAGCCTCTGAGAACGTTCCACCAATCCATCGCCACTCCCAATTTCGACTGAGACAGAGAGAGAGAGTGATAGAGAGAGATAGAGAGAGAGAGACAGAGAGAGAAAGAGAGAGAGAAGTTCAGGCTTTTAAATAAACTGTCCCAACATTAATACAGTTCAATTGGTGCGTGATCCTGCATTGAACATTATGTTATCCATAATCCCGACAGCAGCAACAATACCTTCATTATAAAAGAGTCAATTCTTTCCAGCAGTATAGAGAGAAGGAAAGACTTTTTACGCCACGGGAAAGAAATGGAGATGTCTTAGAGGAAAAAGAGTTATTGTGAATATCGCTGAGAGTGGTGTTGAGGCAGTATTTGGGTTACTGTGGACAGACTTTCTCTCTTTTATAAGGGATGATCGCCTTGCCACAGAGAGAGTGCAATGGAGTTTCACCAGACTAATCCCTGGGATGATGGTACCATGAAGAGAGAGTGAATATTAATCTCTGGCGTTGTGATCGAAAGAGAGGCGCTTGCATTGAACCTTGAGGGGGAGGGACAGTCATTCATGATATTCTAATGAGACACTGATACGGTGTAAGATTCCATGGCTTCTTTTTTACCCGGGTTACATAATTGTCGATAGTTTAAGAGCCTCTGAGAATATTCCCCTTACTCCGCGCCAAATCCCCATGTCGCATGAGAGAGATAGAGGGCCAGTCTTTGAATAAACTCTCCCCACATTAATACAGTGCATTTGGTGTGTGGTTTTGCACTGAAAGTCTCATTATCTGCAATCCCTACAGCAGCCACAACACTTTCATGCGAAGACAGTTAACTATTCCCACCAGATTCTGATCTCCATGGAGAATATGGGTGTGTCTTCTCGGAGATGAAAGATGCCTCATTGAGACTTGGCACAAATCATTTGGCTTCCCTCATCACTGCCAGCAAACCATGTTAAAGTAGCACACGTTCTACAAGCAATGGAACAATGATTAAGATCATGGAGCTCTCTATCAGTGCAGTCTGCGTTTCATTGGTTTGTCATGATGGAATATCAAAGAGCCCCTCTTGTTCCTGTATAACAGTCTCAAAGGGATGAATAGCCTCCTCCTGGTCTCATGGAACAGGTTTAGTGGTCTGATTGGGCTCTGCCTCTTCTTGTTTAACAGCTCGATGCACTGAACAGACCACTCTTCTTCCTGTGTAACAGGCAGGAGTATTGAACATGCTGTCACTCTTCCTGTTCCTGAATGATTGCTCATACATGTGTGCAACCTTCTTGAGATGCTGAATGAGCTCCTCCTTTAACTGTGGAAATGTGCAGTGTCTGGGCCGTGTTGTTACAAAAATGTTACCGACACTTTAACAGCACAAACCGGAATGCTGTCTGGGTCTTGCTGCACATGGACACAGAATGGCTTAGGAGCTGATGGGGACAAAATGTTCTGAACATTGTGTGATCTTCAGACATCATACCTACTTCAGATCTTATGATGGGAAAAGACATTGATGGAGCAGCTGAAGATGCTTGTGCTGAGGAGGCTAACCTGAGGATCTCCTGCAGAGATGTCCCTGTACTAAGAGGATTGTTGGCGACTTACCCCAAACCTCTTTACTTGTGCTAGGAAAGACCCAGACAAGTGAGAGGCTACACCTGATTTCCATTCTGCTCAAATACGTAGGTGGTCCCGATGCCATCCTCAGTCAAATACTGCCTTGGTATCAAAGTCATTCACTCTTTCCTGAGCCCCTGTGTTCGCCTTTTGCTCATATCAATGGGTGACAATGTATGTGTTGGGAGTGTTTTCCTCTCACAGAAGGTAATCACTGTTAGAAATTATCTGGGCGAGAGAGCTAGGGGAGCTACACCACTGAAAGCATTTAAGGAGGAGGTAGATGGATTTTTGACCGGTCAGAGAGCTAAGGAGTGAAGAATTGGGCATTAAAGAGGAATTAATGTCAACAGTAGATCAGCCATGATGGTATACAATGCTTTGATCATCCGAATTACTTGATCCTGTTCCTTTTTCCCTCATGTTCAGTAATTGCAAAGTTAATGGTGGTAATTTTCCTGAACATTGTTTTATTTAACGTTGCAATCAGAGAGTGAGTCATCGCTGGTTGAGGTATGGGGTCTGTATTCACAGTGAGTCTGGGCCCATAATATGATCAACAAATGAACCACAAGTTACAGGGAGCAAACACTCTGTAAAGAGACCAGAGGCGTCTTTCGAACCATATAACATTTTCCAACCTACACCAAACCATGTGTGACAGTCTTGAGGCACTGAATGAGATCCTGTGTATCTGTTGACCAGGTATTTGGAGCAAGTGGCCTCCATCTGCTCCTTGCAGAAGCTGTGAGGGGTTGAATAGAACATAGCAACACAGGACTGAGCAGCAGGGGTGGGCCATTAGATAATTTGCCACCGCTCCATGTTCTTTTGGTCTCAGCAGCACATTTCTGTCAGTACACCATTTACGACATACCAAAAACAACTTTGAATAAATGCAAACATCCAGGCACCACAATCTTCTGGGGAAGGGAATTTCCACTTGAACAGCCCTTTGATAATTTCTCATTTGTGTTCCAACAAATGTTGGAGGGTCACTATGTTCTTTTCCAGTCCCACTCCTCCACTGGTTAAACTAATCTTAAAGGCAACCAGTTTTGTGATGACCAATGATATAGGTCTCAGAGTAGGTCATTTTCGAGAAAAATGTGAGACACAGAAAGTCGAACTCATAACAAATGGTAAAATGACAGAGTGCCCTAAACGTTACTCTGCCATTGAAACTATTGAGTTCACACAAGCTACTGGAAGTGGGATTTCTATCTGGAACAGTTGGATTTGGCTGAATTCCCTTCGTTTCAGGCAATGAAGAGATTCCAATGAATCCTTCACAAGTGGTAACGCTGACTCAGGGGTTTATGGTCTCACACTTTGCAATCGGGTGGAACAAAGTAAGGGAGAGGGATCAATCAGCTGCTGCTTCTTAGGCAGGGAACATTTTTCTCCCTCTCTGTGTTGGAACATACAATTATGTCAACTGAACACCAAACTGGACCATGTGCGATCTCCTGGAACATTCTCTGCAAAACCTGATTATGGATTATATGCCGGGGCATCATTGCTCTTGTTGTTCACAATTCCTTCAAATCGTAAAAAATGTCCCCACTTTATAATTTGATGACATGCTTGCATGTATCTGTGTGATTTTTAAATATCGGTACGTGTCTTCATAGTATGTGTTAATATTAATGCATCTTTTTCTTAAAATTTATTCTCTAGCTTTAGTCTCCTTGACAGGAGATATTACACATCCAGCTGATACACTTTTCAGAAAGTCATGGATGGTTCAATACTATTTCGCAGCTAAGATCGAAACTGATAATACCCCACAACAAAAGGCTGGCTTTCCAGGAATGAGTAAAGGGAAACCTCTTTGAAAATCTTCGGAAAGAATTATATCTTTTTATTTTAGTTTAGGGGATCAAACTTGCACACATACAGTAGGTGTGGTCTCAGCAATGCCTTGTACAAATACAGTAAAACATTCCTGCAATTAAACCTGATACCTTTTGCCAAAAACTGCATCATTCCACTTACCTTTCAAGTCACTTGCTGCATTTCCAGACTGACTTCATATGATTCATGTCCCAGGAACATGGAAACTGCCTGTATCACAGTGTTCTGCAATCTCTCTCCATTTAAATTGTTTACCATTGTTTTATTCTTCATACCAAAATAGACAATTTACCTTATGTTATTTCTGCTGAAGGTTTGTTCACTAACCTTCCCTGCCGGTATCATATTGTAGACTCACTACCTCTATTTGACGATACATTGAATGACCATCTTGCTGTACGAGCCAATTGAGCTCCAAGCCATTCCCCTCCCCTTCCTCCAGATCTTTGTACAGATTATTGATCATTGATGACCCCACAGCGATCTCTGAGGCACTCCATCCGTTACAGCTTTGCAGCCTGAAAATAAACATTTGTCTCTACTCTCTATTTCCTGTTCGCGACAGCTTCCCTGTTCCTGTGTATCCGTTCAGGCAGGTTTAATGGCCTCCTCCTGGGCTGTGTAATGTACTCAACGAGCTGAATTACTTCATTCTACATCCCTGTGTAATTCCTTAGACGGGCAGAATGGTCTCCGCCTGTCTCATTGTAATGATTTTGTCTGACTGAATGGGGTGGTCCCCTACCATGTAACTGCCTCGAGGGGTGGATTGAGCAACAACACATGGTGTAGGGACAGCAGTATATCTCTGTAACAGCCTCAAGGGCTGGATTGAGGGAACAACACATGGAGAGGCACAGCAATATAGCTCTGTAACAGACTCGAGGGTGGATTGAGAGAACAACACATTGTGTAGGGGCAGCAGTATATCTCTGTAACAGCATCAAGGCAGGATTGAGGAACAACACATGGCATAGGGGCAGCAGTTGTCTATTTGACTGCACCATTCAGAATGCTCATGGCTGATCCGAGTGTGTCTGACCATCCATCTCCTATCAGTTCCCAATAAACATTGACTCTCCTGCCCAGCAAAGATTAGTCAATCTCAGCCTTGAATAACCGAGTCTTCACAGCTCCCTGAGGAGGAGGACACCACAGGTAGCACAACACTAAAGTGAAAGGGACATCCTTTTTTTCATTGTGGGACCTGTTATTTTAAAGCTGTGTTAACTGAACATCAAATCACCACCTCTTTTCAGACATAAGACAGAATAATTAGGAATAACCATAAACCATTCCGGACTCCAAACCTGTCCCACATTGCCACTGACCCTGTCCAATCAAATATGTATCAAACCGAGACTCTGCTCCTGTCTCAGGACGAGAATACCTGATAGCATAATAACACATGAGCATGAAAAAAGGAGCAGAATGAGGCTATTCGGCCCATTTAGTCTGATATTCCATTCAATAATTTCTTATATGTTCCTCAACCTCCTTCTCCTGCCTTACCCGGAGAATCCTTGATCCTCTTATAAATCATAAACGTATCTATTTGTGTCTTAATGACACTAGTGTTTGTGTCTGTGTATCCATCTGCTTGTCATATGTGTATTTGTGTGTCTATGTCTGTCTTTCTGTGTATCAGCCTGTGCATTTCTATCTGTGTTTCTGTCTATGTGTGTGTGACTCTATATGTCTGTGTGTTTCTACATGTCTGTATGCCTATCCCCTTTTATGTATTGTGTTTGTTTGCATATTGGGGTGTTTACCAATAATTCTGTGTATTTCTGTGTCTGCATCTCTGTGCAGTGAGGTATCCGTGTTTTTTGGGGGCAACTGAAAGGACTGTCGTTGGAACTACCAGGTGGTTTAAAGTGAGAATTGTCTTTCTTTGAGTGCTGCACCTGAACCGGTCAGTGGGACATGGATGTTTCATAAATTTCACGCGAGGCATCCCAGCCCGCTCTATCCCATACTCGGGTCCTCTCCACATGGCGGGAGTAGGCGGGTGAGGGAATGGATATTGAGCACCCCACCATCTGGCTTGGCCATTTCTATCCTATTCTAGGCTGCTTCTCTTGGAATGGGAGAAAGGGAGGGAAAGTGGGAGTGAGAGCAGTAGTGGGTGGCCCTGCTGTTATTGCTAGTGGAGGTGGGGTAGGGGGAATTGTGAGGTGTCCGGAATGACAGTTTTGAATCCATATAGGGTTATTAGTGTGGGGGGTTTTGCATGGGTGACAGATAAAGTGTGGGAAGGAGGTTGCTGAATTCAATAATGAGAGTGGTAGTGCCTGAGCCTTGTTTGGAGATAGAGCAATAGAGCATGAGGATTGTCTGGGGATAGGTGCTATAACAGATATAAAATGAGTGTGAGGGAGGATAGAGAATATCCTGACAGAGCGGGGAGGACATTGATGCTTGTCCTGTATTGATGGACATTTCTTCAGATCATCACAGCGTCGAGGTGAGTCTCCCCGAATGTCTTGTCCAAATCTAGCACTAATAATGACAAAGACCTGTCCCTCAGCTTCCACGGAATCAGTTTAGTTAGAGCTTACAAATGGCAAGGAGAAGCAAATATTGTTGTGTTATATATCGAAAGCAAAACGGCTGCAGAAAATCTGAACATCATAGCTCTGGAAATTAGATATGCAAGTATCATGATACTGCAGTTTTATTGGACAATCTCAAGTTGCATCTAAACTGCATTAACTAAGTGACTGCTCGTGCTGTAAAAAATAAATTCCATAAGTGTATATGATGTGGGTTGAAGAGTATGTTGTGAAGCAAACTAGAGAGCAGGTCATTTCACATTTGGTGTTGTGTGGTCAGAAGGACGAAATACTAACTTTGCTCTGAAGCAGCTTTTAATAGTGACGTTAATAAGGTGCATTTGCATGGTGTCTGCATACAATGGTGTCTGCTTGATCATTCTGATTAAACATCATGGAAGCCTGGAGGTTAGAAGGTCAAGTTCGCTCCAGTGAATTGGGAAAATACAATATAGCATTCAGTGGGAGGCAAACAATGGTTGTTAGAGTCATAGAGTCCCACAGCATGGAGACAGACCCTTTGGTCCAAAATAGTCCATTCTGACAAAATGTCCCCACTTACCTGCCATTGCCCCATATCTTTGTAATACTTTCCTATCCGTGTATTTGGCCAAATGCCTTTTAAAGGTTGTGAATGTAACCATCTCAACCTCTTCCCCGGCAGCTCATTCCATATATATACCTGCCCCTGTCTAAAATGTTCTTCATCAGGTTCCCTTTATTCTTTTCCTTCTGGCCATAAACTGCTGCCCTCTAGTCTGTGATTGCCCTACCCTTGGAAAAAAGACTGAGTGCATTCACTCTGTCCATGCCTGTCATGATTTTGTACACTCATGTCAGATCCCCCTCAGTCTCACACACGCTAAAGTAAAAAGTCCTAGCTTGTCCAACCTCTCCCTATAACTCAGATCATTGAGATGGCAACATTGTTGAAAATTTCTCCTGCAATTTTTCCAGCTTAATAACATCTATGACTCTAACAATCATTGCTTGCCACCCAGTGAACAAAACTGAACATAACGCTATCGGTATGGCCTCACCAGTATCCTATATAACTGCAACATAACTCTCTAATTTCGATGCACAGTGATATACACTGATGAAGGCCTGTGTGCCAAAAGCTTTCTTCACTGCTATGTCTACCTCTGAATCATCTTTCAGAGAACATGCATCTGAATTCCAAGGTTCTTCTGTTCCACTACACTCCTTAAGACCCAACTATTCACCATGAAACTCCAACCTTGATTTGACTTTCTAAAATGCAAGAACTTACACTGATCTATATTAAAATCCATTTGCCATTTCTCAGCCCACTTCCCCAGCTGATCAAGGTTCTGATGTAATTTCTAAATTTGTGATAATCTTCTTCACTCTCCATGATGCTGTCTACTTTAGTGTCGCCTTCATACTTACAAATCATGCATGTACATTCTCATCTAAATCATAGATATTTGTAATATGTAGTGCTCCCAGCACCAGCTCCTGAGTCATTCCCCTGAGTAATGTATCATTTCCCAGTTGTCCATATTCACTTTTACCTCTCTTTTGCACTCTATATATCTAAAGAACCTCTGACAATCTCCTTTCTATTATTGTCTTGCTTTCCTTCCCTATCAAAAAACCTTTTGAGCATATTCACATGACACACCCTGTGAGATTTCTTCCTGTCTGGAGTCCGTATCAAATAGATTACCTCATTGAATTTCTTCCCAATTTGATAAGGTACACTAAAACTTGCTTTTAAAGGCTCAACTATTACTGGAAGTAACATTCTTCCCAATTGCAAAATTCCAAATTTGGGATTTCTGATCCACTTCCTGATTTATTGTATGCTACAATACTTTTAAATGCTGTCTACTCAAATCTCCAGCTCTATTTTATCGTTCCCTAAAATTTGACACATCATCCAAATGGGTGGTCTCTGAATTCTGACTTATTAATTTCTCCTTATCCAATGTTAATTGTCCTTTTACTTCATGCCCAAAAATTAATTCAAGTAGTCTGAACTTGGTCGATTTGAATTGCTTAATTCCCAAGTTTTCCATCACTGCCTTGAATAGCTCGGATGTGAGGTTTGATCCTTGATCTGCCTGGATTTCGACTGGTAGTCCGTATCTAGTAAAAAAAAGTAAATATTTTTTCGACAATTATTTTAAATGTGATGCTGCATAATGGGATTGCCACTGGACATCTAGTCGACACACCCATTATTGTTAATAAATTGTTATTCCCACTTTTTGTTTGAGGTAAGGGACCTACACAGTCTATCAAGACACTTGTGAAAGGTTCCTCAAATGCTGGAATAGCTATTAAAGTTGCAGGTTTTATTACTGCCTGTGTGACATGTTTGACACGTCTGGCAAAATTCAACTACATCTTTGTGTAATCCAGGCCAGTGAAAATATATTTGTATTTCAACCTGCATTGTGCTCACCCCGAAATGATCTACAAGTAGTAGCTCATGTGCCACTCGCAGCACCTCCTTTCTATACCCAACAGGCAAAACAATTTGATGAATTTCTGCCCACGTCTGATCTGCTTCAATGTGCGCTGAACTCCATATCCACATTAAGACATCATTTGTTAAGTAATAACACACGGGAATGCATTCCTTCTCTTTCTTGCTCAATGTCTTTTGATTTAGCTGTTTGAATTCCCCATCTTTCTGGTGCAAATCATTCAGCTTAGCAGAGCTAAAAATACTTGCATTTTTTTTTACTTGCTCCTTCTCTGTTCCACTTACCTGGTCAAAAAAAAGAATTCGGATAACTCTATGTCAGCTTCCTTTTCTGTGCCTTTTGATCTCTCCTGCTTCAAACTGTGCATCTGTGATCTTGTGGTCACACAATCAGGGAAACTTCCTTGAAATGGTTTCCTTGAAACCGTTCTCCAGATCTCCACACGCCTACTGGTGAATCAACTATATCATTTTCAAGGACAAATTTTATTCCTCTAACTGAGAGTTTGGGCGCCAGTGCTCCTACCACACATTCTCCACTCTTCTCTGGACTCTCTCACCTCACTTTACATAACTGAGCACTTTTTGACTCACCTTGAATTCCTGCTACCCGCACATTTTCCGGCAATAGTCCCTCAGGAGTACATATCTCCTCATTCCTCAGCATTACAGACTGAGAAGATCATGTGTCCCATAATATTGGAACCACCATATCTATTACTCCTGGCCAATGTGAATAAATTTTGCCCTTGCATGTAGATATTTTAAGCAGATCTGGCACGTCCTCCTTGATCAACCTCTGACCATCTTGTACACTCTGAGGCAGTTGTCTAACTTCCCTTGAGCTTTTTGTTACCTTCCAACAAATCTTACAGTCTTCTCTGGTTTTTCTACATCTGGTTTTCTCCTCGCACAACAACTCTGTGATTTTGTGTGACTCACTTTATTATAATGAAAATGCTGGGATCTTTTATCTTGTTTGTTCCCCTCAAGGGTTTCATTTTTGACCCTGTGGTAAATTCGGCTTAGGATCTTTACTGAAATCTACTTTTCTGTTTCCACATGAGGACATCTCTTTGCTCCAATTAGTATTTCTGATGGACTGAAATTGATTCTGGAAGCCAAACCGAGTTTATGGAACAGCTTATAATCATCAGCCACTTCAGCTGCTAACAGTGCTGTTATCACTCTCTGCTCTTCCACATGAGTTCCCACAACTTCAGGTAGTGAATTTATGAATCACTCCAAAATAATTACCCCTCTAAGGGCATAGGTTTCTTGATTTTTAAAGCTCTTATCCTTCTATCCAAATTACTCTGTTTGATCCTTTCAAACTCAATGTAGGTTTGACCAGGGTATCTGTTGGATTCCTGAAACTTTGTCTATTGGCTTCTGGTACAAGTTCATATGCAGTTAAAATGGCTATTTTCAGCTACTCATATTCCGCAGATACCTCCTCTGATAGGGACGCAAATACCTCACTAGCCCTACCTACAAATTTTGTTTGGATCAACAGAACTCTTATCGTCTCTGGTCACTGCATTTGTTTAGCCACCTTTTCAAATGAATTGAAAAAGACTTCCACATCCTTGTCATCAAATTTAGACAATGCTTGTAATCAGCTAGGCTTCTGACTACCTGGGGCTTTGCTCATCCTCACTCTCTTCCTCACGAACCCTACCCCCAACCTTTATCTCCCACCTTCTACGCTGACTTTCCTTTTTAAGTTCAGTTTGTGCTGTTCAAAAGCTGTCTCTTTCTTTCTCCTGTGCTGCTCTCTCTTTTTCTCTCTCTTCTGCTGCCCTCTATTTTCCCCTCTGTTTTGCTTTTAATCGTAACTGAAACTGTTTCATTTCTGCTGCCCATTCCTTACCTCTCACCGCTAAGTCAAGCTGCTTCCTTTGCAATTGAATTCTTACGATCTGTATAAATTCTGATGGTTTCTTCAGCAAGTTTAATTGATGACTCACTCAATTGGAGAGGGATAAGTGTGTAGTACAGGGCAAGAGTTATAGCTGGGGGCAGGGAAATTATGATGCGTTGAGGCATGATTTAGGATGTGTGGATTGGAAAAGTAGATTCCAAGGCAAGAGCGTAATTGATATGTGGAACTTGTTCAAGGAGCAACTATTGAGTGTCCTTGATAAGTACGTACCTATCAGGCAGGGAGGAAAGGGTCGTGTGAGGGAGCCGTGGTTTAATAAGGAGTTGGAATCCCTTGTTAAATGGAAGAGGGCGGCCTTTGTAAAGATGAGGCGTGAAGGTTCAATAGGGGCGATTCAGAGTTATAAGGTAGCCCGGAAGGACCTGAAGAGAGAGCTAAGAGCAGCAAGGAGGGGACATGAAAGGTCCTTAGTGGGTAGGATTAGGGAAAACCCTAAGGCTTTCTATAGGTATGTTAGGAATAAAAGAATGACTAGGGAAGGAATAGGTCCAATCAAGGATAGTAATGGGAAGTTGCGTGTGGAGGCTGAAGGGATTGGGGAGGCGCTGAATGAATACTTTTCGTCAGTATTCACTCAGGAACAGGACATTGTTGTCGATATGAATACTGGGGCACGAATAAGTAGAATGGATGGCTTTGAGATATGTAGAGAAGAGGTGTTGGAAATTCTGGCAAGGGTGAAAATAGATAAGTCCCCTGGGCCTGATGGCATTTATCCTAGGATTCTCTGGGAAGCAAGGGAGGAGATTACAGAGCCATTGGCCTTGATTTTTGTGTCCTCTTTGTCGACAGGAGTAGTGCCAGAGGACTGGAGGCTAGCAAACGTGGTTCCCTTGTTCAAGAAGGGGAGTAGGGATAATCCTAGTAACTATAGGCCAGTGAGTCTCACTTCTGTTGTGGGCAAAGTCTTAGAGAGAATTGTAAGGGATAGGATTTATGAACATTTGGAAAGGAATAATGTGATCAAGGATAGTCAGCATGGTTTTGTGAAGGGCAGGTCGTGCCTCACAAACCTTATTGAATTCTTTGAGAAGGTGACTAAGGAGGTAGATGAGGGGAAAGCGGTAGATGTGGTATATATGGATTTTAGTAAGGCGTTTGATAAGGTCCCCCATGGTAGGCTACTGCAGAAAATACAGAGATATGGCATTGAGGGTGAGTTGGAGGTTTGGATTAGGAATTGGCTCTCTGGAAGAAGACAGAGGGTAGTAGTTGATGGCAAAGGTTCATCTTGGAGTGCCGTCACTAGCGGTGTTCCGCAAGGATCTGTTTTGGGACCATTGCTGTTCGTCATTTTTATAAATGACCTGGACGAAGGGTTAGAAGGTTGGGTGAGCAAGTTTGCGGATGATACGAAAGTCGGTGGAGTTGTTGACAGTGAGGAAGGATATGGCAGGTTACAGCGGGATATAGAGAAGCTGCAGAGCTGGGCAGAAAGGTGGCAAATGGAGTTCAATGTAGCTAAGTGTGAAGTGATTCACTTTGGTAAGAGTAATAAAAAGATGGATTACTGGGCTAATGGTAGACTACTTGGTAGTGTGGAAGAGCAGAGGGATCTTGGTGTCCATGTACACAGATCTCTGAAAGTTGCCACCCAGGTAAATAGTGCAGTGAAGAAGGCATATGGCGTACTGGCTTTTATTGGTAGAGGAATTGAGTTCCGGAGTCCTGAGGTCATGCTGCAGTTGTATAAGACTCTGGTGCGGCCGCATCTGGAATATTGTGTGCAGTTTTGGTCGCCATACTATAGGAAGGATGTGGAGGCACTGGAATGGGTGCAGAGGAAGTTTACCAGGATGTTGCCTGGTATGGTAGGAAGATCCTATGAGGAAAGGCTGAGGCACTTGGGGTTGTTTTCATTGGAGAAAAGAAGGTTTAGGGGTGATTTGATAGAGGTGTACAAGATGATTAGGAGGTTAGATAGGGTTGACAGTGAGAACCTTTTTCCACGTATGGAGTCAGCTATGACAAGGGGGCATAGCTTTAAATTAAGGGGGGGTAGATATAGGACTGATGTTAGGGGTAGGTTCTTCACTCAGCGAGTCGTAAGTTCATGGAATGCCCTGCCAGTAGCAGTAGTGGACTCTCCCTCTTTATGGGTATTTAAGCGGGCATTGGATAGGTATATGGAGGATAGTGGGTTAGTGTAGGTTAGGTGGGCTTTGATCGGCGCAACATCGAGGGCCGAAGGGCCTGTACTGCGCTGTATTCTTCTATGTTCTATGTTCTATGTTCTATGTTCACTCTCCTTTCCTCACAGAAGCAGGCAGTTCTGATTCCAGCTTCTTTACTAGTTCATGCAACTTGGTCTTATTCATTTTCTACAAAACTTCGAGTCACTGCATCCTCATGCAGAAAACTTTTGGAGACTGAAAGAGCCATTGCTATCCCAAGCTTTGTCTACACAACAAGACCAAAACCCGTAATAAAGACATGAGCACCTCACGCTTGCTGTTTAAAATCCCTCAAAGAGCCCCAATCTGTTATGGACTTGGCTAGACCACTTAAAATATTCTGAAACATGCAATCCTGGGCATAACGTTGCAATTTGTTTTGGTAAGTGTACAACAAAAATTACCAGGAGTAAGATAGGGAGGTTGTCAACTAAATTTTAAAACAGACAAAACCTTTATTCATAAAATTACACAATGAAACACAAAGAACAGAATAAGGACGCCCTACCAAACTCAACCTATCCAGCAAGACTTAATTATGCTGTTCCAAATATACACAACAGTTCCAATATGTAAACTCCCTTTAAAAACCAGTAGAAATGGAACAAATGCTTTCAGGTAGAAGTTGAAGGACAGAAAAGAGAGAGAGTTTCCACACAGCTCCCTGTTGAACTTCCCAGTTCAAGACTCAACTGAAACCTGCTCAGCTCAGCTCAGCTCAGCTGGTTCAGCTAATAAAAGCTGACCACTCCTCTTTCATTACACAGGTCCCTTCTAAAGCATGACCACTTTGGCTGGAAGTTTCATCTGTTTCCATATATCATCTCTGTATGAAGCCAGACTGATCGGAGTCAGGCCCCATTTTAATGCTGCTCTGAAAACAATGAAGGACAGAGTCTCCTTGAGCCAAGGAAAAGCTGTTGTGCTTCTGTTCGCTGATCTGGGAATTTGTGTTGCAGATATTTCGTCCCCTGTCTAGGTGACATCCTCAGTGCTTGGTAGCCTCCTGTGAAGTGCTTCTGTGATGTTTCCTCCAGCATATATGTAAATAACTATAAATTCCAGAGGAAACATCACAGAAGCACTTCACAGGAGGCTCCCAAGCTCTGAGGGTGTCACCTAGACAGGGGACGAAACGTCTGCAACACAAATTCCCAGATTGGCGAACAGAACCACAACAACGAGCACCCGAGCTACAAATCTTCTCACAAACTTTGACCAAGGAAAAGCTTTGAGAAATCAAAGCGACTAGCTTTGTGACAGAGAAGACGGGCTAGTTTTCTGTACGGAGGTCAGAAGCTGGTGGGATTGGCTAACTCTATCAGAGTGTGACAGCTGACAGGTTTGTGAACAAGAAGACGTTCAGTGCAGGGTCACAAACTAACTGCACATTGAGGTGGTGAAAGTTCATTCAGAACCTGGAGCTTTCTCTCAACCAACATGTGGGTCCACAGAGCTATGTAAACTATCATTGAATTATTGAGTCCAACACCACAGAGACAACCCATTTAGCCCAAAATGGTTCATGCTGACCAAAATGTCCATCCATGCTCATCCAGTTATCCTGCACTTGGCCAATACCTTTCTCAAAGTTTCCTATCCATATATTTGTACAAACGTGAAGACGTGTATAGCAGAAAACACGTTAAAATTCACGGTATCAACATTTTGTTTTGAAAATACTGAGTTTTATTTCATAACACTCAAGTTTTAATGCAATCAGTTTTTTATATTTTGTAGCGATACAGATTAATCAGTCATCTCCTTCACAGTCTCCTCATGGTACCACCACTGCAGGGATAGTCTGGTGAAACTCCATTACACTGTAGCAAGTAGATAGCCCAAGTAACTATAAGCCAGTGAATCTCACTTCTGTTGTGGGAAAAGTCTTAGAGAGAATTGTAAGGGATAGGATTTATGAACATCTGGATAGGAATAATGTGATCAAGGATAGTCAGCATGGTTTTGTGAAGGGCAGGTCGTGCCTCACAAACCTTATTGAATTCTTTGAGAAGGTGACCAAGGAAGTGGATGAGGGTAAAGCAGTAGATGTGGTGCATATGGATTTTAGCAAGGCGTTCGATAAGGTACCCCATGGCAGGCTAATGCAAAAACTACGGAGGTATGGCATTGAGGGTGCATTAGAGGTTTGGATTAGGAATTGGCTGGCTGGAAGGAGACAGAGGGTAGTAGTTGATGGTGAAGGTTCATCTTGGAGTGCAGTTACTAGCGGTGTTCCACAAGGATCTGTTTTGGGACCATTGCTGTTTGTCATTTTTATAAATGACCTGGTGGAGGGGCTTGAAGGCTGGGTGAGCAAGTTTGCGGATGACACGAAAGTCGGTGGAGTTGTGGACAGCGAAGAAGGATGTGGCAGGTTACAGCAGGATATAGATAAGTTGCAGAGCTGGGCAGTAAGGTGGCAAATGGAATTCAATGTAGCTAAGTGTGAAGTCATTCACTTTGGTAGGAGTAACAAGAAGATGGATTACTGGGCTTTTGGTAGACTACTTGGTAGTGTGGATGAGCAGAGGGCTCTTGGTGTCCATCTTTGAAAGTTGCCACCCAGGTAAATAGTGCTGTGAAGAAGGCATATGGCGTACTGGGCTTTATTGGTAGAGGAATTGAGTTCCGGAGTCCTGAGGTCATGTTGCAGTTGTATAAGACTCTGGTGCAGCCTCATCTGGAGTACTGTGTGCAGTTTTGGTCACCATATTATAGGAAGGATGTGGAGGCATTGGAACGAGTGCAGAGGAGGTTTACGAGGATGTTGCCTGGCATGGTAGGAAGATCGTATGAGGAAAGGCTGAGGCACTTGGGGCTTTTCTCATTGGAGAAAAGAAGGTTTAGGGGAGATTTGATAGAGGTGTACAAGATGATTAGGGGTTTAGATAGGGTTGACAGTGAGAACCTTTTTCCGCTAATGAAGTCAGCTGTTACTAGGGGACACAGCTTTAAATTAAGGGGTGGTAGGTATAGGACAGATGTTAGGGGTAGATTTTTTACTCAGCGGGTTGTGAGTTCATGGAATGCCCTGCCAGTAGCAGCGGTGAACTCTCCCTCTTTATGGTCATTCAAGCGGGCATTGGACAAGCATATGGAGGTTATTGGGCTAGTGTAGGTTAGGTCGGCTTCGGTCGGCGCAACATCGAGGGCCGAAGGGCCTGTACTGTGCTGTATTTTTCTATAATTCTATAATTCTATAATTCATTATAAAGGAGAGAAAATCTGTTCACGTTGCCCCAAGTACTGTCTCAACAACACTTTACAACTGCAGGATGGTGTCTTCACTATTAGACTGAATCATCGTGTAATGAAGGACACCACTCACTTACTGTGCTGATTAATTCCTGTTCCATATGAATTCTGTCAGTGACTCATGACCAAGGACTATTTCACCTTCTCATAAATACAAAATGAGAAGGATGCTATGTTTTACCAAATCATTTCTTTGCCTTATGATGCAAAGCCAGACCAACAGCAACATCGCTATTGTCATTGGAGATGGTTGGAAATGCTGAGGAGGCAATGGCCTAGGCTGTATTGTCTCCGAAATATTAACCCAGGGACCCAAGCAATGACCCAGACCCCAGATTTGATTTCCACCTCAGCAAATGTTGGAATTTGAATTCAATAAAATATGAGGAATTAAGAATCAAATAAAACAATGAAGCCATTGTTGATTGTCCTATCTGGCACCTTTATGCCCTTCAGGGAAATTTACCATCTTCACCTGGTCGGGCTGACATGTGACTCCAGACCTACAGCAATGTGGTTAACTCTCAGTTGAAGTTTGCATTAGCCAAGCCAGGCACTCAGTTATATCACTCACTACAAAGTCTCAAAGAAATGAAACTGTATGGACCTCAGCACTGACGACTTACAGCCCACGGACTGCATTGGTTCAGAAAGGCAGCTCACCAACACCTTCTCAAGGACAATGAGGAAAGGGAATTTAATACCGACCCAGCATCCCATTATTGAATAAAAGTAAATGATCACACTTTACCAAAGAGAGACAAAGGGACATAACTCACTTTAAACAGGGACTTTGATGTATACCCTAAATGGATATGATTTTTAATAATATGGGAACAGGAGAAAAATAGATAAGATTAATCTCGTTTATATTTCCATTCCAGCTGATATCAACAATTCCTTTGTTTTCTTCATTCTGTCAACATGTTTCTTTCCACACCTATTCAACTCACTCCTTCTCCAGTTCCCAACAGACGTCCCTGTCACCAACATCTATTTCCCAGCGACATTCAGTTCTGATGTATGGTCATTGGACTCGAAGTGCCAATTTTGTTTTTCTCTCGACCCGAAACTGCCAATGCTGCTCAGTTTCTCTGGGAATTTCTTATTGTTTTTGTTTCTGATCTCCAGCATCATGCTTTGTTTTATTTAATGTTGTTATTACATGGGATGCCTGCATCACTGGCAAGGACAGCATTTGTTGACCATCACAAATGCCTTTTATTGTGATGTCATTCTTTCGGGCAGTATAGAGCCAAGCACATTGCTGTGGGACTGAGTCAGACCAGATAATAATGCTCGATTTATTTACCAAAGACTATCAGTGAAATAGATAAAATTATAGGTAAAATGTTGATGATGTTATGGTTGTTATTAGTGAAACTCGCTTTTATTTTCAATTCCTGCATTTGAATACATGTTCTGGCATCATCTGTGGTAGCATGTGAAACAGTGTCTTTATGTGTAATAATCTGTGCCTCTGAATTACATTTCTTGCGATATTACTATTCTGACACATTGTCCTTGTCATGAAGTTACGTTAGAGACAAGAACAAGGTTGTTATCAAAATATTTGTAACTGAAAGAGTGCTTACAGGAGAGTTGGAACCATAAAGTCAGAATTTTACCAAGGCATAGATAACGGTTTATTAAACATCAGCATTGACGCCAGTGTGGGGACTGGGGGTATAATCGAGCTGGTCGTGGATAGTTTGAGTGATGGACAGAATACTGAGACATAAATGAATTCAGGACAAAACGGTACATCGGGATTGTGAACAATCTTGTTCTGAGATGTTTGTGAGGCTGGAGGTGTGGGTGATTCTGAAATTTGTGGGTAATGAATGGAATTTACATTTGAAACTGAAGACAATAGTTATCATCATTGCCAGATATAGATAACAGAAATAGAAATGAGTTCACCATGGCTTATGGGCTTAATAAATGGACAGAGATGCGGACACTTACCAGGAGCACCAACAATAGCGAGGAAGGGATAGTAACCTGCCTGTATAATCAACAGTACACCATATATCCGATCTGGTAATGTCAGCCAAGACCATGAAAGATGCAAAAGACCAGCGGATAAACCCCTGTCCATCATTACAGCATTCCAGTCTACTGTTCTCAGATTCTGATCTATTAATGGAACATTCCAGACTATTCTCAGATGTTTATCTCACCTCTTCCGGTCTCTGCAGCTGTTGATCCCTGTTAATGTGGAGGTGAAGCATCTGCTGCTACAATGGGACAAAACATTGCAAGAAGCCCCTTACTAATTGAAGAGAGAAACTATTCAGTGACACAATTAGGATCCATGGAGACTGACATCAATTACAGTCACTGAACAAACAGATCCAGTTAACTCCTTTCAGTGTGGTTCCTTCATATCACAATAACAACTGGACTGAATTGAATGTTGGCATCACTTGGATATTGGTCACATCTCCCATCACCAATTGCTCTCGTGAAGTCTGTTGTGACAGAGAATGATGGATGTTTTCTTATCGTAGGCAAGATGATTCTGCTGTGTTGTCTGTTCGCAATGTTGTAACCACCTGAACCTCCCACCACCACCACCCCCAAAAAACACAATCTAGATGTAGTTACCATGCTGATCCCTCCTCGACTAGAACAGGTGTCAACCAGTAGATTTATAGTGGACATACTTGCCTTGACCACGCGCAGGAAGTGTGGATCTGTCTGGCCTTTCCTCTCATTGCTCTAATAAGGCAATTTTATTTCTTCAACACACAATGTGCGTCAGCACTGTTTTATATTAACTCACAAACACTTTAATACACTTTATTGGCTTCAAAGGAATAAGACTCACACTTTTTTGAATTCAGTCCAAAGCTAAATATGGCATGTTGTCACAAAGCTGGTCCCTTTAAAAGGTCATGTTGTCCTTGATTTTTTTTTGGTCAGACAGGGTCTAAACGATCCAAGATTCCAATTTGTCTGAATTTTAAATTGTTTATTGGGTCCCTTTTATTTATAGCTAGCAGGTAATGCCTCAGGCAGTAGGCTTTCAAGCCTTTAAAAATGTCTTGTATAATCAAGAGGATGTGGTCATCTCTCTAGCTCGGAAGACTGGTTCAGTTTGGAGGTTAGTTGAGTCATGGTTACTGTTGAAACTGGATGCTCTCCCCTTTCTTCTGCCCTTCTGACAGCATAACCTGTAAGATTTTTGCATCAGATTTACTCCTTGTGCTAAGGGGCTTGTTTATTGGCATTTTTCAAGTATTTGGAACAGCATCCTTAAGTCGGGATACCGTGTCGAGTTTGGATAGGACAAGTAATTCAGGTATTCCATTTTCGTTCCTTGTGTTTCATTCGGTAATTTGGTAAATACATTCTGTTTGTTAAAAACTCAGCATTCTGACCAGTTAATTCACTCCAGGAATATCTATGATACACTAAACTTCAACAAATAGCAAAATTACTGTCTGGGCTACCTGCTTAAAAATATTTGGGGGGGGGGCGGGCCTTGTCCATAACAGATGGTGGGCCATTTGTGGGATTTAGTCGGCGAGTGGCTTAATTCGGGTGTTAGTGTCTCTTAATTCGGGTATTGATTTGGTCGAGTAAACAGAGCTTCGGATAGCAATGGCTCTTGTAGTCACCAAGTATGTTTTGGAGATTACAAAATGCACTTTAAGTCCAAGCTGCAGCAATTAGTGGACGAGCTGAAGTTGAAGCTACCTCCTAACGTGAGGAAAGATGAGATGCTTGCAGCAGTGGCTCACCATTCCAATTTGCTGGAAACTCCTGTATGATGTGTACAGATGACTAAACTTCAATCGCAAATGAAGCAGTTTGCTTAATGACTAATATCAGAAGAGAAAGGAAGAGAATGAATAGATAAAGGGCAAAAAAGAGAATCAGAAGTGGATATTGGGGCACTGGAAAATGACACTGGAGAGATAGTATTGTGGAACAAGTAGTAGATGAGAAACTGAATAATTATGTCATCAGATTTCACGGCGGAAGACATGAATAATATCCCAAAAATTCAAGAGAGTGAGGAGGCAGAGCTGATTAGGAGAAGTTGCTCAAAAAACTAAATGGGAAAATAAGCTAGATGGAGACACTAATGGTGATCTTTCAGAAATCTTTGGAATCAGGGAGGGTTCCAGAAGACGAGAAAATTGCGAACATGATACCTTGCTTTTAAATATATATTTTTATTGAAACAAGAAGATTTTTGAAAGTTTTTACAAAATTACAAAAATAGTACAAAATAGTGTATTCTGCTTTAGAAGATAATAACAACCCCAAAATCGACTTTAAAAACAAACTACTAATCTATTCTCCAAACCAACAAACCATAAAACAGGATATCCTACATTACTAAAAATAAACAAAAGGAAAAAAGAAAATAAATAAGTAAATAAATAACTAGATACATATTTTTTTCAAAATTATGTTAAGACATAACAGAACGCGTATTGATACACGATTCCTCCTCTTGGGGGCCCCCAAACCAGCCAGATCCAACCCCACGCCTAAACAAAGACTCTGAACAATGTGGCCGATATATCTGTGTCAATGTAGTTCAAAAAGGGCTGCCATGTTCTATAAAATAATTCCGCCTTTTGGTTCACCATATTCATAAGGAAGTCAAGGGGGATATATTCCATGACTATCCTGTGCCAATTTGAAAGTCTTGGGGGACCTTCGGGATATCCAATTCAGTAAAATGTTTTTCCCCGGACAAAAGGAAAGGATAATGAATAATTTCCTCCCGTAAACATCCAAAAGAAGAGAAATTTGGGGAGCCCAAAAGTAGAGGCACTGGGTCCAACCCAATCTCCGTACCCAAAATCTTTGAGAAGGCTACACTGTCCCAATACATGCGGATCTTATGGCATGTCCACAGACAATGCGTGAAAGTACTAACTTTTATTTTGCATGTAGGACATACTGGAGATGCTCCTGCCTTGAACTTTGCAAGTCACTCACGTGCCATGTGAGCCCAATGAAGTATCTTCAATTGGATATCCTGAGTTCTGTTACAGATAAACATCTTCCTGGCATTTTCCCAGACATCCTCCCACGCCTCTAAGGAGATTTCCAACCCCAATTCTTGATTCTAGGTTTTATATAACCATTCCATGTCCTTTGATACCTTATTAACCAGTTAGTCGTAGAGAGTACTGACTGCAGGTGGACCCATCGGCCGAAGCACTCTCCTTTCCCTAGCCGATTTATATCGATTAATTATCAATGTGGTCTTCTTTTGTATAAAGTCCTGTATTCGAAAATATTGAAAAAGATCTTTACTAGGCAGCCCAAATTTATGATGCAGCTGTTTGAGGGACATCATGACCTTCCCATCGAACAGGTCTCCCAAACAGGAGATACCTCTGGACTCCCAGGTTCTGAATACAGCATCATTCAGCCCTGGCTGGAATCCCAACATTCCCACTACAGGGGTATAGGGGGAAGATTTTTGTAAGCTTCCCTCATCCTGCCGCATTATCCTCCTTGATTATAGTTAATTAAATAGGATTTTTACAATGATCTTGTCCATAAATAGTAGTTTGATGAGGGGATATTTTGCTTGGGAGGCCTCAGTATCTAACCAGATTGATTGTGGGTCACAAGAGAACCAATCAGCTACATAGTATAATAGAGAGCTCAATTGGTACCTCCTGAAATCTGGAAAATCCAGCCCACCCCTTACTTGTGGAAGCTGCAGTTTTTCTAATTTAATAAGGGGCCATCTATGACTCCAAGTAAAGGAGCCGAGCCAACCAGAAAGCTTACATAGCGCCTGTCCTGGCAGTATCAAGGGGAACATTCTCATAGCATATAAAAGGCCAGGTAGGATATTCATGTTGACCAAAGTTATTCTATCTAGCCAGGATATCGGGAGATCTTCCCAGCAATGAAGGTCCTATCTTATTTTCTGCAATAAATGTGTATAATTGACTTCATACAGCTGACCAAATTCCGGAGTATTAAAAATAACGAAGTAAAGAAAACCTCCCAGTGACCACTGAAAGGGAAAATGGGATCGATCCGGAAAATTGGATGTACTGTCAAGACCTCCCAGCGGCATGACCTCTGAATTCTGATTGAGTTTATAACTTGAGAACATGCCAAATAAGTTAACGACTTGAATTAAGTGGGGCACAGAAGTTAATGGATCATTTAAGTAATGGAAGACATCATCCGCCGAGAGAGTAATTTTGTGCTTACCCAATCCAACCTCCGGAGCCATTAAATTAGGGTCAGCTCGTATAGCTTCCGCCAACGGCTCAATCACTAGTGTAAATAATAATGGTAAGAGAGGTCATTGCTGACGACAACCTCTGCCAATGTGAAAGCTATCTGAACTTAAACTGTTAGTGATCACCACTGCTTTGGGATCATTATATAATACTGTAACCCATTTAGTAAAGATCTCTCCAACACCAAAACGTTCCAGCGTATATAAGAGATATGGCCATTCTACCCGATTGAATGCCTTCTGTGCCTCTAGGGAGACAACTCATCCCGGTATCACTCCCTGGCTTGTACCATATTTAAGACTCTTCTAATGTAATTAATTGACCTGCGACCCTTTATAAACCCCGTCTGGTCTTCTTTAATGATGAATGGCAAAACCCTCTCCAGTCTTAATGCCAACCTTTTTGAGAGAATTTTAAAATCCACATTCAACAAGGATATGGTCTATACTAAGAGCAATCATCTAGGGCCTTTCCTTTTTAAGAATGAGAGAAACATTTGCTTCTCTCAGAGAAGGCGGGTGGCAGCCCTGACTATGTGAATAATTAAACATATTTATAAGTGGCCCGACCAATTGCCCAATCAATTTATAGTAGAACTCAGCGTGGAATCCGACTGGTCCAGGTGCTTTGCCACTCTGGAGCTGCCTTACCTCCTCCTGTGCATCCTGGGTTGCCAAGGGGGCATTCAAGAACAACACCTGTTCCAAGCTGAGGCCCTGGAGGGCCAGATTTAAAAAAAAACTCTATCTTCCTCGTTCCATCCTCACAGCTCTGTGACCTATACAAATCGAAATTGAACTTTCTAAAGACTACATTGATCTTTTTACGATCACAAGTCATGGTACCAGCACTGTTTCTAATAGAGGTAATGGCTTGCAGAGCCTTATTCTTTCTGGCAAGATATGCTAGATACCTGCCAAGCTTGTCACCGTATTCAAATAATCGCTACTTCGGAAGTAATAGCTCCCTCTTTGCTTTTTGAGTAAATGTGGAATTCAAAGTTATGCAAAGGGCTGTGATCCGCTGTAGGCTAGTAATGGACGGTCTGTCAACATACACTGTCTCAGCTGCCTTCAGGCGAGCCTCGAGTAGACACTTTTGTTCTCCTTTTTGTCTTTTCCGGATCACAAAATATGAGATAACCAAGACTCACGCATATGGCTTAGCAGTCTCCCACATCACCGAAGGGTTATTGGCCGTGCCCGTGTTGATATCGCAGAAGGTTTTAAATTCCTGCGAGAAATATTTTATGAACTTACTATCCTTCAATAGGAAAGATTCCATTCGCCAATGTCAGGAACCTATCTCATCATCACTAGTCTTAACCTCCATATATACTGCGGCATTGTCGGAAATAGTTATATTACCTACTTTACAAAACAATATTGAGTTCAAAATTGTTGGGGGACAGATGCATATCGATTCTTGTATGGCACTTGTGTGGATTAGAATAAAAGGTAAAGTCTCTACCCTCAGTGTGAAGACACCTCCGCACATCTACCAGTGCCAACTCGCTACTCAGATTCGCCCACTGCCTAGACTTCATAGATATGCCCGCAGAGCTCTTAGGTATTCTGTCCTCCCCTGGGTTGATGATACAATTAAAATCTCCCCCTATAATTATGTGGTGCACCCTGAGAGCCATCAACTTGGAGAACACTTCCATCATAAATTTCAAAGGGTGCGCCGGGGGGCAATAGAGATTCAAAATCCCATATTCTTCTCCATATATTAGGGTTTTAATTAATATATACAATCTAGACTCATCTTTTATTGGCTTAGCATTTGGAAAGGAAGATTCATCTGAATAAGAATGGCTATTCCACTACTTTTTGAGCTGAAAGATGAAAAGAACACCTTGCCAAATCCACCCTATTTCAGCAGCAAATTCTCCTTATCAAGTAGATGTGTCTCCTGTAGAAGGGCTACATCCACTTTCTTTTTTAAGACTTGATAAGATCTTTTCCTTTTGATTGGTGAGTGGCTCTCCTTAACATTCCCGATGCACCACCTAAATGAATGGCTAACCATGATTGTCCAAGCAAGCCCGAGACCCCCCAGGAGGAAGAACCCCACCCAAAAGACATTGAATAAAAACCAAAAACGATTCACACATAAAAACACTCTTTAAACAGCGAAATCAAAACTGAAAGCTACTCCTAAAAACAAAGAGCGTAAAAAATATTTAAAAGGAGACTTTCCCCCTTGTTCACAAGAGGCACTACTACCTTCCAATAATCCCGCCATAACATCTCCCAGCCAGAACCATGCCCTCGGCTCAGGCATTACAAAGTAGAGTAAATAAATTCCACTATCTTATTAGTCAGACATTAAAAGTGACCAATCCACCCCCGACCCACACCGTCACCTAGGTACACTTAGAAAAACAACACAAGGTGAAAGTCTATAAAATTACAAAATTACAATCCCAGCAAGTAATAAGCAAACAAAATAAAAAAAAACTCACAAACATCTCCTAATAATCAAATAATCCGCACAAGCTATAGATAAGAGTTTATAGAAAAGATAAGAAATGGGACCCAACCCCCCCCCCCACACCCCCCACACCCCCTCATCAAGGAAAGATGGAGAAGAGAAAGAGGAAGAAAGGAGGAAAAAATAAATGTGGGGGCAAAATGAAGTCATTATCCATACAGTTCAAGTCCTGCAGTCTATCTGAGTGCATCCAGGAATTATTTTACTTTTTCCAGTGATCTGAAGTTATATACAGATCCTCCATGACAGCAGCACATAGAATATTGAATATTTAAATCCCTCAGACGCTTCTTCGCCTCATCAAATGCCTTCCTCTTACGGACCATATTATCCTGGAGTCCTTGTATATCCTGGCATGGGGATCCTTCCCCAACACTCTGGAGGCTTCTAGCAGCATCTGTTATTCCCTGTAATATTGAAGTTGAACTCGGACTGGGCTGGGGCGCTGGTCCCACATGGGCTGGCGCACAGCTACCCAATGGGCCCGCTCAAACCACACCCAGCCCAGCTACGGCTCCAGTTTCAGCAGCTGAGGGAGCCATTGCTCCAGGAAATCAACACGCTGGCCTACCTCCTCCCATTCAGGGAGGCCCAGCAACCGAATATTTTCCTGATGACCTCGAATTTCGAGATCGTCGATATGTTCCTCGAAGGTCGGGACTCGATGTTCCAGAGCCCAGACATGATCCATGGAGACTCAGCAGTGGTCTCAGAGGCCGCGGCCCGTTGCTCCACTCCCCTGACATGCTGCCCGCGTTTCTCGACATCTCCAGCATGTTTCTGCAGCTTGACCGAGATTGACTCCCACCTGGACTGGGTCTCTTCAATGGACACATCAATCTTCTCTCGGAGTTTAACAAGTTCCGAGATCAGGCTCACCTTATATTAGATTACTTATAGTGTGGAAACAGGCCCTTCGGCCCAACAAGTCCACACCGCTCCGTCGAAGCGTAACCCACCCATACCCCTACATTTACATCTAACCCTTACCTAACACTATGGGCAATTTAGCATGGCCAATTCACCTGACCTGCACATCTTTGGACTGTGGGAGGAAACAGGAGCACCCGGAGGAAACCCACACAGACACGAGGAGAACATGCAAACTCCACACAGTCAGTCGCCTGAGGCGGGAATTGAACCTGGATCTCTGGCGCTGTGAGGCAGCATTGCTAACCACTGTGCCACCGTGCCGCCCACCCGTACCTCTGCAGGTAAGTCCCCCAGGGCAGCTGTGGACAGCTGTCTCACTGCGGGGTTGAGGGAGGAGTGGTCTCCGCCTGTTGGGAACTGCGAGTGCATTTGCCTTTGGTCATTTTAAAAAGCATCAAATTGCTAAAGTTTGATGTAGAATGGCCAAGGCTGCTGGGCAAAAACTATTTCAAGCAATTTAACCGATGAGGTAAGGGTGGGTACCCCACTTTGCCTCAGTCTTGGACAGTGCTCTGGAGACTCAGACCTCCTGGGTCCCCGCCATCTTGGATCTCGCTGACACCCTGTTTAAAAAGGGAAAAAGGCAAAAAACAGAAAATTACAAACTGATTAGTCTAACCTCGGTCTTGGGTAAGTTCCTGGTGTCAGAGACAAGGTACTAGCGTGTACCGAAGCTTGCCTGTCTGGCAGAAAGTAGAGAGTGGGACTAAAAGGGTCCTTCTCAGGATAGCAGCCGATGACAACTGGTGTTCCGCAAGGGAACCAAAACTCATTACCATGTACATTAAAGATCTAGATGGAGGAACTGAGGGCGCTCCAGCGAGACTTTTAGATGATGCAAAGGTAGATAGTGGGACTGGTATTATTGAGAAGGCAGGGAGGCTACAGAAGTATTTAGACAGGATAGGAAAGTGGGCAAAGAAATGGCAGATGGAGTACAACCTGAGAAAGTGTGAGGTGATGCACTTTTGTAGGAAGAAGAGAGGCATGGACTATTTTATAACTGGGGAGAAAATTCAGAAGTGTGAAGTACAAAGAGTGTTGCGAGTTCCAGTCCATGATTGTCTCAAGGTAAGCGTGCAAGCTGAGTCAGTAGTTAGGAAGGTGTTGTATCTGCCGCACAATGTGTTCGAAATCTTATATTCATCAAAAGAACAGAGTCAACTCTTATAAACAATAATATTTGTTTATTGAACATGATTAATATTAGAGCAATAAAACGTACTATAATGTCATGAAAAACACTACAAACTATCTTATGGTTTAACTTCACTTTGGATGATCACATACCACCCAACTAGAAATTTACCGGATTCCATGTGGTGAAGTCTTGTTCTTCTGATGGTCTTGTAGGTCTCTTCTCATTCAGTAGTTTTTCTCGAGTTACCACTCTCTGAGGGTTTTACAGTGATTCTTATCTTTCCAATTCTTCACGCCTTTTTGTGAGGGTGTGGAGGATCTGCCAATGGAATGATCAGGTTCATTTACCCTGAACAATCAGACCTAACCCACTGTTGTCACATTGATGGCTCAAGGGCGACATTCTATTGTCCCATTCAGGTTCAACTTCATGTGGGTATTGAAGGGTCTGGAGCTGTCAGGTTTGTTTGCAAACCAGCTCTGGGGAGCTGGAGCCTGTCTGGATCCTGCAGCATGTAGATTAGCACAGAGACTTTAGTCAAGGCTGGGATCTACTTCCCAGCATCCGTTAAGCATTGTTCATTTTTGTAACTCCATTGTAAATATATTATTGCCCATCGTAAAATTATTCTTTCAGGTGGCCCACCCGGTTAGAAAGGCAAATACAGTGATGGCATTTATTTTGAGAGGTCTTGAATATTAAAACAGCGATGGATTTCTGAGGCTCTATAAGACTCTGGTCACACCACTTTTGGGGTATTGTGTGCTGTTTTGGGCCCAATATCCCAGGAATGAAAAGCTTAGCATATGAGGTCTCTGGGTTGATACTCACTGGAGTTTAGAAGGATAAAGGGGGATCTAATTGAAACATACAGAATACTGAATGCCAGGTCCGAGTAGATGTTGGGAAGATGCTTACATTGTTAGAAGAGAAAGGAATCCAGGGCATAGTCTTAGAGTAAAGAGAAAATCTTTTGGAACAAAGATAAGGAGAAATGCCTTCAGCCTGAGAGTGGTGAGTCTATGGTAAGGATGGCAGTTTCCTTACTTAAAGGACATTCTTGAACCAGGTGAGTTTTACTTAGCAATCGGTTCATAACCACCATCAGTCTCTTAATTCCAAATTTGAATTCAAGCTCCCCAATTTGCTGTGGCAGGATTCAAAGCCAGGTCACCAGAACATTATCTGGGTTCATCACATAAGAATTCAGTTATAACACCATGAGGCCTCCACAGTGTGACTAATTTATGCAGTATGATATGCCCTGGGATTTACATTCATGATTTCACTGACTTCCTTATCAAGATATGGATGATTTTTCTCTGTTATGCAACTCCTGCTTGGTCTTCAGTACCTTCATAATTATTTGCCAAATTTCTTCATCTGTCCTGCCTTTGACTGTTCTTTTCAACACCACCCTACACCCCACCCAAGTCCACCCAGGCCAAATCCTTCCTTAGACCAGTATAATGGTATCAAATTAGGTAAAGGGGCTGTTCAGAGAGATCTGGGTGTTCTTGTCCACCAGTCAATGAAGGCAAGCATGCAGGTACAGCAGGTCGTGAAGAAGGCTAATAGCATGCTGGCCTTCATAACAAGAGGGATTGAGTATAGAAGCAAAGAGGTGCTTCTGCAGCTGTACAGGGCCCTGGTGAGACCACACCTGGAGTACTGTGTACAGTTCTGGTCTCCAAATTTGAGGAAAGACATTCTGGCTATTGAGGGAGTGCAGCGTAGGTTCACGAGGTCAATTCCTGGAATGGCAGGATTGCCTTACACGGAAAGACTGAAGCGACTGGGCTTGTATACCCTTGAGTTTAGAAGACTGAGAGGGGATCTGATTGAAACGTATAGGCTTATGAAAGGACTGGACACTCTGGCAGGAGGGAACATATTTCCGTTGATGGGGGAGTGCCGAACCAGAGGACACAACTTAAAAATACTGGGTAGACCATTTAGGACAGAGATGAGGAGAAACTACTTCACACAGAGAGTGGTGGCTGTGTGGAATGCTCTGCCCCAGAGGGCAGTGGAGGCCCAGTCTCTGGATTCTTTTAAGAAAGAATTGGATAGAGCTCTTAAAGATAGTGGAGTCAAGGGGTATGGAGATAAGGCTGGAACAGGATACTAATTAGGAATGATCAGCCATGATCATATTGTATGGCGGTGCAGGCTCGAAGGGCAGAATGGCCTACTCCTGCATCTATTGTCTATTGTCTATTGTCTATTGTCATAATTATCATTGCCTAACACTAAAACTCTCATGTATGAATCAGTCTCTACTCCTTCAATCTGAATGTGAAACTTCAGCATGTTGTTGTTACTCCTTCCAAGACAAAGCTCATCCACCAATCCTTCCTTGTTACATAATATCAAATCTAAATTAGTCCATTCTCTGGTTAGTTCCATAACTTCCTCCTCTCAGAAATAATCTCTCAGAAACTCCATTAATCTTTATTCAAGGATGAACGAGAAAAATTTCAGGTTGTCAGGTGTATGTTGATTTTAACGAATATAGAGGTTCTTTTAAAGAAATAGTTTTAAGCTAAGAAATAACTTTGAGTGTTGTAACTTGACCACAAAAGAAGAAGCAGGGGCATTTCGCAATAAGCTCGTAGTTTGTAGGTCCGCATTTTGGACTATCAAAATCGTCAAGGATGATCTCAGAAGTCAGAAGGTAAGCAAAGAGGAACTGGATAAAATAACAGGAAGGCTGTAACGAACAAGGACAGCCGAATGAGACAGATTTAAAAGGAACACAAGTGAGGTAATTAATAAGTATGATGGGCTTAGGCTTGGGTGCAGGGAATTACCAAATGAGGGAATGACGGGCGCAACTAATAACCAAATAAAAGGATACAATGAAATAGACACTTATGATAGGTTTATTGCTTAGTGTCGGGGTGTCGAGAGACTCCTAGTAGAGCCACCCATCTTTAAAGATGTTCGAATAAATGTACTGCTTCGGAACTCTTTGATTCAGACTGAAAATTATTGATTAAGTGGGTTCGTTTCCCACAACTGGGGGCTCGTCTGGGATGAAATTCAGCTCCTGAAAAGGCTCCCCCCATCGATAACTGAGAAGGCACGTCCCATTACTTTAGAACGGTCTTGTGTTTTTCAGCGGTGGGTGGCTTGAGGGATTGCCTGAATTGAAATCTTTAAGGGTCGTTCCGAACCAGTTGGTAGTGAGTGTATGTACCTTGAGTTGGACTCAAGGGGGAAGGCATAATCGGAAGACGTCTGATAGCCAGGTAACTCTGTGCACAGACCAAGGTAAGAAAACTAACATTTAAGTACTACCTTGGCGGGTGGGGTTTGGGTTTTAGTAGTTATGAGGGACTAACGAAAGTAACCTGGGGGTTCGGGAATACCAAACTCCTACCTCGAGATGGACTCTAGGTTTCTGGTTCATAGGGGTCGGACCCCTAACTCGATTGCCTTTTTGCGGTTTACAAGGACACCAGAATCACCTGATGGGGTCAGACTAACCCCTAAAAAGTGCCCTACCTTCAGTTGGACTCAAGATTTTCTGGGGAAAGTATCCTCAGCTTCGGTAGGGATTGGATCCCTATTGGGAGAAGTGATTGAGGCCACAGGGTAGCGAACCAGGGTGAAATGTGTTGTGCAACAAGTAGTAAAAGAAAATCCTCTGTTGAGAAGGGAGGCATCCCTGGCAACATTCCTCCAGAAAGTCCGTTGGGTAGGATGTTGGGAAATGAACACACACACACACACACACACACACACGACAAAAAGGTAGAAAGAAGATGATAAAATATTGCTGTTTTGTATGGATTAAGGAACCTATTCTTCGTCCTGCCATCTTCTGGCCAAAGTACAGGCCGGACGAGGACTGGGTTTCTCAATATTTAAATTTATATGTTCATGAAAAAGAACCCTTTAATCAGGAGGAGTCTGATTATGCCTCCTGTTGGAAGGGTGGATCTAAAATACGGATGTGCACTGTAAAAATAGCTAATAAGATAATCTCTAGTGCACCGAGTCAGTGGCAGGCAGTGGGACAGGGGCAGGGGGATGAAGGTCCCACCACGTCTGAGACAGAACTGGAAATAGACAAAAGTCAGGTTCCGATTGCAAAACGCACCAGAAAACAAATGGAAAGATTAGAAGAAAGTGAAGGGAAGGCGGAAGAAATGTTGGTCTAAAACATGCTTCCATTAAGAGAGGTCCCGATCGGGGAAAAAGAAATTGGATTTGTTAATGCCCCTTTAACTAGTGGGGAAGTAAGGTTGTTTAAACGAGAAATGAAAATACTTTTAGAAGACCTGATAGGTTTGTCAGAACAGATTGATCAATTCGTGGGTCCGCATGTATATATTTGGACATAATTGATGTCCATACTAAATATTTTATTTAGTGGAGAAGAAAGAGGGTTAATAAGGAAAGCAGCATTTGGGGTCTGGGACAGGGAACACCCATGGGAACTGAAGGGGCAGGTCAGGCAGAGGATAAGTTCCCCTTAAGAGATCCCAATTGGGATCATCAAAAACAAGAAGATATGGAAAAGATGAAAATTATGAACAATTTATTAATAAGGACAATTGGAGAAGCCGCACCGAAGTCACAGAATTTAACGAAGGCATTTGAGGCCTGTCAAGGAAAGGAAGAGAGTCCCTCGGAGTTTTTACAAAGGCTGAAGGATTCTCTGTGCAAATATTCTGGGATGGATTTCGAGGGGCCAGTAGGGGAAGGATTGTTGAAAATACACTTTGTGACTAAGTCTTGGCCAGATATTCAGAAGAAAATACAGAAAATAGAGGGATGGAGTGAGAAACCATTCGATGAATTTCTGAGGGAGGCTCAGAGAGTATTTGCAAGGGTGTGTGAGACCCAATTTTCCAGTCACAAAGCTATGCTGACTCTCTCTAACCAGCCCTTGCTTTTCTGAATACCTGTAGTTCCGTTCTTCCAGAATCTCCTCCAACAACTTACTCATCACTGGTTTCACTGGTTTGCAATTTCCTGACTTTTTTCTGCGTTCCTTCAGGGATGTAACAGCATTGGCTGCCTCCACTCTTGCAGCATCGCACTGTGTCTGTTGATAATACAAATGTCTCTTTTCAGGGCCCTGCAATCCATTCCCTAGCTTCCCACAAATTCCTGGGATACACCTGGTGAACTCCTGAGGATCGATCTACCTTTATTCATTTTAAAATTATAGCACCTTCTCTTCTCTGTTGTGGAATCTTCCTAAGACATCATTATTTATTTCCCGAAGTTCCTGATTTTCCATGTCTCTCTCCATAGGAAATATTAGCACGAAGTTTTTGTTTAATATCTCATCAATCTCCGCTGTTTCCACACACAGGCAACTTCACTGACCATTAAGGGGCCCTATTCTCTCCCGAGTTTCTCTTTCATGCTTATTGAAACTTCTCTAAAGGCTTTTGAAAACTCAAATAAACCATCCCCTCATGACACCACTTCTTGCTCCCACCCTTATCTATTCTATCATTTACATTCAAACCAACAAATAAATTCCAACAGGTTCAAAGACACGTTCTCTTTTATAAAATAACTCTCGCATTGTTTTGAAGGCTTCAGATATTACTTATTGTCATATTCTTCATAACAGCGACCAGCACATTCCCAACTTACTGTCAGGCTAACACTGTTTGGCTTCAGACTGACTGACATAAGGTTTGGGGAAGCTTTGCGTATCAATCTGAAAAAAGCAACTTACAGAGTCAGCAGGTAATAGAAAAGGAAATTGTCACAGAAATTTGAGGGTGCATACATGAGGATCATTGATTGGCACAACCTTGTGGGCTGAAGGGCCTGTTCTGTGCTGTACTGTTATATGTTCTATGAAATCAAATGCTGGCATTTATGTCAAAAGGGATGGAGTCTACAAAACAGGGAGATCTTGCTAAAACGATGCAAGCTACAATTCAGAGCACACCAAGAATATTATGAGGAGTATGAGTGCCATAAGGAAAGTTATTCGAGCATTGGAGGTAGGCCAGAGAAGGTTCATTCGGCTGATATTGGGAATGGAGGGATTTTCCAATGAGAAGAGGTGGATAGATTGACCTTGACCTCATTGGAATTTCGAAGAATGAGAGAGAAATTGAATGAACCATGCAAGATTCTGAACGGCTTTGCCAGGGTAGGTGTTGAGAAGTTAGAAAATAGAACAGTACAGCACAGCAATAGACCCTTCTGCACGTCATGGCTGTGCTGGCCACGATACTATTCTAAGCTAATCCGATCTGTCTGTGCATTATCCATATTCCCCTATTCTCCACCTGTTCACGTCTCTGTCTAAATGCCACTTCGAAACTTTGCTCACAATGCAGCTTCTACTACCTCCCTTCACATCTTCCATTCTCTCCGTAAAACAACACTTGCTTCAAACATCTCATTTAACCTTTCCCCATCTCCCCTTAATCTTATGCACCTTTGTATTTGATTTTTCTACATTGGAAAAGAGACTCCGACATTCGCATTATCCTTGCCAGTCCTAATCTAATATTCCTGTACCCTTTCACCCCTCAGCCTCTGACAATCTCGCAAAACAATCCAAGTTTGCTCAATCTCACCTTATAGCTAACAGACTCTTAAAACGTCTAACACAGGCAACATGTTGGTAATCTGCTTTTATACACTTCACAAATACTCTGCATTCTTCCTGTCTTGTGGTGATGAGAACTGCACACAGTATTGCAATGTGGTTAAACCAATGTTTCATACGGTTACAACATGACGTGCAAATATCCATACTCAAAGCTGCGAGCGACGGAGCCAAACATGTTATGAGCTTTCTTTCCCATCTCAATTATTTACATTGCCACTTTCAAGGAGCATTGGACATGAAGCAAGATCCCTCTGAAAATCAATATCCCTCAGTATCCTAACTTCCTTGCACTTTACCACAGAAAATGCATCATCTCACACCTGTCAAATTAAACTCCATTTGTCATTTCTCCATCCATCTTTCCAGCTTATCAACATCCTTTTGTAACCTTTGTTGTCATTCCTCATTATAGACAACTCCAAAAATTTACTTGTAGTCTGCAGTCATTACCTTTGCCAATTCCTTTGGTTTTCCTTGTGTGAGAATCTGTAACCAGGGGCATTAAATACCGGCAAGGGCTCACTCATTCAAGATGGAGGTGAAGAATAATTTATTCACTCGGAGGGGAGGGACTCTGTGTGATTCATGACTGCAGAGAGCTATCAGGGCTGGGGTATTAATCATATTGAGAGTAAAGATGGTCAGATTTTAATTCATCGTGGAAACAAGGGTTACGTGGGAAAGACAGGGAAGCAGAATTTGGGGTCATCGGATCAGCCATGATCTCACTGAATGGCAGAAAGACTCAATGGGCCAAATGGCCTAATTGAACCTCTACGTTTGATGGTCTTCACTTAATCAAACTGAAACTCAATAAAAGCTTGTACAGTATTATGGTTATCTGCTCACAAAGTTTCTTTATAGTGTGATTGTTGGACATTTCCCATTACACAACATTTGATCTTGATTAGGCCATTCTCCTGATGGCTCCTTGACGTGTTATTACAGAAAACCATAACGTATACATTCCAGGATTCCATCCATTACAGCCCTGATACTCACTAGTTATCCAGTACGGATGGAGACGACCGTCAGGCACAGTTAATTTACTTTCCTTGCTACAAGTACATTCAATATTCCTGTCTGCACGCATATTTACAATATCATGTTTGCTGCATTTACCAAAAGTCCTGCTAACGTTTACTGCCGCTTGTTGTTCCTTAGTTCCACCGAAATAGAATCTAAGTTATGATTTTCAGATGTCTCACTAACTCGCTGACTTCATCCTTCATTCACAACGTTACTGGAGCGTTCAAAGTTAAAAATCATACAACACCAGGTTATAGTCCAACAGGTTTAATTGGAAGCACACTAGCACTCACTACACACACACACACACACACACTTTCTCACACTCACAACCCCCACCCCAGATAGACACACACACACAGACAGACAAAGACCCACATGCACACATATTTTGTGCGGTGAATTTGTACTTGCAGAGTAACATTGCACTTTGCTCAAAACCTGCATACATTCATGTAGAACTCTGAGCTCAAAAACTGCATGAATTTATGCAAAACTCTGTTATCTCACTTTTTAGATTAGAATCAATCCAAACATCAGGTCATAGACAGAGAACACAGGGGGGTAACACCTTCAACATATTGTCTAGCTATCACCATTGTTAACAGCTAACCCGAGAATGCAACTTTTAAAAAAAGGGTTTTGTGATTTACTCATGAAAGAAGTGAAACTATCACTGTATTCTAACAGATGAAAGACTTAACAGACAATCAATTTTTCAATGTATAATATCAGTTACATCACACTGCAAATTTTTGCTATAAATTCTGTGTTACGATCGAGCCCTCCACAATCACCTGATGAAGGAACTTCACTCTGAAAGCTAGTGTGCTTCCAATTAAACCTGTTGGACTATAACCTGGTGTGGTGTGATTTTTAACTTTGTACACCTAAGTCCAACACCGGCATCTCCAAATCATTACTGGAGTGTGTTTGGCTTTTTGCCAATCCTGCACAAATCCCGACAATGTTTCAATATTCAGCTCCCAAACATAGTCATTCTGCAGCCATATCTCCATAATGACAGTTCGATCATATCTGATCACTTCAGTTAATGCTGTCATTCCATCACCTTTATTACAAATCTCGGGGGTATTTCAGTGATTGTGGAGGTTGAAAGGGATGGATATAGGTCTCAGAGATAGGGAGGCTATCAGGGGATCAAGGATGTTACAGAGCCATGCATAGTTACAAGCAGTCGAGAATGTTGGTGGGAGAAAGGGCTTTAGGGATTGGAGGAATTTACAGAGAGAAGAACAGGCTGAATTAGATCCCAAACGTATGAATGGGTGTAGGGAGAGGCAGGCAGAGAGGTGCACACAGAGAGAGGAGCGTTTCACAGAAAAGACTGGAGGAGCTAACAGGGGTTTGGAGGTTAGTAGTTACTGAAGAAGTTTACAAATATGAGAAGTCTTTTACTTTCCAGAAGTTACATAAATTGGAAGGCTGTGGAGTCTGGCAGCTTTTCCAGGCCAGAGGAAGTTACATACATCAGGATTACCATACATACTGCAGGAGGCATCCTCGATAGGGAGGGTTGAAGGAGAGTGTGAACTTGACATAGATTGGATGTAAGAGCTGCAGAAGCATATTGAGATAAGTAGATTGATGAAGAGACTAGAGGAGCTGATATTCATAAATGAGTCTTGTACGAACTGGATAATGACAAGGATTAGAACACATGATATGGTCAAGAATTTTGCAGGGACTTGAGAGGATTACACAACTAGGAAAGGTCGGAGGAGTTTGCAGTAAAAGAAGGAACAGAAAGGAATAGAAGAAGTTACAGATGTAGGAAGGGCTGAGTAGGTTGGTGGGGCTTAGAGATAGGTAGCGCTGCAGAGACAGCAGGGGATCATATGGACGGGGAAGTCTCTAAGTGCAGGGCAAGATAACAGAAATAAAGAAAGTGCAACGTCTGGAGACATTTCAACGATCAGGAGGTTTCAAGCTGCAGGATGATGTTCCAAGACAGGAACAGTTGTCGCGATTGGAGGGGCAGACACTGATAGGAAGGGATATAGAGACTTCAAGATATTAGTCATGATTTGGAGATGCCGGTGTTGGACTGTGATGTACAAAGTTAAAAATCACACAACAACAGGTTATAGTCCAACAGGTTTAACCTCGAAGTTTACTCAGAAGTTTACTCAGATATAGAGTGCCATGTGGACTGAAGGAGTTGAAACAGATAGGGAGTGTAGTGGGGATTGAAGAAGGCTGCACAGATAGTTACGGTTATGGTGGCATGAAGGAGGCTATGGAGATAGGGAGGCCCATGGGGACTGAAGGAGGTTATGGAGGTAGGGAGGTTGGTGGGGTATGAAAGAGCTCATACAGTTAGAGAGGGATGTAGGGACTGAAGGAGATTATGCAGATAGGAACAGAAGCGGGGTCTGAAGGAATTTACACATATTGGAACGGTTGTGGGGAGAGAAGGAGGTTATGGAGATTGGGAATGTTTTGGGGAATGAATGAGCTTATACAGATAGCGAGGATCATGGGCACTGAAGGAGGTTACTCAGATAGGGAGGCTTGCAGGAATTCAACGACGTTAACTCAGTTAGGGCGGTTTGCGGGGAAAGAAGGAGGTTACACAGATATGGAGTGTCATGGGGACTAACATAGTTACAAAGATAGGGAGGGTCATGATACAGATAGGGATGATTGTGCACACTGAATGAGGTTATACAGATAGGGAAGGCTGTCAATAATGAAGGAGTTTAAACAGATAGGGAGGACTGATGGAGTTTACACATACTGGGAGGGATGTGGAGACTGAATGAGGTTATACATACTGGGAGGGTTTGGGGACTGAAGGAGGTTACACAGATAGGGACGGCTGTGGTTACATGAAGAAGGTTATGCATATAGGAATGTCATGGGGAAAGAAGGATGTGATACACATGGGGATGGTTGTAGGAACTGAACGAGGTTTTACAGATAGGGAGGGTTGTGGGGAGTGAAGGAGGTTATACAGATGGGGAGGCCCGTGAGGTCTGATCGAGGTTATACCGTTAGCAAGGCTCGTGGGTACTGCACAAGCTTACTCAGATATAGAGTGCCATGCGGGCTGAAGGAGGTGACACAGATAGGGAGCGTAGTGGAGACTGAAGAAGGCTGCACAGATAGGGGTGATTGAGAGGACTGAAGGAGGTTATGGAGATACAAGGTTCGTGGGGAGTGAGGAAGGTTACACAGGTATGGACTTCATGGGGACTGAAGGAGGTTATACAGATAGGAATGAATGTGAGGACTGAAAGAAGTTACACATACTGGGAGGGTTTGGGGACTGAAGAGAGGTTACACATATAGCGAGGGACATGGGGAGTGAAGGAGGACATAGGTACAGGGTGGATTGTGGGAACAAAGAAAGTTACACAGATAGGTACGGCTGGGGTTACATGAAGGAGGTTATGCACATAGGGAGTGTAATGGGGGATGAGGTGTGCAATACACATAGGGACGGTTGTGGGATTTGTACGAGGTTATACAGACAGGGAGGATTGTGGGTACAGTCTGAGGGTACACAGATAGGGAGGATTGTGGGGATTGATGGAGTTTATACAGATAGGGAGTACAGTGGGAACTGATGGAGGTTACACAGATAGGGAGGGCACATGGGCACTGACGGGCGTTATACCGATCGGAAGGTTCGTGGATGCTGCAGAAGCTTACTCAGATATGGAGTGCCGTGCGGATTGAAGGAGATGATACAGATACTGAGCGTCATGGAGACACTGAAGAAGGCTGCAGATATAGGGACGATTGAGGGGACTTAAGGAGGGTATGGAGATAGGGAAGTATGTGAGGATTGAGGGATGTTACACAGATAGAGAGTCTGTGGGGGCTGAAGTAGTGTGTGGAGATAGAGAATGTTATGTGGACTGAAGGAGGTTGCGGAGATAGGGAGGTTGTGGGGAGTGAGGGAGGTTACACAGATAGGGAGTGATGTGGGAACTGAAGGAAGTTATGCAGATAGGAATGGAGGTGGGGACTGAAGGAGGTTACACATATTGGGAGGGTTGTGGGGAGAGGATAAGGTTGTGGAGACTGAAGGAGGTTACACAGATAGGGAATGTCATGGAGAATGAACATGGTTAAATAGAGAGTATCGTAGGGACTGAACGTGATTACGCAGACAAGCAGGACTGTGGGGACTGAAGGAGGTTATGCAGATAGGGAGTGTCCTGGGGTCTGAAGGAGTTTACGGAGACAACGAGGACTGAGGGGACTGAAGGAGATTACACATATAGGGAGACCTGGTCCACAGGTTCAAGTTATAAAATGCTGCCAGACCAATCTTGATAGTATTAGCCAGGAACATTCAGAATGTGACTGGGAAGTCTCTTTGCAGGGAAAGGGACGTATAGCAAGTGAGAATATTTTAATAAGTTTGATAAGTTGAGCCTTCAGCGCCAGCATGTTCATGTTTGTATACAGGTCAATGCTGACAGCATTCAGATGTCTGTTCAGGCTCTGGTCAAGGAAAATGGGCCACATGTCAGGTGTAGCCAGCTGGATGAAGGGAATCCCTGAGGAGCATATGGGATGTAGGAATACACTTTGGGTGGAAATCAGGAATGCCAAAAGAGTACATGAAATCGCCTTGGAAGAGAAGGACAAGGGGTGTCCAGGAGTGATTGTATAAATATATTAAGATTAAACGACTAACTTGAGACAAAATAAGGGCCCTTAAAGATGCATGAGGCCATTGATATGTGGAATTGCAGGATATAGAACTTACTCCAGAACTTACTGTGGAGAAAGGTTGTGGAACTCAGGGAATTAAAGAGTAATATATTAGGTCACAATTACAATACTTCGTGCAATTCTATGTCTCACTGCTACAGGAAGGATGTTGTGAAACTTGAAAAGGGTCAGAAAAGATTTACAAGCTGTTGGCCAGGATTGTTGCTGAATAAGCTGGGGATATTTTACCTGGAGCATTGCAGACTGATGGGTGACCTGATCGAGGGTTATATAAACATTAGGAGCATTGATAGGTTAAATATGCCAGATCTTTTCCCAGGGATTAGGGAGTCCAAAACAAGAGGACATAGATTTAAAGTTTGTGGAGAAAGTTTTAAGGGAACTGGGGTGGGTGGGGGGGACAGCTTTTTCATGCACACATGTGATGCGTGTATGGAATGAGCTGAGAGAGAAAGTAGCGGAGTCTGATGCAACTACAACATTTAAACAGTATCTGGATGGTTTATGAATAATTTTGTGGTACAAGGACCAAATGATGGTTAATGGGATGGATTTATTTAGATCTTCTGATCAGCATGGACGAATTGGACCGAAGGGTCTGTTTCCATGCTGCACATTTCGATGACTTGAAAACAGCACATGTTATAGAAGCGGTGGTGTTGGAGGTTTTAAAGCTCCAGGACCTGATTAAGTGTATCACAGGGCATTGTGAGGTGCTGGGGAAGGAATTGTGGAGACCTTTACAGAGATATTTGTACCAATGACAGCCATGCGTGATGTGCTGGAAGGCTGAAGAGTGGCATCGTAGATATTGAAGGAGCTTTTCCGAGATTACCAAGGGATCTTGATGATATGGGTGAATGGGCTGAAAAATTGTAGATGGAATACAATCTCAATAAATGCAAGGTGATGCCTTTGGTAAAACGAACAAGGGTAGAGCTTACACAATTAATGTTCGGGACTCAGTGAGTGTATTATGACAGAGGGACCTCAGGGTTCAGGTACATAATTCTTGAAGTTTGCATCACAGAATGGATAACAGTGCTTTGCATGCTTAATTATTGCTCAGTCCAATGAGTAGAGGATTTGGGACGTCATGTTGAGGTTGTGCGGACATTGGTGAGGCGTCTTCTGCAATATTCTGTCCAGTTCTGGTCGCCCAGTTATAGGAAGGATATTATTAACCTGCAGGGGGTTCAGAAGAGATTTACCAGTACGTTGTTGGGTATGGAAGGCTTGAGTTATGAAAAATGGCTGGATAGGCTGAGTCTTTTTTCACTGGATCCCGGAGGTTGAGAGTTGACCTTATGGAAGGTTATGAAAAAAAATGAAGGCTATAGATAGATTTAATGGCATTTGCTTTTTCCCCAGGATGGTTGGGGGCGAGGGGTTCTCAAGAGGAAGGTCACATTTTTAATGTTAGAGGAGAGAGATGTTCAGAACAAAATGACATGATGAGCAAATCATGACACAGAGAGTGGTTTGAAAGTGGAATGAACTTCCTGAGGAAGGGGTGGATGTGGATACAACTACAACAGTTAAAGGTCACTTAGGTAAGTACATGAGGAGGGCTGGAAGGGATGTGGGCCAGCAACAGGCAGGTGGGATGAGTTTATTTATAGATTATAGTTGGTATCAAACAAAGGGTCAGTTTCAATGCTGTGTGACTCAATCACAAGAATATGGCTATATTCCATTGTTTAAGAAAGGCTGCGATGGAAAGCCATGGAAATAAAGACCAATTAGCTGGATGTCTGTGGTGGGAAAGTTAGGGAAGTGATTCTGCCAGACAGGAGTAACATGCATTTGGAAAGGCAAGGATTGGTGAAAGATAGTCAGCATGGTTTTGTGTGTACAAAGTTAGGTCTCACTAACTTGATTGCTTTTGTTGAAGTGGTGACCATATATTGCCTACTCTAATGTCAGCAGGGCCTTTGAAAGGATGTAGCATGATATACTAGTTCATAAGGTTAGATCACATGGGATCAGGGAAAGCTAGAGAAGTGGTTACAAAAGTGGCTTGACAGTAGGAGACAGAGGGTTGTGGGAGAGGTTTGTTGTTCAGACTGGAGGCCTGTGACCAGCAGTGTGATATAAGGATCGGTGCTGAGTCCAATGATTTGCATCATCTACATAAATGATTTGGTTGAGAGTACAGGAGCCTTTGTTAGTGAGTTTGTGGATGATCAAATTAATGGTGTCATGGGCAGTGAGTACGGTTATCAAAGGGGATCTTGAACAACTGGGCCAGTGGACCAACGAATGAAAGATGAAGTTCAATTCTGTTGTTGGAGTTTGTTAAGACACAGTTAATTGTAGGGCCCTGGGTAGTGTTGTTTTACAGAGACAGACAAAGGGATGCAGTTATTTTGTTCCTTGGAAGTGGCATCACAGGTGGACTGTGTAGTGAAAGCGACATTTATCGTAGTCGCCCTCATTGGTCAGAGCATTAAGTACATGAGTTGGAGATAATTGTAACATTGTCTTAAATATTTTCCTTGGGTAGAGGAGGCTATGGGGTGACCTTACAAAGGTTTACAACAACATGCGCGTCCTTAGTTAGGTGAATAGCCAAGAGTAGGTGAGTCCAAAACTAGAGGGTATAAATGGGAGGTGAGATAACAAAGATTTCAAGAGGCAGGTGAGGGGCAATGTTACCTACAGAGGATGGTGCATATATGGAACAAAATGACTGGGGCTCATGGGAGAAACAAGAACAATTACAACATAGAAAAGACATTTGGGCAGGAACAGGGAGAGGAGAAAGTTTGAAGAGATATGGGCCCACCACAGGCAAATGCGACTTGCTCAGTTTGGGAAATCTGGTCAGCGTTGATGATTTGGACTGAAGGTTCTGTTTGCGTGCTGCATGACTGTGTTTGCAGTTATTAGAGGAGGAGACTACTGAGATAGCGCATGTTGGCCTGGTAGTATGGAATGCAGTACGTGTCAAATATGTGGAGAGACTGTATGGAAGGGTGGAGATTACAGGGACTGAAACTGATGTAGGAGTTATAACCTATTGAAGACACTAGACTATGAGATGTGCCATAGATAAATTGTTGGAGAGGTAACACAGAAAAGAAAGATCCCAGGCAGCATTACCACCCTTTCGTGGGAGGTATGCTTTCTCCTTTGTTGTACTGATGCTCACTAAGACTGCATAGGCCTAGATTGATAACTGTGAACTCTTGATGCTGTCTCAGTACAACGTAAGTTAAAGTAGAGATGTTGATTGAGCCATGGCTGTGTGCATACTGTACTCAGTCTCCAGCACTGTCTCAAAGTCATGTCTTGTTCACCGATGTTTGGAGCACTTTCACTGCTCTCTGCTCTGTTCACTGTGGGCGATCTTACCTCACTGCAGGATTTATTTAAGGCTCCAGAACTCCCTACCTTAGATTAGTTAACAGATGAGTCACTCAGCATATGGGAAGTCTATGGAGTCAGGAACTTCCTGAGTACCTAGAGGAGACAGAGAAATAGAGCAATTTTGTATACAGTTGACCAGCTCCGCCTGAATGGCATACCCATTTACATTGATCTGAGCTTATTACCCAGTTTAACATATGGAATGTAGAACACAGAAAGTGTAGCAGAAGACCCTTCGGCCCTTGATGTCATGCCGACCTTTTATCCGACTGTAAGACCTAACTCACATGCACACCCCTCATTTTACTATCATACATGTGCCTATCCAAGAGTATTTTAAATGTCACGAATGTATCGAACTCTACCGCCACTGCTGGCAGTGCATTCCACCCATCCAATACTCTCTGTGCAAAGAACCTACCTCTGAAATCTTCCCCTAACCTTCCTCCAATCACCTTAAAGTTACAGTCACTTGTAACGGACATTTAAGATATGGGGAAATTTTAAAAATATCCCGTCAATGTTCACTATCTGTGCCTCACAACATCTTGTTCACCTCTAGCAAATCGCCCCTCCCCCTTCTTCATTCCAACGAGAAAAGCCCTAGCTCTGTCAGCCCTGGTAATTATAGACCAGAGGGCCTTCCTTCGATTCTGCGTAAAATGTTGGAAAGGCTTGTGAGAGCTAGGGTTTATAATCATCGGGAAAGGAATAAGTGTTATTTACACAATTGTGTGAAGGTTAGATGTTGCCTCAGAAACTTTACTGAGTTCTTTGAGAAGGTGATCAAACAGCTGGATGAGGGTAAACCAGTCGATGTGTATATGGATTTCTGAAAGCCGTTTGTTAAGCTTCCACATGGTAGGCTATTGCAGACAATACAGAGGAATGGGAATGAGGGTGATTTCGCGGTTTGGATGAGAAACTGGCTTGCTGAAAGAAGACAGAGGGTGGTGGTTGATAGGAAATATTCATCCTGAAGTTCAGTTACTAGTGGGGTATCGCCAGGATCCATTTTGGGTTCACTGTTGCTTGTCATTCATCTAAAACACCTGTAAAAAGGCATTTAAGGATGGGTCAGCAAATTTGCTGATGACACTAAGGTTGGTAGAGTTGTGAATAGTGACGAAGGATGTTGTAGGTTACAGAGAGTCTGCAGAGCTGGACTGAGAGTTCACAAATGGAGTTTAATAGGTTAAGGTGTCAGGTGATTCACTTTGGAAAGAGTAACAAGAACACAGAGTATTGGGTTCATGGTAAGATTCTTGATAGTGTAGATGAACAGAAACATCTCACTGTCCAGGTATATAGATCCTTGAAAGTTGCCACCCAAGGTTGATCAGATTCCGTACAGTGTGGAAACAGTCCGTTCAGCCCAGCAAGTCCACACTGACCCTCTGAACAGTAATCCACCCAAACCCATTTCCCTCTGATTAATGCACCTAACACTATGGGCAATTTAGAATGGCTAATTCACCTGACCTGCACATTTTCCGTCTGTGGGAGGAAACCCACACGGATATGGGGCGAAGTTGCAAACTCCTCACAGACAGTCGCCGACGAATGGAATAGAACCTAGGTCCCTGGTACTATCAGGCAACAATGCTAACCACTGTGCCATCGTGCCGCCCTCAGTTCATAGTTCATAGGCTTGTTAAGAAGACATTTGATGTGTTAGCTTATATTGATAGAGGGATGGAGTTTCAGAACTATGCAATTATACTGCAGCTGTACAACTCTGGTGCAGCCATTTTGGAGTGTTGCGTACAGTTTAGGTCACCATATTACAGGAAGGATGTGTGAGCTTTGGAAAGAGTTCAGAGGAGATTTATTAGAATGTTGCCTGGTATGGCAGGATGGTTTAATGCGGAAAGGCTGAGGGACTTGAAGCTGTTTTCATCTGAGAGAAGATGTTTGAGGTGAATTAACTGAGACATTTAAGATAACCAGAGGGTGTGATGGATTGGACAGTGAGAGCCTTTTCCCTTGGATGGCGATGCCTAGCAAGAGGGGAGGTAGCTTTAAGTTGAGGGGTGATAGATTTAGGAAAAATGTCAGAAAGGATTGGGGCATGGAACACACTGCCTACAACAGTAGTAGACTTGCCAATTTTAAGCGCATTTAAATGGTCATCGATTAGGCATATGGGCGAAAATGGAATAGTGTTGGTTACATGGGCTTCAAATTGGTTCCACGGATTGGCACAACATCGAGAGCCGAAGGACTATATTGCACTGTCATGTTCTATGTTCAAGAGGGCATAAATATGAAGTGAAAAGGAAAGAGTTCAAGGGGACTGAAGAACATGTTCCACACAGAAGGTAGTGCACATATTGAATGAGCCTCCAGGGGAACATAGAACACAGAACAGGCCCTTCAACCAACTATGTTGTGCCGATCATTGATCCTCATTTAAACTAAACCAAATGTACGAACCCTCAAATTTCTGTGACCATATGCATGTCCAGCAGTCTCATAAACATCCCCAATGACCTTGCTTCCACAACTGCTGCTGGCAACGCATTCCATGCTCGCACAACTCTCTGCAGAAAGAACCCGCATCTGACATCCCCTCTATACTTTCCACCAAACAGCTTAAAACTATGACCCCTTGTGTAACAATTTCTGCCCTGGGAAAAAAGTCTCTGGCTATCAAATCTACCTATGCCTCTCATTTTCTTGTACACTTCAATTAGGTCCCCTCTCGTCCTTCTTTTTTCCAATGAAAAACGTACGAGCTCAGTCAATCTCTCTTCGTAAGATCAGCCCTCCATTCCAGGCAGCATCCTGGTAAACCTCCCCTGAACCCTCTCCAAAGCATCCACATCTTTCCTACAATAGGGCGACCAGAACTGGACACAATATTCCAAGTGCGGTCTAACCAAAGTTTTATAGAGCTGCAACAAGATCTCACGGCTCTTAAACTCAATCCCCCTGTTACTGAAAGCCAAAACACCATATGCTTTCTTAACAACCCTGTCCACTTGGGTGGCAATTTTAAGGGATCTATGCACCTGCACACCAAGATCCCACTGTTCCTCCACAATGACAAGAATCCCATCTTTAATCCTGTACACAAGCTTCAAGTTCAACCTTCCAAAATGCATCACTTCGCATTTATCCAGGTTGAACTCCATCTGCCACCTCTCAGTCCATCTCTGCATCCTGTCAATGTCACGCTGCAATCTAAAAGAGTCATTGATAAAAATTGCAAAAAGTAGAGGCCCGAGAAAAGAGCCCTGTGGAACACCACTTACCACTGACTTCCAGGCAAAATACTTTCCTTCCACTACCACTCACTGTCTTCTGTCAACCAGCTATCCAGATAGCTAAATTTCCCTCTATCACATTCCTCCTGACCTTCTGAACGAGCCTACCATGGGGAACCTTATCAAATGCCTTTATGAAGTCCACATACACCACATCCACCGCTCGACCCTCATCAACCTGTCTAGTAACATCCTCAAAGAACTCAATAAGATTTGTGAGCCGTGCTAACTGCATTTAATCAAGCCATGCTCTTCAGATGGTCATAATTCCTATCCCTCAGAATCCTTTCTAACACGTTGCAGATGACAGATGTACAACTGCCTTGTCCATAATTGCTGGGGATTTCCCTATTTCCTTTCATGAAGTGCGGAACTACATTTGCCTCCCTCCAGTCCTCCGGTAAGATTCCGGTGGAGAGCAAGGACGCAAAGATCTTTGCAAGCGGTAAAGCAATCACATTTCTCGCTTCCCAAAGCAGCCGAGGACAAATCTAGTCTGGCCCTGGCGACTTGCCAATCTTAATGTTGGTCAAAATTTTCAGCACATCAGCTTCCACAAACTCTATCCTTTCCAGCATGCTTACCTGCTCTCCAATGGTTTCATTTACTACAAGGGCCTCTTCTTTAGTACAGACAGAAGCAAAAAAACTCATTTAGAGCTTCCCCTACCTCTTCAGACTCTATACACAAGTTCCCTGTGCTATCCCTGATCGGCACTACCCTTTCTTTGATCATTCTCTTATTCCTCACATATGTGCAAAATGCCTTGGGATTCTCCATAGTCCTTCCTGCCAAGCCTTTCATGTGCCCCCTCCTGGCTCTCCTCAAACCATTTGTGAGCTCCTTCCTCACCTGCCTGTAATCCTCTAGTGCTGAGCAAAACCTTTGCTTCCTCCACGTTACGTAAGCTGCGTTATTTCTTTGGTCGAGAAGCTCCTCCGCTCTCGTCATCCAAGGTTCCTTTATCTTACCCCTTCTTGCCTGTCTCAGAGGAACACATTTATGCATCACTCGCAACAACTATTCCTTAAACAGTCTCCACGTGTCCATAGTGCCCTTTCCATGGAACAATTGTTCCTAGTCCATGATTCCCAACTCACGTCTGATAGCATCATAGTTTCCTTTCCCCCAATTAAATATCCTCCCATTGTGCCTGCTTCTCTCCTTTTCCATAGCTATGTAGAATGTGAGGCAGTTGTGATCACTATCACCAAATGCTCTCCCATCGCAAGATCTGACACCTGCCCCTGTTCATTGTCGAGCACCAAATCCAAAATGGCCTCTCCCCTCATCGGCATGCTAACGTACTGAGTTAGGAAACCCTCCTGAAAACACCCTGCAAAGACAGCTCCTTCCAAACCACCTGCTCGCAGGAGGTTCCAATCAATATTAGGAAAGTTAAAGTCACCCATTACGACAACCTTACTACATTCACACGTTTCCAAAATCTGCCGACCTATGCTTTCATCAATCTCCCTGCTGCTATTGGGGGGCCTGTAGTAAACCCCTAATGAGGTAACTGCTCCCTTACTGTTCCTAATTTCCACGCATACTGACTCAGTAGGCAGACCCTCCTTGATAATGTTAACTTCAGTAGCTGTGATACCCTCTCTGATTAGCAATGTTACACCCCCTCCTCTTTTTCCCTCTCCCTATTCTTTTTAAATGTTCTAGACCCTGGAACATCCAGCAACAATTGCTGCCCCTGAGAAACCCACATCTCTGTTATGGCCACAACATCATATCACCAGGTACTGATCCATGCTCTCAGCTCTTCACTTTGATTCCTGATACTCCTTGCATGATAGCAAACACACTTGGTTCTTTCTCAGGAAATTCCTTCCCACTGGCTGCGCTACCTCTTGCTATTGCCTCATCTCCATCAACTCTCACCACCGGTATATGGCTCAGGTTCCAACACCCCGCCATAAAAGTTTAAACTGGCCTGAACCACTCGAGCAAACCTTCCACCCATGACATTGGTCCCCTTCCAGTTCAGGTGCAATCCCTCCTTCATGTACAGGTCTCACCTTCCCCAGAAGGCATCCCAATTATCTACATATCTGAAGCACTCCCTCCTGCACCAGATGCGCAGCCACGTCTTCAGCTGCGCCCGCTCCCTGTTCCTTGCCTCGCTATCTTGTGGCACTGGTAGTAAACCCGAGAACACTACTCTGTTCTTCCTGCTCTGCAGCTTCAACCCTAATCCCCTGAAATCACTTTTTATATCCTCAGTCCTTTTCCTGGCGATATCAGTGGTGCCAATATGTAACACGATTTCTGGCTGTTCGCCCTCACCTTACAGAATCTTATACATCCAATCGGAGACGTCCCGGACATCACACCAGGGAGGCAACATACCTTCTGGAAATCCCAATCCTGACCACAAAATCTCCTTTCAATTCTCCTAACAATCGAATCTCCTACCACTAGCACTTTTCTATTCCCTTCTGGGCCACAGTGGCAGACTCAGTGCCAGAGAACTGACCACTATGGCTTTCCTCTGGTAGGTCATCCCCCCCAGCAGTATCTAAAATGATATACTTATTGCTGAGGGGAATGGCCACAGGGGATCTCTGCACTGTCTGTCCCCTTTCCTCCCCCTGACTGTAAGCCATGTATCCTTCTCCTGAGCCTCAGGAGTGACCAACTGCCAGTAACGTCTCTCAATTACTCCCTCAGCCTCCCGAATGATCCATAGTTCATCCAGCTCCAGCTCCAATTCCCAAACATGGTTTTCAAGGAGCTGGAATTGGGTGCATTTCCCGCAGATGTAGCCAGCGGAGACATCTTACAAGTCTTTCACCTGCCACATTCTGCAAGATGAGCAAGCAACTGCCGTAGCATGAACACCCACCCAATACTAAACAAGAAAGCTTAATTCAATTGCTATAAAATCAAACCGCTTTTCTAATATATATATATGGTAATGGTAGTGGGAAGTGGTCGAAAAAGTACAATAGCAATATGTAAAAGACAGTTGGGCAGTTACGTAGAGAAGAGAAGTTTTGAAAGGATATGGATCAAATGCAGGGAAACGCAACTCGTTCAGTGATCCTGGTTAGCATGGACTAGTTGGATCGAAGGAACCGTTTCCATGCTGCATGACTCTGTCTCCAGTTCTTAGAGGAGGTGACTACCAAGGTAAGGCATGTTGTAGACACTGAAGCAAGTTACAGAGATATGGATGGTAGTCTGGAATGCAGTGCACTTCAAAGATGTGGAGTGACTTTCAGGAAGTGAGGAGGTTACAGAGATATGAACTGTTATAGGAGACACTGGTCCACAAGACATGCATAGATACAGTGTTGCAGTGTAGGGAGTCAAAATACAACAGAACTTACAGTAGGGATGGTGATTGAGCGTGCAATGTGTCTGTACTGCACGCCCTCTCCTGCACTGTCACTATGTCATGTCTTGTGGGCCAAGATTTGGAGCCCTCTCATTGCTCTCTGCTCTGTGCACTGTGAGTGATCCTACCTCGATGCAGGATTTATTGAAGGCTCCAGATCTCCCTTCTCTTTGTCTCTCTGGCTGATGAACCACCTACAATGAGGAAACGGAAGAGACACGATGTTGCGGCCATCACGGAAACGTGGATAGAAGAAGCACAGGAATGGTTGTTGGAGGTTCCTGCTTACAGATGTTTCAGAAGATTAGGGAGGCTGGTAAAAAAGGAGGGGGGTGGCATTGTTAATTAGAAACGGGATAACGGCTGCAGAAAGGCAGTTCAAGGGGGATCTGCCTTTCGAGGTAGTGTGGGCTGAAGTCAGAAATAGGAAAGGAGCACCTTGTTGGGTGTTTACTATAGGCCCCCCAATACCACCAGAGATGTGGAGAAACAGATTGGGAAACAGATTTTGGAAAGGTGAGGAAGCCACAGGGTAGTAGTCATGGGCGATTTCAACTTTCCAAATATTGATTGGAAGCTCTTTAGATCAAGTAAATTGGATGGGGCGGTGTTTGTGCAGTGTGTCCAAGAAGCTTTTCTAACTCAGTTTGTAGATTGCCTGTCCAGAGGGGAGGCCATATTGGATTTGGTACTTGGTAACGAACCTGGACAAGTGATGGGCTTGTAAGTGGGTGAACATTTTGGTGATGGTGACCACAATTCTGTGACTTTCACCTTGGTTATGGAGAGAGCTAGGTGCGTGCAACAGGGTAGGTTTTACAATTGGGGGAAGGGTAAATACGATGCTGTAAGACAGGATCTGAGGAGCATAAGTTAGGAGCATAGGCTGTCAGGGAAGGATGTCGTGGAAATGTGGAACTTTTTCAAGGAACAGATACGACGTCTCCTTGACATGTATGTACCTGTCAGGCAGGAAAGAGATGGTCGTGTGAGGGAACCTTGGTTGACGAGGGAGGTTGAATGTCTTGTAAAGAGGAAGAAGGAGGCTTACATAAGGTTGAGGAAACAAGGTTTAGACAGAGCGTTGGAGGGATACAGGATAGCCAGAAGGGAGCTGAAGAAAGGGATTAGGAGAGCTAAGAGAGGGCATGAAAAATCTTTGACGGATAGGATCAAGGATAACCCCAAGGCCTTTCATGCGTATGTGAGAAACATGAGAATGACGAGAACGAGGGTAGGTCCAATCAAGGACAGTAGTGGATCGAGTCGGAAGAGATAGGAGAGGTCTTGAACAAGTACTTTTCTTCAGTATTTACAAACGAGAGGGACCGTATTGTTGAAGAGGAGAGTGTGAAACAGACTGGTAAGCTAGAAGAGATACTTGTTAGGAAGGAAGATGTGTTGGGCATTTTGAACAACTTGAGGATAGACAAGTCCACCAGGCCTGACGGAATATATCTTAGGATTATGTGGGAAGTAAGAGAGGAAATTGCAGAGCCGTTGGCAATGATCTTTTTGTCTTCACTGTCAATGGGGGTGGTACCAGGGGACTGAAGAGTGGTGAATGTTGCGCCCCTGTTCAAAACAGGGAATAGGGATAACCCTGGGAATTACAGGCCAGTTAGTCTTACCTTGGTGCTAGATAAAGTAATGGAAAGAGTACTGAGGGATAGGATTTATGAGTATCTAGAAAGACACTGCTTGATTAGGGACAGCCAGCACGGATTTGTGAAGGGTAGGTCTTGCCTTACAATTCTTATTGAATTCTTTGAGGAGGTGACCACGCATGTGGATGAGGGTAGAGCAGTGGATGTAGTGTACATGGATTTTAGTAAGGCATTTGATAAGGTTCCCTATGGTGGGCTTATGCGGAATGTCAGGAGGCATGGGATAGAGGGAAATTTGTCCAGTTGGATAGAAAACTGGCTAACTGGTCAGAGAGTGGTGGTAGATGGTAAATATTCAGCCTGGAGCCCAGTTATAAGTGGAGTTCCGCAGTGATCAGTTCTGGGACCTCTGCTGTTTGTAGTATTTATTAATGACTTGGAAGAGGGAGTCGAAGGGTGGGTCAGTAAATTTGCAGATGATACAAAGATTGATGGAGTTGTGGATAGTGAGGAGAGCTGTTGTTGGCTGCAAAGGGACTGAGATATGATGCAGAGCTGGGCTGAGGAGTGGCAGATGGAGTTCAACCCTGCCAAGTGTGAGGTTGTCCATTTTGGAAGGACAAATAGGAATGTGGAATACAGGGTTAACGGTAGGATTCTTAGTAAGGTGGAGGAGCAGAGGGATCTTGGGGTCTATGTTCATAGCTCTTTGAAAGTTGCCACTCAGGTGGATGGAGCTTGTAATAAGGCTTGTATTAGCGTTCATTAGCAGAGGGATTGAATTCAAGAGTCGTGAAGTGATGTTGCAGCTATACAAGACCTTGGTTAGGCCACATTTGGAGTACTGCGTGCAGTTCTGGTTACCTCACTTTAGGAAAGATGTGGAAGCTTTGGAGAGGGTGCAGAGAAGATTTACCAGGATATTGCCTGGAATGGCGAATAGGTTGTACGAGGATAGGTTGAGAGTTCTCGGCCTTTTCTCGTTGGAATGGTGAAGGATGAGGGGTGACTTGATAGAGGTTTATAAGATGATCAGAGGAATAGATAGAGTAGACAGTCAGAAACTTTTTCCCCGGGTACAACAGAGGGGAAATTTATTTACAAGGGGACATAAATTTAAGGTGAAGGGTGGAAGGTATAGGGGAGATGTCAGGGGTGGGTTCTTTACCCAGAGAGTGGTGGGGGCATGGAATGTGCTGCCCATGGGAGTGGCAGATTCAGAATCATTGGTGACCTTTAAGCGGCAATTGGATAGGTACATGGATGGGTGCTTAAGCTAGGACAAATGTTCGGCAAAACATCGTGGGCTGAAGGGCCTGTTCTGTGCTGTATTATTCTATGTTCTACACCTAGCAGCTGGGATGTTTATTGAGTCTAAATCTTCCTCTTACCGACAGGAGACAGAGATATAGATAGAATGGAAAATTAGACTGATACAGTAAGGGTTACACATGGTCAATGGCATAGAGTCCCACAGAGATCTGAAATATTCCAGTCTCCATCGCTGGCTTGTACTGCCTCGTCTCTCCAGATGGAGAATTGTTCAGGTTTGTATCATACCATCTGAAATGGTGCAATTTAGATCAATAATTTTAAAATGTGTGGTTAACAATCCATAAATAAGTATGAAACCATTGCTGATGTAAAAAAAAATTGGTCATCAAAAGAAAAGCACTTGTCCTTTAAAGAAGGAAATCTGCTATTCTCACGTGGTCTGCATGACAAACCCACAGCAAAGTGTTTGCCTCGCAATCACCCTCTGAAATAGCCGAGCAAGCAGATGGTTGGCAGCAGATTCTGGCCATTCAGAGACATGCACATGCTATGAGTAAATACAAACAATCCCATTGAACTGGGCCCCAATGGAACAGTGTCCTGGCCAATCATGTCGGTAGGTTTATTGGTAGAGTTTTCGGCCAACATGGACAATTTCGGGAGAAGGTTCAGTTGAAAGGAGCTTTCCAAATCCAAAGAGAAAAGATGAAGCATCTGAACAGTATGGGATGTGGTTGAAGAGAAACAGAAAGGAACAGGAAGGGACAGAGTTTAACGAAAACTGCACACGAGCGAAAAGGTTTGTGACAGGAGATTGTGGGAAAGAGTGAATTATGTTTTTTTTTCTGGAATGGACAAATTCTCTGCAATAACGTAGATGGATTTGTGACACAGAGATAAATGGGATTTAGACACCAGAGAGACATGGTTACAGGGTGAACAAAAGCTGGAACATAAATATTCAATGGTACACAATCTTGCTGGGGTCTAAGGCAGAATGGGAAATGGATAACAAAGCCTTTGTCCTCAGATCATGACGTAGGGTCAGTATGAATGTAAATTCTGGCTACTGCTTGCCAAGGACAAAAGCAGCAGAACAATTTTGGCCACCGAACAGCAAATCATTGCTCATTACTACGTTAAAAAGAAATTCATTGGAATTTTTAACAAAGGCATTGTGATGATTTTTGGAAACTTCAGTATTCTTATAATCTAGGAAAAACACACTGACAAGACTGATATTCGAAGAGGAGTTCGGATAACTCTTTTTTTCCTCGATGTTTCTTTGAATAACACATTGTGCACCTGGCTTGGGATTTCGCTACCTCAGAGCGACCGTTGTCTGATGAAGCTGAGTGAATGAGTAAAGTCACCTAGAAAGATCCTCCGGGAAATATGGATAAAGTGAAAATTAATTAATTATAAAGTTTTAACGTGAATCACAGAATGGACAAGATACAACTGGAAACAAAGAATGCCTATTTTCGTGGTAGGTTAGAGAGGAGAAATGACCAAAGTTTAACAGAACAAACAGGCTGAAATGTGTGTAAACGAACAGTTGAAAACATTTGAAGGCACTTGTAAAACACTCAACAAAAGAACATTCCATTGAAACAGATAAAATCTCAGCAAAAAATTCCTACCTGTCCCTCACTCAGGTTAAATTGAAGATCAAGAAAAAGTACAAACAGTTCTGGAGTGAGAGAGTGTTTATTCAGTAAGTGTTAGAGGGATTGTACACTGTCTGCGAGCAGGGAAGGGCAATGGGAAGTGGGATCATTGGCAGGGTTTAATGACATGACAGGAACAGGGAGAGGTGAAGGTGCTGGAGGTGGTGAGAGTGTTACAGAGAGTGGTCGGGGCCTGAGCGGTGTTCCAAAGACAGTGCAAATTTCAGTAACTGGAGGTGTTTGCAGATCTAGGGAGAGACATATGCGTTTTTATTTATTCGTTCGTGTTGTGTAGGTATCAGTGCCTTGAACCAGCATACATTGCTCACTGCTAATTACCCAGAGCTTAAGTCAGCCATACTACTGCAGGTCTGGAGTCACATGTATGCCATAGCAGGTCAGAAGGTCAGATGCCCTTCCCTAAAAGATGTAAGTGAATCTGAGGAGTTATTCCTACTGAGCAACAATGCTTTTGTGGTGGCCCCACCAATGTCTTGTACTGCCACAAAATGACATCCCAACTTCTACTCTCAATGCTCTGACCAACGAAGGTAATCATCCCAAACAACTGCTTCACCAGCCTGTCTACCTGTGACACCACTTTCAAAGAACTGTGAACCTGCATCTCTGTGTCTCTGATTGACAACATTACCCAGGTCCCACCAAAAATCCTGCGTTTAACCCTGTATTCTGCATTCAAATTCAACCTTCCAAAATGAATCAATTCACATTTTTCCAAATTGAATTTTTTCTGCCATTTCACAGTCCAGCTCTGCATCCTGTCAATGTCCCGTTGCAACCTACAACAGCGCTCCGCATTACCCACCATTCCACCAACCTTTGTGTGATTGGCAAACTTGTTAACTCACTATTTTAAAAGTCATAAAGAGCAGAACCGATCCCTGCAGGACACCACTGGTCACCAAGCTCCAGGGTGAATACTTTCCATCTGCTGCCACTCTCTGTCTTCTCTGGGCCATCCAGACAGCCAGATTTCCCTGTATCCAATGCGTCCGTACTTTCTGAATGAGCCATCAATGCGTTTCATCACATCCTCAAAGAATTCAATGAGATTTGTGAGGCATGACCTGCCCCTCACAAACCCATGCTGACTGTCTCTAATTAAGCTATGATTTTCCAAGTAATCTTAAATCCTGTCTCTCAGAGTCCTCTCCAATAATCTGCACACAGCAGACATAAGAGTAAACCTGTAATTTCAAGATTATCCCTATTTTATTTCTTGAACAAGGGAATAATATTTCCCATTGTCTAATCATCTGGTACGATTCCAGTGGACAGTGAAGGCGCAAAGTCATTGCCAAAGGCGCAACAATTTATTCCCTCGCTTCGTGTAGTAACCTGGGGGATATCTTGCCTGGCCCAGTGGATTTATATATCCTTATGTTTTTCATAGTTTTCACCACATTCCCCTTTTTAACATCCAACTGTGCAGATATATCAGCCTGTTTCTCACTGTACTCACAAATGACCACGTTCCCTCTCACCAGTGAATTCTGAAGCTTAGTGTTCCTCCGACTCCAGGCAGATGTACCCTCTACAGTCTCTGATCGGCCCTAACTTCACTCCGGCCATCCCCCTTTTTCCTCATATAATTGTAGAATGCCTTACGATTTTCCTTAATCGTTCCCACTAAACATTTTTCATTCCCCCATCTCATTCTTCTAAGTCCATTCTTCCGTTCCTTCCTTGCTACCTTCATAGAATCATGACGGCGTGGAAACTGGCCAATTTATCCAACAACTCCATACCCACCTTCCGGAGATTATCCCACTCACAACTGTTCCCCAACCGTATTACTCAACATTTCCCCCTACTAATGCTGCAAATCTACATATTCCTGAAGATTACAGGCAATTCAGCATGGCTGATTCACCAAACTTGCCACTCTTTGGACGGTGGGGGACATACAAAAACAGCTGGAGGAAACTGCACAGATATGGGGACAATGTTCAAACTCCTCACGGACAGTCCCCCAGGGCTGAAATTGAACGCAGGTCCCTGGTGCTATCAGGTAGCAGTGCTAACCATTGCAGCACCGCGCTGCCCCATGTAACTCGCTAGAGCTCTGTTGGATCCTTCCTTTTGCTATCTTAAGTAAGCTTCCCTCTTATTCTTGAATAAAAGTTCTATTTCCTTGGAGCCTTGACCAAAGGTCAAGGCAACGTTAACCACATGACTTCATCTCAACTGGGTCACCTCCTCGAAGAGTCAATCAGATTTTTAAAACGTGATTTTCCACTCACAATGTCATGCTGACCATCTCTAATCAGCCTTTGCATTTCCGAATATACGTAGCTCTGTTCTCCCTGAATCTCTGCCAACAACTTACCCATCACTGGTCTCACTGGTTTGCAATTTGCTGGCTTTTCCCTGCAGTCCTTAAGTGATGGAACAGCATTAACCGCTCTCCAGTTTTGCAGTAACTCGCTGTGTTTGTGATAACGCAAATATATCTGTTCAGGGCCGTGCAAACCAGTCCCCAGCTTCCCACAATAGCCTGGGTTAGACCTGAGGAATACCTGAGGATCGATCTACCTTTTTTCATTTTAAAATTCCACCAATTTCTCTTCTCTGTTGTGGATTTTTTCTAAGATATCACTACTTATTTCCTCAAGTTCCCGAGTTTCCATGTCTCTCTCCACAGTAAATACTAACAGGAGGTTTTTGTTTAATATCCTATCCATCTCCTCTGCTTCCGCACACAGGCCATCTCGTTGATCTTTTAGTGTCCCTACTCTCTCCCGAGTTACTCTTCCATTCTTTTTCGAAATTATCTAAAGGCTTTTGAAAATTCAAATAAACCACCCCCTCCAAACATTACTTCTTGTTACCAACTTTACTTATTCTACCATTTATATTCACACCAACAAATACAATCCAACAGGTTCAAAAACACATTCTCTTTCATAAATCGCCTCTCCCATTGTTTTGAAAGGTTCAGAAATTGTTTGTTGCCATACCCTTTATAATACCTACCGCATGTTCCCGACGTATTGTCAGGCTAACACTGTTTGATTTCAGACCGACTGCACAAAGTGTTTTGAGAATCCTTGTGGATCAGTCTGAAAAAGGTAGCCGACAGGATCAGCAGGTAATAGAGAAGGCAACTCAAATGCTGGCATTTATTACCAAGGGAATGGAGATTAAAAATAGGGAAGTTTTATAAAATGATGCAAGGTAAAAGTCAGACTACACCTAGAGTATTAGGAATAGTATGAGTGCCATAAGGAAAGATATTCTTGTATTAGAGGGAGGTCAGCGAAGGTTGACTCAGCCGATCTGAGGAATGGAGGGATTTTTTAATGGGAACAAGTGGATTGATTGATCTTGACCTCATTGGAATTTTGAAGGATGAAAGAAAAATTGAATGAAACATCCAAGATTGTGAGGGGCTTTGCAAGGGTAGATTCTGGGAAGTTAGAAAGTAGAACAGTACAGCACAGCAACAGACCCTTCGGCCAGCCATGGCTGTGCTGTCCATGATGCTACTATAAACTAACCCCCTATGTCTACACATGGTCCATATTCCTACATTCTTTTCTGGTTCTCGTGTCTGTCTACATGCCACTTCAAAACTGTGCTCACATTTCCGCTTCTACTAACTCTCTTCACACCTTCCGCTCTGTCTGTAAAAGAACATTTGCTTTGAACATCTCATTTAAACTTTCCCCATCTCCCCTTTACCTATGCACCTTTGTTCAAAGTTTGGGAGAAGATTTGTAGCTCGGGTGCTCATTGTTGTGGTTCTGTTCGCCGAGCTGGGAATTTGTCTTGGAAACGTTTCGTCCCCTGTCTAGGTGACATCCTCAGTGCTTGGGAGCCTCCTGTGAAGCGCTTCTGTGATGTTTCCTCCAGCATTTATAGTGGCCTGTCTCTGCCGCTTCCGGTTGTCAGTTCCAGCTGTCTGCTTTAGTGGCCGGTATATTGGGTCCAGGTCGATGTGTTTGTTGATAGAGTCTGTGGATGAGTGCCATGCCTCTAGGAATTCCCTGGCTGTTCTCTGTTTGGCTTGCCCTATAATGGGAGTGTTGTCCCAGTCGAATTCATGTTGCTTGTCTTCTGCATGTGTGGCTACTAAGGATAGCTGGTCGTGTCATTTCGAGGCGAGTTGGTGTTCGCGTGTACGGATCATTAGCTGTCTTCCTGTTTGTCCTATGTAGTGTTTTGTGCAGTCCTTGCATGGGATTTTATACACTACATTGGTTTTGTTCATGTTGGGTATCGGGTCCTTCGTTCTGGTGAGTTGTTGTGGCCCTTTTGAATAGTGTCTTGATACAACTTCGTTTGTGTGTGTTGGGGTGGTTGCTTTCATTGTTTAGGACTTGTTCTGTGTGTGTGGCTTTCCTGTAAACCTAATCACAGCACACAAACCAACAGCCACTCTCAGACAACAACTCACCAGAACGAAGGACCCGATACCCAACATGAGCAAAACCAATATAGTGTACAAAATCCCATGCAAGGACTGCACAAAACACTACATAGGACAAACAGGAAGACAACTAACGATCCGTATCCATGAACACCAACTAGCCATGAAACGACACGACCTGCTATCCATAGTAGCGACACACACAGAAGACAAGCAACATGAATTCGACTGGGTCAACACTACCATTATAGGGCAAGCCAAACAGAGAACAGCCAGGGAATTCCTAGAGGCATGGCACTCATCCACAGACTCTATCAACGAACACATTGACCTGGACCCAACATACTGACTACTACAGCGGACAGCTGGAACTGACAACCGGAAGCGGCAGAGACAGGCCACTATAAATGCCGGAGGAAACATCACAGAAGCGCTTCGCAGGAGGCTCCCAAGCACTGAGGATGTCACCTAGACAGGGGACGAAACGTTTGCAAGACAAATTCCCAGCTCAGATAACAGAACCACAACAACGAGCACCCGAGCTACAAATTTACTCCCAAACTTTGAACACCTACGGGCGAGAAACACTAAGACAAGCCAGGAAATGGGAATCCTGTGCCAACCGCCTCAGCACCACATACGAACAACTCTGGTTCCTGCATGAATGCCGAAAGAATCGAATCCTTCCAACATATGTCAGATACAGACCACCAGTAAACAATCCACAAGCCAGGGACACAGCCAGGCAGAACGGATTCAGGATGATCCAGGTAATGATTAGATGCTCACAACAGACTTCACAAATACAGACAAGGAATTGCACGCCAAAAATCGTTAATTTCAAAAACCACCAATCAGGAATGGACCCGGACCATAGAACAGGCCGTCACCATAGGACAGAACAGGACAACACACCGCAAAAAAACGGCACTAAAAGAAAAAAATGGCCAAACTAACACACAAAGAAGAGGACACCACAACACACACCTGTGTTAAAAACCTCTCCCACAGACAGTTCACAGACACTGAAAGAACAATACGGGCCAAGGGACTCAACTACAACCACAGGGATGCCAAGACAGCAGACTTCCTAGCAGCACTAGAATGCACACTCAGGAACAATGGACTGATGGAAGAGACACAACAAACAGTGAGACAAAGTATCGTACTGCTGATAACAAGAAAAAGACAAACACATAACCTCAACACCAAGGAGAGGGAAGCACTAAAATCACTAAGAAACGATAAGAACGTTATCATACTACCAGCAGACAAAGGCAGAATGACGGTCATCCTGGACAAAGCAGAGTACATCCAAAAAGCACAACAACTACTTGCAGATACCAACACCTACCAGAAGAGGGAGTTTGACCCCACCCCACAGCTCACCAATAGGATAAACAACACACTGAGGAATCTACAAAAAAACGGACAGATAACCAGGTCTGACCTACAAAGAATGAAACCTGAAAGCAACAACACCCCCAGATTCTATGGACTACCTAAAGTGCACAAACCAGACATCCCACTCAGACCCATAGTATCACTACCAGGGACACCATCACACAAACTGGCCAAAGAACTACAGCAGAAACTGAAACACCTGATCAGCGGATCCAGACAATCTATACAATCAACACAGGAATTCTTGGACATCATCAGAAATATACACATAGACAAGGAAGAAACTATGGTCTCATTCGATGTAACGGCACTGTTCACCTTTATCGACAAAACCCGAGCCAGAGAAACAATAGCCAACCTGCTGGACAGACATAACAGACAACAAGACGTTGAACCTATCAACAAAGACGGCATACTGAAACTACTGGACTTGTGCCTCACAACACATTTCACATTCAACAACCAGATATACGAACAAATCAACGGAACACCCATGGGCTCACCCATCTCTGGACTCATAGCAGAAGCAGTAATGCAAAAGTTAGAACAAGCAGTCTTACCGCAAATTCAACCCAAACTCTGTGTCAGATATGTTGATGACACCTTTGTAATAATTAAAAACACAGAAATAGAGAACACACACCGGATCATCAATGCCACACTCACAGGAATCTGATTCACTAGAGAAGAAGAAAAGGACAACCAACTCCCATTCCTAGACGTGATGGTACAAAAACACCGAACGGAGAATTCACCACAAAGGTATACAGGAAAGACACACACACAGGCCAAGTCCTAAACTATGAAAGCAACCACCCCAACACACACAAACGAAATTGTATCAAGACACTATTCAAAAGGGCCACAACACACTGCAGCACACCAGAACTGCAAAAAGAGGAAGAGGAACACCTATACAAGGTATTCACCAAAACGGATACCCTCGCAATTTCATCAACAGATGCCTAAGAGAAAGACAACGGAACGAGGACATGCCGCAACCCAAAGGACTAGCCACACTACCATACATCAGGAGCATTTCAGAACTGACAGCCAGACTACTGCGACCACTAGAACTAATCACAGCACACAACAGCCACTCTCAGACAACAACTCACCAGAACGAAGGACCCGATACCCAACATGAACAAAACCAATGTAGTGTATAAAATCCCATGCAAGGACTGCACAAAACACTACATAGGACAAACAGGAAGACAGCTAACGATCCCTATCCATGAACACCAACTAGCCACGAAATGACATGACCAGCTGTCCTTAGTAGCCACACACACAGACGACAAGCAACATGAATTCGACTGGGACAACACTCCCATTATAGGGCAAGCCAAACAGAGAACAGCCAGGGAATTCCTAGAGGCATGGCACTCATCCACAGACTCTATCAACAAACACATCGACCTGGACCCAATATACCGGCCACTACAGCGGACAGCTCGAACTGACAACCGGAAGCGGCAGAGACAGGCCACTATAAATGCCGGAGGAAACATCACAGAAGCGCTTCACAGGAGGCTCCCAAGCACTGAGGATGTGACCTAGACAGGGGATGAAACGTTTGCAAGACAAATTCCCAGCTCGGCGATCAGAACCACAACAACTATGCACCTTTGTATTTGAATTTTCTCCACTGGAACAGGAGATTCTGACATTCCCATTATCCTTGCCACTCCTAATTTTATATTCCTGCACCCATTCACCTTTCAGCCACTGGAGCTCTGGTAAAGCTATCCAAGTTTGCTCAATCTCACCTGACAGCTAACAGTCTCTTAAAATACCTAACACAGGCAACATGTTGGTAATCTGCTTTTATACCCTTCACAAATACTCTCCATTCTTCCAACCGTGAGGCAAAGAGAACTGCACACAGTATTCCAATGTGCCCAAGTCAGCATTCCATACAGTTACACCATGACATGCAAACACCTATACTCACAGCTGTGAGTGATGTAGGCAAGCATGCTGTGTACTTTTGTTCACATCTCAACCACTTGCATTGCCACATCCATGGAGAATTGGACATGCACCAAGATTCCTCTATATATCAATGTCCCTCCATATCCTAACTTCCTTGTATTTGACTACACAAAGTGCCTTATCTCATAACTGTCAAGGTAAACTCCATTTATCATTTCTCCATCCATCTTTCCAGCTGATCTATATCCTGCTGCAATCTTTGTTATCCTTCCTCATTGTCCACAACTCCACCAATTTTCATGCAGTCTGCAGTAATTACCTTTGCCACTTCCTTTGGTTTCCTTTGTGTGAGAATCTGTAACCGGGGGCATCTAATCCAAGCAAGGAGTCACACATTCAAGATGGAGATGAGGAGGAATGTCTTCACTCGGAGGGTAGTGACTCTGTGGAATTCCTGACTGCAGAAGGCTGACGTGGTTGGGTTACTTAGTACATCAAGAGCAGAGATGGTCAGATTTTAATTCATCAGGGAAACAACTGTTCCATGGGAAAGACAGGGAAGCAGAATTCGGGATCAACAGATCAGCCTTGATCTCACTGAATGCCGGAAAAATCTCAATGGCCAAATGGCCGAATTCCACTTCTACGTCTCGTGATCTTAGCTTCATCAGACTGCACCTCAATAAAGTATTATATTGTATTATGGTTCTCTGCTCACAAAGCTTCTTCAGAATGTGAGTACTAGACATTTGTCATGACGCAATGTTTGATCTTGAAGAGGCCAGTCTCTTGATGGTCTGTGCCATGCTATTACTGAAAACCATCCATTACCGCCATATTACATATTACTCATCCAGTTGGGATGGAGACTACTATTACACACAGTTACGGTACTGCCCTTGCAACAACATTTAATTTCCTGACTGTAACCATATCGACATTACCAGCACTGCTTGGTGCCTATAAAAGAATTCCTGCTAAAGGTTGCTGCCCCTTGCTGTTTCTCAAATCCACCCAAATAGAATGTGAATTTTGATTTTCAGATCCACGTGGCTGTCTCACTAATGCAACGACCGCTTCCTTTCTTCACAATGTTACTGACCTTGTTTGTTGTTTTGCCTATCCTCCTGAAATCCCGACAACCCTTCAATATTCACTTTCCAGCCATGATCAGTCTGCAGCCATTTCTCCATAATGACATCTCGATCATATCTGTTCACTTCAGTTAATGCTGTTGTTCCATCTGCCCTTTTACAAATCCCGGCAGTATTTCAGTGATTATGGAGATTAAAGAAATGGAATTGGGCCAGAGTTAGGGAGGCTTTCAGAGGCTCGAGGATTTACAGCCTTGTGCGTTGTTATAAGTAATCGACCATGTTAGTGGGAGAAAAGGCTTTAGGGATTGGAGGAATTTTCAGAGATAACAACAGACTCTTTAGATTCCAGGCTTGTGGATGGGTGTAGGGAAAGGCAGGCAGAGAGGGGCACACACAGGGAGGAGTGCTTTAGAAGAAGACTGGACCTATCTAGGGATGTAGCGATGAAGAAGTTTACAATTATAAGAACGTTTGGATGATCCCGAAATTACATAGGCAGGAAGGCTGTGGAGTGTGGCAGCTTTTCTGGGCCAGAGACAGTTACATACATAATGAGTATTGCACAGACTGTAGGAGGCACCTTCGATAGTGTGAGTTGCACCAGAGACTGAACTTGACATAGATTTTGGTGTAAGACCTGCAGAAGCATATTTAGATAAGTAGATGGATGGAGAGACTGGATGGGCTGATATTGAAAATGAGTTACCTTGTAGAGTCACAAGGAGTAGAACGGGTGCTACAGGGCAGGGATTTTTCAGGGACTTGATGATATTACCGAACTAGGGAAGATTATATGGGCTCCAAAGTTTACCCATGTTGTCAGGTCTGGGAGAGGTCACACAGAAAGGGAGGACTTTAGGTGCTGCAGGTGTTTATGGAGATAGTGGGGTGGGGTGAAGCAGTTTACAAAGAGAGGAAATGTTTTTGGCACAGTCGTAGGATACAACAGAAAAAGTGTTCCATGTGTTAGTGTATGAAGCAATTGCAAGCGTCATGGGTCTGGAAGGGTTCGACGAGTTATGGATGGTTGTGGAGCAGCAGATGTTCATGATATATGGACAGACTAGTAGATATTTGGAGATTACTGAGAGGGCTTCGGACACTGACATATATTGTATGGACTGGAATAGGCTTGGTAAAAGTGAAGTGAGAGAGGGGCTGGAAGGGTTGGAAGGAAAATAGAGAGCTGAGGGGATTGGAAGAGATTACAGATGTAGGGAGGGCTGTGGAGGGTGGTGGGCTTTAGAGATAGGGAGGGGAGCAGAGACAGTAGCGGATCATACAGACGGGGGAATTCTAAGAGCAGGGCAAGGCAACAGAAATGAAGAAAGTACAGTGCCTGACGAGGTTTCAGCAGTCAGAAGGTTTCAAGGTGCAGGACAATGTTACAAAGACAGGGGCAGTTGTAGCAACTGGAGGACCATACAATGATAGCGAGGGATTTAGACACTATAGGATATTATATTACAGAGATAAGATGGGTTTAGCAAGCTTAGGAAATTACAAATTTCAAGGAGACTTGGAGGCACTGGAGCAAACGTGATATAAGTGGAGTGTTATCGGGTTTTTTGTAAGGGGATCTTTACAGTCATTCTGAGCAGTGTCAGAGCTTAACTAGGTTAGACAGACAGGGACGGCCATGGGGACTGAAGGAGGTTACACAGGAAGGGAGGGCTGTGGGGACAGAATAAGGTTACACAGATATGGAGGATCATTGGGAAAGAAAGAGGTTGTAGAGATAGCGAGGGCTGTGGGGAGTGAAGATAGGAAGGGTCGTGCGGAATAAATGAGGTTATAGAAGTAGGAAGTGTCTTGGGACTGGGAGAGCTTATGGAGATAGGGCGAGTTGCGGAACTGAAAGAGGTTATGGAGATACAGAGTGCAATGTTTACGGAGCCTGAGTGTGTTTTAGAGAAAGGAAGAGTTTATAGTCATCACTGGAATTGTCGAAATTAATTGATGAGAGACAGGGTCGATCTGCATTGTGTCCAGTGACAAGGAGAAGTTTAACAACTGGAGGAGGTGACTAAGGAGGAGCTTTTTGTTGTTGTGTTGGTGAAGGTTACAGAGATCATGAAGGTAGCAGCAGTTTGATATAGTCAGAAAGGCATGGTGGTTTTTCAGGTCTGGAACGGATTACACTGACAGGGAGTGCTAAAGGACCCGAAGAGTTGTTTTTCTCAGATAAGGAGAGCTGCGATAGATTTAGTGATTAAAGGCAAAGGCAGCGATATGGAGAGTTGTACTGGCGGGAGGACCTTACGGGGATAGGCAGGATTATAGGTGCTGACAGAGATAGGGCACGTCGTGTCTTTGGAAAATGTTACACTGATACAGACAGTGTGTGGGATTAGAAAAACGGACAGACATAGGGCGTGTTCAATGGACCAGAGGCATTTACAGGCAAGATGGTGATAATGAACACTGGGATTTTTCTCATGTTCCTTTCCCAGCATTATTTCTACATCATGTCCTCAAGGTCTAACTTGAAGTTCACTATCTCCTCCATGTGCTGTTTACAGTGAGTGATCTTACCAGCTGTAGGATTTACTGAAGGCTCCAACTTTCACGCTCCATCTCTGTCTGGCTGACCAACTGTCTTCAAAGTGGTGATGGACAAGACAGGAGTTGGCAATTCTGATGAGTCAGGAACATCCTAAGTACCGACAGGAGATAAAGAAATAGACAGAATGGGAAATTAGACTGATGCAGTAAAGGTTAAACATGGAGAATGAAATGGAGTCCCACAGTGATATGGACAATCCCCGTCTCCATCCATGCCCTGTGCTGCTGTCTCTCTCTGGACTGGAGGATTATGTTGGCTGGCTCAGGGTCTGCAATAACTGATAGAGTGAGAGGCGCTGACAGAGGCAGCAATTCGACACTTACAGGGATGGATACCACATGGAGAGTTACTGACTGATATCACCAGTATGCAGGAAGACGTCAGGATCAAATAATGGTTTCAGCAGAAGTGGTTCTGATCCGGAGAGCACTGCTACCGGAAATCAGGGAGGAGAGAACTATTTTGTTGGGATGGGCTCCTCTTGTACTGTGCTAGGACCAGTGCTTTGGTAACTTATATGACCAGGATTATGCAGAATGCTTTAAACTGACACAAATGAGGAGGGACAAGGGCTCAGATGAAAGGAAATTCCCAAGTCCAAAGCGAAAGATTGAAATATTGGAATATCATGGGGCGGTGGCTGAAAACAAGCTGAAAGAAACAGGAAAGTACTGAGTTGAATTAAAATACCACATCAGAAAATCGATTTGTGACAGGAAATTATGCATTAAAAAAGTAAATGATACTTCCTAGATTTGAATGCACAAGGAATCTGCAATAATATATGTGCACCTGTGACACAGGGAGGTAAATACTTTCTATCTAATTGCAATCAGAGGGATGTGTTAACGGGGTGAACAAAAAGGCGGCGGTATCAATATTCCCAGCTACATTACATTATGGAAAGTCAGGCAAAATGGGAAGCAGGATGAGAAATTGTGAGGGAAAACAAAGGGATTACCAAGCTTAATCACACAGAGTTGGGGTGACTTTAGTTTCGGTTTGAAAGCGGGGGCAGGTTGAATAATTTCCTGCTGGTTCTGGAGGTTAGCCCCACTCCAGCGGGGAACTTCTTGGCGGTGAGGTGAAGCATTGCAGCGAGGTAGATCGGGAACAGTGTTGGGGCAATGACACAGCCCTGCTTGGCCCCAGTCCGAATGAGGAATGGATCGGTGATGGAGCCATTCGTAATTAATATGACTTCCATTTCATCGTGGAGCAGGCGAACAATGAGGACATAATTCATGGTATATACAAAGGAGAGAAGAATGCTCTATAATGCTTCCCCTGTGATGGTGTCAAATACTTTTGTAAGGTGGCCATATACAGGGAAAGGTTCTGTTCTCCGCATTTATCCTGAAGCTCTCACACGGTGACAATCATGTCTGTTCTGCCCCTCCGTGGCCAGATATCCCACTGCGATTCCGGGAGGAGTTCCTTAGCAATAGGGAGGAGTTGAGTGAGGAGGGCCTTGACGCTGAATATTCCAATGGTCTACAGCAGGGAGATACCCCTGTCATTCCCACAATCGGACATGTTCACTTTCCTGAAAATGTTCACAACGTTGACATCTCGAAGACCTCCCGGGATACTCTCCTCATTCCAGATAAGGGAGGCAAAGGCCTGGAGCTGCACTGGAAGCTCTGCGCCTCCGCACTTCAATTCCTCAGTGGGGATACCGTCTGCTATTGCAGACTTGTTGTTCTTGAGCTGGTGGACAGCCTTCTCTATTTCGTGTGGGGCTGGGGCATTGCTGAGGCCGTGGTGTGAGGCATGATGTGACATACGGTCAAGGACATTCGGAGCAATGACAGAGCACTGGTTGAGGAGGTCTCTGAAGTGTTCCCCCAGCGTTTTTTTGATGGTGTGTTTATCTTTGTTAAGAGTCACCCCATTTTTGGTTAGCAGTGGGGTGGGGCCCGAGTGGTGTAAGTGATAAGGTGGAATTCAAATGGATTTTGAAGTTTTTCAGTGACCACTCCAAATACAGCCAACAATCTGAAATTGAAACAAAGCAAATTAGATGTGAATGGGAGGAAAACTGTCTAAGGATAATAGGGTAAATGGGCAGAAACTAAGTTAACAGCAAGAGAATATTCAACTAAATTCCATTCCATTCACACAGACAAAACTTCAGCAAGAAAGACCAATCAGTGACTCCCTCAGGTTATCGTAGATCATATTAGATTAAAAGGGGCTTCAAAGACAGTCAATAAAGACTAACAACTCTGAAGATAGGGTGTCTAAGAATATGACAAAAGGGTTATCGAAGTGTTGAAGCAGGTGTTAAAGGGCGAGTAAGGGTTCTCCTAGCAAGGTTAGTGTTGTAGGAAGCGGAAACATTGTTGGTCTCTAATTAGATGATGCGGGAGCCTTGAATATAATAAAAAACACACCAAGTCTATTAAGGGCCTGAATGAAATCATGAAGCCTCCATTTGAACCTTCTCCAGGTTCTGCAGCCCTTCCGAACTCTAGACTTTGGCCCGGACTCTAATACTGCAATGTTCCCCAGAAGGGCACGGAGGGATTGTAGGGATGACAGAGCAAGGGAGGGATTTCAGGACAAATGGGTTTTGCAGACGTTGGGAAGGATGCAGTGGCAAAGAGGGATTCAGTAACTATGAGTGTTCATGCTGATGAAGGAGGTTGAGAATGCAGAGAGGATTGCAGGTGCATGAAGATATTAGTTTGGGAGTATCATGGGGTATGCAGGAGGTTACAAGTTGAGGAGGATTTCAGCACCATAGGATTTTACATAAACTTGGAGGGGTTGTAATGGTGGGAAGAGGTTTCAGGACGCTGAAAGAGGTCACGCAAATTGGAAGAGTTGTCGGGACTGAAGGAGTTAACAGAGACAGCAATGGTCTAATCTGGAGCTGATGACCCAGATGGGAAGGGTTGTAGGGCGTGGAGGTGGTTCCACAGGCAGGGAGAACCATAGACCCACAGGGTGTTACAGACATGTGGACAACAGTAGGGTCAACAGGAGTTCATGGAGATGGGGAGTTTGGGAGAAATGGATCAGTTTACAGGGATAAGGATGTTTGTAAGATGCGATGCTTTACACAGACAGAGATTTTTTTACGGAATGGAGCAGATGACAGAGATAAAGACGGTTGTAAAGACTAGAAGAAAAACAGACATAAGGAGAGCAATCGTGATTGAAGATCTTTAAGATATAGGAAGGCTATGTTCTGGGGGTTATTTCGATATTGAGAGTATAGAATCTGGCAGAATTTCCCTGAGATAGGGAAGAGGAATTTTGGTTGAAGACAGTTTGACAGATAAAGGAGCATTGCACAAACATGAGTAAGTTCCTGCAGTAGGGAAGGTTGTAGGAGAGGGTAACATTTATACAGATAGATGTGTAAGAGCTGGAGAAGAGTATGAAAATGAGTGGATAGTTGGAGAGACTGGAGGAGCTTACATTGACAAGGTGTTTGACAATGAGAGGAGGATGTTACCGTCATAGTGAGACTTGTAGAAACTGGATCAGGAGAGTCACGGGTATTGCAGTGTTTTCTAAAGATCGGAAGTGTTGCAGAGATCTGAGCGCATGACATCTTTCGGGAGAATTTTCACAGAGTGATGATTTTGTTGCAACTTGAAGAGGTTATGTAGATAGGGAGGCTGTAGGAGATGCAGGAGCTTTTGGAAAGTTGTAGCATTTTGCAGTAGGAAGGAGGTTTCTCAGACAGTAGCAGATTACAGATCGTGAGGGTTGTGTTGTATGAGAAAGTTAAAGAGAGGGAAAGCCTTTTTTTAATTCTGGAAGAGATTACACTGAGAGGGTATGAAGAGATTGAAGCATTTTACATGCAGAAAGTTGCACAGATCGGGAGGCATGCAGGGACTGAAGGTGAATACACAAGCAAGGAGGGTTGTGTTTGTACAAGGAGCTTCAGGGATAAGGACTGCATAAAGTGTTTAGGCAGATAGGGAGGTTTGCATTTCCTGGAGAAGGTTACAATCTCCAGGGCGTGTTAGGCAGTGTTTAATGGACGACAGAGGAGTTCACAGACAACGTGTTATAGGGAGTGGAGGAGATTACAAGCACCAAGAGAGCTGTCGGGTTGGGAAAAACTCATTCAGATAATCAGTGCTGTAAGCTGGAGGGAAGTTATAATAATGAGGAATTTATTCTCTTTATTGACATGGAGCAGGTCTCAGGATGCAACTGTCAAAGGGAAGTTGAGACAATCCAGATGAATTTACACAGATACAAATTATTCTGCGAGTTGCAAGAGGTAACAGAGAAGGGGTGTTGTATAATGAAAGGCAATAGGGATAGGGAAATTCTAAGAGCACGAAGAGGTGACAGTCATATGGAGCTTTGTAACAACAGGAGAGACTTTAGGATATTACAGAGGTAGGGAGAGTATTGGGGATGAGGCAAGGTTCAAGAGACAGGGATGGTTGGCAGGTCTGGACAAAGATCTGAATAGGTTCTCCACGGTGTATATCAGGCCAATCGGCCCAGCAAGCCAATACCAACCTTCCGAAGAGCATCCTACCAAACCCATCCTCTTTATAGTCATGTAACCCTACATTGCTAATTGTTAACATATCTCACCTACACTTTGCTGAACACTATGGGCAATTTATGTTCGCCAACCCACCGTACTTAGGTATTTTTAGAGGAAATCAGGGCACCCGGCAGAAACCCACACAATGTGGAGACTGTGCAAATTTAATTCCTGGAATTAAACCCAGGTGTGAGGGTGTGATGCTGTGAGGCTGCAGTACTAACCATTGAGCCAGCATATCACCCGAGTATGATGATACAGAGAATTGCAGAGATTGGACCAGGTCACAAACTTCACAAGGGTTATTGGAACAGGAGGAGAATATAGTCAGGAACAGAACAGAGTTACACAGATGGTGTCTATCTCATGGACTGGAGGAGATTACAGCAATACGAAGGGCTGTGGAGTCTTCAAACAATTACAGAGGAAGCGTCGGTTGGCGAGACTGGATGAGGTTGGTCATACTCAGAGTTGTACACACTGGGTGAGGTTACACATTTAGCAAGGATTCTGTGGACTGGCTGAGGTTACAGACGGAGGTATTTGTGGGAATGGAAGTACACACAACATTTCTGTTTTTCAGCAGCAGCAGCAACTCGAAGGCTGGGAGCTTGGACCAGAGGCCTGCCCGGAGACGTGAGTCACTAGTTTGAGATTTTATATTTGAAATTAGAGAGCAGTGGTATCTGGGAAAGGATGGACTTCTTTTTATTTCCGTCCAGCCATATAAGCCAGTGTGAGAAGGTGACTAGCAGGGATGTCAATGCATGGGAGAGCTATGTTCCTCCTGCATGACGTTTGAGGTGAGTGACACCATTAGTGTCCCATCTAAATATATCTGTAGGAAGTGCACCCAACTATCGTTTCTTTTAAGACCGTGTTAGCGAACTGCAGCGGGAGCTGGATGAACTCTGGATCATTCGGGAGGCAGAGGCTGTGATAGATAGGAGTTACAGGGAAGTAGTTACTCCCAAGCACGAAGAAAGCTGGGTGATTGTTCGAAGGGGGAAAAGCCAGTCAGTGGAGGGATCCCCTGTGGTCGTTCCCCTGAATAAAAACATATATACCGTTTTGGGTACTGTTGAAGGGGACCACTTACCAGGGGCATGCAGTGGGTCCGTGGTCTCCGGCACAGAACCTATCCCTGTTGCACAGAAGGGAAGGAGGGAAAGGAGAAGAGTGTCAGGCATTGGGGATTCAATAGTTAGAGGGACAGACAGAAGGTTTATTGGGAACAAATGAGACTCAGGGTGCCAGAGTCCATGATGTCTCGGATCATGTCTTTGCGGTCCCGAAGAGAGAGGGTGACCAGCCTCAAGTCGTCATACCAACGAACGACATAGATAGAAAGAGGGATAGAGATATAAGATAATATTTCAAAGAGCTGGGTTGTAATTTGAGAACTAGAACAAACAGGCTTGTTATCTCTTTTTTTTATGCGTGCCAGGTGATAGCGAGGCAAGGAGTAGGGATATCAGCTGAATACATGGCTACAAGGATGATGCAGGAGGGAATGTTTCAGGGACTTGGATAGTTAGGGCTCATTCTGGGGAAGGTGGGACCAGTATAAACAGGACATGTACAATGAAGAGAAACAGAGAAAAGGGCCAGCAGGAGCAAAGAGAAGCTGTACAACATGAACAAGAAAAGCTGAAAAATGAGATTAGTGCCCTGTGTGGGCTAAGGGAACAAAAAGCAATTGAGGAATACTCATTGTGATACAAAAGAAATGGCTGAATAGAATAGCAGTGAAAGTGATGCAGAGAAAGCAGAAAGGGACGGTGAGAGACATAGAAAGAAAAAGGCCCCAGTACATAAAGAATGGAAGGAATTAGAAATAGCATAGGACTAAGAGCCCGAGGGGGATTTATTGAGAATTAGTGTCGGTAAAGGGAAAATGGGCCAACATGGAAGGATTCTACCGCTCCTTATAAAAGAGGGGAGAAACCCACAATACATTCCTTGGGGAACACAGTATCTGGAAGAGCTGAAAAATGCGCTGCCCAATTTACCTGAGGGAGCAGGAAAGTGGATCAGGGCTTCTAAAGATGAAACCACAGCACGATTGATGGCTATAGGAGTCTTGAAGGCACTGCTAGTGAGTTTGGTAGGGCCCCAGAAGTTAAAGAAAATGATGGTCCAAACCAGTTTGAAAAATGCAGCAGACAATCCAATGATTGATGGGGTTGGGTTTGATCAAGTGAAACAGAATGTATGGCAGGCCTTTCTAGACTGTTATCCACTCAAAATAGACCCCCAGGGTCTGAGAATGAATCCACTGGGAGAAAGTGAAAGCCCGGCTGCCTACTTGGAAAAAGAGTTAAAGAAGTCAAGGCTGGAAACAGAGCAAGACATTGCTGACCACAGTGTTCCAAAATTCCATCATTGAGGCAAGTCAAGTCAAGACTGGAAGAGGTGGTGGGTCTGACATCATCAATGAGCCAACAGAAATCTAGAGATCATGTAAATCATGCAATTGAAAAGTTTCGACAAAGAGGAACTGTTTGAACTTCAGGAGAGGTACAAAAGAAGCTGGCACAAATGCAGCTCAAAGAGCTCAAAAAGAAAGAAAACGAGAAAGCTAAAAAGGTGTTGCCAGCAAGAACCGACACAGTAGTCAACACTGGCGTGAACCAAGTGCTGGCGCAAGGGGGATCCTATCAGATAGCAAGACAGGGGCCAGAAAGACACATGCCAGCAATGGAGGTTATTCGATAGGCTTCCAACAGCTTTAAACAACAGCCTAAACAGAACTGGAGTCCCCAAGGACAGGAACGTAGGAATGGGGGACTAAGGTACATGATAAATAATCAGGCTCAAGTGGGGGCAGAAATGATGCGCTGGGGATGCCATCAAACGGGCCACGTTAGGAGGAATTGCCCTTATTGTACCCGACACTCTCTACCCTACCGTGGGTTTAGAAGATGACAATCCTCAGTGGCAACTTCCCAGACACCTGCAGGCCCATCAGGACCTGTTAACCTGTGTGGGATGTTTTGAGGATGCCCTGAGAACCTGGGTGGGAAGGGACACACCCTGTTGGCGATCAGGAACCAATAATGCAAGTTAATAGAGAAGGGCGGCAGACACTGGGGATGATAGATACTGGGGAACTTATGTACTGCCTCTCACCTTCCCAAATCAAGTAAATTTGTTAAAATTGTAGAGTTCTCAGGGAAATCACAGTTAACTCGATTTACAACTCCACTAAGATTAGAAATGGAAGGTAGGGAGACAGTTCTGCCAATATTAATGCCTAAAGAGATGCCAATTAACTTGTTAGGTAGGGATGCTTTACTACAGTAAGAGGTAAGATTGGACTGCACGCAGCAGGGCTTGGTCATAGAAAAGGCCAATGCACAATTAGTGATACAAGAAGTTAAAATGTTAATGTTTATTGGATAGGGGATATAGCAAGTGATATTCTAGACATTTTGGGGGATGTGGAAAGCAGAAGTGTTGATGGTGTTGACTAAAGCAAGACCACCTAAGTCTGAGCTGCACTGAATATTGATATTTGATGTGTCTCAAGATGAGGTGTTAGAGAGACAGTGGCATAATGATGCCACTACTCCAAAACATTTGAGAAGTGAACTCAAAGTTCACTTTGAGAGTGATCCTGCAAATCAAGAGAAATGTGTTCTTGGAAAAGTGGTATAGTGTATCAGGCGCTCCACCACATGTAACCTTACTGATAAATATGGGAAATCAATCTAAGGACTTAGGCCAGGCATGTTGAAACAGTCAGAGAGTATCATATGCTCACGACAAGGGTTTGGAAATCTGGAGGTTGCAACTATATTAAAATCCTAGCATGCTGCAGCTTGACAGGGAATCGGAACGATGTCATGGTAACTCCCCAGCGGAGCATGCCAGTGATAATGGAGAAAGACGATCAATATGAGCAATTGTATGCATTTCCAGCTACATTGTGGTTGCAGCATGATATGGATCTGGGGAGAGTGAAACCAGTTAGCCCAGTGGAAATAAGATTGAAGCAAGGAGCTGGGACGGTAGTGAAATTTCTGACTAATGAAGTAATCCCAAGGTTTGGTATACCATCAGAAATTAGTTCATACAATGGGTCTGCCTTCATTCAGAATGTAGTTAACTTGGTGCTGCAGTCTTTGAGAATCAAACAGAGGTTTGGGCGCATGTATCATCCCCAGTCACAGGGCATGGTGGAGAGAATTAATGGGAAATTGAAAGTCAAATTATACAAGATCTGCGCAAGCATGAGCCTTAAATGGGTTGATGCGCTGCCACTGGCGCTAATGAGTATGCAGACTAATCACAAGACGAATCTAACACCGCATGAGATGCTCACAGGCAGACCTATGACAGTGTACAGGTGGAGAGGCCCATATGAAGGGCCTAGCTTGGAGTGGTTAAGCTTAGAACTTAAGCAATATATGCAGCAGGTAACTATGATAAATGAGACTATCCACCTGCAGGAAACGCAAAGGGAACCGACACCTGTCAATGAGGAAGGATCTGGACTGGTATTATCAGAGTCATTCAGTCTGGGAGGCAAAGACGTATTAGAAGTGCAGACCTTGCTGCCCTAACATGGATACGCGCCTGTGACAATCACTGGTATCAGTGGGCAAACCAAACGGCTGTAATGATGGCTAGACAGGACTGTTTCTTGTGTATAAAGGCAACCCCCTCATACTATGTTGTCCCTACGCCTTATAACTTGACCACCTGTACTCAATGGTGTTTGCAGAACTCTAGCAACCTCTTAATCTGGATGCTTCATCAACTCACAGGCAATCCCATTGCCTCTTTTGGTGCCTTCTACTTCAGGCTTCTATGTTCAATCTGCAGGATTATGCGGGTAGGCAGCACCTCCAATGGTAGTGTGGCTGTAGTACCACTTTCAGGATACGGGAAGGGTTGAGTTTTGAATGCTTTAACCGAAATGGCTCCACGCCAATAGGTTATTTTAAAGGCCTTTGCAGGAATGCGATGGAACTCACAGTGGACGCCACATTTGGGGCTGTTTTAAATTCTCAACGCATCTCACTGGCAGGTACTTGGTACCTGTGTGGTAAGAAAGGAAAGTTCTGCCCGACGCTGACTGTTGATTGGAGTGGCAGCTGTGCCCATGTAATGCTCCTACACAAGATACTTATATCACCACACCCGCAGCTTGATGCTTTGTCACAGTCAGCTTTGCGCTGAACTAAGCGATATTATGTCCCTGCTTCGGCATTTTGGATTGGTAGCATAGGACAGCCAAGAGTTATTCCTAATGAGTTTAAAGCCCGCAAGGAAATTGCCGTGGGCTAGGAGGCTCTCATCCCAGTGATAGGGGTCAGCAAGAATGCTGAATAGATTATTTACATTTATTACAACAAAGAGAGATTTATCAATTATACTGATGATGTCTTTGTGGCCTTGGGAGAACAAGTGGATGTTACTACCAAAACGACATGGCAAAACAGACGGGCCTTCGATTCGATACTGGCAGAAAAAGGCAGGGTTTGTGTGATGTTTGGGGAGAATTGCTGTACCTTTATACCTAACAACACTATCCCTGGAGTATTGTTTATGAAAGCAATGGATAACCTAAAGAATCTAAGATGGGAGCTAAAAGACAAAGTGGGATTTGTTCATCAGGTTTTTGATTGGCTGAATAACATATTAGGATCTTGGGGAGCATGGTTTGTCAAGATTGGTCTTATTATTGCTGCGGTTTTGCTTGTTGTTGCCTTCGTCTGGCAAGTGCATTTCATGGCCATTGTTTGACCCCAATATTTAAGAACCCCCTTGCACTCTTTATACTTTTGAAGGGCTTCACCTGTTTTTAATGCACTGTATTTTCTTTATCAAACTCATGATATCGCTTGATCAGTATTCTCTGGACTTGCTGCGTTTGCCATTCACTCTTCATGCTACACACTGTATCACTGTAAAATACGCCCACTTTCTGATTGTCGACTCACCTGCAAATGATACTTCCGAATCTAATGTTTGTCAGATCTTTTCTAATGACAGTGATAACGATGAGTAATGGTGATAATCTAATGATAAGTGGCCTTCCCCGAATTTAGAACCTTAACTTATCCACAATCCTTATCTCTTTCCATAATTAGTTTGAAACTTACAGAATTAATGGTCTATACCCCCAAAAACCTGTTCCTTTTGTCTGTCGCCTTGTCTAGTACCTACAGCCCAATCTGCCTCTGCAACATCCTCAAGCCCTTATCAACCTGCCCATTCTGTGCATCTTCCTCCAGACTCTACAGCAATTGATATCACTGCTCCATTCTCCAGTATCGGCAGCACTCCTCCAACTCCGACAACACCTCACTTCATCTAACCATTTACCATCGATGCAAACTTCCTTATTTGTATGAAATCCTCCAGTACCTACATGATTTCCTGCCAACCCTCCCACTGTGTAACGCTAGGAAGCTAATTGACTGTCCCTTGATCTATAACTTCACTCAATATATGCAATCTTCTCTGTGCATGTGACATCCTCCCGTCACGAGAAGCTTTCTGAAATCTGTAGCATCTTGCTGTCACTAAAACCATCTGTGAATGTGTAACATCCTTTTTATTACTGTCACCTCTTCCAGTTCGTACAACTCTCTCTGCCTGTAACCTTGGTCAGTCTGATGCATTCTTGCTATATCTGCGACCCTCAGTATAGCTAACTTCATCCAGTCTCAATCACCGTCCCTATTTCTGTAATGGACAAGAGCTTCCTCCACCTCCCTATTGTTGTAACCGTCTTCAGTCTCTGACATGAACACTGTCAATATAATCTCCTCCTGCGCCTACACCACACCCTGAAACTGTCCTACTTCTATTGCTATATCATACCTCGACTATATCCTCCAACTGTTCCAGAACCCTTGTGAACTTTGTGAACTCGTCCAATCTTTGCTATGCTCTTTAGCATTATTTGATCCTCCAGTGAACCATCCTTATCTCTTGGACCTTTCCTGCTTCCCTCTATTCTCCATAAATCTTTAAACAGCCCGTTTTGTACTCCTTGCCACCGTCAGCTTCTCTCATCTTTACAAAGCTCCATATGACGAGCACTTCTTCCTGCCAGGAAATTCTCCCTGTGACTATAACAGTCGAATGAATGACTGAATTAGCTTTATTGTCACATGTACTCAAATGAGTGGAGTGAAAAGTATTTAACTCGCCACTTACGGCTCAATGTGAATCGCAAACTTAATGAGGTACTATCTCTTCAGTTACAAGATCAGGCGCAGTGCAACAGTATCACAAACACACAGTCATCTTAGGTGCAGAGAACCTCGGCACAATCCTTACTAACAGAACAAAGTGAAGAAAAATGCATAGGCATTCTTTACAGCACTCTCCATCACAGGCTACTGCCAGCAACTTCCAGAACCATTCATACGTCTGTGTAAACTGATCTGGATTGTATAAAATTCCCTTTCACTGTCACTCCTTCAGTCCCCCTCGATCACATCATATCATTTTAACTAACCCCCATCTCTACACTGACTATCACGGTAACTTTTTCCAACTCTACTGCCCTCCCTACGCTATAATCTCCTTCAGTTGCTATATGTTTCTGTTTCGAAGCTTCTCTAATTCATAGAAGTCCAACGACCTCTGTCAGGTTCGCCAATCCCAAACAATATCTATCTGTGTAAAAGTCTCCAATATATACAATAATTCCTCTCCACGTAAACTCCCTTTAGCAGTCATATCCCTAGTAGATCGTTCTCCAGAAACAATTGGCTGAACACAACATCAGATTCCCTGGCTGGGATTTGTGAGTTCAGATGTGAATACATTTTCCCATTCTGTATGTGTGCCTAACACTGACCTGGTGCTACTCATGTGATCTCCAGATTGGCATAACTGAACAGAGCTCACCTAATCAATGCCTTCGAAAATAATTTATTTTTCATTTTTTAAATTATCAGTTTTATGAGTTGCAGGAATTGGTTTCCAAGTGGAGAGAATGTAACATTTCTCATTAACCGTGACTCATGCAATGGGGTTTTGTGGATTATGTACTTTTGTACAGACGGTCATTTAGAGGATTGTATAACGAGGGCAGTTGAGTGCAGATTGTGTTTGCTGTGTAGAGTTATTCAACATGTGAACGTAACAGAGATGGTGTGTTTGTGGGCAGGCTGTAACACTGTAAATATGTAGAGTCTAGATGAGATTGCTGCTGGAAAAGCATAGCAGGTCAGGCAGCATCTGAGGAACAGGAAAATCGACGTTTTGGGCAAAAGACCTTCATCAGGAATTGGGCCTTTGCAAGAAACGTCGATTTTCCTGCGCCTTGGATGCTGCCTGACGTGCTGTGCTTTTCCACCACCACTCTAATCTAGACTCTGGGTTCCAACATCTGCAGTCCTCCTTGTTTTTAACCACTGTAAATACCTGTCCGATGGTATCTCACCGATTGGGCCAGAGGTTTGTGCGTTGTGCTGTGAGCACTAGGAGCTGGAAAACCTAATGCTGTTTGTATATGGAGCTTGGCACCAGATTGGGTGAGAGCAACTCAATGAGTAAATGACACATAGAAAGTTTGGGATATTCCTGTTGTTTCTGGCCTTGTGCCATATTGTTATATATCTCCTATTAAGTGAGCCTATCCATTCTCCAGTCCTGACAGGACATGCGCACTGTTAACCCCTTCTGCGGCTCTCCCCTCTCTCCAACCACTTCCAGCACTGACAGCCTGGCTTTCGTCTGTTATCTCCTGCAGTCTGCAATGACCTTGTTCTTTGTTATCTTGTCAAATTCCAAGATGCTTTCTCGAAACAAACGTAAAGTACGTTTGGGTCACTTCCAAAAAAGGTCCCCTTCTCCAACTTACACGGGAAGTCTCTTTGTCAAACTGACTCTCCTCGTTTGTCTTTCCCATAAGAGGATGGAAGCATCCTTTCAGCATCCGGTCAATTCCCCTGAGAATCTGTACAATTGAATGAGGTCATCGCTTATCTTGATTATCCTGAGCGGGAAGAGGACCCATATCCCTCTCTATTTCTGTCACCACTTCCAGTTGCTTTATTCCTTCTTAACTGGGAAGCCTGCCCCAGCCTGGACAATACTCCAAATCACGCATTACTGGGAATGCTACACACCTTCTTACTTCTGTAATGCTTCTGCATCCATCTCATTTCTGTGAAATCCTCCAGCTTCTGCAATACTCACAATTTCTAATTTCTCCTGCAGCCACCACCATCTCTGCATCCTCCAGTCACTACATTTCTCCCTGTCTCGGTGAACTCACTTATCTCCGAAGGGTCCTGCAGCACCAATTACCATCACTATCTGCGGAACTTCCTCTGGACACCACAGCCCTTACAATTACGACAGCCTTCGCTATCTCTGAAACAACCTTCAGTTCCGGCAATCCTACTTACATTTTATCAAGACGCTACAACTCTCCAGATCTGTGGAAGCTCCACCAGGCCTTACACCTTTCCAACTCATTCTGACTGACTTCAGTGATTTCAAACATCAAAAATTCTATAACATCTTCCAGACTTAAAATGTGGTGATCTGCTCCAGTCTCTAAAACAGATCTGCCTGTGTACACCATCTAATTGATGCAACCCTCCTCATTTCTCTAATCTCCTGCAGCCTCTACAATCCTTCCTATCTCTGTGAACTATGCCTGTAACTAAAACTCTCCCTATCGGGGTAAATGCCCCCTGTCCCTGCAACATCCTTGTCTGGGTCATCCCCTGCAGCCATTGCTATCTGTGCAACCTCCTTCTTCCCCATAACCTCAATCTTACTGAAACCTTCTCTCACCATTGCAAATCTCACTATTTCTTAACATTCTTCAGTCGCTAAATCCATCCCTATTGTATAATATCCTGCAGTCCAAAAACGCTCCCAATCTGTTTAAGCTCTTCAAAACCTGACAACTGCGAAATCTTCTTCAGTTCTTATATACCTTCCCATCGGTGTGACAAATTTGAGGCCATTATATTCTCCTTTTGTCTGTTAACAGCTCAACTCATTATCACCGATCGTAATGTCCTAAGCGAGTCAAATCTCTCACAAAGCTCTCTGTGACTATAAGCTCCTCCAGCCACAACAAGCCTCCCCATCCCTGTCACATCTTCCAGCATCCACAACACTCACACTCTCTGAAATATCTCTCAGTGCATGTAATCATTTCTCTATCTAACATTCTCCAGTCCATATCAAACTCCCTGTCCATTTAATACTCTACACTCCATACCATCATGCATATCATTGTAGAATTCTTCAGTCCATATCATCTTCCCTATTCTCATTCTCCAGTCCAGACTATGCTCCCTTTTCGTATAAGATTCTCCGGTCGATAAACTTTTCCCCACCACTTTAATACTTTGGATACGCCACAACAGGCATTAAATGTTCCACAACCTTGAATCCCCTGAATTTCGCCATACCCTGTTCAATGTAGTCTCTAATGGTCTGCAGCCCTACACCCACATATATGACTGGAATCTAATTCAGTCCCCTCTATCTATGTAACTTCCTCCAATGCTAGAACCTTTTCTCCCACTGCAGAATGCCCATGGCTGGGAAGTGAACTTTGAAGAGTTGTCTGGATTTAGGCACGTTCGGGAAAAGGGCAAACAATGTCAAGTGATTTGTGAAGAAAGGATGCAGTTTGTGAATTGGTGAGATGACCTACTTAAATTGGTAATTTCACAGAAAATGACATTTATGAAAATAACTAAAATTTAGTCTCGTTTTTGGTAAAACTAAGAAATTGCAAGCAGCAGCAACCGCTATAGGAATTCCTTTATAGGCACCAAAAAGTGATGGTAGTGCAAAGATGGTTTCAGTCAGGAAATTGAATGTACTTACAGCAATTGCATCACAGTAATTGTACGTGATAGTGGTCTCCATCCCAACTGAATAACTAATGAGTATCAGGGCTGTACTGGATGGAATCCTGGATTGGATACAAGATGGGTTTCTGTAGTAGTGTGTCAAGGAGCTCTCAAGAGAATCGTCTCTTCTCGATCAAATGTTGTGAAAAGTGAAATGTCTGTAAATTTCATTTTATGTGAGCTTTGTGAGCAGAAAACCATAATATTATGGAATTTCTTTATAAGTTGAAACTGATTGAGAAACAGTTATGATAATTGGGAGTAGAATTCGGCCATTTGGCCTATCCAGTATGCACCACCCTTCAATGGCACCATAGTTTATCTAATACTCTCCACTTCTACTTATTTGACTTTCCAAAGTAACCCTTGTTTCCCTGATTAATTAAAATCAGATCTCATCTGCTCTAAATAAAGTGACAGACCCAACCTTGCCACCACTCTGTAGTCAGGAATGTCACAAATTCACTCCCGTTTAAGGTAAGAAATTCTTCGTCATCACCATCTTGAATGACTGATCACTTTCGGGAATTTTATGCCCCCTGGTTAGACATCTTCGCATAAGGGAAAGCAAAGGAAGTGGCAAAGATGATAATTGAGGGTAAGGCAATGAATGTAGTTGACATGAACATTAATGAGGCATGTAGGTTGGTCCAGACGATACATGGAGCGGTCCATCTTCCACAGTTACACCGAAAACTCTCTCTCCCTTTTCGTCCGCTGCATTGATGGCTGCATCGGCACTACTTCATGCGTCCACGAGGCGGTAGAACAAGTCATCAACTTTAGCAACACCTTCCATCCTGATCTCAGGTTCATCTCAGACACTTCCCTACCCTTCCAGGACCTCTCCATCTTCGGTGACCAACTCAACACGGACATCGATTTCAAACTCACTGACTCCCACAGCTGACTGGTGTACATCTCATCCGAACTCCCCTCCTGGCAAAAATGCTCTTCATTATTCCCAATTGCTCCAATGTATCTGCTCCCAAGAGGAGTAATTCCAATCCAGGACATCCCAAATGTCCTCCGATTTCAAGAACTGCAATTTGCCCTCCAACATGGTGAACAATGCCATCCAGTACATCTCCTCCACTGCACGCACCTTGGCATTGAAAACAACGCCTCCATGTCCAACTCCTTGGTCCTCACCTTCCGCCCTAATGTTCAGATGCATCTTATCCTCCGCCATTCCCGCCAATTCTGAATCCGGGATGTTTCATAAAATTTCACTCTCATTCTCCTGAACTCCAATGACGTCAAACTTCATCTACTCCGTCTCGTCCCATTAGAAAATCCATCCAGCCCCAAGAACAACCTTGTAAACCTTCTTTGTCCTCCCTGCAACACAAGAATACCATTCCTTTTTGGTACTCATATTGTACATGACATGCTCAGTGAGATCTGACTTGTACCTTGCATAGTTTTAGCAAGACTCCATATAACTTAGATTCCATTCCCTTTGAAATAAACGTCTTGCCTTCTTCATTACCTGCTGAAAATGTGATCATTTTTTAAAGTTTGAAAAACAAGGATTCCCAAAACCTTCTGTGCAGTCAGTCTGAAACAGAACAGTGTTAGCCTGACACATAATTCGGGAAGGTGCTGGAGTCTGGATCAGTGGTGCTGGAAGAGCACAGCAGTTCATGCAGCATCCAAGTAGCTTCGAAATTGACGTTTCGGGCAAAAGCCCTTCATCAGGAATAAAGGTGCTGGAATGTATGGTAAAGGATATGACAAGCACTAACTGGACTCTAAAAAATAATGGGAGACATGTGCACTTATACAAGAGAGATTTATTTTTGATGAAGATGTTAGATTTTATCTTTTGCAGTAGCTATTAATGGCAGATTAGATAAGGTTGGGGGAGAGTGATATGGTTTATTGGAATTTCACAAGTTTTTTGACAAGATTCCAAAGGGCTAAAGAGTAATGCGGGAGAGAATTGGGCCAGTTCAAGATCATGCGGCAGTCTGTGTGGAACCACTGGATTTGGGCGAGATCCTAATCAAATGTCTTGCTCCAGTATTAACTGTGAAGAATGACATAGAAGCACAGAATCTGGGGGAAATAAATAATGACGTGTTGGAAAGAGTTCACAAGGTAGTGCAGGAGGTGCTGACAGTCATAACGCACAGTAAGACAGATAAATCCTCTGGACTTGATCAGGTGTATCCTAGAAATCTGTGAGAATTTAGGAAAGAGCTTGCAAGGCCCATTGCAGAGATATTAGTTTCATTGATCTCCTTGGTGAGGTGCAGCCAGACAGATCAGCGGCTAATGCTGTTCCATCAGTTCAGGGCTGCAAGGAAACGCGATAAAGCTGTAGAACAGTGAGACTAAATTAGTAGTGGGTAAATTATTGGAAAGGATTCCAGGAGATGGGATCCTCATGCATTTGGCAAAACAAATGAAGCTTGGGGATAGTCAGCATGACTTTGTGCCTGGGAAAATATCTCTCAGAAACCTGATTGAGTTTTTGAGGATGTGGACAAGAGGAAGAGTGATAGATTTTGTCAAGTCTCTGTATGGTCAACTGGTTAATAAGGTGGGATACAGGGAGAGCTAGACAATTGGATACAAAGTTAGCTTGATGGTAGGAGACAGAGGTTTTGGGACTTGTTTGGTGTTCTCTCCTTAAACAAAGATATCTCGGAAATACAACAAGCAAATCTATTGTCATTTACAAAATGTCGTGCAAGAACTCTAACAAACATTACATTGGACAAACAGACAGAATACTAACTACCAGGATACATGAACATTCAGTTGCCACTAAAAGACATGATCCACTCTCAACAGTACTCTTATATACAGATTAGGAAAGACACAACTTCGACTGGGACAACACATGCATCCTAGAGCAATCCACACAGAGACATGCATGAGAATTCCTAAAAGCATGGCATTCCAACGGGAACTCTACCAACAAACACATTGACAATCCGATTTATCACCCCCTCAAAAAATAGAATCGTAAATTACCTCAACACAGGAAATTACGTCATCACATTAAAATCCATCACCAACCCAAAGAAATCTAAACACAAATGGAAAATGTGCTATGCCTCCAGTCCTTCATCCGCATGTTCACTGATGATGTTACCTAATATGGTCTTGAAACATCTCAAAACGAAACTACCAGCTCAGCAAACAAATGTACACCTCGCCCTGAGCTACAGATCCTCTCAAAACTAGTGTGTGTATGTATGTGTGTTTCGGTGTCAATGTTCAGTTCTGTGTGTGTGTGTCTATTGTCATCTCTTCCTAAAGCAGCAGAACCCTCTCTTATTGTTCTATCTTGCTCCAATCACCAGTATTCTTAATGTCTGCAACTGCATATAGGCACAAACATCCTCCTGTTCTTAACACTCCTCCTAGTATCGAGCCTCTTTTATCCTTTACAGCCCTGTTAATGTCTGGTGAAACCCTACTGATACTTTTTATCTCTGTAAACTGTTTTTGATGCCACAATACGGTCTGTTTGAAATTAATTACATGCCCAACAACCCTCCATATCTCTTGAAGGAACAACAGCACATATTGCACACCCTGACTCTGCAAACTCCTCCTACCATCATTCATATCGACTTCATAATGTCATTCAGGCCATTATCATACTTCCAGCACCTTCAAGTCTCCTTTATCATCTCATTAAAATCTATCAATGTCTCCGTATCTTACAACACTCCTCTTGCAAGGAGAATCCTTGGTCTCCATTTAACACCTGCTTCAACAGTTTGATAGCATTTTTGTTAGTCTCTAAGATGCTCTATCTTCAGAATTTTCAGTTTTTATTGATTGTCTTCGAAGTATCTTTTAATCTAATATGTTCCTTAAAGACCTGTGGGAGTTAAAGATTGACCTTTCCTGCTGAAGTTTTGTCCATGTCAATGGAACCTTCATTGTTAAATATGTTCTTGCTATTAATTTAGATTCACATATTTCAATCTGTTTATCCTGTTATCCCTGGGCAGTTCCCCTGTCTACCCATGTAGTTTGATTAGTTTCAGCTCAGTTTGTTGGATGCACTTGAAGTGATCACTGCAAAACTTCATGATGCATTTGAACTCCACCACATCACCCAAACCCCCAAGGCTCCACCTCACTGCTGGCCAAGGATCAAAAACAAATAAGCCATCAAACAACGCTAGCTGGAGCACTTCACAGACCCCCTCAAACAGGGTTCAATCATCGATCCGAGTGTTGTTGATCATATCCCACAGCACACTACACGCCAAGAGCTCAGCAACGCCCCAGGCCCACACCAATTACACAAGGCCATCCACCAGTTCAAGAACAACAAGGCTGCTGGAACAGACGGTATCCCCGCTGAGGCATTGAAGTGCGGTGGCGCAGAGATCGCAGTGCAGCTCCATGTCCTTGTCTGCCGTATCTGGAAAGAGGAAAACTTCCCAGGACACCATTGTCACTATTGTCAGAAAAGGTAACATTTCTGACTGTGATAACGACAGTAGAATCTCCCTGCAGTCGACCACTGGAAAAGTCATCATCAAGGTCATCCGCACCCATCTCCGCCTGGTGGCTGAGGAACTCCTTCTGGAACCACAGTGGGGTTTCTGAACATGAAGGAACAGAATGGACATGATTGTGACTGTGTGACAGCTGAGGAGAAATGCAGGGAATAGAACGTCCCCCTGCACTTGGCCTCCATGGGCATTACAAAGACCTTTGACACACTCACCCAGGAATCATTATCAAGCGTCCTTCTCAGCTTCGGCTGCACCATGAAGTTTGTCACTATCTGCCACTTGCTCCACGATGACATGGAAGTCATGGTAACGACAAATGGGCCAATCACTAACCCATACGGACCAGAGTCAAGCAGGGCTTTGTCATTGCCTCTACACTATTCTCGACCTATGTAACTGAAATGCTTCACCTCACCGTCAACATGCTCCCTGCTGGAGTGGGGCTAACACACAGAGTGAACAGGACATTATTCAACCTCCCAGCACCGTTAAACCAAAACCAAACTTACCCCAACCAGTGTCATCGACTTGCAGGAGATGAATGGTATTTGTGTGTGTGCAATCTCAGAGGGCATACTCCAGACCATTGTCAGCACTTTTGCAGATACGTATGAAAACAATGGTCTCACCCTAGACATCCAGAAGATGAAAGCCGTCCACCAATCTGGCCTAGCACTGCACATCGTATCTCCGATCATCAAGGTCCATGAGGATGCCTTGGACCTTCCAAACCTTGAGAATGTCCTGTCGATGAAATCAGATATTGATGAAGAGTCCAGATCTGCTTCCAGTGTGCTAGCACAGCACAGCTCCACCCATCAATTCCCATGGCCTACCTCTGCTCAAAGTGTATCAGAGTCTGTGGAAGCCACAACAGTCTACACAGCCAACTACAGACTCCTCTTGACAGTGGGAGAGAGTTAGCCTTGTCTGTGACCCACTGCCATTGAGGTGAAGAGAGAGGAAGATTGAATCCCTTCATAATTATACAGCACTGTTCCCTGTTCTACGTTCTGTATGGTACACTGAGTAATAAGTTTAGATCAAAGTAAAAGGATACAGCATCCAGGAGGAGCTAGTCAATTGGATATAGAATTGACTTTATTGTATGAGAGAGAAGGTGGTGGCAGATGTTTCGTTTTTGTGACTGCGCGCATGTGACGAGCGGTAAAGTCGGTCCACTGTTGTTTGTCATTTGCATAAATGATTTGGCTGAAAATATTAGTTTCCTGGTAAGAGGTTTGTGGGTAACACTGAAATTGCTTATATATTGGACAGTGATGATTATTATCTACAATGCAACAGTATTTACAGCATTGTTGGAACTGTGGGCTGAAGAATAGCAGATGGGTTGAATTAGATAAATGCACAGTGTTCCATTTTGGTAAAACCAAGCCAGGGAGGGATTGTACAGCACGTGTTCAGGCCCCCTGGTTAATGTTCTCAATCAGAAACCCAGGGATACAGGTCCACAGTTCATTGAAATTGGCATCACACATAGGCAGCGTGGTGAAGCAGATGTTTGTGGTGCTAACATTCATTGGTCAGAGCATTGAGAGTAGGAGTAGGGATGTCATGCTGTGACTGCACAATGCATTGGTGAGGCCACCATAAAGCCGTTGCTGTTCAGCAGGAAAACTCATCTGGTTCACTTATGTCCATTTGGGAAGAATATCTGACGTTTTAAACTAGTTTGGCAAAATGTGATTCCCGACCCACAGCAATATAGCTGACACCGATCTGCTCTCTAGGTGATGAGCAGTGAGCCAGATTATGTTGTTCTAATCAGTGACATCCTTATCCCATGAATGAATAAATAAAAGTACATGCCTTCCCTCCCTTCCACTATAGACACCTCTAGCTCCATCAATTCGCACTGGCTTTGTGACACTTATCAGGCCCGGGCCACTCTCTGTAAAACTCTCACCACCTACAGTATCTTCAACTCTGTAAGTTTCTGTCGTGTCAATAAATCTTGACAATGATTCCCCTTCCGACTGCCCGCCTCCTGCTAGGAGACCATTCACAATCCCTTTAACACTTACTTCTTAAACATTCTCTCACTTCACAAATGTTAATACTTTTTGGTGATTTTCTCAGCCTGATATTCTAATCGGATCCATTTCATCGTGAGTGAGGGACAGGTGGCATTTTTTTGCTGAGGTTTGTCTGTTTCAATGGAATGTCCATTGTTGAGTGTTTTAGACTGTTCCGGAAAATGTTTTCCAATGTTCGTTTAGAGACACATATTTCAGTCTGTTTGCCCTGTTGACCTTCATCAGTTCTCCTCTCAAACTCATATCATTGGCTATTCTTGTTTCTGGTTGTAGCTTACCCTTTCTGCGATTCACTTGAAAACTTCACATTCTTTTATACAGCAGTTTATCAAAATTTCCCGGAGGACCTCTCCATGTGATATCACCCATTCCCTCAGCTTCATCACGCAATCGTCGATCAGAGATAGTTATGTCCCTCGCCAGTTGCACAATCTATTATTGAAAGAAACAGTGACAGAATCATTCTTTGAACTCCTCTTCAAACATCACTCTTACCAGTGTGATTGTCCCAGATTATACTTTATTGAAGTTTCCTAAAATTATCACAATATTTTTTTTTACAAATTACAATGAATGCAGTGATGATCAATGAAATGCTGTTAGGTAGTCGAAAACTATTCCGCTGCTTGTGTCCTTGGCAAGTAGCAGCCACAATTTACATTCATCCTGTCTTTACTTCATGACCTGAGACCAAATGGTCTCTCGTTAATACTTATCGATTAAGGTGAAGATTACCCAACCTGCTGTCCCATTCTGCCTGAGACCCCGCACGGTTGAGCCCCATCGAATATAGATATTCCACCTTTCGTTCACCATGTAACCATGTCTGCCTGCTGATTAAATCTCATTAATGTCAATGTCACAAGTACATCCTTCTTATTGCAGAGATGTTGTCCATTCCAAAAAGGCACATTATGATTTACTCTTTACCATAATTTTCTGTGACAAACCCATTCGCTGTTGTACACTTCGGGTTAACTCTGTCCTCTCCTGTTCCTTCCTGCTTGTCTTCAGCCATATTGTCATGCTGTTCCCATGCTTCACTGTTTCTTATGGGATTTGGCAAGTTCATTTCACCTGAACCCTGTCCCTACATATTCGCTGGCAGTTTAAAGCCCTGTCCAAAAACCTACCGAAATGATTGCCTTGTTCAAGAAGGGGAGTAGGGATAACCCTAGTAACTATAGGTCAGTGAGTCTCACTTCTGTTGTGGGCAAAGTCTTAGAGAGAATTGTAAGGGATAGGATTTATGAACATCTGGACAGGAATAATGTGATCAAGGATAGACAGCATGGTTTTGTGAAGGGCAGGTCGTGCCTCACAAACCTTATTGAATTCTTTCAGAAGGTGATTAAGGAGGTGGACGAAAGTAAAGCGGTAGATGTGGTGTATATAGATTTTAGTCAGGCATTTGATAAGGTTCCCCATGGTACGCTACTGTAAAAAATATGGAGTTATGGCATTGAGGGTTAGTTGGAGGTTTGGATTAGGAATTGGCTGGCTGGAAGAAGACAGAGGGTAGTAGTTGATGGTAAAGGTTGATCTTGAAGAGCAGTTGCTAGCGGTGTTCTGCAAGGATCTGTTTTGGGACCATTGCTGTTTGTCATTTTTATAAATGACCTGGAGGAGGGGCTAGAAGGTTGGGTGAGCAAGTTTGCGAATGATACAAAAGTCGGAGGAATTGTTGACAGTGAGGAAGGATGTGTCAGGTTACAGTGGGATATAGATAAGCTGCAGAGCTGGGGAGAAAGGTGGCAAATGGAGTTCAAAGTATGTATGTGTGAGGTGATTCACTTTGGTAAGAATGACAAGAAGATGGGGTACTGGGCAAATGATCGGCTACTTGGTAGTGTGGATGAACAGAGTGATCTTGGTGTCCATGTACACAGATCTTTGAAAGTTGCCACCCAGGTAAATACTGCTGTGAAGAAGGCATATGGCGCACTGGCTTTTATTGGTAGAGGAATTGAGTTCCGGAGTCCTGAGGTCATGTTGCAGTTGTATAAGACTCTAGTGCGGCCGCATCTGGAGTACTGTGTGCAGTTTTGGTGGCCATACTATAGGAAGGATGGGGAGGCACTGGAACGAGTGCAGAGGAGGTTTACCAGGATGTTGCCTAGTATGGTAGAAAGAGCGTATGAGGAAAGGCTGAGGCACTTGGGGCTGTTTTCAATGGAGAAAAGAAGGTTTAGGGTGACTTGATAGAGGTGTACAAGATGATTATGGGTTTAGATAGGTTTAAAATCAATGAGGAAAAAACAATGACTGCAGATGCTGGAAACTAGATTCTGGATTAGTGGTGCTGGAAAAGCACAGCAGTTCAGGCAGCATCCAAGTAGCTTCGAAATCGACATTTCGAGCAAAAGCCCTTCATCGGGAATAAAGGTAGTGAGCCTGAAGCGTGGAGAGATAAGCTAGAGGTGGTTGGGGGTGGGGAGAAAGTAGCATAGAGTACAATGGGTGAGTGGGGGAGGGGATGAAGGTGATAGGTCAAGGAGGAGAGGGTGGAGTGGATAGGTGGAAAAGGAGATAGGCAGGTAGGACAAGTCCAGACAAGTCATGGGGACAGTTACTGAGCTGGACGTTTAGATCTAGGGTGAGGTGGGGGAAGGGGAAATGAGGAAACTATTGAAGTCCACATTGATGCCCTGGGGTTGAAGTGTTCCGAGGGGGAAGATGACGCGTTCTTCCTCCAGGTGTCTGGTGGTGAGGGAGTGGCGGTGAAGGAGGCCCAGGACCTCCATGTACTCGGCAGAGTGGGAGGGGGAGTTGAAATGTTGGGCCACGGGGCGGTGTGGTTGATTGGTGCGGGTGTCCCAGAGATGTTCCCTAAACGCTCTGCTAGGAGGCGCCCAGTCTCCCCAATGTAGAGGAGACTGCTACTTTCTCCCCATCCCCACCCTCCTCTAGCTTATCTCTCCACGCTTCAGGCTTTATTCCTGATGAAGGGCTTTTGCCCGAAACGTCGATTTCGAAGCTACTTGGATGCTGCCTGAACTGCTGTGCTCTTCCAGCACCACTAATCCAGAGTTTAGATAGGGTTGACCATGAGAATCTTTTTCCATGTTTGGAGTCAGCTATTATGAGGGGGCATAGCTCTAAATTAAGGGGTGGTAGGTATAGGACAGATGTTACTCAGCGTGTCATGAGTTCATGGAATGCCCTGCCAGTAGCAGGACTCTCCCTCTTTATGGGCATTTAAACGGGCATTGGATAGGCATATGGAGGATAGTGGGCTCGTGTAGGTTAGGTGGTCTTGGATCGGCGCAACATTGAGGGCCAAAGGGCCTGTACTGCGCTGTATTTTTTTCTATGTTCTAAAACCTGTCCCAGCACGGTTCCATGGGGCCCAGTGCAATCGAATTGTTTTTCTTCACTCTTGTGATGTGAATGTCTCTGCCTGGTCAGTGTTCCTTGTCAGCTCTAGCTATCCTTGAACTGAGTGGAAGTTAGACCATTTCTGAGGGGGTCTGAGAGGTAAACACTTTTCTGAGGTTATGACGTGCAGACCACATGAAAATTGCAGGTGTCCTTCTCTAAAGGGAGAATGTTTGGTTTTTTTTGCACATCAGCAATGGCTTCATACTTACTTATGAATTGTTAATTATTATTTTTTACAATTATGGATTTCACTTTGCATCATTTGGCATGGTGTGATTCAAACTATGGCTGATGTTTTGAATGCATACTTGAACAATAATACCACGAAGCCATCACTTCACCTGCTCACAAGATGCTCATTCATGAACACTGATACCACTGCACGACGAAGCAAAACGCTTTCTTCCTACGCAATTGTTTGATTCGAAAATCATCCTGATCTCTGATGATATCACTCAGCATCTTTCCATGTGGTATCCCTCACTGTGTTTAATGTCTGCGTCTATTAGTGTCTCTCTCTTTCTTTCAGTTCCTCCAGATCCTGAGGCAATAGAATGCTCCACTCTAGTGCGATGAGACAGCACAGGTCAGGGACAGAGACTGGGATTTTCCAGATCTTGATGGGAGTCAGGACCATTCAACATATGCAACCCTCAATACAGCAGTCTAATTTCCCTTTCTGTCTATTTCTTTGTCTTCTGTAGGTTATCAAGACCTTCGTGACTTAATAGACTTCTCGAATTCTGTGTGTCTCGTCCATCATCTCATTGAAGATGTTTGCTCAGAAAGATAGACAAAGGGCAGGGAGAGCTGGAGCCTTCAATAAACGCTGCCGTGAGGTAAGGGCACCCACAGGGCAGAGAGCAGAGAGCAATGAGTGAGCTCGAAACATCGTTCAACAAGACATGGCAAAGGTAGTGTGATGGACGCCAGGCTCAATCACCGCCCCTACATTTAGTTATGCTGTACTAAGACACCATAGGGTGTCCACAGTTATCAACACAGACCTGTGCTGTCTTTGTAAGCATCAGTACAACAGAGCTGAAGGCAGGTCTCCCACAAGAGGGTGTCAATGCTGCGTGGAACCTTTCTGTTCTGTTTTCCTTCTACAACACTGTATCTATGGCATGTCTTTGTGGAACAGTGTCTTTAATAACTTTTAAGCCCTATAACAGTTCTTGTCCCTGTAATCTCCTCCTTTCCCAATAGGCCCTCCACATATTTGAAACGTATTGTGTTCCAGACTAATGTCCCTATCATTGTAACTTGCTTCAGTCTCTACAACATGCTACATCTCAGTAGTGTCCACCACCAAGAAGAGGAGACACAGTCATGCAGCATGGAAACAAAACAAAATCATTCCAATTAGTGCATGTTGACCACAGTTCCAGAAGGAGATGCATTTGCCTGCATTTTACCCGTATCCCTTGAACCTTTAGCTCTCCATGTACGTGCATAGATGTTATGTACATGTTGTAAGCCTCCTTTTCTCCACCATTTCCCCGACAACTCATTCAATACATGCACCATGCCATGTGTGAAAAATGTTCACCTCAGTCCCTATGAAGTATTTCCTCTCTCACCTCATATTTCTGCATTCTAATTATGGCCTCTCCAACCTGGGGTAGAGCCCTTAGCTATTCACCTTATGTACAATGTTTATTTATTTCATAAACCTTTGTAAGCTCACCCCTCAGCCACCTATGCACAATTGAAATATGAAGGGCAATGATACAATTATCTCTGCACGGATTCTCACCACTACTTTTCCACTATGTTATGCTCTTGTTCAGGACTTAGGGCTTTCCCAACCTTTGTGATTGTGTACCTCCAACACCACCTCTTCTATAATGGGATTTTTTTTTCAACACAACACAGTTTCTTTCCCTTTTTTTCCTAGTCTATGTGCACAGTACGTTCCAACATGAAATATTCATTTCGGGTCTTGCCCAACTCATTGATCTTCAGTGGCCCCATTGTTTCTCTAGTTGCTTTATTATCCTTGTGTTTTGTTGAATCTCTTTGGATTCTCCTTAACATTAACTCCCAAAGCTATCTTATCCCTGCATTTAACTTTGCAGGTTATTCAGCCTGCCCTTGTAAGTCAAACCCGCCAGTATCAGTGACATCCTGGTTGTCAATATTTGCTGCAAATGCAATTTCAGAAAATGTTTCCGAAAGCAAGATGATCAGGATTCTACGCAGTACTCCAACTGTAGACCCAACGATGTCGTGTGCAGCTGTAACATGACATATAAACTATTATACTCTCTGTTCTAACCAGTGAAGACATATGTGCAAAACGCTGCTTTCCCCACCCTGTCCACCTTTGATGCTACTTCCAAGAAACTGCTTAACTGCAGCGCTTGGTCTTTCTCTATTCGACAATACTGCCAGGGCCAAACCATTAACTGTGTTAGTCCTCCCTAGTTTTTCTTAACTATATCCATCACCTAAATTAAACTCCATCTTTCACTCCTTGACTCGCTGATCCAGTTGATTAAGTTCCTCTTAGATTATTGTATTCACTGCCCACTTTGACGCTAATTTTCAAATCCACAAAAGCATTAACAATGGCTCCTATATTCTGAAACAAATTGTGCAAGTAAATGATGCGCAAAGTGGATCCACCGCTGGCCATAGGTCTCCAATCTGAAGAACAACCGTCTCCCACCGTCCTATGCCCCTCCTGTCAAGATAAATTTGGGCCGCCTGGTTAGCTCTCCCTGATCCCATGTGATTGAACCTTACTTACTACTGAAACATATTAACCCTGTCAAAGGCCTTGCTGAAGTCAGTATAGATGACATCTACTGCTCAACCTTCATCTACCTTCTTGGTCACCTCTTCAACAAACTCTGTCAAGTTTGAGAGTCACTATTTTGTTTGGACAAAGCTGTGCCAACTAACCCTCATCAATCCTTGCCTTTCCATATGCATGTTACTCCTCTCCCACAGAGTCACTTCCAACAACGCCCCACTGACATCAAGCTAATTGGTCTTCAGATCTTTGCCTTTCCCTCGCAGTCTTTCGTAAATATTGGAACATCATTAGCCACCCTCCAAGTTTCCAGCTCATTACCTGTGGATGTCAATAACATAAATATCTCTTTTAGGGCCCTGCAATTTCTTCCTGAGCTTCCGACAATGTTCTGGGATATACTTGATTAATTGCCAGAGACTTGGCTATTTTCTTATGCATTTTAAAACCTCCAGCACCTTCTGTTCTGTAATGTGTACTCTTCTGAAGACATCACTATTTATTTCCCTGACTTCTCAAGTCTTTCTCCACAGTCAGTACAGACGTGAAAGTTTCGTTTGCGCACTCAAACATCTCTTCTGGTTCCACATATATATGGCCTCATTGATCTTTAACGGGCCGTATTTTGTCCCTAGTTATTCTTTAGTTGTTAATATTGAGGTAGAATATCTTTGGATTGTCCTGAACCTTATCTGCCAACTCTTACTCAGGTCCCGCTTGAGTCTTCTTGATCTCCTTTTTAAGTGCATTAGTACACGCACAATGTTATTCAAAGGATTGATTTAATCCTGCTGGCTACATGTGACGTGTCCCTTTTTCTTTACCAGAGCCTCAATATCCCTACTCTCCCACTGAATCCTACTTGTGTCAGTATTAGCCTTCACACTAACACAAATATGCTTGCCCTGAACTCTCGTTGTACCTATCTTTTGAAAGCTTCCCACTTTCCAGATGTCCCTTTACCTGCAAATAGCCTCCAGGAATCAAATGTTTAAATGCCCTGACCAATACCTTCTGGATTGGACAAGGGCAATTTAATCTTTGACATGTGGACAAGACCTGTCCTTTTTTCATAATTGTTTTCAAACTAATGCAATTGTGGTCACTTTGAAAAAGTGCTCCCCCACTAACATCCCAGTTTTTTTGCCTCCCTTGTTGCCCAAGGGGTGGTCAGGTTTTACTGCTTTCTCCAGTGGATTCATTCACAGTTTGAAGGAGACAGTTTTCTTGAAAATACATAAGAATTTGCTCCCGTCCATGCTCTGAACACTATGGCAGTCACGATCTCGGTTTGGAAAGTTAAAATTCACGAGCATTACAGCCCAATTATTCTTACAGATATGTGAGACCTCCCGACATATTTACTGCTTCATATCCCACTGACTATTGGGTGCCTGTAGTACAGTCATACCAAACTGATGATACATTCTTGTTGAAGTGATGTTTTCACTGATTAAAACCTCCACTCCACATCATCGCTTTCCTCTCTGCCTACCCTTCCTGTAGCCTCTGTTCCTGGGAACATTGAGTTTCCAGTCCTGCCCCTACCTCACCTGTGTTTCTGTAATTGCCGTGATAGCCCGCTCCCATGTTCCCAAATATGTCGTGAGTTCATCTGACTTACCTGTCAGGCATTTTGCATTGCAATAAATGCATCTCAATTCATCAGTTTTCCCTCAGTATCTGTTGTGCTCTTGCCTACCTTGTCTGTTCAAATTTCTCTCTTGAAATTCTGTCCCAACGTCAAAGGTCAGACTGTAGCCTGAGACCGTCCGCCTCACAGTGGACAACACTCTTACCTTTCCTGTCATCTGCAAACCTTCTAATGATACTTTCTATTTTTACATCCAAGTCATTAACGTGCATAATAACCAGCAGTGATTCCTGTGCAGATCTCTGTGTTACACCCGCTGGTGAAAGAATTTCCAAAACAAAAATATCCCGCCACCAAATCTTCTTTCTCCATCAAATTCGTGATGATGATCACAAATCGATCTCTGGCTTTCCAAGTGCTGATTCATCCTGTCACTCAGAATTGTTTCCAATCATTTTCCTCTTACTGGTGTCCTACTATCTGCTTTATAATTATCTGTCTTTCCCTTGCTGACTTTCTTGGTGAAAGGAACCACATTAGCTATCCTCCACTTATCAGCAATTCACCTATGGCCAACAATGTAATCAAGATATCCGCCAGGACCCCAACAATCACCTCCCATTTCTCCCATAGCAGCCTGGGAAACATTTCATTTGGGCACTGGGGATTTCTTCACCGTCATGTCTGTGAAAACATTTAATACCTTCCTCTTATTGACCTTAACATGTTCGAAAATCTCTCCAACACAATGAAATCCCCTGCTACAGTGACATTCTGCTATGTGAATACAGATAGGAAGTATTCATTTCCGAGCTACCTACTTCCTCTAGCTTCAGGCACAGATTGTCCCTTTAGTTTCAAACAGGCCCCATTCTTTAGCTGAGAATCCTTTTCCTCTAACTATACTCATAAAATATAAAATTAAGCCCTTTCCTTAATAGCGTCTGCCACTATATCACATGACCGTTGTTTGCCCCTCATTTTTAAGGACGAACTTACACTCTCTGTACTTGTGGAGGGCTTCACCTGTTTTATTTTATTGCACTGTATTTACTTTATCAAACACACTATACCATTTGATCAGTATTCGCTGGACATGCTGCCTTTACTATTCACTCTTCTGGCCCTGTATTCTCAATGCATCATTTTAAAATTCAACGACTTTCCGAATGTAGACCCAACTGCAGGTAGTCTGTATGAGGCTATGTTTGCCATATACTGTCTAATGAAGACAATACTGATATGAGACTAACTTGTGAGGGGCACACAGAGGAGATTGTGTGGTTGCCAAAGAGACCCCAGCATGGTGTGTTGCCTCCCGGGTGCTAGGGTCAACAATGTCTCTGAGCGACGCAGAACATTCTGAAGTGGAATGATTAGCAGCCAGAGGTCATTGTGTACATCGGTACGCATGACAGATGTAGATAAATGGTAGGGTCCTGTGAAATGCATACAAGGAGTTCGGTAAGAAATTAAAAGGCTGGACCTCAAGGGTAGTGATCTCTAGATTACTCCTAGGGCCAAGTGCCAGTGAGGATAATAATAGAAAGATAGCCAGATGAATGCGTGGCTGAGGAGATGATGGTGGGGGCAGGGTTTTTCAGTTCTTGGATCATTTGGATCTCTTTTATGGTAGAAGTGACCTGAACGAGTATCCCTTTGGAGGAGATTTGCTCGTATTACCCCGGAGGGTTTAAACTAGATTGACAAGTAATTGGGAATCTGAATAAGAGAGAGACCATCGACCAGTCAGTGAAAAATATATCAGCCATCGAGAGTAAGATTGCTATTCAGGATATCCAGGTGCACTGTAAAGGGACGGAAAAGACTTCTGGTGGAAAGCGCATTTATTTCAATGCACGTGACCTGACTGGTAAGGCAGACGAACTCAGAGTATGGATTGGAACTGGGGACTGCGGCATTTGTTACTTAACATAAAGATGGCTGAGAGGTGCGCAGAACTGGAAACTCAATGTTCCAGGATACAGAAGCTACAGGCGCAACAGAAGTACAAGTAAGTGAGGAGGGGGAGTTGTCCTTTGATAAGGTAGGACATAACAACAGTGCTTGGAGAGGATACTCTTAACTGGTAATCAAATGAGGCCATATTGCTGGAACTTAGAAACAAAAAGTGGACTGTCTCTTTGTTGGGACTGTATAAAATATCCCCAAAGAGCCAAGTGGCACAAGAGAGCAGAGATTGTAAAGAGATTGCAGATGCCTATAGGAATAATAGAGTAGTATTGGTTGGAGATTTTAATTTTCCATGCATTGAACGCGCTATCCAGAGTGTGATAAGACCATACGGATGTGAATTTGTTAAATGTGTCCAAAGAAAGTTTCCTAAATCAATCTGTGGAGGGCTTTCCTCTACTCAGGCGGCTGCAACACTGAACCTCCTCTTATGACTATTTGGTAAAGCATAGCGTGATTAAAGACAGTCAGCATGGCTTTGTGAGGGGCAGGTCTTACCTCACAAATCTCATTGACTTCTTTGCGGAGGTGCCAAGGCAGGTCAACGACAGTCGAGCAGTAGATGTGATGAATATGGACTTCAGCAAGGCATTGGATAAGGTTTCCCCATGGTAGGGTCATTAACAAAGTCAGGAAGTGGGAATACAGGGAGATTTGGCTATTTGGATTCAGTATTGGCTGGCTGACAGAAGGCAGAGAGTGGTTGTAGATGGAAAGCATTCTGTCTGGGGGTCAGTGTTGAGTGGGGTCTCGCATGGCTCTGTTCTTTGACCTCTGCTCTTTGTAGTTTTTATAAATGACTTGTATGAGAAGGTTGAGAGGTGGGTTACTAAATTTGCAGATGGTACAAAGGTTGGAGGTGTCATCTATAATATAGAGGGTTACCACTTGCTGCAGCACAACATAGATAGGATGCAGATCTGGGTTAAGAAAGCAGATGGAGTTCAACCTGGATAAATGCGAAGTGATGCAATTTGGAAGGTCGAATTCGAGTGCTGAATATAGGATTAAAGACAGGATTCTTAGCAGTGTGGAGGAACAGATGGATCTGGGTGTGCAAGTACATAGATCCCTCAAAGTTTCCACACAAGTTGATAGGGATTTGAAGAAAACATATGGGTTTTTGTCTTTCATTGACAGGGGGATTGAGTTTCAGGGCTGCAAGGTTTTTCTGCAGCTCTAAAAGTCTCTAGTGAGACCACACTTGGAATATTGTGTCCAGTTCTGGTCACCCTACTGTAGGAAAGATGCAGAATCTTTGGAGAGGGTGCAAAGAAGATTTACTAGCGTGCTGCCTGGAATGGAGGGCTTGCCTTATGAAGAAAGGTTGAATAAGCTCAGACTTTTCTCTCTGGAGAGAAGGAGGAAGAGAGGAGACCTGATCGAGTTGTACAAAATAATAAGTGGAATAGGTAGAGTCAATAGCCAGAGACTTTTCCCAAGGACAGGATTGAGTGGTACGAGGAGTCATAGTTTGAAGATATCAGGCGGAAGGTATAAAAGAGACGTCAGAAGTAAGTTCTTTAGGCAGAGAGTTGTGAATGCATGGAATGCGTTGCCAGCTGTGGTTGTTGAAGCAGAGTCATAGGGGACATTTAAGCAACGGCTAGACATGCACATGGATAGCAGTGAGTTGAGGAGTGCATAGCTTACTTTACCATATTTTACATTAGGATTAAAACTTGGCACAACATCATGGGCCAAAGGGCCTCTTCTGAGCTGTACTTTTCTATGTTCTATGTTCTGAAAAGCGTCTGGCAAGTAATTGAAGCTTCAGTCGGAGAGCACTTTGGGTCAAGTGAACACAACTCTTTTAGATTTAACACATTTACGGAAAAAGTTCAGACAGGTCCACAGGTTAACGTGCTAAACTGGAACAGATAATGAAGCATTGATAAACTCCTACTTTGTTGTCAAAGTTTTAGGACCATTAAGCAGAAACTGCAGATTTCGATTGGGTGAGTCTGTTTGAAGGAAAAAGAATGACTAGCACATGGGAGGCTTTTAAAAGTGTGATATCAAGAATCCGAAGTCAGTATGTCCCTGTTAGGGTGAAGGAAAATGCTGTCAGGCAGAGGGATCCCTGGCTTATGAGGGATATTGAGGCTATGGTTCCGAAAAATGAAGAGGACATGCATTGGATGAAAGTTATCCATGCATACGTAACTTCTTCCAGATCTCAATAAACTATCAATCTGTGGAGACCCGACAATTCTGTCTGATCTGTAGAACTCACTCCAATGCCTGCGACTCTCGATTCAGTTCATTGAAGCCCCTTTGTCTACGTAATGTCCTCTCATCACTGGCACCCACCTTGTCAATGTAAACTCCTCTAGTCTCTCCATCTATCTACTCATCTCCATAATCAGCCCTTACACCGCTTTCTGTGTAAAAGTCAGCCTTTCCTACAACCCTTCCCACTTTGACAACAAAGTAGGAGGTTATCGATGCTTCATTATCTGTGAAACTGACACCAACCAAAGTTGCTGCTCTCATATCAGAGAAAATCTGTCAGACTCCACACTCTTCATATCTAAATAATCTGCAGAACCTAAGTCCTCTTATATCAATGGACATCTTCAGTCACCACTACCCTCCATATAGTTGTTTGCTCTTCCACTCTATACAACCTATTTTTCTCTGTAATCTGCTCCATTCACCTAAAACATACCTATCTGTTCAAAAAATCCATCCTACCAATATCCTTATCCCTGTAAACTGTCCCAGCCCTCCCAACCTGCCCATTTGCATGAACTCCTGTAAGTCCTACAACTGTCCACATTTCTGTGATCCCCTGTGGCTCTATGGTCCTCCCTCTCTGTGAAATCACCTCCAGTTCCCACTAGCCTCCCAACCAGGGTATTCTGCTCCAGATCAGACCATTGCTGTTTATGTTACCTCTGACATTCATAGCAACACTTCCTATTATGACTCTTCCTTCATATCCCATCCTCTCCAGCTTCCAGAAACCTCTTCCTGCCATTGTAACCATCCCCAATTAGAACATAGAACAGTAAAGTACAGTGCAGCCCCTTCAACCCTCGATTTTGTGCAGGCATTTTATCCTACTCTAAGTTCCAACTTACATACCGTACATTTTGCTATCATCCATGTGACTATCCAACAGTTATTTATATGTCACTAATGTCGCTGAATCGACTACCACAGCTGGCAGAGCATTCCACACACCCACCACTCTCTGAAAATAACCTATTTCTGACATCTTCCCTGAACCTTCCTCCAATCACCTTCAAATTATGTCCCGCAGTTATAACCATTTTCACAATATGAAAAGTCTTTGGCTATCCACTTTATCTATGTCTCGCTTCATCTCAGGTACACCTCTATCAAATCAATTCTCATCCTTTTTTCTTTTCAATGAGAAAAGCCTAAGCTTCCTCAGCCTTTCTTCAAAAGACCTGTTCTCCAGTTCAGGCAGGATCCCAGAAAATCTCCTCTGCACCCTCGCTAAAGCCTCCAAATCTTTCCTCTAAAAAGGCAGCCAGAAATGAACACAATATCCCAAGTGTGGTCTAACCAGGGCTCTGTAGAGTAGCAGCAGAGCTTTGTGCCCCTTAAACTCAAACCCCCTGCAAATGAAAGCCAACACACCATACACCTTCTTAACAACCCGATCAAATTGGTGGCAACTTTGAGGGATCGACATTCGTGGACCCTAAGACCCTTCTGTTCCTCCATGCTACCAAGAATCCTGCAGTTAACCCTGTAAAGGTTTTTCTGTGGAAACCGTCAATATGCAGAAGTGATTGCTGGGCCTATTGCTGAGATATTTGTATCAACGATAGTCATAGATGAGGTGCTGGAAGACTGGAGGTTGGCTAACGTGGTATCACTGTTTAAAAAGGATGGTAAGGACAAGCCAGGGAACTATAGACAAGTGAATCTGACGTCAGTTTTGGGCAAGTTGTTGGACAGAATCCTGAGGACAGGATGTACATGTATTTCGAAAGGCAATGGCTGATTAGGGATAGTCGACATGGCTTTGTGCGTGGGAAATCATGTCTCACAAACTTGATTGAGTTTTTTGAGAAATTAACAAAGAGGATTGTTGAGGGCAGAGCAGTAGATGTTATCGATATGGAATTCTGTAAGGCGTTTGACAAGGTTCCCCATGGAAGACTGATTAGCAAGGTGAGATCTCATGGAATATAGGGAGAACTAGCCATTTGGATACAGAACTGGCTTGAAGGTCGAAGACAGAGAGTGGTGGTGGAGGGTTGTTTTTCAGCCTGGAGGCCTGTGACCAGTGGAGTGCCACAAGGATCGGTGCTGGGTCCTCTACTTTATGTCATTTAAATAAATAATTTGGATGTGATCATAAGAGGTACTTTTAGTAAGTTTGCAGATGACACCAGAATTGGAGGTGTAGTGACATCAAATAGGGTTACCTCAGATTACAACGGGATCTTGACCAAATGGGCTAATGGGTTGAGAAGTGGCAGATGGAGTTTAATTCAGATAAATGCGAGGTGTTGCATTTTGGGAAAGCAAATTTTAGCAGGACTTATACACTTAATGTTAAGGTCCTAGGGAGTGTTGCTGAACAAAGAGACATTCAAAGATTCATAGCTCCATGAAAGTGCAGTCACAGGTCGATAGGATAGTGAAGAAGGCGTTTGATATGCTTTCCTTTATTGGTCAGAGTATTGAGTACTGGAGTTGGAAGGTCATGTTGCGGCTGTACAGGTCATTGGTTTGGCCACTTTTAGAATATTGCGTTGCAATTCTGGTCTCTTTCCTATCGGAAAGATGCCATGAAACTTGCAAGTGTTCAGAAAATATTTATAAGGATGTTGCCACGGTCAGAGTATCTGAACTACAGGGAGAGGCTTAAAAGACTGGGGTTGTTTTCCCTGGAGCTTTGGAAGCTGAGGGGTGACGTTATAGAGGTTTTCAAAATTATGAGGGGCTTGGATAGGGTAAATCGGCAAAGTCTTTTCCCTGCGGTCGAGGAGTCCAGAATTGAGGGCATAGGTTTAGGGTGAAAGGGGAAAGATATAATACAGACCTACGGGCCAACTTTTTCATCCAGAGAGTGGTACGTGTATGGATGAGCTGCCAGAGGACGTGGTGGAGGCTGGTGCAATTGCAACATTAAAACGGCATTTGGATGGGTATATGAATAGGAAGGGTTTGGAGTGATATGGGCCGAGTGCTGGAAGGTAGCATTAGATTGGTTTGGGATATCTGCTCGGCATGGACAGGTTAGACCAAATGGCCTGTGTCCATGCTGTACACCTCTATGACTTTATGACTCTATAAACCCTCCCTATTTTGTAACTTCCTCCAGTACCTGCAAAACGCATGAACTGTGAAACCTCTTCAAGCCTAAAATTCTGCTTATCTCAGTAACCTCATTCATTAGTATGAACCATCAAAATTATGGAAGACTCTTTTAGCCATTGCAATATTCCTAATATCTGCAAAACCCTCCCGTCCTGATATCCCTCCCAATCTTGATAAGCCCCACCACCCTCCACTGCCATTCAGGGGAACATCGCAGAGAAAGGAAGAGTTGTAGAGACTGGACCATGTTATGGAGGTAGGAAAGAGTGCAGAACCTGGAGGGTGGCACAAATGTAGGAAGGGACGTGGATACTGCAAGACGTTAGAGGGAGTGAGATCATAGACATTGCAGGATGGGACTGATAATGGGTTCTGGAACCTGAAGCATGTCACAAGTGGAATCACGGATTTTGATTTTGATCATACTATTGAGCCGATCTTGACGACCCAATTTTGGAGAAGTTCACCAGAGTGGTTATGCATAGCTTCGACTTCCAATGATGGGAGTTGTAAGTTCAGATGTGAATCTATTTGCCCACTGTGTCTGTGTGCCTGACACTGACCTGGTGCTCTCTGGTAGTAAAGCACTCTCCGTGCATCTGGTAATCTGCAGATCTGAATGACTAACCAGATACCACCTCACCAAAGCCTTCATTTAGAATGTCCTTTATTTTTTCATGATTTTTTACCTGGCAGATTTGTGAGATGGAGGAATTTTTGAGAGTCCAGTTTCAGAGATTGAAGTGTTTATCAATGGAAAATAGGGCGCCTTCAATAATGTGATAACAACAATCCAGAAATTGTATACAGTATTCCTGTTAGGGTGAAAGGAAAGGCAGGCAAATGTAGGGAATGCTAGATGAATAGAGAAATTCTGGGGTTGTTAAAGAAAAAGAAGGTAGCATATGTCAGGGATGGACAAGAGAAATCAATTGAATCCTTAAAATATATTAAAAAAGCAGGAGTATACTTCAGAAGGAAATCAGAAGGGTAAAAGGGGCATGAAATCACTTTGGTAAACAGGGTTAAGGAGAATCCATAAACGTTTTGTAAGTATTTGAAGGACAAAAGGGTAAAGAGAGAGAGAATAGGGTTTCTCAAAGAACAGCAAAGCAGCCTATGCATGGAGCTGCAGGAGAGGGGTTAAGATAGTCAGCAAGAATTTCACTTTAGTGTTTACTGTGGAGAAATACATGGATTATATGGAATGTGGGTGAATAGATGGTGACACCTTGAAAAAATAGAGGAGGAGGTACTGGATGTCTTGAAATGTATAAAGATGGATAATTCCTCTGGACCTGATCAGGAGTGCCCTAGAACTCTATGTGAAGCGGGGAAATTACTGTTGTGACCTTTCCTGTGCTATTTGTTTCATCAGTCATCACAGGTGAGGTGCTAGATGACTGGAAGATGGCTAATGTGGTGTCGCTACTTCAGAATACTGGTAAGAAAAAAGCCAGGTGACTGTAGACTGGTGAGCCTGACATTGTTGGTGGGCATGTTGAATGAGGAAAACCTGAGGGAGAGGATTTTCATGTATTGAGAAAGACAGGTCTGATTAGGGATAGTCAGTATTGCCTTGTGCATGGGAAATAATGTCTAAAGGACTTGATAGATTTTTTTAAAAGAAGTAGCAAAGAGGATTGTTGAGGGCAGAGCGGTGGACGTGATCTACATGGTCGCCAGTAAGGCATTCGACAGGTTCCACATGGGGGATTTGTTAGCAAGGTTAGATCTTATGGAATACCAGGCAAACCAACTGTTTGGAAATAGAATTTGCTGGAAGGTGGAAGACAGAGAGTGGTGGTGGAGGATTGTTTTTCACACTGGAGACCTGTGACCAGCGGTGTGTCGCAAGGATCGGTTCTGTGCAGACCACATATAGTTATTTATATACATGATTTGTATGTGAGCAAAGGAGGTACATGCAGATGACAGCAAAATTGGAGGTGTAGTGGGGAGCGAAGAAGGTTATCTAAGATTAAATGGGATTTTGATCAGATGGGCCAATTGGATCGGGATTGCCAAATGTAATTTAATTTGGATAATGGTGAGGTGCTGCTTTAGGGAAAAACAAATCTTAGCAGGAATTATACACTTAATGTTAAGCTCCTCAGGAATGTTTCTGAACAAACTGACCTTGTTATGCAGGTTCATGGTTTTTTTAATTATAGAGTTGCAGGCTGATACTATAACGAAGAAGACATTTCATATGCTTCACTTTCTTGGTCAGAACTTTGAGTATAGTAGTTGGGAGGTCATGTTGCAGGCACAGGGCACTAATGAGGCCACTTTTGGAGTATTTTGTGCAATTCTCTTCTTCTTGTCAGGAGGATGTAGTGAAATTTGAAACGGTTCAGAAAAAAATTAGAAGGATAGTGTCAGGGTTGGAGGACTTGAGGAACATGGAGAACCTGAATAAGCAGGGGCTGTTTTCCCTGGAGCATCAGAGATTGAGGGGTGACTTTATAGAGGCCTATAACATCATGAGAGGCATGTATAGGTTTAACAGACAAGTCTTTTACCTGGGATGGGGGATGTCCAGAACTACAGGGCACAGATTCAGGGTGGGAGCAGAAAGATATTAAAGGGATATAAGGGGCAAGCTTTTCAGGCAGTGGGTGGTGCGTTTTCAGGCGTTTATAGAATGAACTGCCTGAGGAAGTTGTGGAAGATAGGACAATGACGGCCTTTAAAAGGCATTTCGATATGTATATGAAGAGAAAGGGTTTAGTGGGATATTGACGAAGTGCTGGCAAATGGGACTAGATTTTGTTAGGATTGCGGGCAGCATGGGCAAGTTGGATTGAAATATTGTTTCTGTGCTGTACATTTCTCTGACTCTAAATGTTTTCCACTATTCATTTACAGTCATACATTTCAGTCTATTTAGCCTGTTTACCTTGATCAGTTATCCTCTCAAACTGATGTAATTGGCTTTGTTACCGAATTTCGGGTGTGCTTTATAACCTTAAAACTTTATAATATCTTTGAATTCCGCTATACTACAATTTCCCAGAGGATTGCTCGGTGTAACATTACTTGTTTACACAGCTTCATTACCCTCCTGACAATCTGAGATAGTTATGTCCTCAGCCATTTGCACAAGTTAGTCCAAGATACATTGACAAAAACATTTGAATAGGTATTTTGAGAATATTAGTTTTGCCAATGTGACTGTTCCTGATTATTTAAGTCCACAAAATTATCACAGTGTGTTAGTTAAAAATTCCAATGAATTCCTGTTTAATGCAGTGACGAACAATGAAATGCTGTTGAGAAGCCTAAAACCCTGTTCTCCTGTTTGTGTTTTGAACACGCTTGACCTAGAATTTACTTTCAAGCTGATTCCGCTGCATAATCTGAGGCCAAATGTTTTCTATGTAATGCTGTTATTACCCATTAGTGTCAGGGTTACCCATCCTGCTGTCCCATTCCTCCTGAGACCCCTCAAGGAAGTGTACCATTCAATATTCATGCTCCACTTTTTATTCACCCTATAACCATGTCTCTCTATCTATCTTATAACATTCCAAAAAAAACATTATTATTGACGTTATCCCCCTATTTCCTGTCAAAAACCCATTCGCTGATGTACAGTGTTAGTTAAACTCTGTCCCTTTCTGTTCCTTTCTTCTTGACTTCAGCCACATCCTCATGGTATTCTGATACTCACCTTTCCTCTTTGGATTTGGAAAGTTGTTTTCGCTTGAATCTCATCCCTGTATCTTCTCTGTGAGTTTACAGCCCTTTCCATAAACCTACCAACACGATAGACAAGAACATTGGTCCCAGCAGAGTTTTTTTTTAATTCCCTCATGGACTATGGCTGTCTCTGGCTGGCCTGCATTTATTTGCAAAGATTGAGGACTGCAGATCAAAGACAAAGGTGTCATGCTGGCAAAGCATATCATATCAGGCACCATCAAAAGAGCAGGAGAATCGACATTTTGGGCATAAGGTCTGCATCAGGTGAAGGGTTAATGCCTGAAAATCGATTCTGCTGCCCCTCTGATGCTGCTTGATCTGCAGTGCTTTTCCAGCACCTTACTCTGAAATCTGGCCAGCATATCTGCCCATCTCTACCTGCCCTTGAACTGACTGGCTTGCTCGGGCATTTGAGAGTCAACCACATTGATCTAGGTCTGGAGTCATATGTGGACCAGACCTGCTGCCTCTAACAGTTTTCCTTCTTTAAAGGATATTGAGCATTCAGATGGGTATACCTGACACCAGCATTAAATTCTGGATGAACAGTCTCGTGAAAATAATACGAGGCCATCGCCTCTCCCACTCGTAGCTTAGCGGTTACTGACTACTGATACATGCACCATACATCAAGCTTCCTCTTCCTGACCATTGCTTGCTCCTGATACCTTCCTCCACTCTGATGGTATCACTCAGTATCTCTCCACTATTAGATTAGATTACTTACAGTACAGAAACAGGCCCTTCGGCCCAACAAGTCCAAACCGACTCGCAGCCCACCCAGACTCATTCTCCTACATTTACCCCTTCACCTAACACTACAGGCAATTTAGCATGACCAATTCACCTAAACTGCATAGGCTTTTGTATTGTGGGAGGAAACCGGATCACCCAGAGGAAACCCACGCAGACATGGGGAGAATGTGCAAACTCCACACAGAGAGTCACCTGAGGCAGGAATTGAACCCAGGTCTCTGGCACTGTGAGGCAGCAGTGCTAACCACTGTGCCACCGTGCCGCCCCACTCCATGTGGTTTCCCTCATGTGTGGGTTGAAATGCTGCCTCTGTCAACCCGTCCCTCTCTTGCAGCTATCCAGATTCTGAGCCAACAGAATTCTCCACTCCAGAGAGATGAGGCATCACAGGCCAGGGATGGAGATTGGGATATTCCAGATCTCTGTGCGACACAGTAGCATTCTCCATGTGTAACACTCACTGCATCAGTCTATTTTCCCCTTCTGTCTATTTCTCTGCCTCCTGTGGGTACTCAGGACATTTCTGAATCAACAAATTTTCCAACTGCTGTGTATCTTGTTCATTATCTCAGTGAAGATGCTTGGTCAGCCAGAGTGCAGGGAGAGTTCTAGGCTTTAATAAATCCTGCAACGAAGTAACATCACCCACACGGAACAGAGCAGACAGCATTTAAAGGGCTGGACACTTCGGTGCTCAAGACGTGATGCAGATGCAGTGCTGAAGGGTGAACGCAACGTAAATCTCCCAGACTCAATCTCCACCTGCTTGTGAGAGAATTACTTTCATTTCTGCTGTATTGAACCGTCCTGACACAGTATAGGGAGATCATAGTCATTAATGCAAGCTTGTGTTGCCTTCGTGAGCATCAGGACAACAGAGGTGAAAGCAGGCATCCCACGAGATTTTGATAATGCTGCCTGTGATCTTTCTGTTCTCTACTCTCTCTCCAATACTCTCTGTTGTTATATCGTAGAGTTCTGCAGAATGAGAACAGACCTTTCCATTCAATCTGTGCCAGTGCCTTGAATGTTTCTACCTCTGACAACAGTTCCTATCTCTGTAACCTCCTCCCATGCTCACAATCACTTTATATATTTGAACCTACTCCAATGTTGACTACCTCCCTATCTCTGAAAATTGTTCTAGTCTGGATGACATGCCTAATGTTAGTAACCTCCTCCTCCAGTTACTATAATAATCCATATTCTTGTCATCTTGCAAAGTATCTACTTCCCATCCTGTCTCTGTAGCATTCTTCACATCTTTCCAACCGCTCCCTCTGTGACCCTTCCTCCAGCATCTATAGCACATGATATCACGATAACTTTCAATCCCTACAACATTCCTGCCTCACGTCATGCATCACTACATGACCTCTGTACCAGTCTAGTGACCCAACTGACCACCCTGTCTGAATAAACTCGTCCAGTCCCTACAGTCTTTCCTGCCTGTGCAACCTGCTCCAATCCATACAGCCGTCCCTGTGCATAGTGCTCGGAAGCCACTTTAACCCTCTCGATGTCTGCTTACGCATCCAGTCTCTGCAATCTCCTCCATCACCGTGAATTTCTCCCATGACTACAATTCTCCATAACTCTTCCTCCTCCCGTCATTACCAACCTTCCTATCTCTGTGCCCTCCGGGAGGAACTAAAACCATTCGTGTACGTGTAACACCGTCTTCATTATCCAACTCCAGAGTTGACAGCTGTCAATTTCTCTCACGTCCTTCAGTCTGAAGAACCATCCAGTTTCTGCACACCTCCCTATTACTAATTTCATTCAACACAAACACCAACTCCACAAACTTCATTATCGCAGGAACCTCTTCCAGCTCCTCCCTATACGTGTATCTCATCTTGTTCCAACTATCCTCCCTATCAAATCATTTCATATCATCAAGCCTCACTTTTAAAATGAACCTCTTCTATCTCTAAAACCCAGTTCATCTCTCAGGAAAATCTTCATCTTTCTACTCCCCTCTCAATGCATGTAATCTCCTTAATCATTGGAAATATTTACCTATTACATCCTCCCGAAACTGCAATGATATTTATTTCTATAACAAACACTGCCTCCTACAACTCTCCCTGCCACTGCTGCTCCTACATGCCTCCCTTTTCAGCCACTTTCTCCAGCCTCCACAGCTCCGCACATCTCCATAATCTTCTCCAGGCTGACTGGTCCTCTCTATCTATTTAATGTCGATCAGAATCCGCAGGCCTTCCAATATTTGAAAACTCCTCTAGTCACGCAAACTGTCCCTCTTTCTGCAACCTCGCCAAGTCATTCCATTCCTCCTTATCACTGTAATCTCCCCCAGTCACTCCAAAACTCCATATCTCTATAACCTCATCCAGTAACTGCAAGCCTCCCTATCTCTATAATCTCCTCCAGTCACTCCAATCCCCCATATCTGTAACTTCCCCATGTCACTCCAAGTCTCCCTTTCTATGTAACCTCCTGCAGTCAATCAAACCCTCTGTGTGGGTTACTCTTTGGATGCACAGTGTTGAGTTGTTGGGTCGAATGGCCTGTTTGCCTACTCTAGGGTTTTTATGATTCAATGACCGCCCTTGTCTGTGTACTTTCCAGTCCTTACTAACCTCCTACAACAGCAACCCTATAGAGTATAGTGACTCACCTTTCCATTTCTGATCTACAGGCTTATCCAGAAACATCTCCAACTGGGGACCTGCTGCACAGCTCTCCTGAAGCTGAGATGGCTGCTCTCTATCATCTTCCTTTGTGCAAAGTATAACTTCACCCAGTGCAGAGGTTTCCATGATTTCCATTTGCTCCAGTTTTACTGATAATCCTTGATGCCACACTTGGACAAATGGAGTTATGATGATGTTAAGTGCAGTCACTTTCGCCTCACTTCGAGATTTCAGTATTTTTAAAATTTTGTTGTCCATCTTTAAACCAAAGCTTCAATGAGGTTAGGGGTTGAGTGGCCCTGGCAAGAGCCCAAACTGAGGAAGTGCTGCTTCATACCACGGCAGATGAGACCTTGCATCACTCTATTAATGATAGGGATTAGAGCAAAGGAGCAGTCATTGACTGATATTGTGTCTCTGTATGTACAAGACACACCCGGATAGTTTTCCACAATGCCACGTAGATGCCAATGCTGTAGCCCAGCAGAAGCAGCTTGAATGGAATTTTATCATTGCCCACAGACTTTGCATTACCCAATCCTTCCAGCCCCTTGGACATACCACACAAAATGAATCGAATTAGCTGAAGACTGCCAACTGAAGGAACCGAAAATAGATCATCACGCCAACACTTCTGCCTGAACATCGTTGTGAATGTTTCTGCCTTATCCTTTCTATCGTTATGCTGGACTCTTCCATCATTGATAAAGGGTATATTTGTGTTGCCGCTTCCTTCAGTCAGCTGTTTGTTTGTCCAACCACCATTCACCAAACTGCATGTGATAGAATTGCAGAGATGAGTTTTGATTTGTTGGTTATGTTTTCACTTAGATCTATGGTCACTTGCAGCTTATGCTATTTGGTGAATAAGTGGATATGTTTGGTAACTTCACATCATTTTCATGTTGCCTATTGCTGTTCTTGGCAGGCCCTCCTGTGTTAAAACACAGAACAGAGAACATCACAGTGCCATGCAGGTCCTTCGGCCCTCGATGTTACAACAATCTGTGAAACCAATCTGAAGACCATCTATCATACACTATTCCATTTTTATCTAATGACTATTTAAAAGACCTTAAAAATGGCATTTATCTCGAAACATCTCCAACCACCACATCCCTCCCTTGTCTCCAAACTACTCCAGCTCCAAAACGCCTATATCTCTCTCTAACTACATCCAGCCTTTACACCCTTCCCTATCTCTCAACCAACGTCCAGACCCTAAACATCTCCTTATCTCTCTAACCACCTCCAGTACCCGACCCCTCCCTATATCTCTAAACATCTCCAGCCCCCACACCCTGCCCTTGACTCGAACCAACTTATGTGCTCACCCCTGTCTACCTCTCTAACCACATTCAGCGCCCACACCCTTCTCTATCCCTCTAATCACCTCCTGCCCCACATCCCTACCTATCTCTCGAACCACCCTCAGTCCCTGCACTTCTCCATATCTCTGCAATCAACTCCAAACCCCACACACCTCCCTATTTATCAATCCAACTGCAGTTCCCACACCCTTCCCTTCTCACTTGCCACTTCTAGCTCCTACATCACTATTGGTCTAACCACATCCAGCCCCTTCACCCCTCCCTTTCTAGTAAACTACCTCGAGATTTTACCTCCAGTCCACATACCGCTTCCTATCTCACTAACCATCTCCAACCACATCTCCAAGTCCTACATCTGCCCTATCTCTCTGACTACCTCCAGCCTCCGCATCTCCCATCTCTCTAATGTCCAGCTGCTACATCACTCCCCATATCCTTCAACTGAACAAATAATGTGTGCCCTTTCCAGCATTCACACGCCTCGCTATCTCTATAATGTCTTCAGCCAAGCTTTCTTATTGCTGTAACCTCCTCCTGCCCATGAAACTAAGATTATCTCCGACAGACTTCACTCCTCACGATTTCTTTAACATCGTCCAGCATCTGTACTGCTCTGAAAATCCCTAATGCCCTCCTTCCCCTGTTCCAAGCCCCTCTCATGAGACCCAGTTTCTCTTCCACTTTTTATCTCCTCCAAACCCTTCCACCGTCCATAATACTTTAACCTCCTCCATCATCTACATCCCTCTTTATCCCTGTAAGATTCTCCAGGGCCGCCTTCCCCACTCTGTATGCTCCTCTATGACCTACAACTTACCCTATCTCTTTTACCAGATCAAGCATGTACACGCCTCTTTATTCTCTGTATCCTCCTCCAGCGACTAAAACCTTCTTTTGTATGTTACGCCCTCCACACTCCACTCTGATTTGCTTTTGTAACCTCCTTAGGCCCGTATAACCCTACTAATTTCTGCAATCTGCTGCAGTCTCTACAGACCTCCTAACCTCTCTAATCTCCACCACGTATTTCAGCCCGCCTATCTGAATGCCAAGTTGAGATCTAAAACCCTTCCCCGTCGCCATGACTCCCATCAGTTATTACAACCCACCTTCACTCTGTAGCTTCCTCCGTCTACTACACCTCTCCCTATCTCTCTATCATCCTCTAACACTTACACTTACATCTCCTGCAAGTCTACCCTCCTCCAACACCAACATTTCTCCCTATCTATGCACCCTCTTCCAGCTTCGGCAATTGTCCATCTGTGTAACTTCGTTCACGATCTGCATTCCTCCTTTTTCTTCATAACCCTGCTCCGCCATTTCCTGAAGTCTTCCGTATCTCTCTGACATAGTCTTCCCCGGCAACACTCTCTAACTCTGTAACCTCGTCAAACATGTGCATACCACCTTATTTTCCTCCAGCAGCGACACATCTCCCTGTATGTGTAACTTCCTCCAACTCCTACGCCATTCCCTATCTCTATGACTTAATCCAGTCCCTTCAAACCCTACATGTCGTTCTAACCTGCCTTTGAATTTAAAATCCACCCGAATGCTGTAACGTCCTCCAGTATATACACTCTTCGCTATCTTTTTAACCTCCTCCAGCATCGACATCCATTCCAATCCCAGCAAGGTAATCGAGCACCTCCACCCCTCCCAATCTTTATAACATCCTCCAGCCACTCTGCTGCTTTCAACTTTGGTAAACCTCGTTGAACGGCTACACTGTCCTGATGTCTGTAACCTCCTTCAGCATCTTCATTCCTCCCGATAACGTTGGTGTCTTCCAGCATGTATGCCCATGCTTATGTCCAAAACATTTCCATCTTTCTCTGCATTGCTGTAACCACATCCAGCCGCGACAACCACACCTCACCCCCACGTACAAACACATAGACACAATCTGTAACCTCCTCGAGCCACAACACTCTTCCCTAATTGAGGAACCTCCTCCAGTCAATCCACGACTCCTGACCTCTGTCATCTCCTGCGACCTCTACATAACTCCCTAAATGACTGATATTCTCCAGCACCCTACAACCATTCATATCTGCATAGATTCTACCATCACTTGCATTCCTCCCCATCGTAATAATCATGGCTCTCCTGATTTCCCTGGCCTCCTCTAGATACTACATCCCTCCCTACTTCTGTGACCCCTTCCAGCTCCTACACTCCTCTCATCTCTGTAGCGTCCTGTGGCACTACACACTTCCCTATTTATGTAATCTCCTCTACACACTATACCCCACCAACTCTGTAACCTGCTCCAGCCCCTACAGCCTTCCCTAATTCTGAGACACCCTTGAGCTACTAAACCCTTTGCTTCCTCTGTAAACTTCTCCAGTTACAAGACCCTTCCCTATTTCTGTGACCTGTACCAGCTAATCTATCCCTCTTCATTGCTGTGATTTTCTCCAGAACCAACAGCCCTCCCAATCTCTTACATCATCTAACACTACTCCCTTCAATACCTGCCTGTTCCTCAATATTTTACACACTTTTGTATCTCATTAGCCAACTGCATACACTCCTCCCATTCTCATCTCTGTAATCTCATCCAGCACCTTCAATCCTCTCCATGCCAGAAAACTCTTCCTGCTTCTACAATCTTTCCTAACTTTGCAGCATCTGCCAGCCCAAGCACACTTCCCTATTTCTGTTAATTCTGTAAAATCCATCACATACAACCGCATTAGTGGGCGGCACGGTGGCACAGAGGTTAGCACTGCTGCCTCACAGCGCCAAAGACCCAGGTTCAATTCCTGACTCAGGCGACTGACAGTGTGGAGTTTGCACATTCTCCCTGTGTCTGTGTGGGTTTCCTCCCACAGTCCAAAGATGTGCACATCAGGAGATTTGGCCATGCTAAGTTGCCTGTAGTGTTAGGTAAAGGGGTTAAATGTAGGGGATAGGGTGGGTTACACTTCGGCGGGTTGGTGTGGACTTGTTGGGCCGAAGGGCCTGTTTCCACACTGTAAGTAATCTAATCTAAACATTTCCTTTCACTATAACCACTTACAGCATATACATCCCACACTGTCTCTGTTACATCCATGTCCTTCCCACTGCCCTATCTCCATCAACTGCACCAGCCCCTACATACCTCCTAATCTCTGTACCATCCTGCTAAACCCAAAACCCTTGTGTCATTGCAATCTCCTCAAACATGTAGATCCCTCCATATTTCTATAAATTCCTCCAGCCTCCATTTCTACACTCCTTCCTGTTTCTGTCATCTCCTCTAGCCATAACAGCCCTCCATATCCTTTGAACTTGCTTCTGCCCTGACAATTTTCCTTCAGCTATTCCAGTCTTCCCGATCGCTGTAGCCTCCTGTAGTATGCATGATACTATACCTCTGCAATATGCTCCAACTCTCCATTCTTCTATATCTCTGTAAGTTCGAGTCATCCCTCCAGTCTGTGCAACTTCCGCCAGCGGTACATTCCCATCTCTGAAATATCCTCTAGCCCCTTCTCCCCTCTTCATCTCTGAGACCCACATCAAAAATGAGAGGCCTCAATGTTGTTATAACCTCCATCAGCAACTACATCCTTTCCTATCTCTTAAACCCCCATCAGCCCCTATACCCTTCCTTATCTCTGTAACTTCCAACAGCTCCTTAGCCCAGTCCTCCTTATCTCTGTAATCTCCTCTAGTACATACACCACTGCTATCTCTGTAGCTTCCTCTAGCATCTTCACTGATCCATTTTATTGCGGTTTTCACCAACACTTAAATCCCTCTATATCTTTGGTAGCAACTCAAGCACCTGCAGCTCTCCCTATCGCTATAAACGCTTCAAGCCAATGTATCCCTACCTATCTCAGTAAGCACCTGCAGCACTTACACTCCGATCTGTCTGGTGTCTATGAGCTCCTACACCGCTCCATATAAATGTCACTTTTTCCAGTCGATACATATCTTCCTATTTTTATATTCTTCTCTTGCACTGACGTTACTCACTACCTCAATCACCACCTCGAGCATATTTGCATCCCTATCACAGTAACCATCTCCAGCATCTGCATTAAGCTTATCAATGTGCTGTCATCCAGCACCTGCACGACTCGCTAACTTTGTGTTCTCTACCAGCATCCGCCCTCCTCCGAGTTGCTGGAATCTCCTCCAGCCTGTGTTTCTCAACATTCTAAAATACTTACCTCTTGAATCAGCAGCCTCCATTTCACCAGTGAATGTGAAAAGTGTGTGAGCCGAGGGAAGATAAATTTGAATATAAAATACTTACCTCTTGAATCAGCTGAGTGAAGGGTGAACAGGAGCAGAAGTGGACACGAGGATTGCTGGTTGAAAGAAATCAAGAATTCTGGCAAGCAGCTAAACCCAAAACAGTGCACGGATAGTGACTCTCACCCATCCTCTTATTCTAAGGAAAGAAAAAAAGACTGTGGAGGTTGGTAAGCTCAATTTGTTTAATATAAAGGAACTCTTTTAGTAATTTAGAGGAGATGGAATGGAAAGGGCAGTTGCATGTTCCTCTTGCCGAATGTGAGAATTAAATATCATCACTCGAGTCCCTGCTGGCACTATCCACAAGAGGTGCACCAAATACCAGTTCCTCACATTCCATGTTTGGAAACTGGAGATGGATGAATGTTGGATCATTCGGGAGGCTGAGGGGGAGATAGAGTCACACCTAAATTACATGGTAAATTAGGAGAGTGACCGTCTAGAGAGGGAAAGGGAATATGCAGACAGTGTAGGTGTCGCCTGTGGCTGTTTACTTCAATAATAAGTATACAGCTTTGGACAATGCTGCGGGAGATGACCTACCAGGAGAAAGCAACAGCTGCCAGGCTTCTGGCATTGAGCCTAGCTCTATGGGTCAAAAGGAAAGAGGAGAGAATAGGAGCGCAATAATGAAAGGAGATTCAACGGTGAGACAAACAGGCAGGAGATTCTGTGTTCGCGAGTGAATCTCCTGGATGGTGTGGTGCCTTCCAGGTGACAGTGTCAAGGATGTCTCGAAGCAAGTCCACAGTATTCTGAAGTGGGAGAGTGAGCAGCCAGAAGTTGTAGTTCAAATTGGTACCAATCACACAGCTGGGGAATGGTAGGAGGAGGAGAAATGTAAATATAGGGAATTATTTTGGAAGCTACAAGGCAGGACGACCAGGTCAGTGACCTCAGGTTTGCTAATGGTGCCACATGTTAGTGAGGCTCCAAACAGATAGTGAGTGCAGATGAACACATGGCTGCAGAGCTCGTGTAGGTTGGAGGGCTTCAGATATGTGTATCATTGGGATACATTCATGGAAATATGGAATCTGTACAAGGATGATGGGTTGCACCTGAACTGGATGGGCACCAATATCCTGGGCGGGAGGTTTGCTAGAGCTTTGGGAGAGTTTAAACGAATTTGACAGGGGGATGGGAACCAGAGTGACAGATCATAGGATGGGGTAGCTGGTGAACAAGCAGATACTGCATGCACAGAGTCTATGAGCAAGGATATACAATTAATAGGATGAAGGTGCAGTATGTTGATGGATTGAAGTGTGCCTATTTTAATGCAAGAAATGTTCGAAATAAGGACGATGAAAGTCGTGCATGGATAAATACTTGGAGATACGATATGGCTATTATGCAGATTTGAATATCACAGGATCAGGAACATTTATTGGATGTTCCGACGTTTATATGTGTCAAGAGGAATAGGGAGGGAAGCAAAAGAAATGGGGGAGCAGCATTTCGAATCAGGGGTATATCATTGCTGAAGAAAATCTGTGGGCAGCACTGTGGCACAGTGGTTAGCACTGCTGCCTCACAGTGCCGGAGACCCGGGTAAATGTAGTGGTAGGGGCATGGGTGGGTTGAGCTTCGGTGGGGTGGTGTGGACTTGTTGGTCTGAAGGGCCTGTTTCCACACTGTAAATGATCTAATCTAAAAGGAGGTCATTCAGGTGGATTTCTCTACAGAGTCAATGTCAGAGTAAGTGTCACAAAGTGTCACAAAGGTTGGGAGGCAAATTTTGGAAAGATGCACAAGTAACTGGGTTGTTGTTCAAGTTCGTTAATATTGACGGGAAATTCCTCCCCCACAGTTTTGAAAGAGCAGATTTTTCTAGGTGTGCCCAGGAAGGATTCCTGGCTCAATATACAGATATGCTGACTGGACGGGAGGTCATGTTGGATTTGGTGATTAGCAACAAGCCATGGCAGTTGGTAAGTCTCTCGACAGGAGAGCACTTCAGTGATAATGATCACAACTTTGTAACCTTTATTTCTACTAATGGAGAGACATAGGAGGAGCTCATATGGGAAAATGTTTAATTGGGGCTCAGAATTACAATGTGATTAGGCCGAAACGTGGAGCATAAATTCTCAAGGAAATGCAGAACAGACATGTGAAGGTTATTTGGGAAGCAATTGCTGCGAATGCTGGATAGGTTTGTCCGAGAGAGGCAAGCAAGGGAAGTTAGGGTGGAAGAAATTCTGATGAGAAAATGAATAGTTTTGAACAGTATCCACTCTGGAAAATGACAATATTGTCGAGGAGAATACGGAGATACAGGCTACTGGACTAGGTGGGATTGAGGTTCATAAGGAAGAGGAATTAGAAATCCTGCAGAGTGTGAAAATAGATAGGTCCCCTGGGCCAGATGGGATTTATCCTAGGATCCTCTGGGAAGCCAGGGAGGAGATTGCTGAGCCTTTGGCATTGATCTTTAAATCGTCATTGTCTACAGGAATAGTGCCAGAAGACTGTATGTCCTTCCTGGGCACACCTAGAAGAATGTGGTTCCCTGTTCAAGAAGTGGAGTAGAGACAACCTTGGTAATTTAAACCAGTGGGCCTTACTTCCGTTGTTGGTAAAGTGTTGGAAAAGATTATTAGAGATAGGACTTCTAATCATCGAGAAAAGAATAATTTGATTAGGGATAGTCAGCATAGTTTTGTGAAGGGTAGATAGTGCCTCGCAAACCTTATTGAGTTATTTGAGAAGGTGACCAAACAGGTAGATGATAGTAAACCGGTTGATGTGGTATATATGGGTTTCGATAAGGCGTTCAATAAGCTTCCCCACTATGCTATTGTACAAAATGCGAAGGTATGGGATTGTGGAAGATATAGCAGTTTGGATCAGTAATTGGCTTGCTGAAAGAAGACAGAGAGTGGTGGTTGATGGGAAATGTTCATCCTGGAGTCCAGTTGCCAGTGGTGTACCGCAGGGTCGGTATTGGGTCCACTGCTGTTCGTCATTTTTATAAAAGACCTGGATAAGGGCGTAGAAGGGTGGGTTAGTAAATTTGCAGATGCACTAAAGTCTTGTGGATAGTGACGAAGGATTTTGTAGGTTACAGAGAGACATAGAAAATCTGCAGAGACGGTCTGAGAGGTGGCAAATGGAGTTTAATATGGACAAGTCTGAGGTGATTCACTTTGGTCAGAGTAACCGGAATGCAAAGTACTGGGCTAATGGTAAGATTCTTGGTAGTGTAGATGAGCAGATAGACCTCGGTGTCCAGGTACACAGATCCTTGAAAGTTGACACCCAGGTTGACAGGGTTGTTAAGAAGGCATACTGTGTTTTATCTTTTATTAATAGAGGGACCGAGTTCTGGAACCATGAGGTTTTGCTACAGCTGCACAAAACTCTAGTGCGGCCGCACTTGGAGTATTGTGTACAGTTCTGGTCACCACATTATAAGAAGAATGTAGAAGCTTTGGAAAGGGTGCAGAGGAGATTTACAAGGATGCTGCCTGGTATGGAGGGAAGGTCTTATGAAGAAAGGCTGAGGGACTTGAGGTGTTTTTCGTTAGAGAGAAGAAGGTTGAGAGGTCTTCACTTGTGAGAGAAAATTTGTCCTTTGTGAGGACTGCGTGAAACAGGCTGATATGCTCGAACAGATTGATATGGAGTAGGCGGTTGCGATGGAAATGTTGAAACACATGTTGATATATAATTCCCCCCGGTCAGATGCATTATACTCAAGGTTACTGTGGAAACAGAGGGAAGAGATTGCTGCACCTTTAGCGATGCTCTTTGCATGTTCACTGTCCACTGGAGTAAGGCCATGATGATTTGAGATTGCTAAATGTTATGCCCTTCTTCAAGAAGAGGAATAAGGATAATCCTAGGAATTACGGACCTGAATTTTTATGTCGGTGGTGGGCAAATTATTGGAGAGTTTTCAGAGACACGGGATATGTAGTTACTTCAAAAACCATAGTTTGATAAGAGATAGTCAGCAGGACTTTGTGAGTGCAGGTTTTACCTCATTCATTTTATTGAATTATTTGAGGATGTGACAAACACATTAAAAAGTTATAGCAGTGGATGTGGTGTAGATGTACTTTAGCAATTGGTTGATAATGTTTTTCATGATAGGTTCATTTAGAGAGTAAGGAAACATGTGATACCGTGAAATTTAGCTGACAGGATACAGAATTGGCTGGCCCATGGAACAGAGCGGTTGGTGGTACATGGAAAGTATTCAACCTGGAGCTCGTTTTGCAGTGGTGTTCCAAAGGGGTCCGTGCTCGGACCTTTTCTCTTTGTCATTTTTATAAACTTGGATGAGGAAGTGGAAGGGTGTGCTAGTATGTTTGCTGATGACATGAAGCTTGGTGGGGTTGTGCATAGTGTAGAGGGCTGTTTTAGATTCTAATGGGATGTTGACAGGATGCAGATCTGGGCTGATAAGTGGCCGATGGAGTTCAAAATGGAAAAGCGTGAAATGATTTATTTTGGAAGTTTGAATTTGATTCCATAATTCAGGTTTAAGGGCAGGATTCTTGGCAGCATGTACGAACCAAGTGATATTAGAATCCATGTACACCGATCTCTCAAAGTTGTAACCCAAATCGATAGGATTGTTAAGATGCCGTATGTTGTGTTGGCTTACATTACCAGGAGAATTGAATTTAAGAACCGTGAGATTATGCTGCAGTTGTGTAAAGCCCTGGTTAGACCTCACTTGGAATATAGTTTTGAGTTTCGGTTGCCTCATTATGGGAAGAATGTGGAAGCCTTACCGAGGGTGCAGTAGAGGTTGACTGGAAATTTACATGCTGCCTGGATTGGAGGGCGTGTCTTCGGAAGAAAGGTTGAGTCGGCTAATGGCTTTTCTCATTGGAGGGAAGAAGGGTGAAGAAGAGTGAAAGGTGACTTGATCGAGGTGTACATGATGATGGGAGGCATAGACAGAGCTATAAGCCAGCGAATGTTTTCCCCAGGATAGATATGTCTATCACAAGGAGAAAGGTTTAGGGGAGGTGTCAGTTGTACAGGTTGATGCATGTGTGGAATGCACTGTTAGCAGTGGTAGAGATACATTAGAGATATTTAAGAACCTCATGGATAGGGACAAAAATAGTAGTAAAACTAAGGGTATGTAGGCCAGTTTGATCTTGGAGTAGAATAAAAGATAGACACAACAATGAGGGCTGAAGGGCCTATACTGTGCTGTACTGTTCTATACCTCCACAATTTCTTTCAGCTCCAACAATCCTTTTTATCCCTTTAATCTCCACCAGTCAGTCAGCCCTTAATGTTGATGTAAACTCCTCCAGGTCCCATTCTCCTCCCTATCCCTGGACCCTTGCCTAAACATACTCTCATCCGCCTCTCTGTCATCTCCTCCAGCATCTCCATCTCTCCCTCTAGCTGTAACCTTCTTTAGTCCATACACTCTTTCCTAATTCTATATCTTGCTCCAGCACCTACACTCATTCCTGCATCGGTCATAGCTTTCACAGCATATACCATCCCTATATTAGTCAGCTTGTCCAGCATCTACATCATTGTCTATCGGTGTAATCATCTCCAGTCTCTATTTCCCCCTCTAACATTCTAAACTCTTCCAGCCCCGATACCAATCACTGTCTCGTTTGCCTTCTTTACCACCTACTTGTAACCTCCTCCACTAGCTATACCTGTCCTAATACATATAAATTCCTCCAATACCTATACCCATTCCTATATCCATAACTTTCTCCAGTTCCTACACAACTTCTTCTCTCTGTAACTTCCTCCAGCTTGTCCAGCCCTCCCTATCTCTTCAACGAGCTCCAGGCTTTGCATCCCTCCCACCTCTGTGACATTCTCTATCCCCTATACCCCTTCTTTTCTTTGTAACCTCCTCCAGTCGCTTGTTCTCTCCCTATCTCTGTAAGCTTCTCCAGATAATGCATTCCTATTTCTCAGACATCCCCCAGTGCCTAGTTCTCTCCCTACCTCTGCAACATATTCCAACCAATACATCTCTGGCTATCTTTGTAATCTCTCACAGAACCTATGCATTTCCCAATCACTGTAGCCTCCTCCAGTGCCTAGGACCCTCCCTATCTTAGTAACAACCTCCAGACCCTACAACCCTCACTACCTCTGTAGCTTCCTCCAGTCCCCAGAAACCTCCCTATCACCATAACCTCCTCCAGCCACTACACCACTCCTACCTCTGTAAACGCCTCCAGACCCTCCACTCCTCCCTTTTGCTGTAATCTCCTTCAGCATCTTCAACCCTTCATATCACTGTGGATGCTTCCAGGGCGTATATCCCTCCATATCTCTGGAACCCACTCTAGCAATGATTACCAACCTGTTGCTATAGACTCCTGAAACTTCTCTAATCCTCCCTCTCATAGTAAACTCTTCAGTCTCCTCCAGCCTTATCCAATTTTGTAATGTCTTTCTGCACATATACCTTTCCTTATCGAGGTGATTTCTCTGTTTGATAGCAGCTTTCCCAAATCTGCAATACCCTCCTGCACCAATACCTCGCTGTCACTGTAAGCTCCTCCATCCTTAAGCTCCTCCATAGCTCTGTAAATTTTCACTGTATTAATTGACAGTGCATCCTCCTTGGGATGGCGAATATAAACACTCTAATGTACATTGACTGAAAGTTTCTGACATCATCTCAGTGCCAAATAATTTGCCCCTTACCCTGAAATTCTATCATCCTGTTTTGGATTCCCAGATACTCAGACATAATTTCCCAGCGTCTGCACTACGAAGGTCTTGCCACTGAGAAGCTTTTACTTTTAAATCAAATCACTTAGCAATTTCCTGAAACTCAAAGATATAGACCAAATTTATTCACAAACTCAGCAATTGGAACCAAAATACCAAACAGTGAAAGGTTAGAGTAAAATTCATTGATAGGCACCAGACATTGCTGGCGGTGCCATCATTTAGTACCCAAATAGAGTTTTCTGGACAAGTTGGTTGTGTACTGCCGACTTGAATAGTTGCAGTGAGTTGGGTGCAGGTACACCCATAATAATGTGAGTGACTGAAAGCCGGAATTTTACTCAAGCGACACCCGTGCAACAGAGATATATTTCCCTGTCAAGATGGTCAAATCGCTTTACGTGAGACCTGTAGGAGATGATGTTTGCATGACTCTGTTGTCCTTGCCATTCCAGATGGTCATGGCCTAGAAAGGGCTAGGTTAGATTAGATATAGATTAGATTACTTACAGTGTGGAAACAGGACCTTCAGTCCAACAAGTCCAAGCCGACCCTCCGAAAAGCAACCCACCCAGACCCGTTCCCTTACATTTACTCCTTTACCTAATACTACGGGCAATTTAGCATGGCCAATTCACCTAACCTGCACAGTTTTAGACTGTGGGAAAAAACCGGAGCACACGGAGGAAACCCACGCAGGCACGGGGAGAATTTGCAAACTCCACACAGACAGTTGCCTGAGGTGGGAATTAAATGGTGTCGAAAAAAATGTGATAAATTCCTGCAATGTATCTTGGAGCTGGAACACACAATCTCCGTTGAGATTTTTGGAGGAGGCAGTGAATATTCTGGATGTGATGGCAAACAACCTGCTATACAAGTATACCCTTCCTTATGGAATGAATCTTGGTGGATTTCTCTTCGGAGGGTCGGTGTGGACTTGTTGGGCCAAAGGGAATGTTTCCACAGTGTAAGTAATCTAATCTAATCTTATGCATGTACAGCATAATGCGCTAGGTGTCCTTAGCTTGTTTAAAGGCAATACAACTTCATTTTGTTACAATCAATGACTCCATGTAATTTAATTAAACAAGTGTGTGCAGAAATTAGTTTGTAAGTGGCCGCATGGTTGCCATGCCATTGCAACATGGAATACTAAACCATGAGAACAGGACAAGGTCATTGAATCCCCTGCGCCTGTTCCAAAATTTAAGAATATTGCAGTTGATTTGTTGCCCAAGTCCGTATATCTGCCCGAATCTGTCAGGACCTTTTCTTAGCAAAAGTGTTCCTATCTCAAGTATTAATGTGTAAACAAGGAACTAAATAATAACAACGAGAACAGGGAATAAGGTGGATGTAGTGTGCACAGCATAAACCTTATCAATTCAGTGTTGAGTACAGAAGGGCCAATTTGAATTATAAGACACTGTACTTCGTTCATTGCCTTTGATTCTGTTGAGAATATTTACTCAGACGAGAATGTTCTTCAACCAAGGTAGTTATAGTGGTTTTCAAAATAGAAAATAAAAGATGAAGATTGTGTTCAGATTGAGTCAGGGAGAGTACGGAGGAAAGGCAACATATTGGGTGGAGGTGATGATGCTCATTTCAACGACCAGTGAAACCACTATGGGACTTCTGGGCCCGAACAATTTTATCACTATGAATGTACTCGTATGGATTAATTATTGGTGAAAAGACCGTAAACTGAGTGAAGGATTTAAAATGTCATTCTTGTTTGGAGGCATGTGCTGTGAGCTAGATGTAAAGATTTTTGAATACTGAACAGGCCTCCACATGGGCAAGATCAGGGAAAATTTCATATCATGCGGAAATGTGAAATTATCCAATTTGTTGGAGAAATTGATGTGCAGTATATTTCTTAAATCGTAAAATGTTGCAAAGTCCAGATGTAACTAAAACTCAAGAGTGTTTCAGTTCAATTATATTTGTTCTCATAATCCTCAGCTCTACTTTTCTGCATTTTCCCTGCAGCATTTCAGTCACTGACTGATTGAAAAGACATATGTGGCTCCTTTTTTAACCAGGAACCTATCTACATCTGCCTTAAAAGAAATCAATGACCCCACCTTCACTACCCTGTGGGGATGGAAGTTCCAGAGACTCATGGCCTCTGAGGCAAAAAAGCCTCAACATGTTCATTTGAAATGGGCGACCTTTTTTATTTTTAAAACTATGTCCCTTAGGTTTAGCCTGTCAAACTGCTGGATAAAGAATTAGTTGAGCAACAGGAGACAGAAAGTAGTCGTTGAATGGAGTTTCTCAAAATGCAGAAGGTTGACCAGTGATGTTTCACAGAGGTCAGTATTGGGGCCACTGTTGTTTGTAAAATACATCAATGATCTATAAGAGGGCACTGTTGGTATGATTAGCATGTTTGCAGATCACACATGGATTGGAGAATTAGAAGAAAGCATAAGGGACTGTCAGAGAATACAGGAGGATATAGATAGACTGGACAGTTGGGCGAAAAAGTGACAGATGGCTTTCAATCCAAACAAATATGAGGTTATGAATTTAGGCAAGACTAGTTCTAGAGCGAATTATACAATGAATGGAAAAGACTTGGGAAAAGTTGATGTGTAGGGAGATCTGGGAGTACAGGTCCATTGTATCCTGAAGGTTGCTGCACAGGCGGATAGAGTGGTCAAGAAGTCATATAGTAGGCTTGCTTTCATTGGACGGGGTATTGAGTATAAGAGCTGGCAAGTCATCTTAAAATTGTACAAGACATTGGGTTCGGTCGCATTTAGGATACTGTGTACAGTTCTGGTCACCACATTACCAAAAAGATGTGGACACGTTGGAGAGGGTGCAGAGAAGATTTACAAAGATGTTGCCTGGTATGGAAGGTGCTAGCTATGAAGCCAGGATGAGTAGGTTAGGTTTATTTTCACTAGAAAAAAAGGAGATTGAGGGTGACCTGATTGAGATTTACAAAATCATGAAAGGTATAGAAAAGGTGGACAGAGACAAGCTTTTTACAAGGATGAAGGATCAGTAGCGAGAGTTCATGATTTCAAGGTGAGAAGTGGAAAGGCAGCAAGTACTTCACACAGAGGGTGGTGGGCGTTTGGAACGCGTTGCCAGCAGAGGTGGTAGAGGCAGGCAAGGTAGATTCATTTAAGATGCATTTGGACAGATGCATGTGGAGGTGGGGAGCAAAGGGATACAAATGCTTAGGAATTGACTGACAGGTTTAGATAGTACATTTGGTCGGGTCAGGCTTAGAGTGCTGAAGGGCCTGTTCCTGGGCTGTAAATTTTCCATATTCTTTGTTCTTTGTACACAGATTACAGATCTGTCAGATCATGTCTTATTTGTAATAAACTCAGGCTGCCATATCCACAAACCCTTTTCTTGTATTTTACTTAACAAATTGAAATGTACGTGTCAGGGTCACTGATCCTATAAAGCGATCCCAATCCTGCCTGGAACTCTGGTCTGGCTTCATTCCCCATTATGAGGCCCAGCACTGTACCGTTCCTAGTTGTATCTTCTACATGTTGACATAAAAAGCTCTCAGCAATATTATGCAACATATTTGTCCCCTCTTAAAAACACATGACTGCCCCCAATAATTGTTCGACATTTAAAACAATTGCCAAGATTGTTGTTATATTTATGGAAATAAAATATAAACTCAGGACAGCACTCTATAATATAAAAATAAAGCATATACATGTTATCTTATACCGAACAGGGAATATGTTGTCTCAATGTCGTGGTGGTCACAATTACATATTCAAGTGAATACATTGACATTCTAACAATTCAAAGTTGTTATTCTCTAAACCATTACATATTCACAGTTAACAAACAATTGAACAATAAAATAGTTAGCATTCTTTCGAATTTATATTTAATTAACCAACTTAATTTCTCATTGAAATGTACAAGTTTTAGCAATTTCCAAATAATTTAGATATAACAATAATTCGATATACACTTTGTGTATTAACCTTAATAAATGATTTGTTTTATTAAATTGTCTGTTACAAAGCCAAATCATGGTAAGTTATTCATACTTTTGCCAATAAAGATGCCCCCAATGAATCTACTCATTTTGCTCCCTTTGGGTTAATATTTAGACAGATAGTAACAGGGTCATTGAAACTAAATCATGAAAAACTGATAGGACTGAAATCAGAAATATTGCATTTGGAATATATATCAGAGGTGAGGAAAGCTTCAATCAGATAGATGAATTAGCTAAACCGCAACTGAAAAGGGCACAGCATAGAAAGAAGCGTTTGCCATATCGAAACTCTAAAATGCGGACATTTTCACGTGGGGATAACATATTAGTATTGTTACCAGTGACAGCAGATCCCTTCAAAGGCAAGTTTAGTGATCCCTGTCAAATTGAGAAAAGTTGATTCAGGTAAATTATCTGGCAAAGATGCTGGATGGAACAGAAACTGTATCGGGCATGCCTTGTGAATATCTTGAAAACCTATGTCTATGGAGACAGGGAATTATCGAAACAGGTGTTAGATTCCAATCTGGAGTATGAGGAATCACTTCCAGATGTCGAGGATTTCGATGTGCCTCAAATTACGTTAAATAACAAGGAGTATCTTGAACAAAGGGCTAAGAGCAAAAAACTAGGTTGAAATGTTTCATGCTGCAGTGTAAGGACGTATGCAGAAATAAAATGGAAAGACTATTGTGCATGAGGTTCAAGTAGGGAATGCTGTTCCAGAAAACAATACCCTTATAGTCTTAATCCTTTCCGAGCCACACAGGCCCAGAATGAAAGTGGATGTGATCTCAATGGATACATCATCGAACGGAGTCAGATTGAGTGGAGGTCGCAGATAGTGTTAGTTTCCAAACTTTATGGGACTCAACCATTTTCTGTGGACTACCGGAAAGTCAACACTGTAACAAATCCGGACTAGTATCAAATACTAAGATTGTAGCACAGCATACAGAAAGTTGGACAAGCTAGTTACATCACAAATGCTGATTCCCTGCATTTGTATACACAGGTACCTTTTTCAGAAGCAGTAGAAGAACTTTCTGCATTTGTAACTCCAAATAGGTTGTATCAAATTAAAGTGTTGGTATGAAGAACACACCAGCCACATTCGAAAGTCTCACAAACAGAGTGGTGGTTAGTTTAAGAAACGTGTAGTTTATCCTGATGATGCGGTGATCTTTAGTTCTTCTTTAAAATATTACAGGATACCGAGGGAAAGATCTTTGAATGATTTGTAAAAGCAAAACTAGAAATAAACTTAAAGGGAACAGAATTCGTGAAGGAAAAGGTGACGTTCTTTGGACATACATTGGAAATGGATGGATGACCCCAAGGAACGTGTCGATAAAAGCCCTGGAGGGATTTGCACGGCCATACTCGACGAAATAGGTGTCACAATGTTTGGTACAGAACGGATGCTACAGGAAGTGTATTGCAAACTTCAGCAGCATGGTGACAGCTCCAACAGATTTATAAAGAAGAATACGAAATTTCTTTGGACTGTATATTGTCAAGAAGCATTGGAGAATTTAAAATCCGCATAACTCACCACATCAGTTCAAATATAATTATATTTGCAGAATTATATTTGCTGATACGTTCTATTTTGTTCAAAAATACACAATCTGCAGGCAGTCAATAGAAGCAGTCAATATGTAAGAAGTTGCAAATTCTACTTTGGAAATAGAAACAGTCTGAATCAAGCATGGGATGCAGACAGACTCTAATCTCACATTTTAACACATTGTCTGAGCTGAGATGACACCTTTGGTTATAAACTATTAAATTATCCGAGAAGGTGACTTTAAAGAGTTTTGGGATTTACATATTAATGTACCGAAAACTGCAACCCATTCTCAAACTCAAATATTTAACAATCCATGTTTATTCAGTGTATCATTTCGTTGCATGACACTGCACCAGCCATGATACGTTTTGCTATAAATTTTGTGTCTTATGATCTTACACACCACAACTACCCGATGAAGGAGCAGCGGTCCGAAAGCTGGTGCTTCCAAATAAACCTGTTGATCTTCAACCCGGTATTGTGTTAGACTTTTCAAGAAAAAAGTATTTGGAATTTCTCTCATTCTTCCTTATCTAAACCTTTCGTTGTAGTAATCATTCTCATTACTTATAAAGGTACTGATATTCTTCGTTGTTATTAATCTGTATATTTGTGCTTTTGTTTGTGACTTTGGGTGTGCAACTGTATATTTATGTGTTGTGAACAATCCCCTGTAATGGTACTGAAATGAAAGATTGAGATGTCATTACATTCACATATTTTTTCAGAAAATGTACAACGTTTCCAAACTGTTTGATGTCAACAAAGATGTAAGAATCTCTTTTATTCATCATTTGGTAAAGTGAACAAATGTCCACAAATAGTATTCAAGGATGTGCATTTTAGCTGCATTAATCGGGGTAAATATAGAGTAATAGATTTTGGGAATGCGTCTGAATGGGATACTCTTTGATCATAGTGATCAGTGATGCGTGGATGAGGTGCATTAATCAGGAATAAATGCAGAATAATCGGTATGGGGAATGCATCTGGGTGGGTTACTTTGATCATAGTGTTCAGGGATATGTAGGTTAGGTGTATTAGTCAGGGGTAAATCGGAGTAATAGAGGAGGGGAATGGGTCCGGGTGGTAACTCTTCAGAGGATCGGGGAGAACTTGTTGGGCCAAAAGGCCTGTTTCCACACCGCACAGTTTCTATGACTGTGTGAGTTCTACATAAGAATGGTCTTTGGTGCCAGGTTCACGGATGTCACTAAGTATGCTCAGGGCACAGTGAATATGAAGGATGGTCAGTCAGAGGCTGTGGTTAACATTAATAACAATGACATAGGGAGGAAGAGTGACAAGGTCCTGCAAGGAAAGTGCAGAGAGCTCGGCCTAAGTTGGAAAGTAGAATCACCAGCGTTGTCACCTTGCATTACTCCCCGTGCCACGTGCAAGTGAGACAAGAGGAAGACAGTACAGTTTAAAATGCGGCAAAAGAGCTGTTGCGTGAAGAGAGTTTCATATTTTTGGATCATTGAGATCTCTTCCAGGATAGGTGGGACGAGTACAAATAGGACAGGTTGCACCTTAACTGGAGGGGCACCAACATCATGGTAGGGAGGGTTGATAGTGCAACTTGGGTGGATTTAAACTAATAAAATAGCAGCGTGGGAAACAAAACAGCAGGGCAGAAAATGAACAAAAAGTAGAGATTAATAGTTTAAACAGGCACAGCCAGTCTAACGACCACTCAGACAGAAGGAATCATAACAATTTAAAAATGTGAATTGGAAGTTGGAGTAAATGAGAGGCTCAGTACTTTCGGGGATCGATAAATAATGATGGAGAGTGTGGAAAGTGTAGTGCACATAAAGTATTAAAATGGAAAGACAGATCAAGGGAACGTATTTAAATAAGTGTACCTAAATACATGCAATATTTGGAATAATATTAATGAGCTGACAGCTCAAACAGAGACAAAAAGATAGGAATTACTGAAACGGGGTTACAGGAAGGTCAGGAGTGGGAATTTAAATATCCAAGGTTCCTCAGTATTCTGAAAAGAATGAAAGGCAGGTGGACTTGCTATGTTGGTTAAGTATGATATCAAGGCTATGTTAGAAATGATTGTAACACGAGGGACCAAAATGCTTAATCAGTCTGTGACAAAATAACGCACATGGAAAGAAACCCATTGATCGGTGTAATTCCAGCCAACAGCCCACCCCCTCCCCACGCCTCCAAAATTGCTTTCTAAGTAGGGAATAGCATGAACCACGGAATATCGATGGTTTGAGAGAGGAGGGTACCAAAGTAATTATAAGTAACTGGAACGTGCATAGTGACTGGATTAATAGATTTGGGAAGGGTACCCTCAAAGAATGATTCATTGAATGTACGAGAGATTGTTTCTTAAAGCAACATGTCATGGAACCAACCAGGCGACTGGCTATTTTTAGGTTTAGTGTTATGTAATGAAGAAGAAGTGATAAATGATGTTGTAGTACAGGAAATAGTGACTGCAGCATGCTGACTTTTACATTCGGGATGAAAGAGTGAAGACGGAGTCAAAGACGCAAGTGGTAGTGTTGGGTCATGATAATTATAAAGGCCTGTGGAACAGGTTGCCAAAAACATTAACTGACAGTTCAGTTGAAGAACAGTGGCATATACTGAGGGATATAGTAAAAGTCCCTCAATTAAAGAATAATCCTGAGTGGAACAGGAATTGTTAAGCAGTGAAAAGTTATCATTGACTTCCATGTTTTAACATGGAAGTCAATGATAACGTGAAACTGATGGCCTGGTGGTATTATCACTGACTGCTAATCTGGGTATCCAAGAAATGTTCTGGGGACCTGGGCTCAAATGCCGCCAGTGCTGATGATGGCAATTAAATTTAATAGAAATCTGGAATTAAGAACATTATGTTGATAATGAATCCACTGCTCATTTTCGGAAAAAAAATTTGATTCCCTATAACGTCCTTCAGTGAAGGAAACCGCTATCCTGACCTGGTCTGGCCGACGTGTGACTCCAGACTCACAGCAATTTGTATGACGCTTAATTGCCGTCTGGGTAATCAAGGATGGACAATAAGTGTTGTTTAACCCAGTGATACCCTTGTCCTATGAATGAATGTAAGCAAAAAGTTACCCTAAACAAAATCAAAAAAGCTGTTAAACAAAACGAGTAGAAAGCATAAACATTGATACCAAATGCTGTGCCGAGTATATAAGATCGAAAAAAATGGTGAAAGCAATATTGGCTTTTTAGAGAACGAACTGGCAGAGTCATAACCAGTACTTTTTTTTTATCATTTGGAAAATAAATTCTTCCCAAAGTTATGAGCAACTGCAAAGGACCTTCATGGAAGTACGATGCCGAGGAAGAAGGTATGAAGTACACTGATTGGATTAAAGACTGCTAAGGCCCTCTGGCCAGATAGCCTGTACCCTGTGGTATTAAAGGACGTGACAGCAGAGATAGTGGATGTGCCAGTTAGGATATTCAAAAAAACCCTTGGATTCTAGAACGTTGCCAATATTTTGGAAAATTAGTAATCTGGCACTCTTATTCAAAACAGAAGGTAGCTAAAAACTGGGTAACTATAGACTAGTGAGTTTGACCACTTTTGTGGGGAAGTCGCTTCTGTCAATCGCAAAGTAGGAAATAACTGAACACTTGGAAGCACAAACATGGATTCACTAGTATCAGCATGGTTTCATGATGGACAGGTTATGCTTGGCAACCCTACAGGAGTCTACTGCGAATGTAACCAGCAAAGTGGATAACGAAGATCCAGTCGTATATCTAGATGTAGTATAGAACCAAAAGGCATTTGACAAGACTGATCTGGAAAGTTAGAACCCAAGGGGTTATAGGTAGAGTATTGAACTATTGAGAGGATTGGCTGAATGCCAGAAAGCCGAGCATCTGGTTAAATGGCCCTTCTCTGGTGAACTGAAACGAGTGAGGTGCTGCAGGGTTCATCTCTCAGACTTAAACTATGTGCAATCTTTACGAATGACCTGGAAGGAGAGACAGAGTGTAGCAACAACATTTGCAGATGCTACTAAAATAGGTGTTAAAACAGGTTGTGATGAGGAGACAAGGAGGTTACAGATGAATATTGATGGGCTGGGAGTTTGGGACAGCACCAGACAGATGAAGATTAACTTGGAAAAGTGCGAGCTTGTCTGCTTTGGCGGGAAAAAAAGTTAAAGTGCAAATGATCAATTAATTAGGAAACGGATTCAAAGTACGTCAGCCATGTAAGTTCTAGGCATATTTTTGCATAACTTGCAGAAAGTAGATATGCAAGTGCAACATATATTAAGAAAGGGAAATAAAAGCCTGACAGTTATGGCAAAAGAGAAACTGGATTCAAAGTAGTGTTACTACAATTATATTGCCATGATGTGGATGAACCAGTGTTAGATTAGGGCGGATAAAGATTTAAAAAATCACACAACACCAGATTCTCGTCCAACAGTCTTATTTCGAAGTACAAGCTCCTGGAGCACTGCTCCTTTGTCAGGAAGCTGCCGAAAGCTTGTGCTTAAACTAAACCTGTTCGTCTATAACTGGTGTTTTGTGATTTTTAACTTTTTAAAATTAGATAAGATCTTCGTTCCACATCTCAAGTATTATGTCCAGTTTTGTTCGACTTACTTCAGGAAGGATTTGCTGGCATTGGAGACACATCTGACGAAGCTCATTCGGTTGATTCCAGGATTGAAATGTCTGTCGTACGAGGAGCAGTTACTTAGCTTCTGCTTGTACTAGCTGGAGTGAAGAAGACTGAGGAAGAATCTGATTGACACAAAGAAAGTATGAAAAGTATTCATCAGGTGGATATTGGAAAGGTGCCCCTTGTGAGGCAGTTCTCGAACAAGTAGTCATAGATTTCAAGTGAGAGTAGGTAGGCTTAAAGGTCAGATGAGGTGAAACTACTCTCAGAGTATTGTACATCTGTGGAACTCATTACACCAGAGTGTCGTGGAGGTAGAATCAATCATCGGATTGAAGATTGAAATAGATATTTATCTGATGACGATCAGGGTTAGGGCTGTGGGCACAAGCAGGCAAATGAGACCAGGGTTAGATTGGCCATGACCACATTAAACTTTGTAGTGAGTCAAAGAGATGATTTTCCTATTCCCACTGCTACTTTTCATTTTGTTCTGGTGTTGTTACAAATGTAGTTCTTGGGATTTTATTCACCATTGGTTGTTGGGATGTCAGGAGCCAAGGTGTTTGGTTGACGGAAGTGCAGGTTGCTCTGTGTGTCGAGGAAAAGACATTAATGTGAACAAAAGGCCGCAGTCAGCCCTTGCTGATTGCCAGAGAAGGTCTGGCAAATGGGTGGACTATCCCTGTTCTTAATTCCTGATGTTTAGTTGCCATGACTAAACCAAATCGAAACGCTACAGTCAGACAGATAATCCATAACTAGCACGCTGATTTCATAATAAGGGGACAAATGACCGTTTTGATAAGAAGTAAACATTTGGCCATTCTTTTGAGATTTAATGATTATTTTCTGCAACTGTAGGCTGGGAAATGGGTTACGGGACTCCTAAAGACTTCAACATTGTAGTAACTTGATAGATTTGATACTGAGTACAAAATATCACATTATCAATTCAATTGGAATGTGGCCATAATCTATATCTTTGGAAAAATATGTTGAATGTGTTGTGGAAGAATGCAAACTTCAGAAAGGTTAGAAATGGAAAATACGAAGTGGATATGATTCTATAAAGAGGTTTAGGTGGGTCTTTGGATCAAAGTTGGGAAAATATACCTGTGTCGGAGCACGTTGATGAGTTGAATAGAAAAGCAGTGTAATATTTCAATGGATTGATTGCAAAACTGAGGCAGAAGGAATGGGGCACCTGGGTCACCAAAACAAACTTCATGAATGACAAGCTTTTTGGGAGGCAACATAAATGTTGAACTATTTCTAAACCGAATACAATTCGAAGTAGATAAGTTATTTCGAAGTTTTATAGATTAATGATGAGACCACTTTCACTTTAAAAATATATCTCCTTGTTATTGAACCTTTGAGTAATCGGAATAGATGCTCTTTGTTCCCCCTGTCTATGCCCCTCGTGCTCTTGAACAGGAAGCTGTCTCAACCTCCTCAGTTTCAAAATCAAATCGAGCTTCTACTCAGTTTGAGCACTCTCTTGTCTTGTTACTTCTCAAAAACATCAGCTCGCATTTATCTGTGTTCAATTTAATCAGGCATTGATGTGGCCACCCAAAAAAAACAGTTTATACCCTCCTCTAACTGAGCACTTGCCCCCTCACAGTGAGCCACATAGCGAATCTTTGTGTCAACCATACCATTGTATATCAATACACCCAAACTCTATCTGCCACGTTCACTTCATCATCATTTATGAAGCTCATAAATAAGCCTTGATTTTCTTCCCGTGGTTCAGATGTTATTCACAGAAGAAGAATTGAGAATTCATGTTTCTTGTTCTTTATATGTTGGTGAATTTACAGCGTGATGCAGTGGAGGTCTTTTTCTGAGGGAGCCACAAATTCTATATTGGACATGGAGTTGAATTCCCTTTTTATACTTTGCCCTTCTGTACGCTTTATTCATATGGCTTGTGTGCAATTAATATTATACTAGGTTTAGGTGCCTTGCACTGCAACATTTGAAATTTACGTGAACCTGAATATAGTTCTTTGTAACATTCCTGCAATAGTTAGAGCTGACGGAATTTTTCGTGAGCGGGAATGCACATAGACTTATAAGTTTGTTTGAAGAGCTATAATTACAAGGATAAAGATTCTGTTAAATTTTACATTAAAGATACAGGATAAGAGATCAATCGATATCGTCAAGTCTACCTTGAATTGGAAGCAAATTATGAGAATATACGCCCACTGTTGTCCATATTGTATAAGAAGATGTATTAAAAGTATTCTGAGACCATTATGGATCTTACAGCAGCTTCTCAGATAGCAGGCATAGTTAAAGATTTATTATAGTCGTATTTATTACAATTAATATAGTCATTGTAGTTTATTAATATAAGATTATTTTTCCATGTTGTTTTATTAACATGCAGAAACAGAACAGAAAAAGCCATTCAAACAAAAAAAATTGATATTTGTTTTCAAACAATTTGTTTTTTATCGAGCTTTCTAAGAGTGGTCTACAATGAATTTAGAAAAGTCTGCACGATATATATTTTTAAAGATTTATTTTTCTTGACCCTGCAAAAGCTTTTAGTTTCGAAAAACCAATCAATTTTTTACGTAAAAAGCTGTGCTTTAATTATGGAGCGTCCTACATGTGTTCAGCACTGTAGAAAATACTTTTCTTTGTGTTATTTACCGAAGAGGAATCTTCTTCATTATTTAATTCACAAAATGCCAGATTTTGTTTAATTTTATACGTTTGATGTATACACATACATGTATTCATATTTTTCCATTTGAACATTATACTCTGTAGGTAATGAAAGCCAACAAGTCGTGTTATGCCTTTATGCATAACTTTATGAAGGCTATATCTAGGGAGGGTAGTCTAGAATATTTTTAAAAATGTATTATCCAGCAAAATCAGTCGGATTGATGGGTGACTGTCATGAAAGATAAAAAAGTAGTTCAAAAGTCTCAGGTGGATATTTCTAAATCAAACAAATGTTCAATTCTTGGAACTGTTGAAAGGGTTAGAGTCTCCGTCGGAAATGGAAGAGTGGTCAGTTCTTGGGTACTGGGAATGCTTCTTATATTAGTCAGCATTTGACAATATTTAGTATAGTTATTGCTACAGGCACTCTCCCGTCAGACCCATAACTAGGAGAGTCTGTGGCAGTGAGGTTAGACTCAGGCTGGTATGTGACTTCTCTAGTGCGAAGATTAAGAACTGAACATTTTGAAACATTTCAAGCATGTTGTAAAAGGTGAGATTGAGAAGCCGTAAATTATTGTAATGTTGTTAGGGAATGGCATTTCCAGGGAAAGGGTTAAAGCAGTACAGACTGAATTTAAAAGGTGAGGCAGAAGATTAAAAAATAAACACTAGAAATAGCAAATTCTGTTGTATTCTGAATGCTAAACTCAACTGGGATAGCAAAACAAAAGGTTAAAGGAGAAAAAATCAATGGCTGAAGAGCTGGTGTGTTGTTCAGAGATTTAAGTTTTTGGGAAATTGGAATGTGTTTTGGATACAAAATATCTGTTCACAAAGTACTGGTCTAATCCAAATCGAAAGGCAGGGAGATTTGCTCACTCGATGTAGGGAGACATTATATTGTTTGAGATGGGAAGTGGGGGTATCCTAAGTAGCAGTGTAAATGGTAGGATGGATGGAAAAGGTTATGAATGTGATGAGAGCACACCAGTTAGAAAAGAAAGATGAGAGAGTCAGAATATACAATAATTCTGAATAGTATTCATTTCAATGTGTTAGGTCTTACTTGGAAAGCTGATGAACTCAGCATGTTTATGAACATGCGATTGCGACATCCTGGCTGCTCCAGAAACTTGGTTGAGAGATGCTCAAGACGAGCAATTCAACATCCATTGTTAGGTGCTGTAGCAAGGGTAGAAAATGAGATATGGGGTTGGATCCTTGCATTTTTGATGAAGAAATAAATTAACTGTAACTAAGAAAGGTAATTCTGAAACAAATCATTCAGTGAAAATATGTCGGTAGAAATTAAAAATAAGGAAAGATAATTTTAATGGGACATAGAACATAGAACATAGAACATAGAACAATACAGCACAGAACAGGCCCTTCGGCCCACGATGTTGTGCCGAACTTCTATCCTAGATTAAGCACCCATCCATGTACCTATCCAAATGCCGCTTAAAGGTCGCCAATGAATCTGACTCTACCACTCCCACGGGCAGCGCATTCCATGCCCCCACCACTCTCTGGGTGAAGAACCCACCCCTGACATCTCCCCTATACCATCCACCCTTCACCTTAAATTTATGTCCCCTTGTAACACTCTGTTGTACCCGGGGAAAAAGTTTCTGACTGTCTACTCTATCTATTCCTCTGATCATCTTATAAACCTCTATCAAGTCACCCCTCATCCTTCGCCGTTCCAACGAGAAAAGGCCGAGAACTCTCAACCTATCCTCGTATGACCTACTCTCCATTCCAGGCAACATCCTGGTAAATCTTCTCTGCACCCTCTCCAAAGCTTCCACATCTTTCCTAAAGTGAGGCGACCAGAACTGCACACAGTACTCCAAATGTGGCCTAACCAAAGTCCTGTACAGCTGCAACATCACCTCACGACTCTTGAATTCAATCCCTCTGCTAATGAACGATAATACTCCATAGGCCTTCTTACAAACTCTATCCACCTGAGTGGCAACCTTCAAAGATCTATGTACATAGACCCCAAGATCCCTCTGTTCCTCCACCTGACCAAGAACCCTACCATTAACCCTGTATTCCGCATTCTTATTTGTTCTTCCAAAATGGACAACTTCACACTTGGCAGGGTTGAACTCCATCTGCCACTCCTCAGCCCAGCTCTGCATCATATCTAAGTCCTTCTGCAGCCGACAACAGCCCTCCTCACTGTCCACAACTCCACCTATCTTTGTATCATCTGCAAATTTACTGACCCACCCTTCGACTCCCTCATCTAAGTCATTAATAAAAATTACAAACAGCAGAGGACCCAGAACTGATCCCTGCGGAACTCCACTTGTAACTGGACTCCATGCTGAATATTTACCATCTACCACCACTCTCTGACTTCCACCGGTTAGCCAGTTTTCTATCCAATTGGCCAAATTTCCCTCTATCCCATGCCTCCTGACTTTCCGCATAAGCCTACCATGGGGAACCTTATCAAATGCCTTACTAAAATCCATGTACACTACATCCACTGCTCTACCCTCATCCACATGCTTGGTCACCTCCTCGAAGAATTCAATAAGACTTGTAAGGCAAGACCTACCCTTCACAAATCCGTGCTGGCTGTCCCTAATCAAGCAGTGCCGTTCCAGATACTCGTAAATCCTATCCCTCAGTACCCTTTCCATTACTTTGCCTACCACAGAAGTAAGACTAACTGGCCTGTAATTCCCGGGGTTATCCCTATTCCCTTTTTTGAACAGGGGCACAACATTCGCTACTCTCCAGTCCCCTGGTACCACCCCCGTTGCCAGTGAAGACGAGAAGATCATTGCCAACGGTACTGCAATTTCCTCTCTTGCTTCCCACATAATCCTAGGATATATCCCGTCAGGCCCGGGGGACTTGTCTATCCTCAAGTTGTTCAAAATGTCCAACACATCTTCCTTCCTAACAGATATCTCTTCTAGCTTATCAGTCCGTTTCACACTCTCCTCTTCAACAATACAGTCCCTCTCGTTCGTAAATACTGAAGAGAAGTACTTGTTCAAGACCTCTCCTATCTCTTCCGACTCAATACACAGTCTCCCACCACTGTCCTTGATCGGACCTACCCTCGTTCTCGTCATTCTCAGGTTTCTCACATACGCATAGAATGCCTTGGGGTTATCCTTGATCCTATCCGCCAGGGATTTTTCATGCCCTCTCTTAGCTCTCCTAATCCCTTTCTTCAGGTCCCTTCTGGCTATCCTGTATCCCTCCACTGCTCTGTCTGAACCTTGTTTCCTCAACCTTATGTAAGCCTCCTTCTTCCTCTTTACTAGACATTCAACCTCCCTCGTCAACCAAGGCTCCCTCACACGACCATTTCTTTCCTGCCTGATCGGTACATACATATCAAGGACACGTCGTATCTGCTCCTTGAGAAAGTCCCACATTTCCACCACATCCTTCCCTGACAGCCTATGCTCCCAACGTATGCTCCTCAAATCCTGTCTTACAGCATCGTAATTTCCCTTCCCCCAATTGTAAAAACTTCCTTGTTGTGTGCACCTATCCCTCTCCATAACCAAGGTGAAAGTGACAGAATTGTGGTCGCCATCACCAAAATGTTCACCCACTAACAAGCCCACCACTTGTCCCGGTTCGTTACCGAGTACCAAATCCAATATGGCCTCCCCTCTGGTTGGACAATCTACATACTGCGTTAGAAAAGCTTCCTGGACACACTGCACAAACACCGCCCCATCCAATCTACTTGATCTAAAGAGCTTCCAATCAATATTTGGGAAGTTGAAGTCGCCCATGACTACGACCCTGTGGCTTCTGCACCTTTCCAAAATCTGTTTCCCAATCTGTTTCTCCACATCTTTGCTGCTATTGGGGGGCCTATAATAAACACCCAACAAGGTGACTGCACCTTTCCTATTTCTGACTTCAGCCCATACTACCTCCAGAGGCAGATCTCCCTCAAACTTCCTTTCTGCAGCCGTTATACCATTTCTAATTAGCAATGCCACCCCCCCTCCTTTTTTACCACCCTCCCTAATCTTACTGAAACATCTGTAACCAGGAACCTCCAACAGCCATTCCTGTCCCTCATCTATCCATGTTTCCGTGATGGCTACAACATCGTAGTCCCAGGTACCGATCCATGCCTTAAGTTCACCCACCTTATTTCTGATACTCCTTGCATTGAAGTATACGCACTTGAGCCCATCTCTGTGTCCGTAAGTAGTCCCTGTCAGTGCTACCTTCTCCACAGCCTCCCTACAGTCTTGGACATCCTGACACACAGCTAGCTTACTTGCTGGACTACAAGTCCGGATCCCATCCCCCTGCCAAATTAGTTTAAACCCCCCCGAAGAGTGCTAGCAAACCTACCCCCCAGGATATTGGTGCCCTTCTGGTTCAGGTGCAACCCGTCCTGTTTATACAGGTCCCACCTTCCCCAGAATGCAGTCCAATTGTCCAAATATCTGAAGCCCTCCCTCCTACACCATCCTTGCAGCCACGTGTTCAACTGCACTCTCTCCCTATTCTTTGCCTCTCTGTCACGTGGCACCGGCAACAACCCAGAGATGACGACTCTGTCTGTCCTAGCTTTTACTATATGCTGCCCAATGTCAAGAAAGAAATTGGGAAACAAATTATATCAGGATTTCTCAGATATTTGTAAGCATAATAATATTGGAATAACGTGCAATTTTAATATTTCAAACATTGACTTGGACTACTATAGTGTTGAAGGTTTGGTTGGTGAAGAATTTGTAAAAGAATTTCTTTGCAATCAATGCGTGCTTGTCCCTACGAGAGACGGAGCAAATTTAGAACTTCCTTTGTGCAATAGACAGGTTAGGTGATTGAAGTAAATGTGGGTGAACAATTTTAATGGTATGAGACAAAGACTTTCAACTTTTGGTTGGAGTAGACAGTTCACAATCTGACAAGTAGATGGTGTTCAACAGTGTACCGACAAGTGTTTAGAGGGGATAGATTTCCTAGTAGACTGAAGGGTGAGTCTGGCAAATTAAGGAATAATTGATGAATAAAGTTAGTGAGCTTCTACTCAAACACAAGAGAATCTTATTCTGGATATAGACAATTTGTTTCAATTAAATCTCTTCATCAATATAAAGAGTTTGGTCCATTCATAAGAAGGAAATCAGGAAGGCAAAAAGTGGATATAGGATAACATTGATAGATAGGGCTAAGTATTATCCAAAGTGATTCGACAACTCATTGAAGAGCAATACAGCACCGAAGGAGAGGGTAAGATCTCTTAAAGATCAAGGAGGACATCTTTGTGTTGAACACCAGGAGACGATGAACAAATCTTCCTTTTCCGTTGCATCAGACAGTGTCAAACACACCCTATTGACTGTACTTCGCATTTATCCAGATTGAACTTGAAATTGCATTTGTCAGATCATTGACCCTTTTGATCAAGAGCATTTTGCAATCTTCGAAAATCTTCTTCACTGGCAAATGTGCCAACAATTTTGGTGTTATCGGCAAACTCACTTACCTCTCTTCTATATTCTCATCCAAATCATTTATTTGATAACCCTGGAAAAATGTCTATGGAGCACTTCTGGTCACAGACCTCCAGACCAAAAAGCAATACTCCAGCGTAACTCTCTGTCTCCTGCCTATACGCCAATTGAAAATGCTGGAGAGAAACTCGGCAGTTCTGACAGCATCGGAGCAGAGCGGAATGGAACGAACTTTTCGGAGTCCAATATGACTTGTTCAGAACAGGTTCATATCAGGCTCAATATGTTAACATTGTTTTTCTTTCTTCAGATCTTGCCTCACCTGTTGAATGTCTTCACTATTTTGAGCGTGTTTATCAAATTTCCATTATCTCTAATATTTTGCCTTTCATGACGGGGCTAGATGTTGGACCTGGTTATATTTGGACAATATGCTCCATTCCTGTTGCCATCACATGCACTGGTGACATTTGTGTTACACTGGAGTCTGTTTCTTCTTTAAATTCAAAAAAAATATCTTTTTCCCAATATCTTTTTCAATACGTGAATCTCAGCAAATACATTTTGATTTAAGATGCATTTTAGAGACAGCTAAACTTTGTCAAACAACATGAATGGACTATTGATGATGAAGTCGTCTTATGTCCTTTCTGAATAGGCTTGTCCACTAAGGCTCTGAAAACTTTAAATACTTTTTTTCAGAATAATTGCAGCAAAGATGTTGGTCACAAAGCCCATCATCTGTGTACCAGATCAGAAAGAGCTATATTCCAATGGTTACTGTGTTGTAACTCCTTGTACCCCTACACATTTTCTTATCTGTGTCTCTTTTTGATTCTGAATATCCTGTCCAGATGTAAACAAACCTATCAACTTGTATCACCTGTCATTAAACAGTCTGTGTAAAACACAATTCCCTGAATGACCTTTAAAATTGCCCTGTTCAATCCACATTGCCTCTCAGAATCCATCTCCCAAATGTCATCTGTTCCTTTGGTCTACATTTCAATTCATTCTGTTTATCTGAACGAGTGATAATTGAATATTCGTGACTGCGAGATATTACTATTCTCCCCTCAAGTCTCCAGAGGCACTGGCATCGCTATTTTCTGTGTCCTAGACAATGTCATATTCATTCTATTACTGAGTCATTAATCAATGGATTTTAATGAACCAGGTTATCGTCTACATCACATTTGGCTTTGGACTGAAGTCAAATAAATGGAAGTCTCACTGCTTTAAAGCCAATAAATCGTATTAACATATTTGAAATTCATATAAAAAATTGATGAAGCGTATTGTGTGTTGAAGATACATAATTTCCTTATTAAAACAACGAGAGGAATGTCCAGATAAATCCATACTTCCTTTGTCACTTCAAGAGAAATATGCCCACTCGTAATCTGTTGATAGGCGCCTGTTCTGAGAAGAGATCAGCACAGTAAGAACATCTTGATTGTGCTATTTTTGGGGTGAGGGAGGGTTCAGACGTGTTACAGCATTATACATGGACGACACAGTGCAATAATCTAGCCTGCGAAAAGAAAACATGCATCATTCCCCCTTACAATTAAATTCACAAGATAATTGACGATGGGAGATGAGACCAATCGCCAGAGATGTCAACATCCAATCCAATCCAGTTATTAGTGTGAACTGAAAGTTCATGCTGGAAGGAGTTTGTTCGGTAACTGTGATTAACATCAGTCTCCATGGATTCTAATTGTGTCACTGGAGATTTTCCTTCTCTTATTAATAAGTAGTTTCTTGCAATGTGTTATCCGATTGTCGCAGCAGATGCATCACCTCCAAAACTAACAGGGATCAGCAGCCGCAGAGACAAGTGGAAAAATATTCAAAATCTGAGAATATTAGAGTGGAACTTCACAACAATGGACAGGGGTTTATTCTTCGGTCTTTCCTGGATTTCTGCGCCTTGGGCAACATTGCCATGGCGAATATACTCTTTACTGCTGATTATTCAGGCGGGCTACTATCCCATCCTCGCTATTGTTGGTGTTCCTGGTAAGTCTCTCTGTCGCTATCCATTTATTAATCCAATAAACCATGGTGAACTTCATTGCTATTTCTATTGCATTTGTAAAGAAGGGACTATTGATTTCAGTTTCAACTACAAACTCATTCATTACGTGCATATTTAAGACCTCCACCTCAGCCAGACAAACATCTGACAACAAAAATGTTCACAATCCCGAGATCGCTTTTTGCCCTGAATTGGTTTATGTCTCGATACTACTTCCATTGCCAAACCTCTCTACTACCGGATTCGTAATTTCCCCAGTCTCGACCACTGTGTCCGTGTTGTTGCAAAATAAACGCCTATCTATGCCTTGGTAAAATTCAGACTTTACGGTTCCAACTCTCTTCTAAGCACTTTTTCAATTGCAAATATTTCGATCACTATCCTTATTCTTGTCTCTAAAGTATTTTCATGATAGGGGCACTGTGTCAAAGTAATAATGTTTCCGGAAATATAATGCAGAATCATTCAAACCATTTTTAAACTTATACGAAAGGCATGCATCACGTGCAACCACAGATGATGTCAGAACTTAAATTCAATTGACAGGAAATGGAAATAAAATTGAATTTCTCCAATGGCAACGATAACACTAACAGCATATAAATTTTTCTAATCTAACATTATTCCCTGGTCCGGATTAAGAGTGATTTCAGGACAACAGCAATATGCTTTCCTCTGTGCTACCTTAAGGAGTGGCCTCAATAATGTGCGTTTCGTGAGCACAACGAACGAATATCCTTGCCAGGCGTCCTATGTAATGACAAAATCAAAGTTTAAGTAAAACAAATAATGATGCTAGAGATCAAAAATAAAAAGCACGAGGAAGTGCCAGAGAAACCGAGGAATTTAGGCAACATCCGCTCGAGGGAGAAACATAATTGGCATTTCGAGTCGTCTGTCCAGACGTGAGAACTGGACACAGCTGGGGAATAGTGAGATTGATGCTGTTGACAGGAATGTCTATTGCGGAGGGAAGAAGAGTTGAGTTGAACAGATAGAGAAAGAGAAAGATAGAAAAAAACAAACAAGATGACTGTTAATGATCAGGTGGAATGGAAATAGAAAACAAAATTATTGTTATTTATTTTTCTCTTGTTCCCATATTCCTGAATATTATGTCGGGTATACATCAAAGTTCCTGTTTAAATGGAATTATGTACCTTTATCTTTCTTCCCTGAGTGTGATGATCTTCTTTTCTTCCTTCATGGGATTCTGAGCCAGCACTTAATTCCCTTTCCACATTGTCCTTGAGAAGGTGTTGTTGAGTTGCCTTCCCGACCCACTGCAGTCCGTGGGCTGTCAGTAGTCAGTGCTTAGGTCTGTCTGGTTTCATTTCTTTGAGACTTTGTAGTGACTGATATAACTGAGTGGCCGGCTTGGCCATTTCAAAGGGCAAGCGAGTGTCAAACACATTGCTGTGGCTCTGGAGTCAATTGTAAGTTCTACCAGGTGAAGATGGCAGTTTCTTCCCGTGAAAGACAGAAGAATGCGGGCCAGGAAGGATTTTCTGACAATCCAAAACTTTTTCGTAGTTTTATTCGATTCTTAATTCATTATACATTGTTGAACTTAAATTCCAAAATCTGTCATGGTGGGATTCGAATCCAGGCTCGCCGTTATTACTTAGATATCGGGATTATTACCGCAGGGCCATCGTCTCCACGACGTCCCCCTGCATGTCTACTGGCAATACTGGCGTTGCTGTTAGTGAGGCTGTGCTTGAAATATAGCTGTTCACAAGCAAAGAAATGACAGCAAAACGTACCATACTTCTTAATATATAAATATAATATAGATAGATAGATAGATAGATAGATAGATAGATAGATAGATAGATAGATAGATAGATAGATAGATATATTAGAAGGTGAGATGGTGGGAAATGCTCTTGGAGAAATGGAACTGGATTTCCTTGGTCATGATTCACGGACAGAAGCAATCAGCACAGTAAATTGCATGCTGTGTTTCATTGCAAAATGATTCAAGTAGAGGAGTGGTAGAATGTTCCTGCAGTGGTAGAATGTTGTTGAGACAGTACTTGGGGCACTGTTTACATCACTTCTGTCTTTGATAAGGAATGATCTCCTTTCCAATAGAGAGACAATGTCAAGGAGTTTCACTGAACTAATCCCTTTCGTGATGGTAGCATGAGGAGCGTGTGAAGGAAATGAGTGTTTAATCCGTATTGCTAAAAAGACTAAAAGGCATTAAAACTTGAGCGTTATAGACCAACATTCATTATTTCCAAAAGAAAAGATTGATAGCATCAAATATAACATGTGTTTTCCCTTTTTACATGTTTTCACATTTAGACAAATATATAGATAGGAAACATTTAGAATGGCATGGGCTAAGGGCAGGGAAATGGGATTAGAGTGGATGAACATTTTGGTCTGCATGGTCCAGACTGGGATGAAGGGACTGTCTCTGTAAGAATCTGTGACTCTATGATAGTTTACTTATCTCTGTGGAGTCCACTAGTTTGTTGAGACAGAGCTCCATGCTCTGAATGAACTTTCACCGCCTCAATGTGTGTGACCCTGTGCTGAATATCACGATGTTTAAAACTTGACAGCAGCCACGCTCTGAAATAGTTAGATATTCCCACCAACTTCTGTGTCTCACTCCAAAGGGAGACAGGTTGATGTTCCAGTGAATACCATACGACATGGGAGCAACACAATGCCCATCTGCTCAATGAGACTGCTTTTCCTTTCAATCAAAATATTTTTATTGTTATAGTCCTCTATTCCATTTTGTCTGCGATTTCCCTGTTACGCTTGTTTAAAAGACTGTCTATCTCAGCCTTCAAGACATTTAATGATGCAGCGGAAAGAGCCTTCAGAATTGTCTACAACTGTCCCCCTACTAATAATGTGAGATTTGATGGTTTTTAATGCCTTTGTCTTATTTCTAACTCTCTTTGTGAAAGTTGAACGTATATTAGATTTTATACTGTCCTATCGCAACTCTCTATGGGCAGAGGCAAAACAAAATTAAACCATGTTTTTGCAAGGTTTGTGAAGGTTTATAACTCAGGTTGAGGTTTAGGGTGTAGGTTTGCTCGCTAAGAAACCATGTTTCAGAGCCTGTAAACCTCTCCCTCGTCTTCCACACCAGCCTAAGATACAGCTCATCCGGATTTGGGAATTGCCCACTGTTTCTCCAGCATGAATTTACAATTCGTCCTCAACTTCTCTGTCAATCTGCTCAAGGATTACACGGTCCCTCTCCCTTAATCCCGGAACTGCTTCTCCAAAGTGAAAATCGATATGTAGTACGTCTTTAACATAATCTCTAGTCCGTGCACAGATTGCCTTCTGGGTTTGGAGCACTCAGCATGCTTTCCCTTGTTATCCTCTTTCCCTTAATAAACCGACAACATATAGTTGTATTCTTGCTAATCTTTTATCACATTCCTTTTCGCTCTTTTACTTATTTTTTTAACTTTATTCCTACACATTCTATACTCTGAAAGGGACGCAATTGACCTGCTCACTCTATACCTGCTTTAAGCTTCTCTTTCCTTTTTAATTCAGTTCCGAATAATTGTGGACATCCAAGGTTCTCTGGACTTGTTTTCCTAAATATCATCTTCGGCATATCATGTTGGGCTGACACTCTCATCATTTCCATTTTGATCATGTGATCCCATCCACGATGTTTGCAACAGTTTACCGAGAAGGAACTGTACTTTGGTGAGATACTATCTAAATTTTAATAAAATCTGCCTCCCCAATCCAAAACATTTTATTTTTCAAACCTTTGTTTTTGTCTTTTCTTTACCAAAATTAAAATGAATGAGTCACTGACACTGGACCAAAAATGGTCCCCCAATACTGCCTGGCTTCATTCGCCACAAAGAGGGCATAGCTTTCCATCGCCCCTTGTTGTATCTTCGACATGTTAATAAAAGAAGCTGTTTGGAATACATTTCAAACTCTCTGTCCCTTCTTAGGAAGTCATCACTACCCCAATAAATGTCTAATTGAACTACCTGAATATAATTATCCTATTTTTGCACACCTTTGTAAATGGCTTATATGTGTGCTCCTGTATTTTCTTGTATCTCGAGTTCGATAATATATCCAGAGCAGTGTGTCTGTCACTGTATTGATCCTACGCTCCACCCATAAAGCCTCATTTTGTGACCCTTCCCAGACATCTTCCGTTCTTACTACAGTCACTTACTCCATAATTAATAAAACAACACCATGTTCTCTTTTATACCCTCTCATGTCCTGCCAATTGCTCCTGCACCACAGAATATAGAGTTGTTAGTCCTGACGTCCCTCAACCACATCTCTGTGATGGCAATAATGTCACAGTTTGACATGTAAACTCATTCCCTTACCACATCTGCCTGCCCAATAATACTCCCGGCATTAAGGTGAAGGGCATCTAGCACACCGAATCTCTGTACCTCGGAGTTCAACACGCATTCCCTGTTTGTAATCAGGATGTTCAATCCGTGAACCAAAACTGTAATCTAAGACTAAATGAAAATTTGTTGAATTCTAATTTCTTTTTTTAAAGCAACGTGTTCATCAAATGCAACGTTCTAGAACTGAGCTATTACCTCAATATACCATAAATTTCCGGTGATTAATTCTCCACCCAGCATGCAGCAGCGACAATCAAAAGTACGTAGAAACACTATAGCCTGGAAACAGGTACTTTGACCCAGAGAGTCCACAACAACCCTCCGAAGAGTAAGCCAGCCTGGCCCACTCCCTTACTTCTCTATATTTTCCCTGACTAATGTACCCAATATACTGGCAATTTTAACATGGTCAATCCACCTAACCTGCAGATCTTTCCATTGTACGAGGAAACCCTCGCAGACACAGGGAGAATATACAAATTCCAAACATTTATCCGAGGCTGAAATTCGGAGCCGGCTCCCATGGGCTAACTACTGAGCCACTGTGCCAAACACCACTAATGGAGGAGAAAGTGAGGACTGCAAATGCTGGAGATCAGACCCGAAATGTGTGGTGCTGGAAGAGCACAGCTGGTGAGGCAGTACCTGAGGAACAAGAGAATCCATGATTCAAGCATAAAGCTTTCAACAGGAATGCGGCTGGTCCCCCAAGGGGGCTGTGACATACATTAGAGGGGTGTGGGAGGCAGGAATGAGATACATAGTTGATGGTGGTGTTGAAGAAAATAGGTCGGAGAGGTGGGTGGTTGATATGAGGAAGGTTCCTTCTGCGCCTTGGACAGAGGTAAGTGTGGAGGTGTGGGCACAGGTTTTGAACATCTTGCGTTGGCATGGGAAGGTGCTGGGAATGGAGAATGGTTTAATGGGGTTATGTCGACCTGACAAGAGAGGCGCAGAGAGAATGGTTTCTGCAGAACGCAGATAGGATTGGGGAGGGGAATATAGCTCTGTTGGTGGGGTCGGTTTGTAGCTGGTGGAAATGGCGGAGGCAGAGGTTGTTCGGGTGGAATGTGTAGACAAGCTGTTATTGTCCTTGTGATTTGACGGGTGGTGTTCAAGCATGGATGTGCAGTAAATGGTAGAGATACGCTGAAAGGCACAATCGACTGCGGAGGAGGGGCAGTTGCTGTCTTTGAGGAAGCTCAAAGCTGCACAGCTACCATTTCCCACCTTGTCATCCGCAATATCAATGATTGTATTGGGAATGCCCCGTGCTCCCACGAGGATATTGAACAGTTCATTAACTTCACTAACACCTTTCACCCGAACTTGAGTTCATCAAGACCATCTTGGACACCTCCCTCCCCTTCCCAGCCCTCTTAATCTCCATCTCCAGCGACCGAATTTTCATGGACTACAAACACCAATTCCCACAACCACCTGGACTACATCTTCTCACATCCTGCTTCCTGTTAAAACTCTATCCCTAATTCCCAATTCCACAGCCTCTGCCGCACCTGCTCCCAGAAGGACTAATTCCACCACAGGACATTCCAGATGACCTCTTTCTTTAAAGTCTGCAAGTTACCATCCCACATGGTCGATGATCCACTTCTGCGCAATTCTTCAATGTCCCGTACCTCTGCGCTTGAACTCCAGCACCCCAATCGCAACAAAGATAAAACCCCACTGGTACTCATTTTCCACCCCACAAAACTTTGGAGTCAATACAAAGTCTTCCACCACTTCTGCCACTTACAAACGGACCCCACTACTCGGCCTTTTATGTTTAAATAATATTTGCGTTTCTTTGAATTTTCCTTAATTTTTAATATATCTCCACTTTGCATTACTTAATTGAACATCATTATATTTCTGGGCCTTACTCTCCTTCCCCAACTCTATCTATGTTCCAGAGAGACTACACCTTCTGCGACTCCCTTGTTAGGTCCACACCACCGATCAAGCCACCCTCCATTCCCGACACCTTCGCCGGCCAATGCAGGAAGTGCAAAGCTTGCGCCCAGAAACATGGGTGGCACGGTGGCACAGTGGTTAGCACTGCTGCCTCACAACGCCAGAGACCCGGGTTCAATTTCCACCTCAGGCGACTGTCTGTGTGGAGTTTGCACATTCTCCCCATGTCTTTGTGAGTTTCCTCCCACAGGCCAAAGATGTGCAGGTTAGGTGGATTGGCCATGCTAAATTGCCGTAGTGTTAGGTAAGGGGTAAATGTAGGGGCATGGGTGGGTTGCGCTTCGGCGGGTCGGTGTGGACTTGTTGTGCTGAAGGGCCTGTTTCCACGCTGCAATGTAATCCAATCTAATCTAACCTGCATCCAAGCCACCAAATGATCTTTCCACATCCGACAGAGATTTAGCTGTAGTTCCACACACGTCATTAAGAGTGCCTGTTGCTCCCAGTGTGGTCTCCTCTACCCTGGAAAGACCGGACGCCAATTTGTAGAACATTTCAGAGAACACCTGGGGGACATAAACATAAAATAGTCGCACCGCTCCGTAACCGAACACTTTAAACCCCACCTTGCCTTCCGCCAAGGACATGCAAGTCCTGTGCCTGCTTCACCTCAAAACCCTAACGGTGCAATGCCTGGAGGAAAAATGCCTCAACGTCCGCCTTGGGGCTCTCCTGCAACACGGGATAATTGCAGGTTTCACCAGATTCCTCATTTCCAAACTTCCATCTCCTCAATGCCCTCTTGAAATGCTCAGCTTCCTTCTTACCTATGCACTTCAACCTCCTCTCCGACCTATCACATTCACACCCACATTCATCAACCTATCGTATTCCCAACAACCTTAGCCCAGCCCCACACCCCTCCCATTTATCTCTCAGCCCCCATGGGTCTCATGCCTCATTCCTGATGAAGGGCTTATGCTCAAAATGTCGATTCTCTTGTTCTTCAGATTCTGCCTCACCGGCTAAGCTTTTCCAGCACAGCACACTTTGACTCACCCCTCAGTAATAGAGAATGTGAGCCTTGAGACTTGACACAAAACAAGTCTAGCTGAGGTAGCTAGACTAAGATCTCCCAAAGACAGGTCCTGGGACTGAAAAGGTTGATGTCCACCAACCACGAACATCATCCTTTGGGCACTGGATGACCACAAACAGTGGAGAGATTGCGCCTGATTCCGATTAAATTTAATTTTGTCAGCGTTCCTTCATACCATCCTGAGTCAATTTTTTGCCTTGATATCGCAGTTTGTCACTCTTCCCTGAGACCTTGTATTCACCTCCTTTGAATATATCAATAGATTATGGTGTATGTTTGGTAGCGTTTTCTTCCCACAGAGGGTAGTGATTGTCAGGAATTATCTGGTCGAGAGAGCTCGGAGAGTTCTACCACGAAAAATATTTATAGAGGAGATCTATGGATTTTTTTTTGGCCCTGTTATGGAGTTGCAGGGTGTGAAGAATTGAGAACTAAAGCGCAGTTGATCTCAACCGTAGATCATCCATGATCTTATACGATTACACGGCATGCTTTACTGTCCGAATTACCTTATTCAGTTCCTTATGTTCTCATATTGTGTAATTAGAAAGTTAATGATTGCAATATTCGTGAAAGTTCTGTTACTGAATGTTGCAGTCCGAGAGAGCAAAACATTTTGTGAATCATCTCTGGGTGATGTATGGGGGCTGTGTTCACAGTGAATCTGTGTCTATAACATGATCAACGAATGAAGCACCAGTTGCAGAGAGGAGACACACTCTGCAAAGAGACGAGAAGCATCTTTTGAACCGAGCCTGGATTTGAAACCACATTTTAAAACCCACAAAAGGCCGTGCATTGCAGTCTTGCGGGACTGAATGATATCCTGTGTTACTGTATACCAGGTATTTTGAGGAAGTGGCCTTCATCTGCTCCTGTGAAGGCGTTTTGAGAGGCTCAACAAAACAGAGTAACAATTGATGAGGAACAGGAGTGGGTCATTAGCTACTTTCTCACTGTTCTACCAGGCACAACTTTCGTGACTGATCTGGTTGTGGTCTCAGCAGGACGTTTCTGTAGGCATAAGTTTTCCTTCATTCAATTGCCTGCCAACTATTTTACAGACACAATATTGAATAAACGCAAACACCCAGTCACCACAAAGTTCTGGAGAATTCCCACCTGAACAGCCGTTTCAGAATTTTTCATTCGTGTTCCCACCAGTGTAGCCGGTCCCTGATGCCTTTTACAGCCCATGCTTCCACTGGTTACAACAAATTTCAAAGTTTAGTGAGAAGGCCAATGACATATGTGCCAAGTTTGGTCATTTTCGCGGAGAATGTGAGATACACAAAAACACGCACACATGTGCACACACGTACACAGACATCATAAGAGAAAATAGAAAAAACAACAGCTTTCTAGAGTTTTATATTCGTTGCACTCATAACAAATGAAAAAAGGAGAGTATCACAAATGTTATTCTGTAACGTGAAGTTATTTTGCTCAGACAAATTGCTGGCAATGTATTTTTTTAACCCAGAACAGTTGGAATTGGCCGAATTCCCTTTGCTTCATATAGAGTAAAGTTGCCAATTAATCTTTCATGTGGAATCTTCACGAGTGGTGAAGATAATTCATGGTTTTTCTGTTGTCAGGCGGAAGAAAGTAGGAGCGAAAGAGAGCAATAGGCTTCCCCTTCTTAGGGAGGCAACATTTTTCTCTTTCTGTGTATTGAAACATGCAATAATGTCAACTGAACAACAAAATGGGCCATGCGCGCTCTTTGTGAACATTCTCTGGAATGGATGATAATGGACCGTACGCAGATGCATCATTGCTGTTGTACTACACAATATCTTTCATTGGCAAAAAGAATCCTGCTTTATAATTTGATGACATGTTTTCACTCGTCTGTTTAATGCTTAAAAATCGTTTGATATCATCCTAATATCTGAGTTAAATTCAATGCATCTTATTCTTAAACTTTATTCCATAATTTTAGACTTGCTGACAGGAGAAAGTATGTATCCAGCTTATTATTCTAAATATCGTGCATGCTTCAAAAAGATTTCTTATCTGAGACCTAAACTGATAATGCTTCATTAGAAAAGGTCTTCTTTCCAGAAACGTGTAAACAGAATCTTCTGAAATAATTATATCTTTTCTTTAGTTTATCGGATCACAATTGCACATAATGTGTCAGATGTGCTCTGAGCAATGACTTTGTACGGATACAGAGTCGAAAACACTGATGCCAGAAATGCACAGCAGGTTAGGCAGCATACAAGGAGCAGTACAGTCGACGTTTCGTGCACGTTCCTGATGAAGGCCTTATGCCAGAAACGTCGATTCTCCGGCTCGTCGGATGCTACCTGACCTGCTGGGCTCTTGCAGTGGCACACTTTTCGATTCCGATCTCAAGCATAGGCAGTCTCCCGATACAGATGCATTAAAAGATTCACCTAATTAATCCTGATATCCATTGCCGCAAACAACTTCATTCTTCAAAGTTTGTGAGAAGATTTGTAGCTCGGGTGCTTGTTGTTGTGGTTCTGTTCGCCGAGCTGGGAATTTGTCTTGCAAACGTTTCGTCCCCTGTCTAGGTGACATCCTCAGTGCTTGGGAGCCTCCTGTGAAGCGCTTCTGTGCTGTTTCCTCCGGCATTTATAGTGGCCTGTCTCTGCCGCTTCCGGTTGTCAGTTCGAGCTGTCCACTGTAGTGGCCGGTATATTGGGTCCTATAGCGGCAGAGACAGACCACTATAAATGCCGGAGGAAACAGCACAGAAGCGCTTCACAGGAGGCTCCCAAGCACTGAGGATGTCACCTAGACAGGGGACGAAACGTTTGCAAGACAAATTCCCAGCTCGGCGAACAAAACCACAACAACTTCATTCTCTTTATCTTCCAAATCACTTGTTGTATCTGCAGACTAACTACATATGATTCATGAACCAGGAATATACAAAGCATCTGTATCACAGAATTATGCAATCTCTCTCCATTTAAATTGTTTGCAAATGTGTTATTCATCCTGCCAAAATAGACAACTCATGCTCTTTCTGTCGATGGTTTGCTCACTAACTGCATTTGTCTGGAATCACAATGCAGACTCGCTAAGTGTATTTGACGACATATTGAGTGATCATTTTGGAGCAAGAGCTAATTGAGCTTCAATTCATCCCGTTGCTTCGTCCTGAACTTTGACACGGATTATTGATCATTGATGACACTACAGTGATCGGAGGCACTACACAAGTTACAGCTTTGTAACCTGAAAATAAAGATTTATCTCTGCTCTCTATTTCCTGTCAGTGACAGCTTCCTGTAGAAGCTTGGACTGGGTTGAATGGCCTCCTCCTTTCTTGTGTAATGTACTCAAAGAACCAAATTACTTCATTCGATATTTCTATGTAACTCCTTCAAGTGGCGGAATGTTCTCCTCCCGTCTCATGGTAACGATCCTGACTGGTTGAATGGGGTGGACCATGACCTCTGTAACAGTCTCGAGGGCGGATTGAGGGTAAAAACGCATGGAGGAGGAGCAGCAGTTCAGCATTCCGTTGCACCATTCAGAATGTTCATGGCAGATCCGAGTGTGTCTGACCATCCATCTCCTGTCTGTTCCCAGTAAACGTTGACTCTCCTGCCCAGCAAATATCAGTCGAACTCAGCCTTGAGTATTTTCACTAACCGAGTCTACACTGCTCCCTGAGGATGAGGGCATCACAGACAGCACAACACTAAAGTGAAAGGGATATCCTTCATTCAATGTGAGACCCTTTACCTTACGATTGTGTTGACTGATCATCAAATCGTCACATCGTTTCAGATATAAGGACACAATAATTAAGAATAAACATAAACCATTCAGCCCTCCAAACCTAGCCCATGTTGCCTCTGACTCTTTCCAATCAAATACGTGTCCAGTTAGCCAGTTAGCCACGCTCCTATCCCAGGAAGAGAATACCAGATATTTTGACAACACACGGGATTAAAATAAGGAGATTAATTCAACGATTCGGCCCATCGAGTCTGAAATGCCATTTCAAAATAGCTCAGAGGTTTCTCAACATAATTCTCCTGACTTCTCTCTGTAATGTTTGATAGCCTTATTTGTCAAAAAATTATCTACTCCCGTCTTAAAGACACGAGTGGCTGTGTCTCTGTGTCTGTGCGTGTGCGTGTGTACGTTTGTTCATGTGTTTGTGCGTCTGTATATTTGTGCGTCTCCTTTTGTCCATCTGGTGTATAAGCCTGTGTGTTTCGTGGTGTCTGGGTGGAGTGGGGGAAACGTACTCAGTGGCTCAGAATACAGTGACATTTATACTAATCAAGCGGGAAATGTTATTGTTGCTGTCCTGTATTGCTGGACATTTCTTCAGATCATCGAGGTGGTCCTCCCAGAATGTTTTGGCCAAGCCTGTCATTAAAACTAAACAGACCATGGCCCTCAGATTCTACAAAGCCAGTTTGGGTGGAGATCACAAATAGAAAAGAGAAGCAAACATTAGTAAGTTACATATCTAAATCAAAAATGTTAATCCAAATTTGTGCATATTATGCTCTGGAAACTAGATGTGCAAGAAGAGGGTGCTGCAATAATAATGGATGATCTCAAGTTGCAAGTAAACTACGTTAACTAAGTGACTGCTAATGCTGTGAAAACTAATTTCAATCAGTGTTAATTGAGGCAGGTTGACCGGTGTGTTGTAATCAAACCAGAGAGCAGATTATTTCCCATTTCGTGTTATGTGGTCAGAAGAGCTGTTTAATAACCTTGCCATGAAACAGTTTTTGAGAAATAGTGACAAAAGACTCTTGCATTTTACACAGTATCTGCATACAATATAGAACTCATGAACAGTACGGTCAAACATCATGGAAGCCCAGAGGCTCGAGGGTCAAATAAATTGCAGAGAATAGGGAAAGTACAATACATAATGTCGTGGTAGACAAGCAATAGTTGTTACCTCTAGAAATATTGCAACGTCTGACGGCTTCATATATTTCTCTCAGGTGCAAACAGCAAAAAAAGGAGAGGTTTTGATGGATAACATCAAAACTTAAAGATTGGATTAAATCAAAGGAAGTAGCTTCAAAACAATTCCAGTCCTGAATGAAACCTGCGAATTCTGAGAAATTTACAACACTGAAACGGAGGGCCTTAGAACTGACGAAGAGGACACAAAAGAATAGGAAACACAAAGACTGACAAATTTACCATCTATTTTTCAAAAAAAAAATAAAGGTAAGGTCAATTGTGAAAGAAAAGCAGCAAAAATTATTGTGGATAACGGAGAAATGGCGGAGAAACTAACCAGTCACCTTGCGTCTGTCTTCATTGAGGAAGATCCAGAAAATCTCCCAGAAATATCAAATGATCATCTGAGACTTTTTGCAGTAAAGACATATCAGTAACAGGGTAATACATGAAAATTTAGCTAGATTACGCACTGCAAAATCTGAGGGACAAGGTTTACTTCATTTCAAAATGTCAGGAAAACATAACAATAGATGTATTAATTGCACTGTTGCTGACTGTGTTTTATATTTCCTGAACGTCTGCAGAGGCCGGAAGTAATTATGGATAACTGGAATTTAGTGTTATGAAGTTAAAGGCATGTTTTGAATCTGTGAAGGAGAGTGAAAGCTGAGAGTTTGCAGACACCTGTCATGTGACCGACTAGCAGTCTCAGATTGTACTGGAAAATCGAAATTATGTTACATTTGACTGTTACACATTACCTGAGCTTTTTTGCTGTTTTCACAACAGCTGGAATTTAACCAATCAGTTTAAAATATGCCCCAGCATACTAAAATCCAAACGAATTTGCATTTTATTTTTTCACAACCTTGAACCATTGAGGCAATCAAATATTTGGGATATAAAGAAGTTAGCAATTTGAGAGCCAGAACAAGAGACGAACTGCCATCTTCATCGTGACTATCAGAAAAGGATACCCTCTAACAAAGGTAACTTTCTGATTTGAAACATCTTTGCAGAAAAAAATTGGAAGGTGACCCAGGGTGATCTCAGCCAGAGGAATACAGACACAGGAGACAACAACTTCTGCCCGGTTTTGAAATTTTTAATAGGAGATTTTATTGGTGCAATATTGTTATAGAGTGGAGGGTAGATGACAAACCTTTAAGAGAAAGCAGGCTTACAGTTGTAAACAGCTTTTCTGGCTACCTTATAACCCTGAAGCGCCCTAACTGAGCCTTCACATCTCATCCTAACATAAGCCTTCTTCTTCCTCTTGACCAGAGATTCCACTTCCTTTGTAAACCACGGCTCCCATGATATACAGCTTTCTCCCTGCCTGACAGGTACATATTTATCTCGGACACACAGTAGCTTTTCCTCGAATATGCACCACATTTCTAATGTGCCTATCCCTTGCAGTTTCCTTCCCCATCCTATGCTTCCTAAATCTTGCCTAATCACATCGTAATTGCCTTTCCCCCAGCTGTAACTCTAGCCCAGTAGTATGCAGCTATCCCTTTCTGTCACTAAAGTAAATATAACAGAATTTGTGATCGCTTTCACCAAAGTGCTCACCTACATCAAAGTCTAACACCTGGCTGGGCTCATTACCCAGTACCAAATCTAATGTGGCTTTGCCCCTTGTTAGCCTATCTACATACCGTGTCAGGAATTCCTCCTGCACACACTGGACAAAAACAGGCTCATCTGTAGTACTCGTACTATTGTGTTCCCAGTCAATATTTGGAAAGTTGTAGTCCCCCATGACAACTACCCTGTCTCTCTCACTTCTATCGAGAATCATCTTTGCTATCCTTTACGTCTCAGGAACGATTCAGAAGCCTATAGAAAACTCCCAGCAGGCTGACCTCTCCTTTCCTGTTTCTAACCTCAGCCCGTACTATCTCAGTTGACGAGTCCCCAAACATCTTTTCTGCAACTGTAATACTGTTCTTGACCAACAATGCCACACGTCCCACTCTTTTACCATCTTCTCTGTTCTTACCAAAATATCTAAATCCTGGAACCTGCAGCAACCATTCCTGTCCCTGCTATAACCATGTCTCTGAAATGACCATATCATCGACGTTCCAGGTACCAACACATGCTGCAAGTTCACACACCTTATTCCGGATGCTCCTGGTGTTGAGGTGGACATATTTCAAACCAACTTTTTGCTTGCTGGTGCTATCTTGCGTCCCTGAAATTTTATTTTGGACCTCCATACTCTCAACCTTTCCTATACTCAAAATACAATTTTCGTTCCCATCCCGCTGCTGGACTAGTTTAAACCCACACCAACAGCCTTAGCGAATTTCTCCCCCAGGATATTGGTACCCCTCTGGTTCAGATGAAGACCATCCTGCTTGTTGAGGTGCCACGTACCCCAGAACGAACCCCAATTATCCAAGAATCCAAAACCCTCCCTCCTGCACCATCCCTGTAGTCACGTGTTCAACTCCTCTCTCTCCCTATTCCTTGCCTCACTAGCACGTGGCACGGGCAACAACCCAGAGACAACAACTCAGTTCGTCCTAGCTCTGAGCTTCCATCGTAGCACCCTGAATTTCTGCCTTAAATCCCCATCTCTCTTCCTACCCATGTCATTGGTGCCAATGTGGACCACGACTTGAGGCTGCTCCCCCTCCCACTTAAGAATCCCAAAAACACGACCAGAGACATGACGAACCCTGGCACCTGGGAGGCAACACACCAACCGTGAGTCTCTCTCCTTCCCACAGAACCTCCTATCTTTGCCCCTAACTATGGAGTCCACAATGACTACTGCTCTGCTCCTCTTCCCCTTGCCCTTCTGAGCACCAGGGACAGACTCTGTGCCAGAGCCCTGCACCCCACTGCTTTCCCCTGGTAAGTCGTTCCCCCCCACCCCCACCCAAAACAGTATCCAAAATTATATACTTATTGTTGAGCGAAATGGCCATAGGGGATCCCTGCACTGCCTGCCTGTTCCCTTTCCGTCCTCTGAAAGTAACCCATTTGCCTTTTTCTTGTACCTTAGGAGTGACTACCTCCCTATAACTCCTCTCAATAACCCCCTCTAAGATCCGAAGTTCATCCAGCTCCATCTCCAGTTCCCTGACGCGGTTTTCGAGGAGCTGGAGTTGGGTCCAATTCCCGCACACGTAGTCAGCAGTGACACTGGTGGTAACCCTTACCTCCCACATGTAGCTGCTGAGCCACCATGAAACTGTTGAACAGTGTTGGTGAGACTATATTTGGTGTATTGTGTGCAGTGTTGGTATCCCAATCTAAGGAAGAATATTGTCATCACAGAGTAAGTGCAATAAACATTCTCCCGAGTAATCCCTCAGAAAGTAACATTATCTGGTGAGGGGAGTATGATAAATACATTTAAGTTTGCTCAAAGATTGGCCAGGAGGTTGGAAGTGAAGAGGAAGGTCTTCTGTTACAGGAAGATATAAATGGAACGGTCAAATGGGCAGATCAATGGCAGATGGCATATGATAAATATGGAGTGATGCACTTTCGAAGAAGGAACAAGACGGGGAGAACACCAGGAATGGCAGCAACTAGGAATCATAGAGCATGCTTGTCCACAGATCCATGAATGTCACTGGGCATGATAATAGATGGCTAACGGAGGATTCTAGACATGCCTTTCATCATTGAGGTATCACTTGTAAGAGCTATGTAGCACTTCGATTAGGTCAAGCTGAAATATCATGTGGAGTTTGGTGTGCCACTTTACAGGAACAATGTGATTGCACTGGAGTGCGTGCAGAGGCGATTCACCAGGATAATCCCAGCGATGGAGCATATCAGCTCTGAAGAGAGGTTGGATAAGATCGGTAGATTGCTTTGAAGCAGATACAGTTGAGTTCAGAAATATAAGATTAACAGGACCATGGACAGGGTGGATGGACAGCAACTGTTCGTTTTCGTCAAAGGATCAAGGTAAAAGTGAAGGGCATCAGGTTTCGAGAGGATTTGAGAATTGTTTTCCACCCAGCGGGTGTTGGGGTCTCGAATGTACGTCCTGAGAGTGGAATTGTCACGTTAACCTCAACTCCCTAGGAGACCACCTGAAGTGTCATAACATTTATGGCTATGGGCATGGCATAGAAAAGTGGGACTAATGTGGATCATTGTTGTATTTCTGATAATATAGAGTCTATGCTTCTGTGGGAAAATCTTGTGGGAATGAGGCTTTTATGTGGACATTTGTTAGAATGGGAGAGTTGACAGGAAACAGACAGCAAAAATAAAACCATCTGTTTTTGGACGGGAAGGTGCCCGGGAGGTTGCCGGGGTCAGTGCTTCGGCCACAGCTATGCATTATGCACATCAAATATTTGTTGAGGATATGAAATGCAATAGTTCCCAGCCTGCTGACAGCACTAAATGACGACGGATTATGACGACGGAACTGTCCCCATGACTTGTCCGGACCTGCCTATCTCCTTTTCCACCTATCCACTCCACCCTCCTCCCTAACCTATCACCTTCATCCCCTCCCTGACCCATCACCTTCATCCCCTCACCCATTGTACTCTATGCTACTTTCTCCCCACCCCCACCCTCCTCTAGCTTATCTCTCCACCCTTCAGGCTCACTGCCTTTATTCCTGATGAAGGGCTTTTGCCCGAAACGTCGATTTCGCTGCTCCTTGGATGCTGCCTGAACTGCTGTGCACTTCCAGCGCCACAAATCCAGAATTTGGTTTCCAGCATCTGCAGTCATTATTTTTACCACACTGAATACTTTATTTACACACGGAGAAAGAGAGGACTGCAGATGCTGGAGAACAGAGTCGAAGAGTATGGCGCTGAAAACGCATATCTGAATATGCAGCATTGGAGGCGCAGTAGAATTGAGGTTTAGTGTATCAGCCATTCGTCAGGAATGAGGCTTGCATTCCGCCAAGGACATGCAGGTCCTGGTCCTCCTCAATCCCTAACCACACGACGTCTGGAGAAAGAATACCTCATCTACCATCTTGGGACTCTACAAGGGGTCAGTGTGGATTTCATCAGTTTCCTCATTTCTCCTACCCGACCATATCACAGTTCCAACCTTCCAACTCGGCACCACCCTCTTGACCTGACCTAGATGTCCAGTTTCGTTTCCGGCTATCTCTCCCACCCTCCTCTCCGAACTATCAATTTCACCCCCACCTTCGCCTACCTATCACATTTCTAGCTATCCTTCCCCGGCCCCATCCCCCTCCCATCTTTTCCTCAGGCCCCTTGGCCCAAAAGCCTCAACTCTGATGAAGGGATTATGCCTGAAACGTCGATTCTCCTGCTCCTCAGATGATGCGTGAGCGATTGTGCTTTTCCAGCACCACACTATTCGACAGTGTTCCTAGATACACAAAGTGAGTAGCTATAACATTGAAAAGGATTCTTCTATGCCAGTCCTTGAAAACGATATTGCAGCAACAGAAAACAATTAGGAAGATAAATGCTGCGTTGACCTTGATTTCGACGGCATTTGTGTCCAGTAGTGATGGTGTCTTACCGCAGCTGTACAGGGCCTTAGTGAGACGTCATCTGAACATTGTGCGATATTGTGTGCAGTTTTGACATCCTTACCAAATAAAGGACAACCCGAACATTGAGGGAGTGTGATGAAGGATGAACAGACTAATTGCTGAGATGATAGGATTGTTGTGAGAGCAGAGTTCGCGTCTATGTGGCCTGTATTCCATCGGGTTTTGGAAAATGAGTGGAGATTTCCGTGAAATATATACAAAACTCTGACAGGGTGCGACAGATTGGAAGCAGGGATAATAATTCCCCTGGCTGGCATGTCTAAACCAAGGGGCCATAGTATTAGATACAGGAAGGACACTCTGCATTGAGATGAGAATAAATGTCTGCTCTAAGAGACGGGTGAACCTGGCGGATTCTCTATCACATAAGGCTGTGGAAACCAAATCATAGAATATAAATAATGATTTCTAGAGACAGAAGGGATGGGGAGTTTTGGTGTATAGTGTCTAGATGGAAGGTCAGCCACATTTCAGGTTTTACTCCGATAATGAGGTAGCTTCTTTCTTGTGCAACACTACGTTGTAGAAAATTGCATAATGTGGATTATGGGGCCGATGGAAAAAAAGCAGAAAAAGGGCACGCCGCCAAAAATATCAATAAAAAACAAAAATTAAGGTTAGTTTAACACACGCAATTGCGCAGTCTATGTACATTCTAAATCATATATATAGTAATGAAATAGCACAGTAAATGTGGCACTTTAACACTACAGTCACTGAGTACAGCACTGTGTCTTTCAAGAATTTCTTCACGAGAATGCGCGTGACCTGACAGACCAAGTGACACCGATAAGAAATTTCAGATCTCAACAAGATTCTCCCCCTGATTTGAAATACTGTTTCCTCTAAATGTAGATTACAAATCCCAGTTTCAGCTGCGGTTCAAGGCTTGTGGAGGTGATTACATTCCTGGATTAGCTGAACACAATGCATGTGCATTTTGCAGACGCTGGGTTTTGCTATTCAGCCGGTACCGGGATAGAATCGTGCAGCAGGGAACGGGAGCTCGTTTCATTAAAGTCAGATCCACAATTAGTAACTGTTTACAGCATGGCGAATTCAGCTAACTGCCACATTTTTGGACTGTGGGAGGAAAGAGGAGCACCCAGAGGAAACCCACGCAGGCACGGGGAGAGTATGCAAACTCCACACAGTCGCCTGAGGGGGGAGTTGAACCCGGGTCTCTGGCGCTGTGCTACCGTGCTGCCCGGAAAGTAAGATGGAGGTCTGTAGAGTATCAACAGGAGTGTTGTTCCCGTTCCCCTTTTCCAATACCGAGGATGGTGCCGGGTGTTCTGTCCGGATTTGTCCTTTCAGACCTCGGCGCAGTTTGATACAATTGACTGCCTTGCTTGGCAGGTTCAGAGACCATTGAACTGTCTGTCACATGTCTGTGTGTCTTGACTGACTGCTAGGCCGGACCAGGAAAACACGGGAGATTTGTTTCCTGAAAGTTGATTTTGGAAGGAAATTGGTACTGACAATCGACATTCACTTTAGGGTCACTGCTACTGACACAAGATTTTAGATCTCGAAAACTTCCATCAGTTTCCAGAACATTGGCCTGGTGTGGATGAGCAATCTCGTGACATTTTCACTTTAGCACCATATCAATATGGGGGCCTACCTGAAAGCACATTGAGCATGCTATTTCCGTGCTGCGATGTCACGTGCAGCGAATCCAATTGGCTGAAGACTGGCATCTGTGATTCTGTGGGTATCATGACTGAGGTGAGGTGGATCATAAATTCAACACGTCTGGCTGAGGATGTTTTAGAGACTGCATCCTTTTCATTGATGTTCACAGCTGTTCCAGTATTGAGGTTGGGGTTATTTGTGGAGTCCTCTCCTCCACTGAGCGGTTTAATCGTCCATCACTATTTCCAGGAACTATATACCTGCACGCCTGGGTCTGCCTGTTCAACCACACTCTCCAGAATCGGACCGTTAACTGTAAATTCTGCCATGGTTCATCCAATAAAATGCAATGCCTCATACCTACCTGCATGAAGCGTCATCTGTCATTCCTTGGCCCAGTGACCCAGTTGATCATGGTCTCATCGTCCTTTTAAATATGGCAGGTCCCAGACCACTAGTTAGAACAACAAATTTCTCCCAGAAACCTCTGTCTCCTACTGTCAAGCGAATTTTGTACCTAAGTGGCTAGCTCTCCGTGATCTCCTGTGATTTAACCTTATTAACCAGACTACTATGTGGAACGCCGTTGGGCCTCACTGAGGTCTACCTAGACAGCACATGCTGTTTTAGCTTCATCAGTATTCTTGGTCACTTCTTGCAAAATTTTAATCAGGTTTGTGTGGAGCGTTTTCACAGACGCAAAGCCTTACTGACAGTCCAATATCAGTCCTTGCTTTTTCGAATGCATGTAGATCCTACCTCTCAGAATTTGCTCCAAACACCATTTTTAAAGTATTCATACAGTGTACAAACAGACCCTTCGGCCCAACAACTCCACACCGATACTCCAAACAGCATCCCATGAGTGCCCATTCTCCAACCCTACTACTCGACGCTTAACCCCTCACTAATGGACCTAACTTTCCCCTCCCTGAACACGATGGTTAATTCAGCATGACCAATTTAGTAAAGATGCACACCTTTGGATCATAGGACGAAAACGGCGCACCCGGAAGACACTGGTAAATTGGATAAGCTCCATGCAGGCCCTTTCCCGAGGTATGGGATCGAACCCAAGACCCTGGTACAATGAAGCTAAAGTGCTAACCACTGAGCCACCAAGCATCCCACTCCACTCTTCATAGCTTCCTGGACTTTTTGTGCAGCCTTTTTTCAAGATAATGCCATAACATTAACTGCCTTCCAGTCCTCCAGCACCCCATCCTTGGCTGTGAAAGTTTCAATAAATATTGAACAAACTGTCGATTCTGTAAAACAGACACAATGACATACGGTGCTGGGAAAGCTCAGCCGTCTGGCAGCATAAGGAAACACAAAGTAAAGTTAATGTTCCAGGTCTCCACCTTATTATTCGATGTTTACCCCTTGACAAATACACCTAAACTACACATCACTGAATATTATGGGGCAATTTAGCATGGCCAATTCACCTAACCTGCATATCTTTGGAAATTACATATCTGTCAGCTAGTGGCTCAAAACTTCTTCCCCCGCCTTTTGCAATGCGCTGGGATGCAGTGGAACATATCCCGGGTATGAATCAACGGTTATGCATTTCAAGACCTGCAGGAATTCCGCTTCTGTAATGTGGGCTCGTTTCACGTATTTATTTCCATGAGGTTCCATATTTTTCATCATAATAAATGTTGATGTGATATATTTGTGTAGTACCTCACCCATCGAGCGGGAACTGGCTGTAAGGCAGCAGAGTGTGGAAGTTTGAGTCCTTGTGAGAAGTGTGAACGCCACATGGCCCTGCATTTAAGGACTGTATCGATGAGCTCTTAACTGTTATTTTTTCTCACTTTTACAGAAAGAGATTTTTACAAGAAACTTTGATTTCGTTATTTTTTTCCACATTGCACCAAGATTCTGTACCTATGGGGGTGAGTACATTTGTACTTAAGATTGTGTCACATGTGGCGACATGTAAACGTTTCGCTGTCCTCGCGTAAATACACGTGACAATAAACCTAATTAACCTAATTCATACCCTATGGTTCCACGCATAGAAGGCAGTTTTATTTTTAAGGGGCCCGAGTGTCACTCTACTTTTTTTTTGCCCTTAATATATTGGCAGAATATTTTTCCATTCTTCTTTACCTTATCAGCCAAAGCTACCTCACGCTCCATTTTTGCTCTCCTAATTTCCCTGCTAAGTGTACTCCTACACTCCGTATGCTCGAGGGATTCACTTGATCCCATGCCCAATCTCTGGACCGTCCTGCGCCCTGTCTCCAGACTGAATTGTGCGTCGACCACAATCCTGAAATCTTGCATCCCTGCATCAGCCTCCGGTCTGGAACTCACCTCTTCCTTTCCTTTCAGTGTAACATTATAAAACTAAAATTTTGGTAAACAAACTCCTCCTAGGTTAGTTTACCTACAGTGTGCATAACGCCGTTCGACGCAAACACGTCCACACTAATCATTCGAGGAGTAACCCACCCAGGCCTATTTCCATCTGACTAATGCACCTAACACTACGTGCAATGTAGATTGACCAATTCACCTGACCTGCACATTTTTGGACAGTAGAAGGAAATCGGAGCACCCGGAGAATACCATGCAGGCACAGGGAGAACGTACAAACTCCATACAGACAACCGTGCGAGACTGGGATCGAAATAGGGACCCTGGCGTTGTGAGGCAGCAGTGCTAACCACTGAGCCAGCGTGCCACCCTGAAAACCGAATAAAAATACAAAGTGCCAAAGAGTGGGCGAAGCAGAAGAGTTGTGGCTGGAGCATTCCAAACCTGCCGCCATGTTAAGGACATTTCCCAGCTTTTCTCCTTCTTCAAAAAATAACTTTGGAGACTCAGAGCATTCTTGTCCGATTCCTTGTGATGCTGTCTTTGATATATTAACGAAGGAGAACAACATACCCATTGCTGGCACTTCGGCTGCCATTAGGTTTGTTTCAGGACTCTACAATCAATCCTCACGCTAATTTTGAACAGTGCATCAAAAAAGCATTGGAAGTTAGAGAAAGTGAATAAAATATCATCTCACATCGTCCAAAATGCCTTAATCAAAGTGGCCTTGACACATAAGTACAGCTGGAGTGTGCCCAGCTCCCCGTGTTTATAGATCAATGCATTGCTGTGGTCTGTACTGCACCCCGTTTTGGACAGGTATCTAGTCCGGGTTTATAGATCAATGTACTGCAGTGGTCTGCATCGTTCCCGGTTCTATACAGATATCTACTCCAGGTTTATAGATGAGTGCACTGCTGTAATTTACATAGCTGCCAATGCTGGGCCGATGCTTATTGCGGTTTATAGATCAATGCACTGATGCAGTCTGCATAGCTCCCAGTGATGGAAAGATATTTCGTTGGGGTTTATAGATACTTCCACTCCTGTGCCCTGCATTTCTCCCCGTGCTGGAGAAATATCTAGTGCGGGTTAATAGTTCAATGCACTCCTGTTCTCTGCGTAGCTCCCAGTGCTGGATGATTACCTTTTCCAAATTTACAGATCAATTCACTGCTGTTGACTGCATAACTCCCTGTGCTAGACAGGTATCTCGTACGGTTTATACATGAAAGCACTGCTGTGGTCTTTATATCTCCCAGTGCTGGACAGATATCTAGTCGGACTTTATTGATCAATGCACTGCTGTTCCCTGCATAGCTCCCCGCCCTGGACATACATCTCGTCCGGGCATATGTATTAATGCACGGCTGTGGCCTGCATATCTCTGGATGTGATATACACATCTCGTTCGAGTTTATAGATCAATGCACTGCTTTGACATTTCTAGCTCCCAGTGCTGGACAGGTGTCTGCTTCGGGTTTATAGATCAATCCACTTCAGTGGTCTGCTTAGCTCCCCGCTGGAGAGATATCAAGTCCAAGTTTATGGATCAACCAACGGTTGTGGTCTGCATTGCTCCGTGTGCTGAACAGATAGCTATACCAGGTTTATCCTTCAATATACTCTTATTTTCTGCATTACGCCCTGTGCTGGATATCTAGTCCGGATTTATAGATAAATATTCGGCAGTGCTCTGCATAGCTCACAGTGCGGGGTAGATATCTATTCCATGTTGAGAGATCAATATGCTGCATAGCTCGCCTTGCTGGACAGATGTCAAGTCCAGGTTAATGCATCAATGCATTGCTGTAGTCGGTATGGCTCCCTGTGCTAGACAGATATCTCGGCTGTGTTAATTGATCAATGTACTGCTGAGGTCTCTATAACTCCTCGTGCTGGACAGATATCCCGTCCACGTTTATAGACCAATGTCCTGCTGTGTCTGCAAAACTCCCAGTGCTAGATCGATATTTAGTCTGGGTTTATAGATCAGTGCAATGTGTTGTTCTGCATAGCTCCCGGTGCTGGACAGATATCTAGTCTGCGTTTATAAATCAACACATTGCTGTGGTCTACACAGGTCCCCGTGCGGGACAGATATCTAGCCCGGGTTTATAGATAAATGCAATGTTTTGCTCTGCATAGCTCACGATGCTGGACAGTTATCCAATCCAAGTTAATAGATGATATCTCTGCTGTGGTCTGCTTAGCTCCCAGTGCTGTACGGATATCTAGTCCGTGTTTATACATGAATGCACTGCAGTGGTCTGCGCAGCTCCCCGTGGTAGACTGATATCTAGTCCGGGTTTATAGACCAATGCACTGGCATGGTCTGCACAATTTTCCACACTCGGCAGATTGTTGGGTTGGACCGAACAGAACGTGATCTACACAGTTCTCAGCGTTGATCACAGATCTCCTCTGGGTTAATGGTTCCCTGTAGTGCATTAATAATGTGATATGAAAACTATTTTAGCTGATGTGGCAACGCCTTAATTCTCATTCATATGATTGAACGCTCAGACATTCCCTCCAGTAATGTTGCAGTATGACCATGCACAGTATATGCTTTTTTGATGAATTAACAAAGAAGATTGATGAGGGCAGAGCAGTAGATGTGATCTGTATGCCCTTCAGTGAGGCGTTCGACAAGGTTCCCCATGGGAGACTGATTAGCCAGGTTAGATCTCATGGAATACAGGGAGAACAAGCCATTTGGATACAGAACTGGCTCAAAGGTAGAAGACAGAGGGTGGTGTTGGAGGGTTGCTTTTCAGACTGGAGGCCTGTGACCAGTGGAGTGCCACAAGGATCAGTGCTGGGCCCTCTATTTTTGTCATTTTTATAAATGATTTGGATGCGAGCATAAGAGGTACAGTTCATAAGTTTGCAGATGACAGCAAAATTGGAGGTGTAGTGGACAGCGAAGAGGGTTACCTAAAATTGCAACAGGATCTTGACCAGATGGGCCAATGGGCTGAGAAGTGACAGATGGAGGTTAATTCAAATAAATGCGAGGTGCTGCATTTTGGGAAAGCAAATTTAGTAGGACTTATACACTCAATGATAAGGTCCTAGGGAGTGTTGCTGAACAAAGAGACCTTGGAGTGTAGGTTAACAGCGCCTTGAAAGCGGAGTCGCAGGTAGATAGGATAGTGAAGACGGCGTTTGGTATGCTTTCCTTTATTGGTCACAGTAGTGAGTACAGGAGTTAGGAGGTCATCTTGCCGCTGTACAAGACATTCGTTAGGCCACTGTTGGAATATTGCAATTCTGGTCTCCTTTCCTATCGGAAAGATGCTGTGAAACTTGAAAGGGTTTAGAAAAGATTTACAAGGATGTTGCCAGGTTTGGAGGATCTGAGCTACAGGGAGAGGCTGAACAGTCTGGGGCTGTTTTCCCTGGAGCGTCGGAGGCTGAGGGGTGAACTTATAGAGGGTTACAAAATCATGAGGGGCATGGATAGGAGAAATAGGCAAAGTCTTTTCCCTGGGGTTGGGGAGTCCAGGACTAGAGGGCATAGGTTCGGGTAAGAGGGGAAAGATATTAAAGAGACGTAAAGGGTAACTTTTTCACACAGAGGGTGGTACGTGTATGGAATGAGCTGCCAGAGGATGTGGTGGAGGCTGGTACAATTGCAAAATTTAAGAGGCATTTGGATGGTTATATGAATAGGAAGGGTTTGGAGGGATATGGGCCGGGTGCTAGTAGGTGGGAATAGATTGGGTTGGGATATCTGGTCGGCATGGACGGGTTGGACCGAAGGGTCTGTTTCCATGCTGTACATCTCTATGACTCTATGACTCTATGTTGGTGAATGCACACTTTTCTGACAGCAGGCACAGTCTCTTCACTCAGTTGCAGTTAGCCATTCCCATCGTCTTTGGTGATCCATATAGAAAGAAAGGATGGCCTCTCGGATGAAGGCCGTGCCATTGATACACATAAAAGCATTGCCCCACACCACACCTCACCATTCCCCACACTAACCAACCCCATCAAAATATCCCGAGTGTACTGAGAGCACTACAAACATCATTGGAGTAGAAAATCAGAGAGTTGGAGCAACGCTTCTGATTTTTGAATGCGTCAGAGTGAACTCTCCAGGACGATGTTGTTAAGTCCTGTAATCTCTTTCCATTTATGTAATATACAGCCTTTTTGTGTTCCTTAAAATTTCATAGCTTCATGATTAGCCATATTATATTCCAGCTGCCAAATTGTTGTTCATTACTATCCAGTTAGAGATTCTCTACCTCCTCCAGATAAATGATGTTCCTGTCTATCTTAGTTAGAATATATTTTTGCACTTTCGAAAATGTTGACATTGGTTGCAAATAGTTCAGGCCCCAGCATTGCTCACCGTATCACCGTATTCGGTAAATTACTAAAGACTGATTGTTCCCTAATTTATTCCTGCTTATGGTGCAGAAACCCGTCTTCCCCATATTCCTATGTAGCAGCTTGGAATGGCTGAATGTTCCCTTCCATTTCCGGGGTAACAGATATGAGAGATCAAAAGGTCTGCTGCAATTGACTGAATAGCCTGTTGCAGTGTCAGTGCGGTTGTGAATGTTGCTGAACATATTGGAACCATCAGTGAACTGCCTCCTTCTGACCTTATGGTGGAGGGAAGGCCTTTGATGCTGCAGCTGCTGTTTGAGCACAATGCCTCATGGATGCCCAGTTTCCATTTGTTGGTCCTTTAGAAGCTTGTCCTACTTCACACGTGGTAGTGCTGAAGATCGAGACACATCCAAAGGGGCCTCTTGGTTCAAGATCAGTTAAAAGAATGAACAGAATTGCATCAAGATGCCTTAACTTTAATAAACTAATGATCCGGGTCAGCAGAATCTCTCGGAGTACGGTCTGTTTAAAGCAAGGTTACCAGTTTTATAAATTTAGACAGCCTGGCGTAGATTTGTCCAGCAACGCAGAGGTTAAAAGCTTCTGTGTTCTGCGGAGAAGTGGCGCAAGGCTGTTCCTACAGATACTGTTCTGGACAGATCCATCTGTGACATGGGGTTTGTTGAGAATGATTCCCTCTTGTTGGTTCCGCCATCAGTTCCCGCAATCTGGCTGCTGTGCATTTGAAACCTCTATCTGGTCAGTCACTGGTGGGTCTGTGAAGAAGTTCTTGCTGATGGACATTGAGGTCCTAAACCCAGGATGTGTTCTGTGCCTTTGTCACCCTCAGTGCTTCCTCTGACTTGTTTTCAACGTCGAGGGGAACTGGGTTATCACCGAGGGGTGGTGTGAAAGCCAATAGATATCCATCATCAGATTTCCTTGGGTATCTCTGACGTATTATCATTTGATTTCAGGGGTTCTGGAATCAATGTTTAGGAATTCCAGGGTAACTCCTTCCCCGACTATTTCCCACAGCATAGCCACCACTGGTGGGTCTGTCCTGCCGGTGGGATGGGTCATCCCCAGGAATGGCAATGGAGCTTCATGAAACATGACCCATCAGGTCCGATTCTGTGAGTATGACGATAACAGACTGTTTATTGATAGTGTCAATATGTCAATAATAAAGGGACAATAGAGCAGGGAGTAGTCGGTTAGAAAGCTGAATGAATGTTCCTCCAACTAAATGTGTGTTGTATTCTCAAAACAGACTGAGGAATTTAAACCATATATTTAGGGAAATAGATATGATTAAAATGGTATTAAAGAGACAGGTCTACAGGGCGACCGATATTGGGAACTGAATATCAAGAACATTTTAAAGCTTGGAGTGTGAGACAAATTTGAAAAGCAAGTGGGGGAAACAGCTGAAGAAGCGATGACATCTGCATTTTCATTAAGGTGGATCTAACAAAATTCTGACCCCAACATGCTCCGAACTATTCTGTAACTGATGTTCCCTGGAACATTCTATACCTGACTTTATTTTTGAATTGCCGGACGAGAGTGAACTGAGCAAAAGGTAAGATCATGAGTGAAGAGATCCCTCTCTAAGGAGAACGAGAAACTGTTCCGAAGTTCCCTCAGGCATAAAGAGGTGAATACTTTTTCACTGCGTTTACATTTCTTTATGACAGAGGATCGACTATAATTTAAAATAAAAAACAGAAACTTACAACCTCTATTTGTCTTCAACGAACCGGGAGGGAATTCTCCAGGACAACAATATTTTCACCCCCCATATCAGGAACTGGAAAGAAGTGAGCTCTGCCTGCTCTCTTGCGCATGCCAGGCACGTGGCTCTCTCCACCAAGGAAGGCCATTCAGCCCCATTCCCCCCCACACCCCTTGGTACTGCTAGTCTAGTTCAGACTAAGCCGGTCGGCCGACGAGGGGTCACGCAGTTATTAGATTACTGACAGTGTGGAAACCCCATTGTTCTCTATGCTACTTTTTCCCCACCCCCACCCTCCTCTAGTTTATCTTTCCACCCTGCAGGCTCTCTGCTTTTATTCCCGATGAAGGGCTTTTGCCCGAAACGTCGATTTTACTGCTCCTCGGATGCTGCGTGAACTGCTGTGCTCTTCCAGCACCACTGATCCAGAACCTGCTCACGAGTGATCGAGTCTGTGGGAATGTTATAGAAACCATCTGTTCTTATGTATGTATTTCTGTGTGTTTGGGGAATGAGCGTTTCTTGAGTTTTATGGCACGTGTTTCTCAGTAATGTAGACCGTCTCATTTGTTATTTCAGCTCAATTATTTTAATAAATCTCCGTATGCAGTGATAGATTTGAAAATCCGACTGCATCCTCCAACAAACTGATCACTTTGCCTCCAGGCTGACGGATAATGTGTTTGTTTTCCTTCCTCACAGTTAACATAGTGACGATCTACGTTCTGCTTTGTAAAGATTGTGGATTGTCTCCATGTGTCAGACGTTACCTGGGGGCCATGGCAGTGGCGGATCTCCTGGTCATTATCCTCGACCTTATACTGAGACAAATTCCCATTGTTTATCAGGAGCACTTTTATTTCCTGTACTCTTTCCCCGTGTGTAATATCCACGCCGTACTGCTTTATGCAGCCACTGACTGCTCTGTCTGGTTCACCGTTACTTTCACCTTTGATCGGTTTGTGGCCATTTGTTGCCAGAAGCTGAAAAGTAAATATTGCAGTGAGAAGACGGCGGCTGTGGTTCTGGGAGCAGTGACAGTGCTGAGCTGTTTAAAGAACATTTTCTGGTATTTTATGTTCTCAGATCGTTATCGGCTGGGGAGCACCCTCTGGTTTTGTGATACACCAAATGCAATTATGTTTTCCTGGGTCTGGGTCACAATCGAGTTCCTCCACCACATTCTAACCCCGTGTGTCCCATTTCTCCTGATTCTGCTGCTCAATGTTCTCACCGTCAGACACATTTTAGTGACCAGCAGAGCCCGCAGGAGACTCCGGACTCACTCCAATGGGGACGCTCAGTCTGACGCAGAAATGAGAATTCGAAAAAAATCCATCATTTTACTGTTTGTGATCTCGGCCAATTTCATCCTGTTATGGTCAACGTTAATGGTGTTTTCTATTTGGAGCCGGATGCGTGATTTTGGGTATCGGTCTATGTATCCAGATCCCTTTGTGCGGGAATTGGGTTTCATGCTACAGCTCCTCAGTTGCTGCACAAACACCGCAATTTATGCTGTGACGCAGACAAAGTTCAGGCAGCAGCTGAAGAAGGTGCTGAAATACCCCTTTAGCCAAATTCATCAATCAACCAAATTAACTCATTAATCAATCTTCTCAATTCAGTTCAGTGTTTCGGACGTGAAGGACCGTGCGCTATGGCAACAGACTTACAATAGCGTTTGTTTGTCCAACCGTTTCCCACAGAGGGGTTGTTGTTGTGGTAGTGGTGGCGGTGGGTGTCGAGGGAGATTTTTCAATGTTCCTGTAAACTCTGGGGCCAGTCAAAAAAAGCGCCATCTCATTCACTGTAACTATCATTTTAACTTGGAAACAAAAATCATGTTAATTAAAAAGTTTTGAGCAGCAGAGTGAACAACATTGTCGTTTGTCTGTGTTGAATAAGCTGGGCTGGAGAGAAACAGAGTCAGGCCCAAGTCCTGGTCCTCAGGGAAGGTGAGGGACCTTGGGCCTGAGCTCAGGATTTGGGTTTCAGTCACTCTGGGTTGTTTTCACCAGTGGGTGCGCCACGCCGACATAGCCTCAGCAGAATTGATTTCTCAAGCCAGTTGGCCCCATCTCAACTCAATCGCCTACGTCTCGCTCTCTCGTTCTCCAACCCTCGCTCTCGCTCCTACCTCCCCACGCCCTGTCTTGAGAGCGGTGGGAAGAGAGATAGTGAAAGTGGGAGAGTGAAAGAGTAACAGGGAGAGTTGGATGAGGGTAGGGCGAGAGTGGGAAGGTGATCGTGAGAAAGACAGAGAGAGTGGGAGCAGAGAGAAAGCAAGCGAGTTAGAGAGTGGGGGATAGGGTTGAGATAGAGAGAGCGAGAGCGGGGTAGAAAATGAATGTCGGCGAGAGGGCGGCTGTTGGAGAGAGAGAATGGTGTAGAGAGAGTGAGAGGGGATAAAGAGTGAGGGGGGTAGAGAAGGAGAGTGAACGGGAGTGGAGAGAGTGTTTAAGGGTGGTCGAGAAAGAGTGAGAGAGAGCGCGAGGTGGTATGTGGATGCAAAGAGAGAGAGTGCGAGTGATTTAGAGAGAAATAGGAGCTGAAATAGAGAGAGAATGGGAGGGGTGTACAGAGAGACAGAGTGCGAGGGGTGTCAAGACAGAGAATGTGAGAGGGGTATAGCGACAGGGTGGGAGAAGGTAGAGAAAGACACACACACAAGGAGCGAGAGAGAGCGAGAAAGTGGGTGTTAGAGGGAGCGACAGAAATTGGGAGGCGTTTAGAGCAAAATGTTGCAATAGGGGAAGAGAAGCGTTGAGGGGGTGAGCGAGAGGGAGAGAGAGGGGAGGGAGAGGGGGATAAAGTGTGTGGGGAGAATGAGTATGGGTGCACTTTGAGAGAGAGTGTGGGAATAGGGTAGGGACAGAATGGGACAGGAATAGAGAGATAGGGAAGGGGTGAAAAGAAATGGAGAGAGAGTGCGGGCAGAGAGAGGGAGTGTGGGAGTATGTAGATTGGCACGGGGAAGAGAGAGACAGTCAGAAAGGGAGTGGGGGAGAGAATGAGACCGTGTGACGAGGGTAGAGAGAGAGTGGGAGGGTGGTAGGAAGAGAAGGAAAGAGACAATGGGTGGAGTCTGGAGAGAGACCGCGGGAGGGGGTTAGAGAGAATGTGTGGGATAGTGTAGAGAGAGAACGTGGGACGAGCATGGAGAGGGAGAGACAGAGATCGACAGAGGGAAGGATGTAGAGATGTAGATGGATGAGGCTGGAGGCTGGAGAGTGTTGGAGACAAGAGGGAGAGAGTGGAAGAGGGTGGGGAGAGAAGCAGACAGAGGGACGGACAGAGAAAGGGAGTGAGAGGGTAGAGAGACAGTGAGAGGCAGATAGATGGATAGAAAGAGACAGTGGCGCAGGAGAGAGTGAGAGACAGATACTGGGATAGGGTGGAGTGAGAGACAGGCAGAGAGAGAGGATAGAGAGAGAGAGAGAGAGAGTGGGAGGAAGTGGTTTGGTGAAGAGAGTGTGGGTGGGTAGAGGGAGGGGCAGAGAGGGTGATATAGCAAGAGAGAGAGAGAGTGGGAGAGGGTAGAGAGAGAGCGCGGGAGGTGAGTGGAGAGAGAGAGAAAAAGTGGGAGTGGGGGAGATAGAGGGGAGAGAGAAAGAGAGTGTGAGTGAAAGAGCGTGGAAGTTGGGGAGAGAGACAGAATGGGAGGAGAATAGCGAGGGAGGGAGATAGACAGAGAGATTGTGACGGGGAAGAGAGATAGAAAGTGGGCGGGATATTGAAAGAGACAGTGGTCGGAGGTAGAGAGAAGAGTGGGGGAGTACAGACAGAAAGAGTAGAGATGTTAAGAGAGAGGGGGAGAAAAATGTGGTGGGCGTAGAGAGAGAGAGTGGGACCACGTACAGTGAGAGTAGAAGGCGGGTAGAGACAGAGAATTTGTGAGTGGAGGGAGAGAGGGAGTCGGGGAGAGACACAGAATGGGGGGGGGGGGGGGGGACAGAGAGAGACAGGCACAGGTTGGGAGGAGGATAGCGAGAGAGTGGGAGGGTATTAGAGAGATAGAGCGTGTGAGGGGGTTTGAGAGAGAGAGTGGGCAGAGGGTAGAGAGAGGGAGAGTTGAGGAGGATAGGGAGAGTGGAAGAGGGAGAGTTGAGAAGGTAGAGAGAGATAGACGGGGTCGAGATAGAGTGTGGAACGGGATAGTGAGAGAGACATGGAGGTGTCAGAGACGGTGGCGAGAGTGCCTGAGGTGAGAATAGTGAGAGAGAAGGAGGGAGAGAAAAAGGTGGGTGTAAATATAGCGAGAGAGCGGGAGGAGAGGAGAGCAAGAGATTGTCGGAAGGTGGCAGAGAGAGCGATAGAGAGACGAGGAAAAGAGATGGCTAAGAAGAGATTGGGAGATTGGGAGACGTGTGTGTCAGTGTTTACAGGGGAGGCCCCAGGGAGTGCATCAGGATTTACCAGAGGCTCCGTGAAGTGAATCGATATTTGCAGGCGTCAGCTGGGGTCTGTGACGGTATTTATAGGGGGGGGGGGGGGTCCTTGGTAAATGTGTCAGTATTTACTATGGGGTCCCAGGGAATATGTACGTAGTTACGAAGGGTCCCGAGGAGTGTGCCGTTGTTTGCAGGTGGTCCTGGGCAGTACATCAGTACTTACGGGCGGGGGGGGGGGGGGGGGGGAGGCAGCCAGAGGTTTGGTATATACACGGGTGTGGCCAAGGACTGTCTCAGTATTTACATGGGGGTGGTGGGGTTCCCGCGGAGTATGCTGGTATTCACAGGTGTGTTCCGGGGTGGGTTTCAATATTTGCAGGGGTTTCATAGGTAGTGTGTTGGCATTTCCACAGGAGTCCATGGAAGTGTGTCGGTAGTTACAGGGCTGTGTTGAGTAGTGTCAATATTGGTAAGGATTATCCTCAGGAGCATGTCATTATTTACATGGGGTTCCTGGGGGGTGTGTCAGTATTTATAGGGTAGTCCCGGGGAATGTGCCGGTCTTGAAAGAGGCCGCCTTGGGCGGGTGTCTATATTTACGGAGAGGATCCAGTGGGGAGTGTCTGTATTTACAGGAGGTCATAGGGGCTGCATCGGTATTTACGAGGTTTCCTGGGGGGGGGGGGGGGGGGGTGTCAGTATTTTCAGGAAGCATTTTGTATTTGCAGGGAACTCCTCTGGGGTATGTCCGTATTTACATGGAGGTCGAGAGAATTGTGCCAGGATCCTTATCCTGGATTGCAAATCGCTATTGACAGAAGGAGTGTGTCAAGATTTACAGGGGGTTCCCTGGGAGTCTGTCATTATTTACAGGGCGGTCCCAGTTAGTGTGTTGGCATTTACAAGGGTGTTCTGGGAAGTGTGTTGGCATTTACAGGTGTGTCCTGGTTCGTGTGTCAGTCCTTACAGGGAAAGTCCAGAGTAGTGTGTTGATGTTTAATGGGGTGACGAGGGGTGTGTGTAGATATTTATTGGCGTTCACTGAGAGTGTGTCAGTTTTTACAGAGGTCGTGCCAGGAAGCGTGTCAGTATTTACCGCGGTTTCCTGTGGAGTGGTCGGTATTAACAGGTGGGTCCTCGGCCGTGTGTTTAGAGGGGGACCTTGGCCAGAGTGCTGATATTTACGCGGGTGTGCCCGGGGTGTGACTCAATATTTACACGGATGAACATGGGGTCCCACGGAGACTGTCGATATTTACAGGTGGATCCTGGCACGTATGTCAGTATTTACAGGAGGAAGGCGTCGTAGATATTGTATTGATATTTACACAGGGACCTTGGGGAGTATATGGGTATCAAGAGGGCAGTGCTGGAGAGTGTGTCCGTATTTATAAGGGGATCCTCGGTGGTTTATCATTATTTAAAGGAATTCCCAGGGAGTATATCATTGTTTACAGGGGGTACTGGGGAGTGTGTCAAAATTTACAAGGGGGTCCTGGTGTGTGTCGGTATTTACAGGGGGTGTCCCAGGGAGGATGTCAGTATTTGCTGCCGAGTCCTGTGGAGTGTGTCTGTATATACAGGGGATTTCTAGTGAGTGTTTTGTAATTTGGGGTCCAGGGTGTGTAACCGTATTTATCGGAAAGTCCCAGTAAGTGTGCTGGTATTTAAACTGTCGTCCTGGGGTGTGTGTTGTCATTGGGGCGTGTTGGTATTTACAATGGGGTCCTCGGCACTGAGTCGGTATGTACAGATGGTGCCGAGGACGTGTGTCAGTATTTACAGGGAGGATCCAGGGAGTGGGTCAGTGTTTACAGGGCGTCCTGGGGAGTGTGTCAGTATTTATAAGGGGGTCATGGTGTGTGTCAGTATTGACAGGGGGTGTCTCAGGTAGGATCTCAGTATGCTGGGGAGTCATGTGGAATATGTCTGTACATACAGGGGTTTTCTGGTGAGTGTTTTGTAATTTGGGGTCCAGTATCTAAATAGGATCCCTGGGAGTTACAGGTAGTGTACCGGGTAGTGTGTCAGTATTGATACGGGCGTCCCGGGGATTTACAGGGTGGTCCAGCGAGTTGGTTGGAGTTTACAGAGGCGTCCAGGGCTGTCTGTTGAAATGAACAGTAGGTTGCCGAGGAGTATGTCGGCACATAAAAGTGTCATCCCGGAGAGTGTGTTATTATTTGTAAAGGTGTCCCGGGGAGAATGTCAATAATTACAGGGAACTCACGTGGAGTGCGCCGCTATGGGCAGGAGTGTCCCGGGGAATGAGTCAGTATTTTCAGGTGCGGTCCTGGGCAGTGTGTTGGGACTTACAGGGGGATGCTCGAAAGAGTGTCAGTATTTACACGGGGGACCCAGGTATTGTCTTGTTGTTTACAGCCGTTTGCCGGGGAGTATGTTGACACTAAAAGGTGTGTTCCCCAGGAGTGCGTTGGTAATTCCAGGGGATTCGCAAGAATAGGTCTGTATTTACAGTTGGTACTGGGGAGTTTGTCAGTATTTGCTGTGGCTCCAAGTGAGTGTGTAGGACCTTACAGTGTGTCCCGCAGAGTGTGTCAAAATTTACCGGAAGTTACCGGATAGTTTGTCGGAATTTATAGGGGTGGTCCCGATGAATGTGCTGGTATTTTTAGAGGGATTCACAGGGAATGTGTCAGTATTTACAGTGGGCTCTCGGGGAGTATGTCGGTATTTACAGGGGTGTTCACCAGGTGTGTGTTGGTAATTCTGGAGATTCCCAGGGAGTGGGTATGTATTTACAGGGGGCACCAGGGGGCGCACAGTTTGTCAGTATTTGCCGTGGCTCCCAGTGAGTGCGCCAGAATTTACAGGGGTGTCCCGGGCCGTGCGTTTAAGGAAAGTTCTGGGAAGTGTGTCGCTATTTAAAGGGTGGTCCTAGGATGTTTGTCACTATTGACAGGGGCTCTGACGAGTGGTGAGAGTTCGCAGGGTGAATCCGGGGAGTGCGTCAGTATTTAGTGGGAATGTGCTTGTGGAGTGTGCCCATATTTACAGCGTCTGTCACGATCGAGTGCATCGATATTTACAGGGATGGTCCTGGGAAGGTTCTTGTTGTTTACAAGGGTTGTCCCAAGAGTGTGTCGGCATTTACATGTGCGTCACGGTGAACGTGTCGGTATTTACAAGTAGGTCCTGGGAAGAGTATCGATACTTACAGGGGTGGTTCCAGGTTGTGTGCCAATATTTAGAAGGTGCATCCTGGGGAGTGTCAAAGGTTTTGTTCCTGGGACATGTGTCAGTATTTACAGCATGGGTCCCGGGCAGTGTTAGCACTTATAGTGGTGCCTGGGACTGTGTGTCAATATTTGAAGTGTCTCCCCAGGACTATGTCAATGTTTAATGCAGAGCCTATGTTGCAGGGGGCTCCCGGGGAATGAGTCAGCATTTACGGTGAGTGGTGAGTGTATCAGGATTTACAATGGGTCTCCCAGGAACTGTGTTGGTATTTACGGGGGTGTTCCTGTGAGTGTGTCAGTATTTACAGGGGTGTCATGGTGTGTTTCTCCGTATTTACAATGCAAGTGCGTCAATATTTACAGGGGAATCCTGGGGACAGTGTCAACACTGAGAAGGGAGGCTGCTGAAGTCGTTTTCTTCGAAACGTCAATTTTCCTGCTCCTCCGACGATGCCTGAGCTGCTGTGCGTTTCCAACAACACATTATTCTAGACTCTGGTTTCCAGCATCTGCAGTCCTTGTTTTTACCTACTCAATATTGAGGAGGTTGTCCCAGGGAGTGTGTTGGTATTTTCAGTGGGCATCGTGGGGAATGTCTCTGTCTTTGCAGGGGAATTCTGGAGAGTATGTCATTGATTACAGGTCTTCGCGGGGAATATGTCAGTATTTAACAGGGAGTTTGCATGAGGAGTGTATCGGTTGTTACAAAAGGGATCTTGGGAAGCCAGTTATTGATTACAGGGGAATCGCTATGAGTGTTGTTATGACAGTGAGGTCTCGTGAAGTGTTTGTCCATTTACATAGGTGTTCCCCAGGATTGTGTCAGTATTTACATCGGATTCCCGGGAATTGTGCCCATAATTGTAGTGGCGTCCTGGGGAGTGTGTCGGTATTTACCAAGGGGCCACGGGATTGTGTTGGTATTTACGCAGGTGACCATAGAGTGTATCATTATTAACAGGGGTGTTCTGGAAAGTGAGTCGGTATTTACATGGCTGTTAACCAGGAGTGTGTCAGTGTTTATAGGGGTCTCGGGGGAGTGTGTAAGTACTTACGGGCTGGTCCCGGGGAGTGTGCACGTGTTTACAGGGGCGTCACGAGGAGGGTGTCAGTGCTTACCAGTTCATCCCGTTGAGTGTGACCGTATTTGAGGTGGGTCCACAGAATTGTGTCTGTATTTAGCGGATGGTCCTGGGGATGTTAAAATAGTTATATGTTGGTCCTGGGGAGTTTGTGCAGATTTACGGGGGTTTCCACCGAGTGTGTTGATATTTACAGGTGGTTTTCGGGGAGTGTGTCATTATTTACAGTGGGATCCAGGGGCATGTGGACAAACGGAATCCCAGGAATTCACAAACAGAATCCCAGGAAATGCGTCAGTAGTTACTGGGGGGTGGGTGGGGGTGGTCTCGCTGTGTGTGACCATATCTACAGAGTTGTCACCGGTGTGTGTCGGTTCTTACAGTTAGTTGCCAGAGAATGTGGCAAAATGTACAAGAGTGGTGCCAGGGAGTGTGGCGGTATTTAAATGCAGGTCCTGGGGAGTGCGTCGGTATTTACGTGTCCTGAGGAGAGTGTTCGTATTTGCAGCGTTGTTCTGGGGAGTGTTTTGGCATTCATGGGCGGAATCCCTGGAAATGTGTCAGTACTTACTGGGGGGTGGTCGGTCCTGCTGTGCGTGACCACATTTACAGAGTTGTCACCGGTATGTGTCAGTTGTTGCAGGCAGTTGCCAGAGAATGTGGCAATATTTACAAGGGTGGCCCCAGGGAGTATGTCGGTATGTAAATGCAGGTCCTGGGGAGTGCGTCTGTATTTACAGCATGTCCTGAGGAGTGTGTTCGTACTTGCAGCAGTGTTCTGGGGAGTCTGTCGGTATTTACAGAGCCAGGGATTGTGTCAGTATTTGCAGTGTCAACCCAGGGAGTGTGCCAGTATTTACACGGAGACGTTGGGAGGGTGGCAGTATTTAAAGCGGGTGTCGCAGAAAGTATGTCAGTACTTAGAGGAAGGTTCCTGGGTATTGTGTTGGTATTCCCGGACAGTGTGTTGGTATTTATAGGGTGTTCTCTGTTGTGCTGATATTTGCAGTAGGGCCTGGAGAGTGTGTCAGGATTTACGGGTGTCGAGGCCAGTGTGATGTTATTTATGGGGACGTCCTGGTAGGTGTGCCAAACTTTACAGGGCAGTCCCAGCAAGTGCTTCAGTATTTAAAGGGGGTTCCCAGGGAATGTGTCAATATTTACCGGGTTGTCAAGGGGAGTGTGCATTTATTTACAAGGAGTCTGGGAAGTGTGTCAAGGGCGGCACGGTGGCACAGTGGTTAGCACTGCTGCCTCACAGCGCCAGAGACCTGGGTTCAATTCCCGACACAGGCGACTGACTGTGTGGAGTTTGCACATTCTCCCCGTGTCTGCGTGGGTTTCCTCCGGGTGCTCCGGTTTCCTCCCACACTCCAAAGATGTGCAGGTCAGGTGAATTGGCCATGCTAAATTGCCCGTAGTGTTAGGTAAGGTGTAGATGTAGGGGTATGGGTGGGTTGCGCTTCGGCGGGTGCGGTGTGGACTTGTTGGCCCGAAGGGCCTGTTTCCACATGTAAGTAATCTAATCTAATCTAATCTAAAACCTTTACAGAGGGCACCGGTGAGAGTACTAGTATTTGCAGTGGAGTGCGGGGAGTGTGTCAATATTTATAGGGTCCTGGTGATTGTGTCAATATTTGCATGTGGTCCCATGGAGTGAGAAAATATTAACATCGGATCCTGTTGAGTGTGTTGGTCTGTACAGTCGTTTCCTGGCTAGTGTGTCGCTATTTGCAAGTAGGTCCTGGAGAGCATGAAAATATTTGCGGGGGTATCCAGTGAGACTGTCAGTATTTAATGAATTCCCATGAAATGATGTCAGTATTTGCATGGCTGTCGTGGAAAGTGTGCAAGTGTTTATGGGTGGCCCTGTGAAGTGAGCCGGTATTTATAGTGGCGTCCACGGGTGTGTGTTGGTATTTACAGGGGGTCACGGGGTTTGTTTCTGTATTTACTCAGGATTTCCAGGGTGAGTGTCAGTATTTACGGGATCAGTCCCGGGTGTGTGTTGGAAGTTACGTGGGAACGCAATGGAAGTATCATCATTTAATGGGGTGGACCCAGGGATTGTGTCAGTATTGACATGGGGACCCTGGGCAGTGTGTAGGTATTTACCATGGGGTCCTGGGCAGAGTGAAAATAATTACAGTGGGGTCAAGGGGGGGTGATGGTATTTATGCGAGGTCAACAGGTATGTCTTGGTGTCCCAAGGTGTGCGTCAGCACTTACGGTGGGTCCTGGGCAGCGTTTGGTATTTGCATGGTTTGTCTGAGGGAATGAGTGCGTATTTAAAAATGATTCCCGTGGAATGTTTCCAGGTTTAAAGCAGGGTTCCGGGAAGTGTCAGGGTGTACCGGGGAAAGTGTCAGTTTTTAAGGGGTTGTTACAGGGAGTGTGTTAGTGTTTACAAGGGGGTCTGTGAGCGTGTGTAGTTATTTACAGGACATCAGGGGAGAGTGCTTGTATTTGCAAAGGGGTCCCAGAGAATGTGTTGGCATCTACAGGGGTCTCTTGGGGAGCGAGTCACCACTTACAGGGTGTTCTGGAGAGGGTATCGGTATTTACAGGGGGAGTGATCCAGGGGAGAGTGTCGCTATATACAATGGGGTTCCCAGGTAGTGTGTCGCTATTTATAGGAAGGTCGCAGGGAGTGTGTTGGTAATTGCAAGGGGGTTCCAGAAAGCGTGGCAGTATTAGCAGGTAGCTCTCGGGCAGAGTGTTAGTATTTATTCGGGTGGGTTCCGGGCATTGTGTCGGTACTTACGGGGGTTCTGGGGACTATTTTATTATTTGCAGAGGCGTTACAGGTAGTGTATTGGTAGTTACAATGGTGGGGCCTGGGAGAGTGTTGGTTTTACTGGATGGGTGTCCCTGACAGTGTGGTGGTATTTATAGGGGTAATCCGAACAGTGTTTCAGTAGTTATGGGGGTCACGGGTTTTCCGCAGCGTGGATATTTATAGGGGGGTCCTGGGAGACATTCTGTATTGACCATGGGGATCCCGTGTAGTGGGTTGCTTTTTACAGGGGCTGTTTACAGGAGGAGCGTCGATATTTACTGGGGGGTGGGGGTGGGGGGGGGGGGGGGGCTCTGTGGTGCGTCGGTACTCTAAATGGAATCTGGGAATGTGTCGCTATTTACACGAGTGGTCCCCGGGTATTTATGGCGGAGTAATAGATTGTGTGTCAGGGTTTACGGGGGACTGCTCCAGTTGACTGTGGTTGTACATACGGTGGTTCCCAGGGAGTGCGTTGCTATTTACAGTGAATGTGCACTGGTAGAGTGTCTGTATTTACACTGGTGTTCTGGGGAGTGTGTCAGTGTTTGCAGGGAGTGTCCTGGGGTTAATGTTGGTATTTACATAGGGTTCTGATTGAATGTGCGGTATTTACAGGGGATTCTGTGGAGTATGTCAGTATTTACAGAGGGCCCCTGGATTGTGTGCCATGATTAAAAGGAGGTTCCCAGTGAGTATGTTGGTATTTTCAGGAAGGTTCTTTGGCAGTGTGTCCATATTTACAGAATGGTCACGTGGATTGTGGCAGTTGTAACCTCCTCTAACTACTACATCCTTCCCTACCTCTGTAACCTCTCCTAGAACCTACATTCCTCTGGAACCTCCTCTAGATATACACTCCTCCCTATCTCTGCAACCTCCTCCAGTCTCTACTACTTTGTTATCTCTGTAACGTCTTCCAGCAACACACTCCTCTCGACCACTGTAACCTCCTCCAGCTTCTACACCCCACCCTCTCTCTGTCACCTCCTCCAGCCACTACACCACTTCCCTATCTCTGTGACCACCTAAGCACCTATACCCCTCCCTAACTCTGTGACGTCCTACAGCTACAACTGTCTTTGTACCCTCCTCCAGCAATAAAACCCTCCTACCTCTGTGACCCCTCCATCACGACAAGCCCCCCCCCCATCTCTGTAACTTCCTTCAGCTCCAATACCCATCCCCTTTACCCTCGAGGAGTTCCCACATTCCTCCCTATCTCTGTCACTTCCTTCAGCTCCAACACCCGTCCCCTTTACCCTCGAGGATTTCGCACATTCCTCCCTATCTATGTAAGCACCTCCACACCAAAACCACGTGCCTATCTCTGCACCGTCCTCCAGCTCCTACATCACTCATTATCTCGCTGACCTCCTCCAGGTAATACATCCCTCCCTATCTCTGTATCGTTCCCAGGCTTCAACACCCCTCACCATCTCTGTAACCTCCTGCAGCTCCTACAACCCATTCTTATATGTGCAACTTTCTCCAGTTCCTACAATCCCCTCTGTATCTGTAAACTCCTCCAAACCCTGTACTTCTAACATTATCCAGCACCAACACCCCTCGCTATCTCTGAAATCTTCTCCAGCAATGCATCCCCATTTCATCTGATAAGCCCTACAGCCCTCCCTATCTCTGTAACCCCTCTCAGTTGTTACTCCACTCCCTTTATCTGTAGCCTCTTGTTGCCCCTAAACACCCACTAGTTCTGTGACCCCCTCTGACTGTTACATCCGCTCCCTATCTCTGTGACCCCCCTCATGGGACTCACACCATCCATATCTTACTGACCCCCTCTAGCTGTTACTCCACCTCCCTATATCTGTAGCCTGCACCAGACCCTACACACCTTTCTTTCTGTGCGACATCATCCAGCTACCACACACCTCCCTATATCTACAACCTGCCCCAGCCTGTATACCCCTCCTTATCTTGTAACGTCCTCCAGCAATGAAACCCATTCCTTTTTCTGTGACGTCCTCCAAACCCCACAGCTCTCCTTATCTATGTGACATCTTCTGAAACCTCTCCAGCCAATACACCCTTCCCTATCTCTGTAAACTCCACCAGCGGCTACACGCCTCTCAAACTCTACAACCTCCTCCAGCCCCTACATCCACTATCCCTGTGACCTCCTCCATTCACTACACCCCTCCGTATCTCTGAAACCTCCTCCAGCACCCAAACCTTTTGCCTATTGCTGTGACCTCCTCGAGCTTACTAGATACTCACAGTTCCAACAATCTCCTCCAGCCCCTACAATCTTCTCTTTTTTTGTAGCCTGCTCATAGGTAGTACACCCCTCCCTATCCCTATTAAGTCCACCAGTCTGTACACGCCTCCCCATCTCTGTAACCTCCTCCAGTGCCTACACGACTCCCTGTCTCTGCAGCTTCCTCCAGCCCCCATTCACCTCTATTCATGAAATCTTCTCCAACTGCTACACCTCTCCCTCTCTCTGTAACCTCCTCCAGCAATAGTCTCTCCATAATTTGCTGACCTCCTCCAGCCCCCACGTCGCCTTCCTATCCCTATCACCTCCTGCAGACACTAAACACCACCCTATCTCATTGATCTCCTCCAGCACAACACCTCTCCATATCTCTGTAAATTCCTGCAGCCCCAATAACCCTCCCTCTCTCTGTACACTCTACCAGCTCATACACACCTCCCTATCTCTGTAGCCTCCTCCAACTCCAACATCCCCTGCCTGTATCTGCACCCTCCTCTAGCCCCTACACTCCTCCCTATCTCTGTGAATTCCTCGAGCACTACATCCTTCCCAGTCTCTGTAACCTCCTCTAGCTACTATAACATTCCTACCTCTGTATCCTCCACCAGCTGCAATATCCCTCACTATCTCTGCAACCTACCCCTGCTCCTACACCCCATTCCTATCTCTGCAACCTTCTCCAGCTCCAACATCCCTCTCTGTATCTGTAATTACGCCCCACCCCTGTATCTTTCCCTATCTCACACTTTCTCCAGCTCCGACACCCCATACCTAACTCTGCAACCTTCTCCAGCTCCTACACCCCTTTCTGTACGTGTAACCACGTCCCATCCCTGCACCCTTCCCCATCTCCAACGTTGTCCAGCTCCGACACCCCTCCCTTTCTCTGTAACCTTCTCCAGTACTGCATCCTCTCCCTAACTCTGTTACACCCTATAGCCCCTTCAGTTCTGCCTATCTCTGTGACTCCTCCAGCTTTTATAACTGCCCGCTATCTCTGTGACCCCCTCCAGCAACTACACTCCGCCCCTATCTCTCTGAAGCCCTCCAGCTGTTACTCCACTCTCTATATCTGTAGCCTCCTCCAGCCCCTACATTCCTTCCTATGTGTGCAACATCCACCAGCTAGGATACCCCTCCCTTTATCTGTAACCTGCTCCAGCCTGTACACCCCTCCTTATTTCTGCAACCTTCTCCAGCTCCCACACCATTTCCTATTCCTGTAACTTTCCCCAGCTTCTATACCTCTCCTTCTCTGTAACCTATAGCAATGCACCTCTCTCGACTTCAGTGATCTCCTCAAGCCCCCACACCGCCTCGCTATCCCTGTCACCTCCTGCAGACACTGCACTCCTCCGTCTTTCTGTGACCTCCACCAGCACTACACCTCTCCCTATCTCTGTCACCTCTGCCAGCTCCTACACAACTCCCTATCTCTGTAACCTCCTCCAGCTGCAGCACCCCGTGCCTATCACTGTAACCTCCTCTAGCTACTATAACATTCCTACCTCTGTATCCTCCACCAGCTGCAATATCCCTCACTATCTCTGCAACCTACCCCTGCTCCTACACCCCATTCCTATCTCTGCAACCTTCTCCAGCTCCAACATCCCTCTCTGTATCTTCCTACAATGCCTACACCACCTCCCTCTGTAACCTCCTTCAGCCCCTGCATTTCACCCTACTGCTAACAGCCTGCAGCCCCTCCAGCCCTCCCTACCTCTGTCACCTCCTCCAGCAAAACACCTCTCGCTATTTGTGTAACCACCTCCAGCTCCTATATATCTATGCATCCACCTCCAGCTTCTGCACCCCTCCCTACCTCAATAACCTAAACCAGGTCCTGCAACCTGCCCTATGTCTGTAACCTCCTGCAGCTCTTACACCTCTTTTTATCTCTGCATCCAACTCCATCTCCTGCACCTCCCCACGTCTCTGTAACCTCCATCATCTCCTGCAATAGATCAATTCCCTGTAATCCTCTCCAGATCCTACATCCCTCCATGTCTCTGTAAACTCCTCCAGCTCGTACACACCTCCCTATCACTGTAACGAGTTCCAACAATAAGGCCCTACTTATCTTTGCAAACTCCTCCAGCCCCTACACGCTTCTCTATCACTGTAACCTCCTTCTGACACTGTACCACTCCCTATCTCAGTAAGCTCCTCCAGCCCCTACATCGCTCCATGTACCTGTCATCCTCCAGGTACTACACCATTCCCTATCTCTGCATCCTCCTCTGGATTATCTCTGTAATGTCCTCCAGCCACTACACCCCTCATTATCTCTGTAACCTCCTCCAACCCTTAGAACTCATTCCTACCACTGTAATCTCCTCCAGCTACTGCACCCCTCCTTATCTCTGCAACCTCCTCTATTCTCTACACCTCGTTCCGATCACTTTAGTCACCTCGTGCCATTGCACCTCTGCATATCGCTGTAAGCTCCTTCTGGCCCTACACTTCCCCATATCTCTGTGTCCTCCTTCAGTTATTACATCCCTCCCTATCTCTGCATCCTCCATCAGACCCGACACCCCTCCATATTTCTGCAACGTCCTCCAGCGCCTACGGCCCTCCCTATCACTTAACCGACTCAGTTAAAATATAACCCTTTCTACCTCTGAAAACTCTTCCAGCCCCTTCATTCCCTCCTTATCTCATGACCTCCACCACCACCACACCTATCCCTATCGTTGTCACCCTCTCCCGCTGCTACACCCATCCCTATCTCTGTAATCTCTTCCACCAAAGCATGCTTCCTGATATCTCTGACCTCCTCCAGCCCCTACACCGCCATTCTCGGTAACCTCCTTCAGCACTACTCCAGGGGTAGCATGTTCCCTCAGTAGTTAGCACTGCTGCCTCACAGTACCAGGGAGCCGGCTTCATTTCAAGCCTCGGTGACAGTCTGTGTGGAGATTGCACACTCTCCCCGTGTCTGCGTGGGTTTCCTCCAAGGGCTCTGGTTTCGTCCCAAAGTCCAAAGATGTGCAGGACAGGTGAATTTGCCAAGCTAAATTGCCCATGGTGTTAGGTGCATTAGTCAGGGTTAAATATAGGGTAGGGGAATGTGTCTGGGTGGATTACTCTTCTGAGGGTCAGTGTGGACTTGTTGGGCCAAAGACCCAATCTAATTTAAACCCCTACCTATCTCTGGGGTTTCCTTCAGCTCATACACCCCTCCCTATCTCTGTAACCTATGACAACTCCTACACACTGTGCCTATCTCTGCATCCTCCTCCAGCTTCGACAAGCCCTCATTATGTCTGTAACTTCCTTCAGATGCTGCACCCTTCCCAACTCTGACATTCTCCAGCACTACACTCCTCCTTATCTCTGTAACCTCCTCCAGCCCTACATCTCCTCCATATCTCTGTACCAATGCCAGCAGTACACTCTCTCCCTTTATTTCTAACCTCCTACAGCCCCAACAGTCTTCCTATCTTTGTGACCCCTCCTGCTCTTACTCCCCCACTCATTATCTGTAGCTTTATCAACCCCTACACTATTCCCTAAATCTGTAAGCCAATCCAGCTGTTACACCCATCCAATCCCTGTGACCCCCTCCAGCGACTACGCCCTTACCCATTTCTCTGAACGCCTCCAGCTGTTACACCCATCCCTACCATTGTGAACCCTAGCAACTTAACCCATCCATATCTCTGTGACACACTCCAGCTGTTATACACCTCCCTATCTCTGTGCCCCCCTACAGAGACTAATCTGCATCCCTATCAGTGTGAACCCCTCCAACCTCTACACCCCTCCCTATCAATGTAACTTCCTCCAGCAACACACCACTCCATATCCCTGTAAACTCCTCCAGACCTGACACGCACTCCCTGACTCTGTGACCCCCTCCAATCCCTACACCCCTTCCTGCCTCGGTATCGTCCTTCCGCAATACACCTCTCCACATATCTGCATTCTCCTCCTGCACCTAGACATGTTCCCTATCTCTGTAGCCTCCTTAAGTACCTACATTCTATCCTTAACACTTTAGTCTGTACCACCTAATCCAGCCCTCATTATTGCTGAGTATGTCTCCAAAATCCACACTCCACCCAATGTATTTAACCTCCTCAAGTCAATACACTCCTCCATATCTGCTGTCTCCTCCATCTCCATATGTTCTCTTATTTCAGTACATACCTGCATAAACTACTCCTTTTCTCATCTCTGTACTCATCTACAGCATATATAATGTTCCCTATTACTGAAACCTTTTCCAATTTCTCCAGTCTTCCCCAAGGTTTTAGCAATCTCCAGTCCAGACACACTTCCCTATTTCTGTGACGCCTCCAGCACCTAGACCCCTCCTTTACACTGTAACATCCATCACCTGTTTCAGCCTTTCCTTTAACTGTAACCTCCACTATCAGATACATCCCACACTATCTCTGTTATCTCCAACTCCGACACTCCTTCCTCTCTATATAGCCTCCACCAGACCCTATATAACTCCTGATCTCTGTACCCTCCTGCAATCCCTACAAATCCACCTTTCTCTGTTTCCTCCTCAAACAGGTATATCATTCCATATTTCTAAAAGTTCCAGCAGCCTACACACCCATCCCCATTTCTACACTCCTTCCTGGTTTCTGTAAGTTCCTCCAGAATTAAAATTGGTTACCCATACTTGTTAACCGTAATGGATGTGTTTGTGTTAGTATTGTAACCAGTGATAGGAGATCCATTTAAAGCCAGCTTTAGTGGTTCTTATTGAATTGAGAAAAAGTTGAGTCGGGCAAACTAATTACTAAAGATGCCACGCAGAAAAAAATACTGTATTGGTAGGTCATATAAACATGTTGAAATCATACTATAGTAGAGAAAAACAACAGAGAAGCGGCTGCTAGTTATTGTCCCACAGAGAAAGCAATCAAATCCATATGTTATGGTTTTTGATGCGCCTCAGAATATGTTAAAATGAAGACGTCCTTGAGGAGTGGGATAGGTAAGTGAAAATTCTGACTCAGGAGCAAAAATGCTTTTGAAGATTTGTTACTGCAGTATGATGATGTGTAGAAATCAGACGGGGAGGACTAATGCAACTGTACATGAAGCAGACGTAGGGAATGCAGTTCGGATAAAAAAAAACACCCCATTGGCTAAATTCTATCAAAGCCAGAGAGGTCCAGAAGGGAGGCATAGTCCATGCTCTGTGAGTACAGCATCGAACCAAGCAAGAGCGAGTGAAATTCGCTGATCATCTTAGTTCCCAAACCTCATGGGACTTAAAGCTTTTGCGTGGATTATTGGAATCTAAATGCCATTACAAAATCGGATGTGTATCTAATGCTGACATTGGAGGACTGCTTTGAGAAATTTGGATGAGCTGGTTCCATCACCAAGTTGGACTTACTGCGTGGTTACTGGCAGAAACCTTAATCAGAGATGGCGAAAGAAATATCTGTGTTTGTAAACTCAATTGGTCTACATCAAATCAAACCGATGTTCTTTGGAATGAAGAACGCACCTGCCACTTTCCAAAGACTCATGAGCAGCGTTATGGCTGTGTCTACAAACGATGCAGTCAATTTGGACAATGTAGTAAACTTTAGTATGTCCTGGAATGATTACATGGTACAGTTAGTAGAGCTCTTTGAACGACTACGTGAAGCAAAACTGGCAATAAACTTAAACAAAACTGAATTCAGCAAAACAGAGGTGATGTTCCTGGGTCAAAACATTGGTCATGGAAGGTTGACCTCATGGTATGCAAAGACGAAGACCATTGAATAATTTCTAAGACCAACCTCGAAGAGGTGCTTCAATTCATAGGACTAAGTGGATTCTATCGAAGGTTGCTCCAATCTTCAGCAGTGTAGTGGCAGCGTTAACTGATTTGCTGAAGAAGAACACAAATGTTTGGAAAGCAGAAGAATGCCCGGAGGCATTCGAACATTTCAAAGCAATATAAACCACCAAACTAGTTTTAGCTACCCCAAACTGTTCAAAAACATTTAAATTAGCATTGATGCTAATCACATAGGAGTTGCAGCTGTCCTGCTGCAGGAAGATGATGTTGGATTGAACTACCAGTTGGTTACTTGTCGAAGAAACTCAAAATCCAAAAGAGGAAATACTCCACGATTGGAAAAGAACTGTTGAGTTTAGTACTGGCCTTATACGATTCTAATGTGGATGTCATGAACAAAATTTTGGAGACCGACGTGTACACAGATCACAATCCGTTTACATTCTTAAAATGCTTCAAACGCAAGAATATGAGACTATTTTATTGGAGTCGCATGTGACAGACTTTTAATTTTAAGGTTGTACATGTTGTCCATCGTAAGAATGCAATCGCCGATGCGTTTTTGCAGATTTAACTGATAATGTTGAGATGAAATTTGTATTTATCCAATATAAAATTCATACGAAAAATTTAATATGAATTTAGATTAACGTTATCTGTACGTTATGGTAATGTTCTTATGGAAGAGTGCAAAGGGAATGAAGCTATCTTTTCATTATGACAGTTCTTTTTTTACTTAGCCAGGGTGGTATAATTAAGTTTTATTCGTGTACCGTACCTTTAAAAGAGTTGAAATTATTGGCTGGCACGAAGTGTTGTGAATAATTTAAAAATATATCCGTGGATGGAAACTGCCAGCTGGAGCTGTATTGCAATAGTACACAACAAATTCGAATTTGTCCAATCAGTTTATTTTATGCACCAAGTTAACAAAACCCAATCGAATTTTTTGACAGCACTTGTCCAATGAGACGATTAGATGTTTCGGGGTATAAATACTAGACATTTTGAACAATTATTCTGAGCCCAAACAGCAGCCAGCACCAAGAAGCAGAGCCTGCTTACAGAAAGACCTGCTCTCTGAAAGGTCGCTTTATCTATGAAAGACCCGTGAAGCGGAATACCGAAGAAGAAGAAGACAAGAATCTGCGGAGAAGAACCGAAAGCTTGAAATAATAAGTTTTTAAATGTAAATCTTAATCAGAGTTTTTAACTGACCAGCATTTTCGAGAGGGAGTTAAACGTTACGGTTGAGTGAAAGATGTTATAAATACTTGCTGTCTTTTGGACTTAAAGATTAAAGTAGTTAATTTTTACTTTAAGTAATGAGATCTGGAGTAGTTCTTTGACACACAAAATTTAACTGGGTACAGCTCGAATTGAGCTTTTTCTGTGTGGCTGTTTTAAATTCGCAGATGGGTTTACCCTGTGTCATAGCTAATTCCAATACGTCATCTTTCCTTTTGCAATGATTGACTCCTAAATTAATAAAACAACATTATCTCCTGCCTATAGTTCCTACATGTCAGAATATCGAGCTGCCAATCCTGACCTCCTTTAACCACATTTCTGATGGCAAAAATGTCACACTTTCACATGTCAATCCATTCGCTTACAAAATCTCTTTGACCTTTAATACTCCCAGCATTAAGGTGAAGGACATACAGCTGGAACATAATACTAGGAACAGTCTGTACCTCGGAGTTCTGCAATCAGACATCACAATCTATGAAAGAAACTGTAAGTCTGAGACGGTAAAAATATTTGTTGAGTAATATTTTTTCTTAAAATTGATGCATCAAATGCAACTTTCCCGAAGTGAGCGATCACCTCCACATAGCATGAGTTTCTGGCGATTCATACCCCGCTCAGGGTACAGAGGAGACAGATCGCAGTAATGGGACAATATTGTTTGTGCATCTCCACAAGTCCATGTGCTCCCAGTGACGCTGCTAGTCTGTGCAAGGTACAGGCTTGCGCTGACCCTTTGTGAGCAATGATCATTCTTGCCCTGGTAGTTCAAAACTCCCCTCACCAGGCTGAGATTGTCACAAAGAAATGATTGATGCCTTCTTATGTTATCCATTCCAGGATCCACAAGATATTGGGAATCCTACTTGCTCAGGAAGGCAGCATCATAAATAGCCCTGAAATGGAAAGCAGCCAGTCTGTAGGTTGAACAGGACATTATCGGGTGGGACAAGTTAACGTGAAGCACGGACTGTTTCACGCAACGTGCAGATTCTCATCAATTTGTGATTGTGTGAGGGAGTGAGGTGTGTTGTGTTAAGAAGCTGGGAGGGGCGTTCTGCCAAGCCATCAAGTCATGGAGGAAGGTACAGAATATCTTCCAGAAATTCAGTGACCAAGGCACTTGCGTAACTAATGACTAAAAACATTCATATCAGTGACGAGGTAGTATTTGAAAACATAGAGGGATTCATGTTTTGGAGACGCCAGTGCTGGACTGGGGTGTCCAAAATTAAAAATCAACTACACTATGTTATATTCCAGCAGGTTTATTTGGAAGCACTAGCTTTCGGAGCGCTGATCCTTCATCAGATGATTGTCCTGATAAAGGAGCAGTGCTCCAAAAGCTAGTGCTTCCAAATAAACTTGTTGAACTCTGACCTGATGTTGTGTGATTTATACATGGATTCAGGATTGGCAAGTCTGACAGACCAGATGTAATTCGTACTGAAATTTCACAGAAAGCAGAAATGCGCGTTTTGATTGCCTTGGGGATCGCTGTATTTTTCCGTATTCTCTTTGGAAGGTGACAAATGCGTCAAACGATTTAAGATGGGAAGAAGTGGGAGAGAACTTCAGACTAGTTAAATTGTCATCTCCAGTGGGAAATCTGATAGAATCTATTTTATCTAATACGATCTTAGTCATGTAGAAAGTGATAGCAACCTTCAAGAGAAAAGTTCTGCATTTACGAAAGGAAAGTCATAATTTTCAAATGTTTTGCTTGAAAACATCTCTTGTGAGATATCAACAATAAAGAACTAATGGATGTGATATCGTTAGGTATTCATCAGGATTCTTTTTTTTTCAAAAATAAGTCAAACAGTAATTTATTAGAAAAAAGCATTAGGTATTAGGAGGAACCTGTGCAAAAAATGAAGGTAAAATTTAGGTTTGAATTCATTTAAATGGAATGAGAATTTACATGATGATGTGACATCCAGACTAGAAGCGTTATCTTGGTCTTTCTCTATTGATGCTATCTGACCTGCTGTGATCTCCAGCATTTGCTGTTTTCACTACAGATTCCAGTATCAGCAGTAATTTACTCCTACTAAATATCAGTATGTCCTGCATTGCTTATACAGGATGTTGGTGAGACTATACCTCGAGTGCAGTGTACAGTTTTGGTGTCGTGACCTAAGGAAGAACATACTGAATGAACATTCTCCAGATTAATATCTCAAATGGCAAGATTGTCTGATGAGGCAACTCGGTCTGTGTTCCAAAGAGACAAAGAGTGGGCGGCACGGTGGCACAGTGGTTAGCACTGCTGCCTCACAGGGTTCAATTCCCGCCTCAGTCGACTGACTGTGTGGAGTTTGCACGTTCTCCCCGTGTCGGCGTGGGTTTCCTCCGGGTGCTCCGGTTTCCTCCCACAGTCCAAAGATGTGCAGGTCAGGTGGATTGGTCCATGCCCGTAGTGTTAGGTAAGGGGTAGATGTAGGGGTATGGGTGGGTTGAGCTTCGGCGGGGCGGTGTGGACTTGTTGGGCCGAAGGGCCTGTTTCCACACTGTAAGTAATCTAATCCAATTTAATGCGGTGCTCTAAAAGAACAGCCCGTGAGGCATCATCCGAGGCGCGGGAGAATCGATGTTTCGAGCACAAGGTCATTCTCACTCATGAAGGGGCTAGCCCAAGCGGGCTGATGGATAAATGGGAGGTGGTGGAGCTGGGGGAAAAATAGATATGAATGCGATAGGTAGATGAAGTTTGGGGTGATAGTGATAGAATGGAGAGCCGGGTGGAGTCTCGCATTCCCAGCTACCCTCTGTCCAGTCCATCCTTTCCAATTTATCTCTCAGATCCCTGGGCCACATACTCATTCCTGACGAATAGCCTCTGTTCGAAACGTCGATTCTCCTGCTCCTGGGATGCTGCCTGACGGACTGTGCTTTTCCTGCACCGTATTCTTCGAATACTTTGTTCGCTCGAGCTTCGATGAATGCGAAGTAATCTTAACGAAACTGAGAGGACTGACTACCACAGGGATATGGAGTTGTGTGAGCAGGTAAGTTTGAGGAGAATCCCATGATATTCCACAAGGAAATCAAGGAGAATAATATTGTCAGGGGACAATTATAACCCATTAGAAACCAGGGGGACAATCATTATATGAAGCTAGGGAACACTGACAGATGATTGCATGAGAGTTTCGCATCTATTTTACTTGGGAGAATCAGGATGACGGTACAGAAATCGAGAAGATGAACTGGCAAGGTCTTGAACAGATTTATGAAAGATGTAAGCGAGGATTGATAGTTTTGGCTGGTGTAAAATTGAACAAATTCTCTGGATGACTTTTATCCCATGCTGATGTTGGAGACAAGGGAGGAAAGGCTCTGATTAACTTTTTAAGTAGAATCTGGCCACCGGAGAGATGCTAGAGGACAGATGTGGTTGCATTTGCAGGAAGGGTGGTGGAGATAGATCAACGAACTATCGACCAGTGACTATCAATTCAGTGTTAGGGAAACTATTGGGGAATACAGAGAAAGAGAAAATGGATCTGCATTTTGAGAGACAATGTTTGATCAGGAACAGTCAGCATGGCTTTATCAGAGGGAAGTCATGCCAACAGAATTCTATTGAAAATTTTCAACGAGTTCATTCCTATGGCTTCCCAGCAATTGCTTTGACAAAACCCCACATGGGAAATTGATATATGAAGTAAAATCAAATGATATGACAGGTAACTTGGCAAGTTATATCCAAACTTTTCTTCATGGCAGGAGACGGAGGCTGGTGGGAGAGGGCTGTTTACGTGACTGAAGACAGGTGTCCCCTGGTGTAACATGGATCAGTCCTCTCTGCCCTTTTACTGTGGTATTTCTAAATGGTGTCGACGTGAATGTTGAGGATGGTAGGTGATTGTGATAAATAAGTGTATGTTTGGCAATGAGGAGGCAAGCCTTATGTTACAGGAAGATATAGATGGAATGGTCAGAAGGGCAGATCCATGGCCGATGAAACATAACCCTGCTGAATATGAAGTGATGCAATTTTGATGAAGGACCAGAAAGGAGAGTACTCAATGATTGGCGGCACACTAGGAAGTTACACACATCACTACATGTGACTGGACAAGAAAAGGGCTAGTTAAGAAGGCATTGTGGACAACAGACATTGCCTTTATTAATCGAGACATGGATTATAAGAGCTATACAGGAAATTGGTTAGGCAAATATGTAAAACTGTGTGCAGTTCTGGGAGCAAAATTACTGGGCGGATGTGACTGTACTGGAGAGGGTGCAGAGGAGATTCACTAACATGTTCCCTGGAATATGACATACCATCTATGGAGAGAGTTTGGATAAGCTCATGATTTTTTTTATTTGGAGCGGAGGGGATGTGATTCAGAAGGAGAAAATTACGATGGGCGTGCACAGGGCGGATAGAATGCAGTTGTTCCTTTCTGTCAAAGGACCAAGAACAAGGGAGAACCCTTCTAAAGTGAAGGGTGTGAAGTTTAGAGCGGATTTGAGGATTGTGTTTCACCCAGAGATTGTTGAGGTCTGGAATATACTTCCTGAGAGCGGAGTTGTCAAATTAACCTCACAACTGTTCAAAAGTACTTGGACGAGTTTTCGAAGTGTATAACATCCCCTAGCTTAAGGCCTGATGCAGGAAAGGGAGACTAATGTAAACTGTTTTGTATTTCTGATGGCGCAGAGTCCTTGTTTCTGTGATTGTATGATTGTGGAAGGTCAATCATTGAAAATTCTAAGAAAGAAATTGATGGGTTTCTGAAGTGTATATTAACAAGAGTTATAACAGTTAATGGGAAAGGTTCGAAAAAACAAGTTCAACTTCCTTCCAGTCTGAACCCAGAGAATAGAGAATAGCCAAATAGGGAAATGACAGACCTGTGAAGTTCTGTTTTCACAGAAAACAAAGCAAAAAAAAATCTTCCCAGCAATATTAGAGAAACTAACCTAGGGAAGAAAACCAAAAAAAAGTTTAATCTCGAGGAAATTAAATCGACTGGACTCAACTGTTAGCAAGAGCCAAGAAAAGAGCTTTATTCAGATTCCGAAGAACCGCCCTAATACATTCGATCAGATGTCTTATGAGAAGGCCACTTGAGCAGAATTCAGACACTCTTCTTATACCATTCTTATCACGCTCCCCATGGGCAAAGACAAGGAGAACTTAAGTTGTTATTTTCTCATTCCCTGGTCGTGGCCATAACTGCCCTTATGCTTTCCTCAGCTTTCGCTGAATTCGACTGTGGCAAGGTCAAGTTGAATGTTTACAAAGTTTCAAACAAAGACAAGCGGTCTCCTGGCTGCACTCAGCACAGCAGTAAATTTAGAAAAGCATTCTCTTTCAGATTTCACAGTAAATGTATAGTTTGTAAATTTTCCATTGCATTTAGTAAATAAACGATTAGAACAAACTATTGGTGCTGTAACTAATGGGTATATACACAGTCCACATAGGTTTATGAAATGGGAATCATCTTTGAGAAAGTGAATGTCAGATTCATTATGGAGACTCAATGGATATAGTGCATTTGGGTTTTCAGAAGATTTTTGATGTAGTCCCAATGTGTAAAATAAGAGCTTATGGGAATGGGGCTAATACATGAACATGGTGTTAGAATAGGAGAGCTGACAGGAAACAGTTTATAGGATTAAAAATATCCTTTTCTGGAGTGAAAGTATCGTGAGATATCACAGGGAGCAGTGCTCGGGCCCCACCTATTCCCAAAATATCTCAAACACTTAGTTGAGGGAATCAAATGCATTACTCGCAAACCTGCTGATGGCACTGAATGATGTGGGATTGTGAGTGGTGAGGAGTCTGTAAAAAAAAACGAAGCTGATTAAGAAAGTGGAGTAAATGGGCAAATACTTGGCAGATGAAGGGTAATGGGGATAGTTATGATGCTGTGCATTTTGCTGTGAAATATAGAATGGCAGTCGACCATTTGAAAAGGGGTTGGTTAAACATGTTGATCCAGAAAGGGAATATGGTCGTTTCTTGTTTCCTCCTTCGCAGACCTCAGAGGTCAATGCAAAGCAGTGAGTTCTAAAGTCAGAGTCGATACTGGGAATGACATTGGCACGCTGCCCAGTGTACACAGTCCCATCAAGTGTGAAGGTGTAACAATGAATCTGACCTGCATTTCCTGAGAGCTGAATCTGACCCTGTACACCAGAGATTTTGCAGGAACGAAAAGCAGTTGGAAACATAAATGATGTGTTTACCTTCATTTCAAGGGGCTTTGAGTACAGGAGTAAAGATATCTTACTGCAGCTCCACAGGACCTTGGTGAGACCTCACCATGAACATTGTGAAGTATTGAATGCGGTTTTGGTCTCATTACTTAATAAAGGATAAACTGACATTCAGTGAGTGCAGCGAAGGATGTACAGACTGATCTCTGGGATGACAGGCTTGTTGTGAGAGCAGAGTTTATGTCAACTAGGCCTGTATCCATGGGCTTCAGGGAAATGTGTGAAGATGTCAGTGAAATATATAAGACTCTGACAGGGTGAGATAGATTGGAAGCAGGGATGATAATTCCCCTGACTTTGACGTCTAAAACAAGGCAACACAATATGAGGTACATACAGGCCTCTCTGCATTGAGATGAGGATAAATGTCCGCACTCAGAGTGTTGAACTCGTAGAATTCTCCCTTGAACTAGAATCGGGGAGGCTGAATATTTTAAATGGCGTATTCTTCCCCGACATTTCTGTGCAGTCTTTGGTAAACCTTTATAAATGTTGTCACAAGCTCTCAGATGTTAACAAGGAAGTCTCTGCACAGTCAACAGGACTGTGTTTCCCATTCCCTTTTCCGATACCAAAGCTGGTGTCAGGTTTTGTGCTTGGTTAAAGACATCGGAACCTTTAAGACATCGGAGCACCTTGATACAATTGGGTGTCTTTCTTGGCTGTTTCAGGGACCACTGAAGAGTTTATCACATGTCTGTGCGTCTGGAGTCACTTTTAAGCCAGACTAGGAAAGCACCGGAGATTTGCTTCCTGAAAGTACATTAGAGAAGCAAATGTGTGCTTACAATGAACATTGGCTTCAATGTCACTATTACTAACAGATTTTATATCTCGATATGTTATTAATTGTTATCAATTTCCAGCACCTGCCAGAGCATTGGCAATCCAGTGGCATTTCCACAACAGCATCATCTCAAAATAGGGACTCATCAGAAACCAAACTGAGCAAGGTTATTTCTGTGCTGCTTGACAGCTCTTTCAAAAAGACTCACTACTAATTGACAAGCGTGATGTGACTAAGGGGGCGGTAACTGGTCAGATTGTAATTATTGCCCTCCTCGGTGTCGGAACATCGTGGAGTAATTCTATACATTGCCAGGGAGATGTCAGAGTTGGAGCTGGAATGTAACAGCTTCCCTGGGAGCATTGCTCGTTGTGCAGCACGAGCTGTTTGTGTTGAGCTGTTTCTTCATGTCACATATAGTGAATGGAATTGGTTGAAGACTGCCATCATGTCGGGGGTGAAGCGGATCATCGACTCAACACTGCTGGCTGGGGATAACGCAGATACTTCATCATTGACTTTTACACTGATGTACAAGGATGTTCCATTACTTAGGATGGGGATATTCGTGGAGTCCTCTACTCTGACAAATTGTTTATTCGTCCCTGAATATTTATGACTGAATATGGTAGCACTGCAGCGCTTCGATCTGATCAGTTGATCTTGTGATCATTTCAGCCTCTCTGTCTGTTAGTTTTGCTGTTTGGCATGTAGGCAACCAAGTGCAGGAGCTTTAACGGATTATCATCAGGTTTCTGTACACATGGTTCTGACAATCGCATGTTCACCCACACTCGACACTGATCAGCGGGTTGGAAAGGGATTATTCCAGGCAAAAAGTTACGGTTTTTTTGCATATAATTCTGCTTCTGCTACTGTTGTGGTGTACATTACCACGTCAATGCGAGGAATTCTGTTTTCAAAGCAAGAGGAGCTCGATCTTTAAAAAGGTTTTTTAACTGAGAAATGAATTGTGGGTAACAAAGAATTGGTGATGAAATATGTGATATAGGGTCACAGAGTCTTACAGTCATGCCATACGCAAACAGAACCTTCGGTCCAAGTTGTCCATGTTCACCAGGTTTCCTAAACTGATCTAATCATATTTGTCTGCATTTGGCACATAACTCTCTATATCTATCCATGCACCCATCCAATTGTCTTTTACACGTTGCAATTGTATTCCCCGTACCACTTTATCTGACAGCTCATTACACATACACAGCACGGTCTGTCTGAAACATTTACCGCTGAGATCCATTTTAAATCTCTACCCATCTATCGCCCCACCCCCACCCCCACCCCCACAAACACCCAGCCCCCATGTAAAACTGTCAACTTTGGTTTTGAACAACTCTTCCCTTGGGAACACACCTTTGCTACTCACCAAATCCATGTCCCTCATTATTTTATTCGCTCTCAGGTCATCCGCAGCCTCGTACGCAAAATTGAGAAAAGTTCCGAGCCTATCCAGGCTATCATTACATCCGAAAACTTTCAGTCTCTGTCACAAAAAATAAATATTTTTGTACACTTTCCAGTTCATATCATCCATCCTGGAGCAGGACGGAAAGAATTGTGCTCTATACTCCAACTGCAGCCTTACCATTCTCTTGTGCAGCTACAACATGATGTCCCTACTCCTATACTCGATGCTGTGACCGACGAAGGTAAGTGTTCCTACTGCCTTCTTCACCATTCTGTCTACCTGCAACTCCACTTTCAAGGAAATATCTCCCTGCACCTCTGGGTCCCTCTGAATGACAACACTCCCCTAGGCGCTACCACTAATGTATAAATCCGACCCTGGTTTGTCTGACAGAATGAAACACCTCACATTTATATGTATGACGATCCATCTGCCAAACCTCGGCCCACTGGCCCAGTTGATCATGATCTCATTTTCCTTTTAAGTAACCATCTTCACTGTCCATTATACCAGCACTTTTGACATTGTTTACGAACTTATTTCATATATCTCATCCAAATCATTTATAGAAATAACAAACAACAATGAACAAACTAACCTTATTAACTGGGCTATCATATGGAACCCTGTTGGGCCTCATTATTGTCCACGTCCACTACGTATGTTGCTTTACTTTCATATGACTTCCAGATCACCACTTGAAACATTTCATTGAAGTTTGTGAGACACAATTTCTCACACAGAAAGCCGTGCTGACAATCCAAGATCCGTCCTTGCCTTTCCAAATACATGGAGATCCTGTCTCTCAGAATTTCTTCCGAAATTGAATCACAGCTGACATCAGAGTCACCAATATGCAATTCCCTGGCTTCCCTAACCAGACTTTTCTTTAAAATAATATCACAATATTAGCTGTCTTCCAGTCCTCCAGTGCCATCTACGTGGCCGGCAATCATACGAATAAAATGTTAAAGAACTGCGGATGCTGTAAATCAGGAACACCAACCAGAAGGTACTAGGAATGCACAACAGGCCTGGCAGCATCTATGCAGAGAAATCATTGTGAACATTCCGGATCCAGTAACCTTTCATCATAACTCTAAAGAATGATACAAATATCTCAGCAAGCAGCCCCTCAGTTACTTCCCCAGATTCCTGCAATAATCTGGGATACATCGAACAGGTCCTGGTTATTTGTGCATTTTAAGACCTCAAGCACTTCCTCCCCTGTAATATGGCCTCGTTTCAAAAGTCACGTCTTTTTATTTCCGTGTGCCCTCGCTTCCATGCCTTCATCCACAGTAAATATGACGCAATATATTTGCACAAGATCTCACCCATCGAGCAGGAACAGGCTGTAAGAGAGCTGAGTTGGGAGGATGGGCGGCCGAATCCTTGTGAGGAGTGTGAACCCAGCATGGACAGTTTCATAAGGACGCTGTTGTTGAACTGTTGACTGTGTTTCTGTGTTTTTCCAGCATGATAAGAAGGGCTGCAATATTGTATGTTCAAACTTTGTTTTCGTTATTTTTCTACTTTTAACCAAGATCCTGGACCTTGGGGGGAGGGGAACTTTGTTTATAAGATTGTGTCACATGCGGCGACTAGTAAATTTTGCACTGCCCTCATGTAAGTACACGTGAAAATAAATCTAATAAACCTAATTAATCTCCTGTGGAACCACACCTAGATGGCTGATTGATTTTTAAGAGCCCTATTCTCTCCCTAGTTTCTCCTTTCCCCTTAATATTCTTGTAAAATCTCTTTCCAATCTCTTTAGCCTTATCAGCTAAAGCTATCTCGTGCTCCCCTTTTGCCCTCCTGGTTTCTCTGGTAAGTGTTCTCCTACACTACGTACGCTCAAGGGATTCATTTGATCCCAGCTGCCTATACATGACGTACGTCATTCTTTTTTTCTTGACCAGAGCCGCAATATCCCCTGTCATGCCTTGCCCCTACTCCGGCTGGCATTGCACTTCACACTAACAGGAACAACGTGTCCCTGAGCTTTCTCGTTTTTGAAAGACTCCCATTTGCCAGATATCGCTCAATCTGCAGTCTCCTCTCACTCATTTCTAGAAAGAAAACCCTGCCTAATGCTATAACAATTGGCCTTGGCCAATTTCTAACGTTAATTTGTGCACCAGGCCTGTTCTTTTGTAGAGGTATTTCCAAATTAAGAGAGTTACAGTCACTGGTCCAAAAGACTCGCAGTCTACCAGCTCAGTCACTTGTCCTGCATTATTTCCCATGGCCACGCAGGCATGAGGGGCCAAATGGCTGCATATACATTTTTGTTTATGGTTGAGTGTGTGTGTCGGGGACAGGGTGGAGGTGAAGTTTTCGCCTGTGTCTCCATGTGGGATAAAACAACAACATTACAGCGCAGTACAGGCGCTTTGGCGTGTCGATGTTGCACCGAACTGTGAAAACAATCTGAAGCCCATCTAACCTACACAGTTCCATTTCCAAACAATGACCATTTAAATGTCCTTAAAATTGGCGAGTCTGCTACTGTTGCAGGGAGGGCAATCCACACACTTACTACTCTCTGAGTCAAGAAACTACTTCTGATATCTGACCGATATCTATCACCCCTAAATTTAAATTATGTCCCCTGGAGCTCGCCATCACAATTCGAGGCAAATGGCTTTCACTGTCCGACCTATGTAACCCTATGTTACATGTATATGTTATCTTATATGTTTCAATTAATTTACCTCTCAACCTACTTTGCAACGAAAACAGTCACATGTTCCTCAGTCTTTCCTAGTAACACTTTCCCTCCATACAAGTAAATTTCCTCTGAATGTTTTCCAAAGCTTTCACATACTTCCTGTAATGTGGTGACCAGAACTTATGCAATACTCCAAGTGCAGCCACACCAGAGTATTTTACAGATGCAGCATGACCTTGTGGCTCCGAAACTCAGTCCCTGAACTAATAAAACTCAACACACTGAATGTTTTCTTAAGAACTCTATCAACCTGGGTGGCAACTTTAAGGGATCTATATACCTGGACTCCCAGATCTCTCTGTTAAACTGGACTACGAAGAATCCTTCCATTATCCAAGTGCACTTCATTTCTGTTGGCACTTCCAAAGTGAATCACGTCATACTTTTCTGCATTCAGCTCCATTCGCCACCTCTCGGCACAGCTCTACAGCTTATCTATGTCCTTCTGAAACATCCAACATCCTTCAGCCACATCCAGAACTCAATTGGTCTAATGCCATCTGTACATTTACTAACCCATCCTTGTATGCCCTCATCCAGGTCATTTATGAAAATTACAAACAGCAGTGAACCCAAAACAGATCGTGTACTCCAATAGTAACTGAACTCCAGGATCAACCTCTGTGTTTTTTCAGTTAGCCAATTTCTGAGCCAAGCCGCTAAATCACCCTCAGACCCATACCTCAGTATGTTGCGCAATAGCCTACCATGGGGAAATGTATCAAACGTCTTACTGAAATCTATATACACCACATCCACCACTTTACCCTAATCTACCTCTTTGATCACCATCTCAAAGAAATCAATAAGGGTTGCGAAGCATGACCTACCGTTCACAAAATCATGTTGACTATATTTACTCAACTTGTTCCTTTCGAGATGATTATAAATGCTCTCTTTTATAACCCTTTCCAACAATTTGCCCACAACTGTAGTAAGAGTTGTAATGTATCTCTGTATCTGCAATTCTGATCATATGGTTTCTATTGTTTTGGGAGAGAAACCATTGAAATGTTGATAAAAATGCTCTTCCTCACTCTTTCATTCTCTCTCCATTTGATTCGCAATCTTGTGTTTAAAGTGTTGCAATATCACCAACTGCAGGCCACCCCACGCCACTGCAGAAGGAAGAGCTTTGTTTGAAAAATACATCAAAGGCAGTGATTCTGTCACATTGGGATTTACTGGCTTCATTGTCACGTGCACTATAATGAATGCAGTGAAACGTTTGCAATGTCATTGCTTGTGGCGCCATCTTAGGATCAAGATACCAAGGTATAGATTCGAATGCATTTGGTGCAAAATTAAAAGAATAATAAATGCATGTCCAACAGAAGAATACAAAGGAAAGTCCCTTACATCCGAGTCTGTGCCAGCAATGAGTCTCCAGACAATACCGGTCCCAGTCTCCAGACGACACTGGCCCCAATCTTCTGGCCTCATCAGGCCGTACCAGGCTCAGTCTGCTGATCGTAATGGGCCCAATCTCCAGACCAGACCAGTCACAGTCTTCATTAGCACTGAGCAAATTCAGGTCACACCAGGCCCAGTCTCCAAACCGCGGCTGGCCAAGTTTCCAGGCCATACCGGCCACAGTCTCCAGACTGCACCATAGAGTCACAGAAATGTACAGCATGGAAACCGACCCTTCGGTCCAACCAGTCGATACAGACCAGATATCCCAACCTAATCTAGATCCCACCTACCAGCACCTAGCCCATATCCCTCCAAAGCCTTCCTATTCATATCCCCATCCAAATGCCTCTTAAATGTTGCAATTGTACCAGCCTCCATCACATCCTCTGGCAGCTCATTCCATCCAGGTACCACCATCTGCGTGAAGAAGTTGCCCCTTATGACACTTTTATGTCTTTCCCCTCTTACTCTACACCTATGTCCTCTAGTTCTGGACTCCACAACACCAGGGAAAAGTCTTTTTCTATTTATCCTATCCATGCCCCGCATAATTTTGTAAACCTCTATGAGGTCACGGCTCAGCCTCCGACGCTCCAGGGAAAACAGCCCAGCCTGTTCAGCCTCGCCCTGTAGCTCAGATCCTCCAACCCTGGCAACATTCTTGTAAAGCTTTCTCAGCCCTTTCGAGTTTCTCAACATCTTTCCGATAAGAAGGAGACCAAAATTGCACGCAATATTGGCCTAACCAATATCCTGTACAGCCGCAACATGACCTCCCAACTCCTGTTCTCGGTACTATGGCAGTCCCAGTCTGTGCTTGGAAAGTTAAAATCCCTTACCATAACTACCCTATTATTTTTACAGACAGCTGAGAACTCCTTGCAAGTTTGTTTCTCAATTTCCCTCTGACTATTGGGGGTGGGGGTGGGGGGATCTATAATACAATCCCAATAAGGTGATCATCCCTTTCTTATTTCTCAGTTCCACCGAAATAACTTTCTTGGATGTATTTCCGGGAATATCCTCCCTCAGCACAGCTCGAATGCTATCCCTTATCAAAAATGCAACTCCCCCTCGTGTCTTGCCTCACTTTCTATCCTTCCAGTAGCATTATATCCGGGAACATTAAGCTGCCAGTCCTGCCCATCCTTGAGCCATGTTTCTGTAATTGCTGTGATCTCCCAGTCCCATGTTCCTAACCATGCCCTGAGTTCATCTGCCTTCCCTGTTAGGCCCCTTGCATTGAAATAAACGCAGTTTAATTTATTAGTCCTACCTTGTCCATGCCTGCCCTGACTGTTTTACTCACTTCTGTTCTCAGCTGTACCTGTCTCAGATCAATCTCTTTCCTCACTATCTCCCTGAGTCCCACCCTCCCGCCTTACTTGTTTAAATCCTCCCAAGCAGTTCTAGCAAATTTCTTTGCCAGTATATTAGTCCCCTTCCAATTTAGGTGCAATCCGTCCTTCTAGTACAGGTCACTTCTACCTCAAATCCAAAAATGTGAATCCTTCTCCCATACACCAGCTCCTTAGCCATGCATTCATCAGCTCTATCCTTCTATTCCTGCCCTCACTAGCTCATAGTAATCCTGATATTACTACTCTTGAGGATCTCATTTTTAAATTTCTGCCTAACTCTCTGTAATCTCCCTTCAGAGTCTCAACCTTTTCCCTTCCAATGTCATTGGTTACATTGTGGACAATGACCTCCTGCTGGCCCCTCTCCTCCGTGAGACCATTCTGCACCCTCTCTGAGACATCCTTGATCCTGACACCAGGGAAGCAACACATCATTCTGCTTTTTCTCTGCTGCCACAGAAACGTCTGTCTGTACCTTTGACTGCAGAATCCTCTAACACAATTGATCTCTTGGAAGCCGACATACCCCTCGTTGCATTACAGCCAGTCTCTATACCAGAAACCTGGCTGTTCGTGCTACGTTCCCCTGAGTATCCATCACCCCCTACATTTTCCAAAAACAGCATACCTGTTTGAAATGCGTATATCCACAAAAGACTCCTGCCCTAGGTGCCGACCTCTCTCACCGTTCCTGGAGTTAATCCATCTGTGTGACTGTATCTGAGACTTTCTCCCATTCCTATAACTGCCATCCATCTCACAATGTTGCTGTTGCAAATTCCTCATTGCTTCTATCTATCTCTCGAACCGATCCACTCGATCTGATAAGATTCGCATCCAACAGCATTTATGGCAGACATAATCCGCAGTAACCCTTAAACTCTCTTTGAACTCCCACATCTGACAAGAAGTACTTATCACTGCAAAGGCCATTCTTGCTCCTTCACAATCTGCAGACCCAGAAAAATAACACCATCTTATTCCTCTACAAACACTGCCCCAGGTTAAATTAACAGCTATAACTTATATTTTAAGTTTAATCAAGAGACTTAGCTCCAAAAACATGTAATCAGGAATGAACCAATGTACTCACTACCGCAGCCTTTCTCTTGGACAGACTTAAAACAACAACTAACTCATCTGATTCTGTGCTGTGAACTTCGCCTAAGAGATCCTCCAAGATTAGTTGTGAATTTCTCTGTTTGTTAATTTTTCCAGATGCACTCCGATGTCCAGCGATACACGAATTCAAACAGCAAAGGCGGTAACTGTACAGGTTCTCTCTCTCGCACCATGTGCTTCCTTTGTCTGCTCTTCTCCCTTTTAACCTGCTGGTGTTTTGATTTTTTTTCCAAAGTACCAAAATGATGCAACCATATAAAACAGTAATTGCTGCTCCTGGAATTCGAGGAACTCACCTCCAACTCCTAACATTCCTCAAAAAAAGGTGCAGCTCTTACAGCCAGAAAGTTTTCCCGTCCTCCATCTTGGAGGAATTCTTCTAGGCCCAGACGAAAGACCCTACTAGATTTCAGAACTCGTGGTCTTGCACCTTCACACCTTATTTGCATTCTGGCTCACTCATTCTACATTCCCCTAGAAATTTTAATTAAAAATTTAGAGAAAAAATGTTTCAGGAAACAGAATATAAAAGAAAATCAGAAAAAAAAGAACAGACAGCACAGATGAGTTTCGGCTGAAAAATTCCGACATTGCCTCCATCTTTTGGACATTGCACGCTGTTTCCTTCCTCAAAGAATGACTTTGGAGACTCACAGCAGTTTTGTCCGGTTCCTTGCAATGCTGTCCCCAAGAACAGAAGGATATAAATATGCTCATTGCTGATTCAAATGCTGCCATTGGGTTTGTTTCTGGATTTTACTGTCCAATCTCACTATAATTTGGATAATTACATCAAAAAACATTGAACGTCAGGGAAAGTACAATAAAATTCATCTCAACCTCTAATAAAAGCTTCACTCAGATTGGCCTGAAAACAATTGTATTGCTGTGGTCTGCATAGAACCCATTGCTGGACAGTTATCTAGTCCCACTTTATAGATCAATACACTGCTGTGGTATGCACAGCTCCCGGTGCTGGACAGATATCTGGTCCAGTTTTACAGATCAGTGCCCTGCTGGAGTCTGCAGAAATCCCTGTTCTGGACAGATAACTTTGGCAGCGTGGGCTCATGTCTGTGCCAGCTGTCCCGTTTGTACCTTTATTCCATTGTCCAGAAATTTCAATTTCATTTTTTGATAGGATCAGATTTTGTGTTGCTTCGTCTGTAACGGGAATAAACAGGGCCTCTTGCCAATGCTCCATTCAGTGGAGGATTCAGTACTCTTTCTCTCTTTCGTATTTAGGATTCCAAATGGCTGAGTAATGGATACTGTGGTCTTCTAGATTCCTGGATGGTGGAGTTAGGAGGGGATGGTTGGGGATCTGGATTACTTTGTCGAAAGATTTGTTCAGGTTTCTCTTTTTTTTTGGTACTTTTGATTTTCTCGCAAACAGTCTTTACTTGGCTTGTCAGCTCTGTTTTTCCCCCACTGTGACTACACCGTTCTAGTCCTTTGTTCGCCTCCTTCTGGCTCCTGCTCTATAACAGCCATAAATTTACTTACTAGTCATCTTCTTCAGACTCACTGGACCTGGGACCAGATTGTTCGTCCACTTCCCAGGACTTTCGCCTTATCCTCGTCTTGGCTTGTCCCAGAGATGGTCAAGAGTGGAATACTCACACATGGTAAGGACGAAGAATTTTCATTACGAGACCTTCATGCTTTAACGCCAATGTTTGTTTTTTTATCATTTTAAGTTCTTCACAAAAGTTTTCCATTGTTCTTTTAGTTGATTAATTTCCCGATCATAATTAGAGTTGGCTATGAATTCTTGTCGCTGTCTAATCTGCTGCATTAAACAAATAGACCAGCAAATTCATTTTTTGGCAGGTGGATTCACCCCAAATACACTTAATAACTTTCATAATCTGTCATAGCCAGTACAAAAGAAGATGGTTGTGATTGTGGACCGTCAGACATCTCAGCTCCAGGAAGCCTCTGCAGGAGTCCCTCAGGGTAATGACAGAGGCCTAACAATCTTCAACTGCTTCATCAATGACCTTTGCTCTGTCATAAGGTCAGAACTGGGGATGTTCGCCAATGAACTGTTAGCACCATTCGCGACTCGTCAGATTAGATTAGATTAGATTACATTACAGTGTGGAAACAGGCCCTTCGGCCCAACAAGTCCACACCGACCCGCCGAAGCGCAACCCACCCATACCCCTACATTTACCCCTTACCTAACACTATGGGCAATTTAGCATGGCCAATTCACCTGACCTGCACATCTTTGGACTGTGGGAGGAAACCGGAGCACCCGGAGGAAACCCACGCAGACACGGGGAGAACGTGCAAACTCCACACAGTCAGTCGCCTGAGGCGGGAATTGAACCCAGGTCTCTGGCGCTGTGAGGCAGCAGTGCTCACCACTGTGCCACTGAAATGCAACACGATTTGGAAATATTTCATCTCGTATTGACAACTTGAAAGTAACATTTGCGCTACACATAGGCTGGACAATGACCATCAGCAGGAAGGGATACTTTCACCATGCCCCTTGACGTTAGGTGAATTGGCCATGCTAAATTGCCCATAGTGTTAGGCGAAGGGGTAAATGTCTGGGTGGGTTGCACTTCAGCGGGTGGATGTGGACTTGTTTGGTCAAAGGGCCTGTTTCCACAATGTGAATAATCTAATCTAATCTAATCTAATTCAACGGTATTACCAAAACTGAATTCCCAACTGTTAACATGCTTGGGGTTACAATTGACCAGAAACATAACTGGAATCATGACGTAAAGACACTGGCAACAAGAGCAAGTCAGATACTAGGGATACTGCAGCGAGTAACTGACCTGCCGACATCCCAAAGTCTATCCAGTATCTGCAAGACACAAGACAGGAGTGTGATGGAATACTCCCCAATTGCCTGGATCCATGCAACTCCAAAAACACTCAAGAGGCTTGACACTATCCAACACAAAACAAACCAGTTGACTGGCACCACATCTACAAACATGCAATCTCTTCACTACTGGCGCTCAGTAGCAGTTGCTATCTACAAGATGCATTGCCGAAAATCACTAAAGATCCTTCAAATGCACCTCCCAAACCCACGACCACTTCCATCTCGAAGGGCAAGGGCAGCAGGTACGTGAGGGCAACACTACTTGTAAATTCCCTCCAAGGAATTCAACACCTTGAATTGGAAATATATCACCCCTCCTTCACAGTCTTTGGGACAAAATTCTGGAATTCCCTAGCAATGGGCATTGTGGGTCAAACGACAGCAAGTAGACTATAGAGATTCAAGACTACACAGCACCACCAAATTCTCAAGATCGAATATATAGGGCGGTCAATGCTGGCCAGACGGTGACGCCCAGGTCCTACAAATGAATAATAATAATGCATTGACCATTGGCACGTGAGATTGCCGACGTCTTATGAACTTTTGACAAAGTTTTGATTGTCAAAATGTTCTTCCAAGTATTCCTTAAAGTTTGGAGAACTTCATTCAGAAACATCAGTTTGGAGCCTGTGCTTCTTTCACTGCTTATGCAATTTAGACTTAAACATTATTTCTAGATATTTAGATTAGATTAGATTACATACAGTGTGGAAACAGCCCCTTCGGCCCAACAAGCCCACACCGACCCGCCGAAGGGTATACCACCCAAACCCATACTCCTACATTTACCCCTTCGCCTAACACTACGGGCAATTTAGCATGGCCAATTCACCTAACCTGCACATTTTTGGATTGTGGGAGCACCCGGAGGAAACTCACGCAGACACGGGGGAGAATGTGCAAACTCGGGTCTCTGGCGCTGTGAGGCAGCAGTGCTTACCACTGTGCCACCGTGCCGCCCACATTTACATTGACTCAATGAGCCAAAGGCCAGTCTTCGCGCTGTCTCCCTCTCTGCCGATTACAGGCATCAGTTAGAAGACTACGAGATATATTCCACTCGACAATGGGTGTCGGCTAATAGGCTAGTCATATAGCTAGGGTGGAAGGGTGATTTATTGCTTTCTCTGACAACTGCAGCTGTCTGTAAGTAATATGGGCTCAAGTGGAAGTTCATGGACAGGTTATGGATTGTGGCAGACGAAGTGGGTCTGGGTTTTCAATCTCAACTGAGAATATTAAATTTGAAGAAGACGCCTTACGTTTGGCGCCGATATGGTCTATGGGCACTTCAGCGTTCCAATATCCGTCTTTGTAATTCTGCCAGCTACGCCAATTTTTCGATTCATAAGAAATAACGAAAGAGCATGTGATCTTTTCAGCTATCCGTCTTTATTTCTTTCAATATTTCAACTACAGGCCCACAAGTTTAGACCCGTTCAGCAACAGCTTTAATTATGCTCTTCATGTATATTTTACGTGATCCTCGCCAAAACTGCATAAAAACGGTCAGTGCATTCTGTTAGTCTACTTAATCGTAAGCACTTCACATTGTAACTATAAGATCTAGGTAGCAGTCCGTTTGTCACGCATGTGTCTAAGTCAGCGTTAAACCGATTATCAAACCGCATTGGCAAAAGTGACTCTTGTTATGCTGAAGCTTAATCACACAATTTTCAAAATGTCCACAGATGGGGTGAAACAAAAATTATGTTTTCCTTTGTTGGAGGACACATCTCTAGATTTTCAGAGAGGTTCTTTATACTCGTGTAATTGCAATAAAATTGTTGATGCTGGAAATTAACTTCTGCGTGTTAAATAAATCATTTGGTCATTACACCGCAACATTTTTGTGTAGACGAGTTAGACCAAAGGGTCAGCTTCATTTCTGCATAATTATGAATCTATGACTGAACTCCAACTGAGTTAACAAAGAAGGGACCCTGGACTAGATAAGTTAACACTGCCTTTTAATTCAACATATCACAGACTTTGACCAACGATTTCTTTTGTTGTTTCAGATTTTCAGAACAAGCAGTTCTGTGCTTCATGTATTCTCTTTTCTAAATGGCATCACCCCTTCTCTCATAACACCCCACTCACTGTAGTAGACCCCAACAAGAGCATAATGTCTTTGCCTATAATTGTCTGTCCCTCCCTTTCAGTAATGTATAGGTGTCAATGAGTTCCACTCTGAGACAGAGGAGGGGAATGAAGGGAAAAGCCTTCACACAATGCCCTCCACTCCCTCACACCCTGAGCTGGAACTGGGGCCGGGAAATGTGGGACAAGTGTAGATCCCGAGGGATTTCTCATTCTGGAGGGATGATGCTGAATAAAAACTAAACCTGCAATAAAGTTGTGCAGAAACCTCCCTGCAACATCGATACTCATTGGGATCTATGACATTGAACAAACTCCCTCACATATTGCTCTCAAAATCTGAAGATGTAACAAAGTTGTACCACGATAGAGTTGTAACTGAATCTACCATCAGACTGGGACACTCACTATGAAACATATGGTACAACTGCATTTCAACTGATCTACATTCTGTTGCGCTGGGTACGGTTTATAAACCTAACCACATTCAGTTCTCCGACAAACTGCCTATGAGACTATTCCCACACTGTTCTCCAAGCAACAGCCTTTGAAACCATCCCAACTTTGTTGTCCAACAATGCATTATGGATCCGTCATCACTTTGTTCCCCCAACAACAGCCCTGTGAATCTATCATCACTCTCTTTTCATCGTAATGGCCTGTGAACCCATCATCAAACTGTTCGATTAGCATTGGCCATTAAATCCAATGCCTGCTTTGATCCTCCAGCAACATCCTGTGACCCCATCACTACACAATGTCCAGAAAAACTTCCGGTGAATGCTTGTAGATTCTGTTCTCCTGTCAACGATCTGTGAAGCTGAAAAATGTGTTGCTGGAAAAGCGCAGCAGGTCAGGCAGCATCCAAGGAGCAGGAGAATCGACCTTTCGGGCATAAGCCCTTCTACCTAACCCTATCGCTTATGTCCGAAACGTCGATTCTCCTGCTCCTTCGATACTGCATGACCTGCTGCGCTTTTCCAGCAACACATTTTTCAGCTCTGATCTCCAGCATCTGCAGTCTCCACTTTTTCCTAACGATCTGTGAACACATACACACTCTGTTCCCGTAGTAATGGACTGGTAACCCATCCCCACTCTATTCTAATAGCAACAGTCACTATCATCAGCCACTCCGAGCAACGGCCTGTAAAACCATCCCCATTCTGTTTCCTTAGTAACGGCCTATAGTGTCATTCTTACTCGTTTTAGCTAGCAACAGTCTGTGAACAATTCTCCACCCTGTGTCGCTAGTAATGGCATATCAACTGATCCCCACTCGGTTCTCCTAGGAACGGCCTGTGATCCTATCCTCACCCTTTTCTGAGCAACAGCTTATGGACTCATTCACAATTCGTTAAACGCCAAAGTGCCTGTGAACCCATGCCAATTCTGTTCTCCTGACAACAGCTTGTGAATTCAAGCCACACTGCTCTCCTTAGACCAGACTCTGAAAACCATTCCCGCTGCTTCCTGAGGAATGATCTGTGAACCCGTCCACGTAGGCGCCGCATGGTGGCACAGTGGTTAGCACTGCTGCCTCACAGCGCCAGAGACCTGGGTTCAATTCTTGCCTCAGATGACTAATTGTGTGGAGTTTGCACATTCTCCCTGTGTCTGCGTGGGTTTCATCCAGGTGCTCTGGTTTCCTCCCACACTCCAAAAATGTGCAGGCCATGCTAAATTGCCCATAGTGTTAGGTGAAGGGGTAAATATAGGGGGAATGGGTCTGGGTGGGTTGCGGTTCAGTGGGTCGGTGTGGACTTGCTGGGCCGAAGGGCCTGTTTCTACACTGTAAGTAGTCTAATCTAATCTAATTTAATCACTCTGTTACCTGAGCATCAGCCTGTGAAACCATTCCCACTCTGTTGCCCAAGCGATAGCCGGTGAAACAATCCACATTCTGGTCCCATAGCAAAGACCTGTGACACCTATCCCCTCAGAACTGCATGTGAACCCATCATGAGTGGGACATTCGAGCAAATACCTTACAGACTTATGAACAGTCTGATCGCCCATTAGCATCCTATGAATCCAATTTGTACCCTATGTAGTGGAGTGTGATGTCCACTGTCTGCACTCTGTTCACATGGTGAAAGTCAGTGAATTCATCCTCATTTTATTCTCCTAGCAACAGCCTGTGACTACATCCCCATTGTTTTCTCGAAACGTTGTCCTGCAAAGCCATCCACACTCTGTTCTCGTAGCAATGGCGTATGGACGAATCCCCACTTTCTTCACCGAGCAATGGTCTGCGAAACCATCACCTCTCAATACTCCTAGCAACGATCCTTGAACACATAACACTTTGTTTTCCCAGCAAAGTCCATTGAAACCATCCTCACTCTGCTCTCCTAGAAAAAGCCTCTCGTCTCATTCCCCCTTTGTTCCTGAGCAAAGACCTGTGACAACAGAACCACTCTGTTATCCTAGCAATAGCCTGTGAGATAATCCCTTCCCTGATCTCCTAACAAGAGATTGTGAATACCTCACCAGTGGTATACCCAGAGACTGTCTGCGAAACCATCACCACTTGGAATGTCCCAGCAACGGTCTGTAAGCACACCACCACTGGGTTCTCCTAGGAACAGCCTGTGAATCCAAACTCGATGGCATCGCCTTGGAACAGCTTGGCAAACCATCATTCTCAGAAAATCCGGCAAACCCTTGCAGCATTCTGCAAGTCCATCCACACTCTGGTGTCCCTTTAGTCCCAACGACGGCCTGTAAAACCATCTCCAGTCTGTTCGCATCACACTGGACTGATTACCCATCTGCACCCAATTCTTTTATCAAAATCCTGTCAATCCATTCTCAGTCAGTTCTCGTAACAATGGCCTGGAATGCATTTTCACTCTGAATCCCAAGTAACAGTGACTTCATCCCAACTCTGTTTCCCTAGCAACAGCCTGTGATCTCAACCCCACTCAGTTTCCCTCACAGTGGTTTGAACTCATCCCCACACTGTTCTCCTTGGAACAGCCTGTGAATTCAACCCCACTCTGTCATCTGAGCAAAGACCTGTGAACCCATTCTTATTCTGTTCTCCGAGTATATATATATATACTTTATATCTATTCCAACACTGTTCTCAAAGCAGCAGCCTGAGACCCCTTCCCCATGTTTGTTCCCCGAGCAACGGTCTATCACCACATCCCTACTCTGTACTCCTATCGACAGTCAGAGGCCCCACTGCTACTCTTTTCCCCTGAATCCAGCCTGGAAAACCACCCCAGCCTGTTCCCGTAGCATAAGCCTGTGAACACATCATTCTGAAGGCATCCTAGGAAAGATCTTTGAACTCCTACCCAGATTCATCTTCTAGCAACGGCCTACTAAACCATCACTCTGTCCTCCTAGCAGCAGTTTGTGAACTCAAACCCCTTCTGCTCCACTCACAACGAACTGTGAAACCATTTCCAGTCTGTTTCCATGGCAATTGACTGTGAATCTGTTTGCACTCTATTCTCAGAACTACAGCCTGTGAATCTATCCTCAGTATATTTCTGTACAATGTACTATGAACACTTCCCTAATCTGCTCTCCGAGGAACGGCATGTGAACCCGTCCCAACTCTGTTCTTCCAGTAATAGTCTTTGAATGCATTCCCATTCTGCATTCCCAACAATGGCATATGAAACAGTCCCCATCTGATCAACAGTTGAAAAACCTACGCCATCTCTGATCTCCTAGCAACGGCCTGTTAACCCATTTCAATTCTATTCTCCTAGCAACGACCTGCAAAAGTATCACCACTCTCTTCTCCTCGCAAGAACCCGTCCCCATTCTGCTAACTTAGTAATGGCATGCGAACCCATCATTAGAGGGATGTCCTAGCAAAGAGTTTTGAATTCATAGTCAGTCTGTTTTCCTTGCAACATCCATTGAAACCATTCCCTGCCTGTTGCCATAGCAATGACTGTGCATCCATCCCCAGCCTTATCTATTAGCAACGGTCTGTGAACCCATCCACATTCTGCTGTTCTCGCAATGGTTTGTTATTAATAGAGTCCCTACAGTGTGGAACAAGGCTTTTCATTTCAAAAGGTCCATAGCGACTCTGAAATGTGTAACCCACCTAGAGCCAGGTTCTCCTACTATCCTATATAGACCCCTGACAAACGTACCTAACCTACACACCCCTAAAGCATATGAGAAATTTAGCATAGTCAATTCACCTAGTCTACACGTCTTTGGAATGTGGGAGAAAACAGGAGCACCCGGTGGAAACCCACGCAGACACAGGGCGATTGTGGAGACAGTCGCCCGACATTGCTATGAAACCCTGGTGCTTGGTTCTGGGAGGCAGCAGAGTTAACTACTGAGCCACGATGCGACCCCAATCTCAGCTTTGATCTCCTGATTATCCTACCCCAACTTTGTTTCCCTGGTAACACACTGAGAATGCACGCCAGACTGTTCTGCTGGCAATATCGTGTAAACCCATCCAAACTGTGTTCCCCTAGCAATGACTTTTGAACCCATTCCAACTCAGTTCTCCGAGCAATGGACTGTCAGCACATTCCTAAGCTCTTATCCTGAGAATGTTAAAAATCACACAACACCGGGTTATAGTCCAACAGGTTTAATTGGAAGCACACTAGCTTTTGGAGCGACACTCCTTAATCAGGCGGTAGTGTCTACCAACTGATGAAGGATCGTCGCTCTGAAAGCTAGAGTGCTTCCAATTAAACCTGTTGGACTATAACCTGGTGTTGTGTGATTTTTAACTTTGTACACCCCAGTCCAACACAGGCAGCGCCCAAACATAACCCTGACAATGGTCTGTGAAAGTATCGACAACAAGTTCTCTTAACTGCCACCTTCAAAACTATCACTATTCTGTTCTCCTAGCAACAGCCTGTGAGTTTAACGCTGCATTTGGATCCAAACTGATTTGTCATCTTGCTCCCTTGTGCTAATGTCAATTCTTAATGCAGCCTTGATTTCATTCTTAATCAATGCAGCAACTCAACCTGCTGTGCCTTCTTATCTGAGTAATGAGGACCCTTGGACATTTCATTTCCCAACACTGACCTTCCTGTAATCCCCACCAGGCCGTATCTTTTTAACTCTGTTTGTGCTGCCAGTTCATTCATTTTTCTCCAAATACTCCATGCATTTAGATACAAAGTATTTATATAAGTTCTATTGGATTTGTTTATCTCCATTAATACTTTTGGCACACTTCACTTTCCACACACTCCATTCTTATTTTTTGATCTCCGATAATACTGAAGCTATCATTTCCACTCACATTTTTAAAATTGCTATGATTATTTTCCTCAGTATAGTCATTAGACTGGCCCTGCATGTCTATTCTATAAACTCTACTTTCTGCTCACTTGCTGTCCTGCTGCTCTGGTTTTCAGTCTACTGCATTATTCATTTAAATCCACCCGAGATGCATCATCAAACCTCCCTGCCAGGATATTGGTGTCCCTCCAGTTAAAATGGACGCTGTCGTTTTTTTACAGATCCCACCTGCCCTGGATGAAATCCCAATGATCCATAAATCTGAAACTCACTTCCTGAACCAGGTCTTCAACCACATATTAAAGTTTTCTATCTTTATCTTCCTTATCCCACTTCCACTGAGCACAAGGAGTAATCCTACGATTACAACCCTGGACATCCTGCTTTACCACTCAGGCAAATCTCCCTGCACTCGCCTTGCAGGATCTTGTCAATGTCATTGGTACCAATGTGTACCACGGCCGCTGGCTGTTCACCACCACCCCCCCCCCCCCCCCCGCTCCCCCCGCTCTTCAGTATGCCCTGAACATGCTCGGAGACATCCCTGATCTTCACACCAAAGACACTTCTTATGAAGAATGCATTGATTCGTTGAATCCCTACATTGTGGAAAAAGGACATTTGCCCAACATGCCCACTCTGACCTTCCAAAGAATAACCCACCCATACCCATTAGCCTTCTCTCATTCTCTACATTTACCCTTGACTAATGCAGCTAACCTACACATCACTGAACACTATGAACATAGTAATCTGGCCAGAGCCAATCCCCTACCATATGCTGATTCTGCTTTCGCACTACAGATGCTGTCGGTAATTCTGAGCATTCCCAGCAACTTCTGGTTTTGTCACCAATGATGATCACATACTGATCAAAACCTATCCAATTCACATTTGAATAAAAAAACCTAAATTTATTTTCTCAATAGAAAACCCAACACTTGGTCATTCAAGATACAGCAAATATCCATTAAATTATTTTGTTTGGTCTTTGATCATCATTTGTTCACTTTGCCAATCCATGAAGAAAAGAGATTTTTGCATGTTTTGTGCATTATCTTTTGGGAGGTGTAAGAGAGGGGGATTGGGACCAGGGGGATTGCCGGAAAGGTTAATTTCCCACTAAAAACGGACTTACCTCGAGCATCAGATCTCCATTGGTAGCAGCGGTGAGAGCGAGGAGTGGAGCGGAATAGTCGAATTGTGCGCTGGGAGGGTAAGTGAACTGATATATTTGGGCAGCGATTGAATGAGAGACACTACATGTGTAATGTATCCAACACTGAACTCCTCATCTAACCAAAACAAAAGAACTCTCTACTGTGTTGATCAGGTGCTTCTCTTCTTTTTTTAAATCATGTGATTGGTGAAAGAAAAGCCTTTCCTTTTCCGTTTATCTAATTTAGGACCAAGTTAAGCTTCAGAGTAAAAGTGGCAGGAGATCACAGAGCCATGAAATGCTCCACTTGCTCAATGTGGGAGCTCAGGGACACAGCTGATGTCCCTGACTCCTTCACGTGCAGGACATCTCCCTGCACTCTCCTTTCAGGATCTTGTCATGTTTCCTGCCAATGTCATTGGTACCAATGTGTACCATGGCCGCTGGCTGTTCACCCTCCCCTTCAGTATGCCCTGAGTATGCTCAGAGACATCCCTCATCCTTGCACCAAAGACACTTCTTATGAAGAACGCATAGACGGGATGATGGCTCTGGAGCGGCGAATGGACTCACCTTGGAGTACACACAATAAGGAGGAGGTTGTAGATAGCACATGCAGTGAACTGATCACATCGCAGATTAGGATTGCTGAAGGAGAAAGGGAATTGGTGACCAAAAGGCAGAGAAAGAGCAGAACGGCACTGCAGGTGTCCCCTGCGGTCACCTCCCACCTTAGCAGGTATACTGTTTTAGATATTGTTGGGAAAGATAGCTCACCAGGAGAAGGCAGCAGTAGCCAGGTTTAAAGGTTTAGTTGGCTCTGTTGTTCAGAAGGGCGTGAAAAAAGACTGGAAGGGCTAAGTCGTAGGGGATTCGATTGTAAAAGGAGTAGATAGGCATTTCTCTGTTCGAAGCCGAGACTCCAGAATGGTTTGTTGCCTTCAAGGTGCATGGGACAGGAATGCCTCAGATCGACTGCAGAACATTCTGAAGGAGGAGGATGAACATTGGTGCATGTAGGCACCAATGAAATAGGTTTTAAAAAATCAGGATGAGGTCTTACAAACAGAATTTAGGGAGTTAGGATTCAAGTTAAGAAGTAGGTTGTAATCTCAGGATTGCTACCAATGCCACATGCTAGTCAGAGAAGAAATGAAAGAATAGGCAAGATGACTGCGTTGTTTGAGAGATGGTGCAGGAGGGAGGAGTTCTGATTTTTAGGACATTTGGACCAGTTATCTGGGAAGTGGGACTAATACAAATTGGATAGTCTACACCTGAGCTGGAATGGAAACAATGTCCTTCGGGGTACTTTTTCTAATGCTGCTTCGGAGGGTTTAAACTAATGTTGTAGAGGTATGGGAACCAAATGAGGAGGTTAGTCGACATGAAGGAAATAGCAACTGCAGCCTGTAAGGAAATAGATAATGAAGTCAGCATGAGTAAGGGGAAGAGTCGGCAGGGAGTAGATGATGAATACAAAGGGACAGGTTATCTGAGGTGTTTTAATGCAAAAAATGCCACAAGTCCAAACACAGGGCTTGGATTAGTACCTGGGAGTTGATATTATACTTGGTTGAGGGAAGGGCATGATTGGCAAGTAAATATCCCTGGATATCAATGCTTCAGGCGGGATAAAGAGGGCAGTAAAGGGGTATAGGAGCTGCATTACTACTCAAAGAGGATACACAACTGTGCTGAAGGAGGGCACTATGGAGGACACGAACAGTGAGGCAATAAAGGTAGAGCTCAGAAATAGGAAGGGTGCAGGAACAATGTTGGGCCTCCCAACAGCGAGTGTGAGATACAAGTACAAATATGTAAATAGATAATGGAAAAATGTGGGAGCAACATGGTGGTGGTGATATGCGATTTTATTTTCGCAACATTGACTGGGATTCACTTAATATTAGAAGACTGGGTGGAGCAGAATTTGTAAGGAGCAACCAGGGTTTTTTTTGAGCAGTATGTAAACAGTCCAACTCAGGAAGCGGCCATTTTTGTCCTGATGTTGGGGAATGAGCCTGGCCAGGTGGTTGTAGTTTCAGTTGGGGATTAATTTGGGACTATTGATCACAATTCCATACGTTTTAGAATACGCAAGGACAAAGACAAGAGTGGTCCTAAAGGAAGAGTGCTAAATTGGGGGAAGGCCAACTATACCAAAATTCAGCAGGAGTTGGGGAATATAGATTGGGAGCAGTTGTTTGGAGATAAATCCACATTTGATACGTGGGAAGCTTTTAAACAGAGGTTGATAAGAGTTGAGGTCAGATATGCTTCTGTGGAAATGAGGGGTAGGAATGGCAAGATTAAGGAACCATGGATGACAGGTGAAACTGTGAGATTAGTTTAGTGGAAAAACGAAGTGTACATAAGGTCTAGGCGACTGAAGACAGACAAAGTTTGGGAAGAATATCGGGAATGTAGGATCAATCTGAAACAAGGAACTAAGAGGGCTAAATGAGGTCATGAGATATATTTAGCAAACAAGATTATGGAAAATCCTAAAGACTTTTATTCATATATAAGGAGCAAGAGGGTAGCTAGAGGAAAAGTTGGACCACTCAAGGACAAAGGAGGAAAGTTATGCGTAGTATGGCGAACAAAACTGCACACAATACTCCAGATGAGGCTGCACCAGAGTCTTATACAACTGCAACATGACCTCAGGACTCCGGAACTCAATTCCTCTACCAATAAAGCCCAGTACGCCATATGCCTTCTTCACAGCACTATTTACCAGGGTGGCAACTTTCAGAGATCTGTGTACATGGACACCAAGATCCCTCTGTTCATCCACACTACCAAGTAGTCTACCATTAGCCCAGTAATCCATCTTCTTGTTACTCCTACCAAAGTGAATGACTACACACTTAGCTACGTTGAATTCCATTTGCCACCTTACTGCCCAGCTCTGCAACTAATCTATATCGCGCTGTAACCTGCCACATCCTTCTTCGCTGTCCACCACTCCACCGACTTTCTTATCATCCGCAAACTTGCTCACCCAGCCTTCAAGCCCCTCCTCCAGGTCATTTATAAAAATGACAAACAGCAATTGGGCGGCACGGTGGTACAGTGGTTAGCACTGCTGCCTCACAGCGCCAGAGACCTGGGTTCAATTCCCGCCTCAGGCGACTGACTGTGTGGAGTTTGCACGTTCTCCCCGTGTCTGCGTGGGTTTCCTCCGGGTGCTCCGGTTTCCTCCCACAGTCCAAAGATGTGCAGGTCAGGTGAATTGGCCATGCTAAATTGCCCGTAGTGTTAGGTAAGGGGTAGATGTAGGGGTATGGGTGGGTTGCGCTTCGGCGGGGCGGAGTATACTTGTTGGGCCGAAGGGCCTGTTTCCACACTGTAAGTAATCTAATCTAATCTAATTGTCCCAAAACAGATCCTTGTGGAACACCGCTAGTAACTGCACTCCAAGATGAACCTATATCATCAACTACTACTCTCTGTCTCCTTCCAGCCAGCCAATTCCTAATCCAAACCTCTAATGCACCCTCAATGTCATACCTCCGTAGTTTTTGCATTAGCCTGCCATGGGGTACCTTATCGAACGCCTTGCTAAAATCCATATACACCACATCTACTGCTTTACCCTCGTCCACTTTCTTGGTCATCTTCTCAAAGAATTCAATAAGGTTTGTGAGGCACGACCTGCCCTTCACAAAACCATGCTGACTATCCTTGATCACATTATTCCTATCCAGATGTTCATAAATCCTATCCCTTACAATTCTCTCTAAGACTTTGCCCACAACAGAAGTGAGACTGACTGGCCTATAGTTACTCGGGCTATCCCTGCTCCCCTTCTTGAACAAGGGGACCACATTCGCTATCCTCCAGTCTTCTGGCACTGTTCCCGAAGACAACGATGACCTAAAAATCAAGGCCAATGGCTCCGCTATCTCCTCCCTAGCTTCCCAGAGGATCCTAGGATAAATGCCATCAGGCCCAGGGGACTTATCTATTTTCATCCTTTCCAGTATTCCCCAGACGTCTTCCCTACATACCTCAAGGCCATCCATTCTAATCACTTGTGACTCAATATTCACATCAGCAACAGTGTCCTGTTCCTGAGTGAATACTGACGAAAAGTATTGATTTAGTGTCTCACCAATCTCCTCCGCCTCCACACGCAACTTCCCATTACTATCCTTGACTGGACCGATACCTACCCTAGTCATCCTTTTATTCCTGACATACCTATAGAAGGCCTTTGGGTTTTCCCTAATCCTACCAACTAAGGACTTTTCATGTCCCCTTCTCGCTGCTCTTAGCTCTCTCTTTAGATCCTTCCTGGCTACCTTATAACTCTCAATCGCCCCAACTGAACCTTCACGCCTCATTTTTACATAGGCCGCCCTCTTCCCTTTCACAAGGGATTCCAATTCCTTATTAAACCACAGCTCCCTCACAAGACCCTTTACTCCCTGCCTGACTGGTACATACTTATCAAGGACACCCATTAACTGTTCCTTGAACAATCTCCACATATCATTTGTGTTCTTCCCTTGAAGCCTATTTTTCCAATCCACACATCCTAAGTGATGCCTCACCGCATCATAATTTCCCTGCCCCCAGCTATAACTGTTGCCCTGCAGTGCACACTTATCCCTCTCCATCACTAGAGTAAAAGTCACCGAGTTGTGGTCACTGCCCCCGAAGTGCTCACCTACCTCCAAGTCTAACACCTGGCCTGGTTCATTACCGAGAACCAAATCCAGTATAGCCTCACCTCTTGTTGGCCTGTCTACATATTGTGTCAGGAAACCCTCCTGCACACATTGGACAAACACCGACCCATCTAACGAACTCGAGCTCTAGCTTTCCCAGTCAATATCTGGGAAGTTAAAGTCCCCCATAACAACCACCCTGCTACTTTCACTCTTCTCCTGAATCATCCTCGCAATACTTTCCTCTACTTCTCTCGGACAATTAGGAGGCCTGTAGAAAACTCCTAACAGGGTGACCTCACCTTTCCTATTTCTGACCTCTGCCCACACTACCTCAGATGGCAAGTCTTCCTCCATCACCCTTTCTACTGCTGTAATACTATCCTTGACAAGCAATGCCACATCTCCCCCTCTTTTACCCCCATCTCTGACCCTAATAAAACATTTAAACCCTGGAACCTGCAACAGCCATTCCTATCCCTGTTCTACCCACGTCTCTGTAATGGCCACAACATCGAAGTCCCAGGTACCAACCCATGCTGCAAGCTCACCTACCTTGTTTCTTATACTTCTGGCATTGAAGTATACACACTTCAAACCACCTTCCTGTTTACAGGCACCCTCCTTCGAGATCGATCAGAGACATCACGTACCCTTGCACCTGGGAGGCAACATACCAAACGTGAGTCTCTGTCGCCCCCGCAAAACCGCCTATCTGTGCCCCTCACCATTGAGTCCCCAATAACTATCGCTCTACCTTTCTCTGCCCTTCCCTTCTGAGCAACGGGGACAGGCTCCGTGCCAGAGGCCTGAACCTCGTTGCTTACCCCTGGTAAGTCATCCCCCCCACAAGTATCCAAAACGGTATACTTGTTATTGAGGGGAATGACCGCAGGGGGTCCCTCGCCTGCACGCTTTTATAAGAAAAAAGCCTTCCCAGGTAAGCTAGCGCGACACCAGCTTCCGGGTCCGCTAGGCGCTTAAAAAAACTTTAAATTTTAGCCGGAGATTGGGAAGCCTGATAACAAACAGTGAATGGATATAGAACTCCGAAGTACAGACGAGGTACAGACTGTTCCTGGTGTTATATTCCAGGCTGGATGTCCTTTACCTTGGTGTTAGGATTATTACTTGTCAGACAGATGTGGTAAGCGAATAGACTGACATGTGAAAATGTGACATTTTTTGCCATCAGAGATGTGGTTGAAGGAGGTCAAGTTTGGCAACTGTATATTCTGTAGCATAGGAACTATAGGCAGGAATTGGTGTTCTTTTATTAATTAAGGAATCAATTACTACTGTAAAGAGGGACGATTTACTGGACGGGCCTTCAACTGAGACTTCGAGGATAGCGATTGGAATAAAAAGATGACAGATACAATGTTAGGGTTATATTAAAGATCACCAGTTAGAAGACAATACATGAGTCAATGTGTAACCAATCGTTGTAGTGTGTAAAACATTAAGAGGGTAATTATATTTCTGCTTTTCAATATGCAATATTTATTGGTGCAGTCACGTGCTTTTAAGAGGGGACAAATATGTTGAAAATTATTGCTGAGAACTTCTTATATTAGCATGTAGAATATACAACAAGGGATGGTGTATTGCTGGACCCATCCTAATCTAGACCCACATGCCAGCACCTGGCCCATATCCCTCCAAACGCTTCCTAATAATATACCCATGCAGATGCCTTATAAATGTTGCAATTCTAATTCTGGGTAAAGCTGTAGTTGAACAGCGTGGAGTGAGGAGGGGTGTTCATGCTCAAAATGGATTTGATGAGTGGATCAGCCCAATACTTTACAATCTAAGATCCAATGAAGGAAAACAAGCCTACAGAACCTTCAACATCTGCAAATATTCAGAGCTGAATAACAAAGTAAAGAGAAGCTTACAGCAGCTATAAAGTTAGCAGATCAATGGAATCCCTAGAAGAATGTAGAAAGTGTAACACTGAACTTAAGGAAATCAGTAGAAAAGCAAAAATGGGTGTGATAAAACATCAGCGGGTGTTCTATCACTATACCAGGGAAGAGGATAACTCAGGAAAGAATGGGGGTATTAGGGATCAAGGAGGCAGCCTGTGCGTGGATCCAGAGAATATGTTAAATACATCCTTCATATCAGTCTTCAGTTTAGAGAGTGACTTATTGGAATGTTTAGAGAGTGACTTATTGGAATCGGGAAGAGTAGCAGAATAAAGAGTGGACACATCCCCAGATCTGGATGAGCTGTATTTTAACTGATATGGCAACAGAAGGAGGAAATTACATGTTTTGACCCTCTTTTCCTACTGTGCTTTTGCCACAGAGGATGTGCAATAGAACAGAATGCAATCAAATGTAGGTTCAACCAGGTGTGCTAGAAACAAACGAGAGAATTAAAAGCACCAAGTCTCATATCGGTGAGAGGGAAACAATTGTAGAAAATTCTGAAAGCTATTGAGCCTGGATCATTCAGTCTCTTTATGGATGAGAGGCATATTTTTAATCAGTCAATGAATCAAAAGTTATGAGGAAAATGGATTTGAGGATTATCAGAACAAACATCATTGAACTGAAAGGCAGAGCATACTCGGTGAGCTGCTGGGCCTACTGTTGTTGCTATGCCTTATGGTATTCGGTCTGCTACTATCCCTGTGTTTGCAGGAACAACAACCTCTCTCTGAGACACAGTTCAGATTGCAACTGACTAATTCAAGGAATTTATAAATGCTACACCGATAGCCAGAAATATGTTTGAAGCAGGAGTCCAATATTTATTTTATAACTTCCAACGAAATATAGTCTCATTCTTTGAAACACGAGGGAACACAGATCTTGTTTGCAATGGCCCTCTTTGATAGAAGGTTCCTTGGAAGAAGTCAATTGAACCTTGCTTGCCATTTCTCTGTGGCAGTAATATATTTCCTGAGATATTGCAAATAGTCCTTCACGTACAATCTGGCCAAGCTCCTACTCAACTGAAGCAAGACCTCACTCGTCCTGTGCTGAAATCATCTGACAATAAAGGCTCCAATTCCATTGACTTTCCAAGTAGTTTGCTGCACCTGTATATTAGATGTCGGCAGCTTATAAACTTATAAACTTATAAACTTAGGCTTTATTTTAAACTATACTTTCCAACATTTTAAGACTTAAGATTTATACTGCACATAAATTTCGCAAAAAATTAGATAACTTTCTATTTCCACATGATGATATTTGCACGGATCTTGCCCATGTGGACGTCAATTCAATCTTCATAAATCTTTACATCTTCCTCACTGCACGCATTCCCACATAAGAATTATGTTTACATTCTGTTTACTGTCTTTTCACTAATAATTAATCAATCGGGTGGATTTGTAATGCTAGAATTGTTAGGAGGCCCAGTGTGCATTCACAGGCTCTTCAAGTGCACATCATTACCGCCACCCAATATCCTGCCTTTCCTCTGTATCCTCCCTGACTCATCCTGGACACAATCTACTTATTTTATTTCTTTCCGTGAAAAGCAATCTAACTGTCGTTGTTGAAGAATAATCTCCTCTGAGTAAATATTATCAACCGAAGAAAAGGCAATGAATGAAGTACATCACCTCGGCATTCAAATTGACCCTCAGCAGCCTTCTATAGTCAAGATTGAATTGACACGTTTCAAGTTATCTGCTCGACATCCACCTTCTTCCCTGTTTTGGTTGGTATTGTTTAGTTCTTTGATTACACCTTTATACCTGAGAAAGAAACCCTTTTGAAAAGGAAAGGTTGTGACAGATTTGGGCCAATGGCAGGTAAACGGAGTTATGTAACAAATGTCCTTAAATTGTGGAACAGGCACAAAGGCTTCTCCTGTTCCTATGGTCTTATGTTCAATGTTGCAATGGCATGGTGACCATGCAGCCAATTACAAATTCCTTACAACAGATAAATGCTTAATTAAATTATATGGCGTCACTGATTGTAACATAATGAATTTTTATTGTTAAAAAATTGTAGGAACATACCTGAAATGTTATGCTGTCCATGTATAAGGAAGGTTACATTTGCTAGGGGAGAAAATCAGGACTGCAGATGCTGGAGATCAGAGTTGAAACTGTGTTGCTGGAAAAGCGCAGCAGGTCAGGCAGCATCCAAGGAGCAGGAGAATCCAAGTTTTGGGCATAAGCCCTTCTTCTTTCCTGCTCAGATTGCATTTGCTGTCCACCTTGGTTGCCATCACATCCACAACATTCACTGCCTCCACAATCAACTTTCAATGGAGGCAGTGTATCCAACAAGAATCATTGTAGATATTTACCACAGTTCATTTCATAGCACCATCCAATGCATGAGCCTCTGCAATGTCAAGGGCTACAAATCCATGGAAATACCACCCCCTGCAAGTTACACATAAAGTCAATAACTGTCCTGACATGGAAATACATCTCTTTCACTTGATGAATATCCTGGCTTTCTTTTCCTCACATTATTGTGGGTGCCCGTGCACCAAACAGACTGCAAATGCTCAGATAGACAGAGCACCGCCACCTTGTTCAGAACAACATTACATGGGTAATAAATGATGGCCCAGCCAGCAATGTCTGATACCTGAATAATACACTAATGTTTAACAGCTTGCAATCTGGGTTTCAGTTTCGGAATAAATTTGGTCTATATTCTTGAGTTTCAGGAAATGGATCCGTGATTTGATTGAAATATAAAAGATTTTGAATTGCAAGGGCTTGATTGGGCAGTTCTGTGAGTCAGGAAGTCCAGAGTCTTGGGATAACGGGCAATTTATTTGGGTCGAGAGGATGTGAAATAATTTCAATCCAAGGGTATAAAAGTGTTTAGTATTAACCACCTTAAGAATTGTTGATGCACTGTGAATGAAAACAGTGAAAAATTCACAGAGATATGGAGGAGCTCAAGGTTAGAGGAGGTTACAGAAATAGGGATAGGGATGTATAGGTGCTGTAGAATGTTACAGATATAGGGAAGCTGTAACAGGACAGAGAGACTGCCTGGATAGTGATTGGTTTATGGGTTGGATGTTAGAGAAGGCTGGAGGTGCTGGAAGAGTTTACAACAATAGGGAGGACTGGAGGAGCTTGAGGTGTTTATAGCGATAGGGAGGTATGTAATTTCGAGAGTGGATTCCAGTCCTGTGGAGCGACGTACGTGCTGGAGGAATCCTCAGTGACAGAAAGAGGTGAAGATGCTGGAGATCAGTTGGGGTGGAGGGGTGGAAATGTTACAGTGATAGGGAGGTGTGTAGTGACTGGAGGAGATTACAGAGGTAGGGAGCGTTGTTAGGGTTGGATGAGATTCCAGAGACAGGGAGAGTTTTATGGGGCTGGAGGATGTTACAGAGATTGGGAAACATGTAGAGTCTAGCCTCGGTTACAGAGATTGGGAGGTCTATAGGGTTGGTAGGAGCGTACCGAGATAGGCAGGTGTGTTTTGGATAGAGTGACATTTTTGCCATCAGAGATGTGGTTGAAGGAAATCAGAATTGACAACTTATATTCTGTAGTACAGGAACTATAGGCTGGACATGATTTGGTTTTATTAATTAAGGAGTCAATTACTGCAGCAAAGACGGACGATATTGTGGCAGGGTGTCCAATTGAGGCTTCTTAGATAGAGACTGGAATAAAAAGATGACAGATACATTGCTAGGGTCATATTAAGACGCCCAGTTAAAAGAAAGTACAGGAGCTATTGTTTAACCAATCACTGTTGTGTATAAAACAATAAGAGGTTAATTGTATTTATGCTTTTCAATATCCAGCATTTATTGGAGCAGTCATGTACTTTTGAGAGGCGACAAATATGTTGAAATTTATGGCTGAGAGCTTCTCATGTCAACATGTAGAAGATACTACAAGGGATAGTGCATTGCTGGGCCTTATTGTGGAGAATCTTTAATAGAATGAAGCCAGTCATATGTTCAAGGCAGGATTGGGAGAGAAGGTGAGGACCAATGACCATAACATCATTTATTTTAAGTTCCTTAAGGGAAAGGCAAAAAAAAGTCTTCAAAATATAACGTTTTTGGATTGGGGAGACAGAGTTTATTCGAAAACAGGATCTGGCCAAAGTAGTCTGGGGACATTTACTTCTGGGTAAAGCTGTCATCCAATAGCGTGCAGTAGGGAGGAGTGTCTATGCTCAAAATGGAATTGATGAGAGAATGGGCCCAATATGTTACAATCTAAGATCAAGTTTGGGAAAACAAGCCCAGAGACACTCCGACGTCTACAAATATTCAGAGCTAAATAACAAAGTAAAGCTCTTACCACTCTGAGTAAAGAACCTGTCTCTGACATCAGTCCTAAACCTGTCACCCCTCAGTTTGTAGCTTCGTACAAGCTGATGTCATCATCTGAGGAAAAAGGCTTTAATTGTCTACCCCATCTAGTCTTCTGATCATCTTGTATGTCTCTATCAAATCCCCTCTTAGCCTTCTTCTCTCCAATGGGAACAGACCCAAGTTTCTCAGCGTTTCCTGTTCAGACCTTCCCTCCAGACCAGGCAACATCCTGATAAATCTCCACTGCACCTTTTCCAATGCTTCCACACCCTTCCCGTAATGGGGCGACCAGAACTGCACACAATATTCCAAGTGTGGCCGCACTAGCATTTTGCATAGTTGCAGCATGACATTATGGCTCCAGAAGTCAATACCTCTACCAATAAAACCTAACACACTCTATGACTTCTTAACAGCACTATCAACCTGGGAAGCAAATTTCAGGGATCTATGTACATGGAAACCAAGATCCATCTGCATATCCACATGACCAAGAATCTTTCCATTCACCAAGTATTCTGCCTCCCTGGTATTCTTCCCAAAAGGAATCACCTCATATTTAGCTGCGTTGAAACTCCATTTGTCACCTGTCAGCCCAATTCTGCAGTTTGTCCAAGTGCCCCAAGTGCGCAAAATATTTCCACACTGTTCACTACACCTCCGACTTTAGTGCCATCTGTAGACTTACTAACCCATCCACCTATGCCTGCATCTAAGTCATTTATAAAAATGACAAACAGTCGTTGTCCCAAAACAGATCCTTGTGGCGCACCTTAGTAACCGGACTCTGTGCTGAACATTTTCCATCAACCACCACTCGCTGCCTTTTAAAGAAAGCCAGTTTCAAATCCAAACTGCCAAATCACCCTCAATCCCATGCCTGTGTATTTTCTACAACAGCCTACCATGTGGAATCTTATCAAATGCTTTACTGAGGTCCATGTACACCACGTCAACTACCTTACCCTCTTACACATGCTTGGTCACCTTCTCAAAAAGCTCAATGCGGTTTGAGAGACATGACCATGACTATTTGCAATCAAATTGTTGCTTGCCAGATGATTATAAATCCTATCTCTTATAATCCTGTCCAAAATAATTCCTACACACAAATAAGTCCAACTTATTTGCCTGGGTCATCTGTACTGCCCTTAGAACATAGAACATAGAAGAATACAGCGCAGTACAGGCCCTTCAGCCCTCGATGTTGCGCCGATCAAAGCCCACCTAACCTACACTAACCCACTATCCTCCATATACCTATCCAATGCCCGCTTAAATACCCATAAAGAGGGAGAGTCCACTACTGCTACTGGCAGGGCATTCCATGAACTTACGACTCGCTGAGTGAAGAACCTACCCCTAACATCAGTCCTATATCTACCCCCCCTTAATTTAAAGCTATGCCCCCTTGTAATAGCTGACTCCATACGTGGAAAAAGGTTCTCACTGTCAACCCTATCTAACCCCCTAATCATCTTGTACACCTCTATCAAATCACCCCTAAACCTTCTTTTCTCCAATGAAAACAACCCCAAGTGCCTCAGCCTTTCCTCATAGGATTTTCCTACCATACCAGGCAACATCCTGGTAAACTTCCTCTGCACCCGTTCCAGTGCCTCCACATCCTTCCTATAGTATGGCGACCAAAACTGCACACAATATTCCAGATGCGGCCGCACCAGAGTCTTATACAACTGCAGCATGACCTCAGGACTCCGGAACTCAATTCCTCTACCAATAAAAGCCAGTACGCCATATGCCTTCTTCACTGCACTATTTACCTGGGTGGCAACTTTCAGAGATCTGTGTACATGGACACCAAGATCCCTCTGCTCTTCCACACTACCAAGTAGTCTACCATTAGCACAGTAATCCATCTTTTTATTACTCTTACCAAAGTGAATCACTTCACACTTAGCTACATTGAACTCCATTTGCCACCTTTCTGCCCAGCTCTGCAGCTTCTCTATATCCCGCTGTAACCTGCCATATCCTTCCTCACTGTCTACAACTCCTCCGACTTTCGTATCATCCGCAAACTTGCTCACCCAACCTTCTAACCCTTCCTCCAGGTCATTTATAAAAATGACAAACAGCAATGGTCCCAAAACAGATCCTTGCGGAACACCGCTAGTGACGGCACTCCAAGATGAACCTTTGCCATCAACTACTACCCTCTGTCTTCTTCCAGAGAGCCAATTCCTAATCCAAACCTCCAACTCACCCTCAATGCCATATCTCTGTATTTTCTGCAGTAGCCTACCATGGGGGACCTTATCAAACGCCTTACTAAAATCCATATATACCACATCTACCGCTTTCCCCTCATCTACCTCCTTAGTCACCTTCTCAAAGAATTCAATAAGGTTTGTGAGGCACGACCTGCCCTTCACAAAACCATGCTGACTATCCTTGATCACATCATTCTTATCCAGATGTGCATAAATCCTATCCCTTACAATTCTCTCTAAGACTTTGCCCACAACAGAAGTGAGACTCACTGGCCTATAGTTACTAGGATTATCCCTACTCCCCTTCTTGAACAAGGGAACCACGTTTGCTAGCCTCCAGTCCTCTGGCACTACTCCTGTCGACAAAGAGGACACAAAAATCAAGGCCAATGGCTCTGCAATCTCCTCCCTTGCTTCCCAGAGAATCCTGGGATAAATGCCATCAGGCCCAGGGGACTTATCTATTTTCACCCTTGCCAGAATTTCCAACACCTCTTCTCTACATATCTCAAAGCCATCCATTCTACTTATTCGTGCCTCAGTATTCATATCGACAACAATGTCCTGTTCCTGAGTGAATACTGACGAAAAGTATTCATTCAGCGCCTCCCCAATCTCTTCAGCCTCCACACGCAACTTCCCATTACTATCCTTGATTGGACCTATTCCTTCCCTAGTCATTCTTTTATTCCTAACATACCTATAGAAAGCCTTAGGGTTTTCCCTAATCCTACCAACTAAGCACCTTTCATGTCCCCTCCTTGCTGCTCTTAGCTCTCTCTTCAGGTCCTTCCGGGCTACCTTATAACTCTCAATTGCCCCTATTGAACCTTCACGCCTCATCTTTACAAAGGCCGCCCTCTTCCATTTAACAAGGGATTCCAACTCCTTATTAAACCACGGCTCCCTCACACGACCCTTTCCTCCCTGCCTGATAGGTACGTACTTATCAACGACACTCAATAGTTGCTCCTTGAACAAGTTCCACATATCAATTACGCTCTTGCCTTGGAATCTACTTTTCCAATCCACACATCCTAAGTCATGCCTCAACGCATCATAATTTCCCTGCCCCCAGCTATAACTCTTGCCCTGTAGTACACACTTATCCCTCTCCATCACTAGAGTAAAAATCACCGAATTGTGGTCACTGTCCCCAAAGTGCTCACCTACCCCTAGTTCTAATACCTGGCCTGGTTCGTTACCCAGAACCAAATCCAGTATGGCCTCACCTCTTGTTGGCTTATCTACATATTGTGTCAGGAAACTCTCCTGCACACATTGCACAAACACTGACCCATCTAACGAACTTGAGCTATAGCTTTCCCAATCAATATCAGGAAAGTTAAAGTCTCCCATAACAATCACCCTATTACTGTCACTCTTCTCCTGAATCATCTTCGCAATCCTTTCTTCAACGATTCTAGGACTATTAGGAGGCCTGTAAAAGACTCCTAACTGGGTGACCTCACCTCTCCTATTCCTAACCTCAACCCAAACTACCTCAGATGGCAAATCTTCGTCCATCTTCCTTTCCTTCTTGAACAAGGGCAAACATTTGCAATCCTCTAGTCCTCTGGTACTAAACCTGTAGAAAATGAAGACTCAATTATTAAAGCCAAAGACTCCAACAACTCCTCCCTAGCACTGCAGATAATGTTTGAATAAATCTCATTCGTTTCAGGGGACGTTTTCATTTTCAATCCTTCTCGATTTGCTAACACCCCTTCCTTATCAACCTCGATACTTTCTCGTCAAATATCTCGCATCTCATTCTTCTCTATAGTATTCTCTTTTCCCTGAGTGAAAGCTAATGAGAAATGTTCGTTTAGCACCTCTCCGATCTCCACAGAATCCACACTCAACTTCCCACTTCTGTCTTTGACTGGCTCCAATCCTACCCTAGTTATCCTTTTCTTCCTAACGTACCTATACAAAGCTTTAGGATTCTCCTTTATTTGACCTGCTAAAGACTACTCATGTCCTCTCTTTGGTCTTCTTAACTCTCTCCTTAAATCCTTCCTAGCTAATCTGTAACTCTCCATCGTCTCATTGTCACATAAACCTCCTTCTTCTTCTTAACAATAGATGTAATTCCTGTAGTAAACCACGGTTCCCTTATATTATCACTTCCTTCCTGCCTGATAGGGGCATGCTATTTAAGGATATGCGATGTCTGTTCTTTAAACCAACTTCACATTTCGATGATCCCCATCCCCTGCATTTTGCTACCCCATTCTATGCATCATAAGTTCTGCTTAATCGCGTTACAATTGTCCTTTCCCCGTAGATAACTCTTGGCCTGTGGCATGTACCTATTGCTTTCCATAACTAAACAAAACGTGTTTCTGATGGTTATATACATAATAAAAGGTAGAGGTGCTAGAGAATGCCAGAATTATGGGGCGGTATGGAAATGCTGGAGGAGGTTACGAAGATCATGAGAGTCTAGTAGTTGGGTGAGGTTGACAAAGGTCGGGAGCGGGAAGTGGCTGGACAAGGTTACAGTGACAGGGTATATGGGAGAGCAGCTTAGATGGATATGTAGGGTTTGTAGGGGCTGAATTAAGTCATAGATAAAGGGTGATATATAGAAGATTGAGGAGGTTAAAGAGATAGGGAGGAATGTAGGGTTTGGAGGTGCTTAGTGAGATCGTGAGGGGTGTAGGCTATAGAAGACGTTACAGAGATAGGGAGGGGTATAGAGTTTGGAGGAGTTTAAGAGATAGAGAGGAGGAAGATTCTGCAGATATTTACAGTGATAGATTGGTTGATGAATGGGTAGACAAGGGACAGAGAGTATTTGAAGGAGTGAGATATTGGAGTGTCCAATCACGAGAGCCAAGGAGTCAGTGTCATCCACACAGGAGAGGCTCTTCTGCTGACTGTAATAAAAATAAAAGGCACTGTAGACCGTGCAAACTCCTCCTTCCTAATGCTTTGGAGCTTAAGCCAGAATTGAGAGAGATGTCCTCCAGACTGTCAAGCAACAATGTGACATGACAATACCTCATGGGTTCATATCAAAGCCTGACACGGAAACCTCCTGCTGATTCACCTCTCTCACCCTCACGGTGTCAGACCAAACATTGACACGGAAACCTCCTGCTGACTCCCCCCTCGCTCAGCCTCACGGTGTCAGAACAAACACTGACTCAGAAACCTCCTGCTGACCCCCCTCCCTCAGCCTCACGGTGTCAGATCAAACACTGACACGGAAACCTCCTGCTGACCCCCCTCCCTCAGCCTCACGGGGTCAGATCAATCACTGACACAGAACCTCCTACTAACTCCCCTCCCTCAGCCTCATGGTGTCAGATCAAACACTCACTCAGAAACCTCCTGCTGACTCCCCTCCCTCAGCCTCACGGTGTCAGATCAAACGCTGACACAGAAACCTCTGACTCCCCTCCCTCAGCCTCACGGTGTCAGATCAAACACTCACTCAGAAACCTCCTGCTGACTCCCCTCCCTCAGCCTCATGGTGTCAGATCAAACACTGACACGGAAACCTCCTGCTGACTCCCTCCCTCAGGATCAGTGTTTCTTCACATTGAACAACACTTGGTGGAAGCACTGAGAGTGACAGAGCTGGAGAATGTATACTGGGTGGGCTATTTCAAAAGCACCACCAAGAGGGGCTCAGCAGCATTGCTAATAAAGATGGTTGGTTCCAAAAGGACATAACTGTGAGGCTGCGTCTGTACCAGGTCGGGATGGCGTCGAGGCGGGGGGGGCAGGGGGGGGTGCGGGGGGGAACGACTGGGAGAAGCCTACCGGCAGCAGACATATTAATCGATGATCATGTTGGGACAGGTGACTCCTGCACACAATATTTCTGGAGACAAAGTCCCACATTTATGTGTGTGTGTGTGAGAGAGAGAATGAGTGAGAGAGAGAGACAGACAGACACTTTCACCATGCTAAATGGGACAGATTTCGGAGATCTGGAACTCAGCACTGGCCTGTGTGAGGTGATTCCAATCATCACCAACAGCAGCAGAATTGTACTCCAGCACAATTTTCACTGTCACTGCCTGGCATATGCTCCACTTTACCCTGACCATCAGGCCAGGGGATAAGCTCTTGGTAAATGGAGAATACAGGAGGGCTGGCCAAGGGCAGCACCAGGTACACCTCACAATGAGGTGACGTTACAAAATAGGACCACTTACTCACCAAATAGCATAAACAGCCAGTGACAGACAGTTCTAACCAACAAATCAGACCTTACCTCTGCAATCCTGTCGCATGCAATCAGTGTGAATTGTGTGGTCAATCAAACTGGAGGAGTAGGATCCACAAATATCGCCTTCCTCAACGATGGAAGGGCCCAGCACAACAATAGAAAACTAGTGCTGAAACATTCACAACAATGTTCAGACAGAAGTGGCGATGGGATGATCTATTTAATCTCCTCCAGGTGGCAGTCATCAACTAATTCGATTCACTGTGTGTGGTAACTCCAAACGGCTGCAGGGATATGATAATGCAAAGGCTGTGGGCCCTGATAACATTCCATTCAAACTGTTCCTGCAGGGATATTGCACTGGGTCCTATGTGGGAAACTATCCGGGTGTGTCCTGGACACACACAGACAATACATCAGACAATCAATGACTGCCCCATTGCTCTAATCCTTATCATTAATAAAGTGATGGAAGATATCACCTACAGTGGGATCAAACAGCGCTTCCTCAGCACTAACCTGCTCACTGAAGCTCACTGTGGACTAACATTCCTTGGACACATTGAAGCCTTGGTTTAACGATGTACAAAAAGAGAACACACAGCTGAAATCTAGAGGTGAGGCAACAGTGACTGCACTTAACATCATCATAACTACATTTGACCAAGTGTCGTATCCAGGATTAACAGCAAAACTGGAGCAAATAGGAATCACCTGCATTGCCTGAAGTTATATCTGGCACAAAGGAAGGTGGTTGGGGTTGGTGGAGAGCAGCCATCTCAGCTCTGCAGCAGTTCCCCAGGGGAGCGGTTTCTGAGTAAACCTGTAGACCAGAAATGGAAAGGTAAGGCACCATACCCCAACAGGAGGATAGGGTTGTTCTGTCATTAGACAGAGACGACTGGCGGTAGTTTAACTGGACAGTCATCACGCAACTGTCTGCAGGTGTTTGCACATTCTCCCCGTGTCAGTATAGGTTTTCTCTGAATGCACCGGTTTCCTCCCACAATCAAAAGATGCGCAGGCTCAGTGGATTAGTTGTGGGAAATGCAAGGTAGAAGGTGGGTCTGGATGGAATAGTTTGGTGTAGACTCAATGGGCCAAATGGCCTGCACCCACACTGGAGGGATTCTATGTTGACAATTCTTGCTACAAAGGATACCAATGAAGTCAAAGAGTAAGAAGTGATAGGACAGGTAATTCCTCCTCGGATTCTAATTTATAGTCAGCAGGCCTGAGAGGTTCGGTGGTTTTTCATCAATATTACGATTGATGTTAATCAGATCAAACTTCTAGGCCTGTCACAAATATGACTCAAGCATCCAGGCTCTGCCAATCTCATTCAGATTTTGAAAAGCACCAGGACAAAAGTAAAATCAAGGTGCTCGTCAATGCAGCACACAACCTGGAGTACATTAAAAAGTTTAAAACCAGGAATCGAAGGCTATCTCAATGGAAGTTGGTGCCACAGCCATTTACATTACAAGTTGAGTGTGTCTTAGGCCAAAACATGTCATGGAACCCGCACTGTCAAAAGTAAAGAACACAGGACAGTAGCAATATCTTAAAGCCAGGTGAATGTTTTGGATTTTATAAGATGTTAAAACACCACCACGGACTAAATATTGGATTTTTGACTGAGTGCACATTGAGTTTTCTCAAGAGTTGTTCGCTGCAAAGTCTAGAATGTTGCCTCACCTTAACTTACTAAAGAAACCGCTTTACCAAATACCCCACCATTATGGTGCTTTTCAGGCTCCATCTTAACAAGTGCTATTCCTAGAACAACCGATATTCACTGGCATCCCTTGCACTAGTGCTATATTTTAAAGGCTGGCAGTTCACCCAGAGAAGTGTTGCCAATCCAATGTTGCCCCTCATGCGGGCTGTCCTTAACCGGGCCAACAATTATTGCACATCCCTACTTGTCCTGGAATTGAATGCCTTGCTGAGCCATTCCAGGGCAGCTAAGAGTCAATCACATTGCTGTGAGACTGGAGTCACAGGGCAGATAAAAATAACGGGCTTTCTTCTCTAAAGGATATTAGTGAACGATATGCTCTTTCATAATTATCAACAGTTTTGCTATTACATGGTAGCTTCCATAAACACTGGACTATTTTCATTCATATTTCACCATCTGCCATGTTGGGTTTTGAACAGACCACAAGCCTGAGGTTCTGAATTACTAAGCCAGTTACATGACTGCAGTGCTACTGACTACTTGCTGTCATTTTTAAGGTTAACCTGAGTGCAATATTTGTGATAAGCTTGAGGCAACACTGGTTAGCACTTGAGATCAGGCAAACTTATTGCTGGCAGATTTAAAGGATTTGCAACAATTTAACATTCAAGGGAGGTAAAAACAAAACATTAGATATAGTTGATAATAAAACTTGGAAAGTAAGTCAACAGGATTGCTAATGAGCTGCTAAAATTACTGCAGCCAATGTTTTAAAAATCACTGAGGAAATTTTCTGCAGCATTTAGGAAGGAAAGATAATATTCATGGTGAATGGGAAGGCTTTAAGGAGTTTAGTGGAACAGAGAGACCTTCAAGTTCAGGTGCACCGTTCTCTGAAAATGGAGTCACAGGTAGACAGGGCAGTGAAGAAGGCTTTTGGCACATTGGCCTTCATCAGTCAGGACATTGAGAATAGAAGTTGGGAAGTTATGTTGCAGTTGTACAGGACATTGGAGAGGCTGCACTTGGAGTATTGTGTTCAGTTTTGATCACCTTACTAGAGGAAGGATTTCATTAAACTGACAAGAGTGCAGAAGAAATTTACAAGGATGTTGCCAGGACTCCAATGTCTGAGTTACAGGGAGAGGTTGGACAAGCTAGGACCTTTTTCTTTAGAGAGTTGGAGTCTGAAGGGGGATCTTTTAGAAGTATATTAAGATCATGAGAGACGTGGATAGGGTGAATGCACTTAGTCTTTTTCCCAGGGTTGGAGACTCGAGGACTAGAAGGCAGCAATTTAAGGTGAGAGGGGAAAGAATAAAAAGGAACCTGAAAGTCAACTTTTTTATACAGAAGGCGGTACACATGTGGAAGGAACTGCCAGCGGAAGTGGTTGAGGTGGGTAAATTAAAAACATTTAAAAGGCATTGGGACATATACATGCATATGGAAGGTTTAGAAGGATATAGCTTATGTGCAGGGAAATGATGGTCATTTTAGTCAGCATGGACCAGTTTGGGCCAAAAGGCCTGTCTCTGTGCTGTCGGACTCTATTTGATGCCTCTCCATATTGCTAGAATGGGATTATAATAGTTCTTTTTTCTGTTTCTTTTTCCCTGTCAATAGGAGTCAGAATGTGCACACATGCTGTTTGTGGTAGCAGTATATTGGCTTACAGAAGCAATGCTTCTTTCTATGACAGCCCAACTCCCAGCACTCATTTCCTCTATTTGGCATCACACAGTCCAAGGAAATAAATAATGGTATAGCTTTTCTACAAATTAACAGTGTACGCTTTGATGAATACAGTTTTAATTATTAAAATGCTTTTGAATTATTAAAAATTGAAGTTGGCTCTTGATAATTTCAGCAATATATTAAAATAAATGCAGGTGGAATTGAATGCAGCTCAGCATGGTGGGGAACATAGCAAACGTGCTCACTTAGTTGTGGGAATGGCTGCACATCAATCCCCCAGCAGTAGAAACACATCTTGGAATTAATTCAGAAAATTAGTGAAACTCACCATCTCACTTTAGGGCGACACTTGATTTCAGTAATGAATCATAGAGTTGTTCAGCTTGAAAACATCCTTCGGTCCAACTCACTCATGCCAACTGGATATCTTAAACTGTTCTAGTCCCATTTGCCAGCATTTGGCCCATATCCATCCAAACCATTCCTATTCATGTACCCATCCAGATGCCTTTTAAATATTGTAGTTGTTTCCACATCCACAATTAACTTTAAACATTTTACAATAGATACCAAGCATTTGTCGGAATTTAGTGGTACCTCCTGGATTAATTAGGATTTGCACATGTTTTTCATGCTTCTGATATGTTATCCAGCAAACACTCTCAGATCTGCCAGTGGCTGACCAGAGGTGGGTCCTGCATTGCCAGTCGCTCTGCCCCCAATCAGGAATCCAAAGCCAACCCTGGCCTTGCCTCCAAACTCCCTGTCACCCACCATTCAAATTCCGTCCCCATAGTCCCATTCCGCTCTCGCTCACCTGGTTGCTAATTTAACTGATTATGAAGAGGGCATAACCAGTCTTCAAAAGGGTTTAGTTGGTTCAGTAGGTAAGCAAAGCTTTGGCACACAGAGGATAATGGGAGAAAATGGAACTTGTCCACTTTGGCAGGGAGCAAAGCAAAGCACCATGAGTGGCACAGCAGTTAGCACTACTGCCTCACAGCACCAGCGACCCAAGTTCAATTCCTACCTCAGGCAACTGTCTGTGTGGAGTTTGTACATTGTCTGCATGGGTTTCCTCCGGGTGCTCTAGTTTCCCCCCACAATTCAAAAACGTGCAGATTAGGTGAATTGGCCATGCTAAATTGCCTGTAGGGGAGTGGGTTGCTCTTTAGAGGGTTGGTGTGGACTTGTTGGGCTGAAGGGCCTGCTTCCATACTGTAAAGCAATCTCATCAGCATGTTATTTAAATGGAGACTGATTGGAGAACTTTGTGGTACAAAGGGATTTAGGTGTCTGGTACGTAAATCACTCAAAGTTAGTATGCAGGCACAGCATGTAATTATGAAGGAAAATGGGATGAACATAAATGTAAGGATATTCAGCAACAGCTGTGTAGAGCATGGTTGAGGCTACGTCTGGAGTTTTGGTCTCATCATTTAAAAGAGAATGGAAATATTTAAAAGCATTTGAGAGAAGATCACTCACCTGATACCCAGTTTGGGGTGGGTTATTTTACAATGAAAGGTTACACAGGTTGGGCCCACGTTCATTAGATTTTCGAAGAATGAGTGGTGATCTTAGAATTAGAATTAGATTTTATTGTCATGTGTACTCAAGCACAGAAATGCGGGAATACAGCAAAAACTATATAAAACCGCCGTTCTCCAGCACCGTCTGAAAATAAAAGATACAAAAACAGAATTTAAAAAACAAAGGAATAAATAAAAGAAACAAAGTCAAAAGAAAAGGAAAAAAAATGTCCAGATCTTAAAGTCCTTATTCAGACAAAAAGGAAAATGTTTAGATTTTAAGGTCTTATTTCCTTGGGTGTAGCCCTGGCCTGGAAATTCAGAAAACCTCATCCTGTGACATGCTCTGCCTTTTGCTGTTGTCGCTGCCATCACCAATCGCTGGGAGGAGGCGCCTTTGTTGCCTTGGCTATCGCCATTGATCTTCTGGAAACATATCAGATCCCCGACAGGACTTGATGGTTTGGATGCTAAAATGACATTCCCTGGTTGGGGGAAACTAAAACTAGGGAAAACAGCTTAAATATAAGTGGTCTCCCATTCAGAATGGGGTAACACTTTCAAAGGATTATGAGTCTTTGGTATCTCTTCTCCAAGAGCAGTGGAAGCTGGGCCTTTGAGACAGAGCGAGATAGATCCTTGACTGACAAAGGGAGTCAATGGTTTTCTAGGATAGGTAGGAATGTGGAGTGTAGCTACAATCAAGTCAGTTATGATCTTATGGAGTTTGAGAGCAGACTGCAAAGATGGGCTACTCATTGATGATCATGTAACCAGCCCGAGTGAAGACCAAGGAATACAACTAACAACAGCTACTGCTCCCAATGGCACTGCTGGGAAGGTAGGGCTGTCAGCCTCAGATTGGCTGCTTGCTGTTGTTAAATAGGATTTCCATCACTGGGGTCCTATATCCCAGAGAGGGCTAAACGCTGGTCCATTAATTACATCAGGCCTCTCCCAGAAAACAAGGAAGATTCTCACCAGTTCTCCAGCCAATGGGCAGGATAAACACCAGAAATATTAAATCTAACCCAATGAGTCACACTTCTATATTTCAAATGGAGAGATGGAATTCTCCCCACATCATGACTTTGAATAATGATTTTATGTTTTTGACCTGCATCTATCCTTTTCAAAGATTTCTGCCTTTTGTGATCAGTGTTACTTGCTCGGCCACATCTTTTGAGAAATGAAATCTACACAGAAGAATAGCCCTGAGGATGGTGTTGTTGGTGGGAGTCAATCCTGGATGGTGGGTAATAGGCTGAGCTAATTAGAATAGCACTACAAATGTATTATTTTGATCTCAGCTGATGGCAATACTGGACAAGTCAGATCCAGAGGGAAGTCTGGCTTGAGAGACCATTCCACTTATTTCTGCTACCTGTCCTGTCATTGTCAGTCACTGGATATATTCACATAATATACTCCAACAAAAGAACATAAGATTATTACACAAAAAGAGAGAAAAGTGTCAGCAATTTGGAAAAATTTTCTCGTGAGCAGACTAAGTTCTTTTTCTTAGCACTGCTCATATGAAGTCTCAAATGATACTTTCTGTTAATCAACAGAACTTTCTGTTAATTATTTCTGTTACTGTTTATAAGTATAAACTTTGATGGTATCCAAACAACATCCGGCCTGAATTTTAAAGAACAAAACTGGGCAATAAATTGTAAATTACAAAACTCTATCATCACGTTCCCAAAGGAGATTATAATTCTGGGTTAAGCCGATAGAAACATATTGACCAGGCATTTTGGCCCTGTCTGACGAATTTACGTACTCTTGTATGCTCTAGTAGCACTACTCATTTCTAAATCATACCGTGCAACTTTCCTGATGAAGGGCCTTTGCCTGAAATGTCAACTCTCCTGCTCCTCGGATGCTGCCTGACTGGCTGTGCTTTTCTAGCACCACACTCTCAACTCTGATACTTCAGCATCTACAATCCTCACTTTTTCCTGGTGGAAGATGTTAGCATTGCACCAATCTTATGGCCCCTCCCACCTGCCAGACTACACTGTGGGTCATAAATTCAGCCTCAGGGTTCATTATTTTCAAAAAATCAGTCTACTAGATTAATCATAAAATGGAAAAATGTGACACTTCCCAAAAGATAAATGTTTTCCTTTACCATCAATGTAAATATCATTGGTTTACACAGTTAGACATCATACAACACCAGGTTATGGCCCAACAGGTTTGTTTGGAGGTACTTCCAAATTAACCTGTTGGACTGTAACCTGGTGTTGTGTGATTTTTAACTTTGTTCACCCCAGTCCAACACCAGTACCTCCACATCATTGCTTTCCAAAGGAACGTATCAATATTATTGCTATCCTGTTAATCTTTCTGCAGTCTTTCTGTTAATGGATCACTGACCTTAACAGGTTAATGATGGGTTTTGTGCTCAGTTGTTCCTTCCTCTCTCTGTGGCACAGTTACACCTCAATTCAGCAGGTTATGCATGCAAATGGAGTGATTGGTATCATGCAAAGCACCATGCCTTAGAATTGACGGTAATGTGTAAAAGGGTTAATTGAGTTTTATGCAGAAGCAGTGAGTTACTGTTTTGGTTAAATGATTGTATTTTGTATTTTCAATTTAATGCTTCATTTATCATCTTTTGAATCAACGAAGAAAACTCCAAATTGAAGAAACTGGAAGAAAAAGAAACGTTGAACTTGTGTTGTATAAATAAGGAATAATGCAGGCCGAAGAAAATAAAGTAACAAAACAGGAATCCAAAGAGCTAGATGGCTAGCCTTTCTTTCTGAGACGGAAACTAAATTATTTGTTCATATATTTTCCTTTTGTGATCTAATAGACTTCTGTGTTTATAGACCAGACTTTATTGGACAGTCCAATATCACTACTAAAGTTATCACATATCTTGAGGACCAGAGAGTTTTTTCATAAGTTAAAGTTCTGAATGAAGTAAGAACAGAAATAGACCATTCTGCCCCTTGAGCCAGTAACCTACAGCTGATAAAGTTAGAACATAAGGTTGAAAAATATGTGGATAGTAGTAGGCCATTCAGCCCATCAAGCTAGCTCTGACATTTAGTAAAGTAATAGCAGAACTTTGATACCGTCTCCATTTTCTTACCCTATCATCGTATCCTTTATATTCCTTCCATGCCCAAAAATCTATTGATCTCAGTATGGTGATTATAACATAGACCTCCATTTTGTTTCTAACATATTTGTTTAATTCAGCCCTACTGAGATTTTTTAGACTTTTCCAGTGCAAATTGGTCAATGGTCTGATAATCAAGCAACTTAACCAACAGATAAATATCACCTTGAAGTTGCACACACATTTCTTGGCACCATTTTGAATCAATTGTCCAGACCATTAGATTACATTAAGCAATACCTACAAGTCATTTGCAACAGAATATGACTCAAAGATTTGGTTCTGCACTGAAAGAGAGAGCATTTTTGTGCAGAATTTTTTGTGACATATCAGTTCAAATACTGTGATTGTGTTGGCATTTGAACTAAATTTTGTGGTGATACTTCAGGGTGATGAGGTCTATCATGCAACATTGAATGCCCTAGATTCAAATTTTGGTAGTCAAAGTCATGTTGGAAAAAAAAATCAAATAGAATATTTGTTGTATACCTGCAGAAGTGGAACTTAATTTTAAAAGTGCACCTTGACTTTAAAGAGAACAATCCCTCTTCCAGTCAGAGCAAATGCAGAAATATTTTATGTTTTCTTTTGGCATTTGACTTTTAGATTTTATCTAAATTTTAATTCCTTTGTCATGGAGATGTGCAGCCATTCCCACAACTAAGTGAGCACGTTTGCTATGTTCCCCACCATGCTGAGCTGCATTCAATAATTATTTTGAAATTGTAATAAAACCTGATTTATAATGTCTGCAGATGATGATAATATCTGTATCCAAGTGTAATTCTAGGTTGATTGCAGCAAAAATGTGCCAGGCACAGAAAATTAGATTCAACGGGAATAAATGTTCCAAAGGTTCCCCATTAACTGCATATCTTTAAATGTTTCGTGTTAATAATCAGCATTAAAGATTTGAATCAAAATGATTATACATTTATTAAAATAGAGATAAAATATAATAAAATCTTTCCAACACATGTCTAAATTTGTTTGGAATATGACAGGATCCAAGAGTACAACTCAAAAAATATTCTTTTTCTCAAATATCTTTGACTTGTCGCTGTATATGTTATCTGGGTTGAGAAGGTGAAGACAATCTGAACCATATCTACCTTCATCTCAAATATCCTTTTGTCAGGGCACAGCCAGTCAGGCAGCATCCGAGGACCCAAAAGAATGGTCTTCACCCTTAACAACATATCCTTCCAATTGTTCCACTTCCTCCAGACCAAACGGGTAGCCATGAGCACCTGCATGGGCCCCAGCTATGCCTGTCTCTTCATTGGGTACATGAAACAGTCCATCTTCTGCAGTTACACTGGCACCAATCCCCAGCTTTTCCTCTGTTACATTGATGACTGTATCGCTGCTGCCTCATGCTCCTATGAAGATTAATTGAACAGTTCATCAACTTCACCAACATCTTGCATCCTGACCTCTGGTTCACCTGGACTATTTTGGACACCTCCCTCCTCTTCCTGGCCCTCTCCGACTCCATTAACGATGATCAACTGCACATGGACTTCTACTACAAGCCCACTGACTCCTACAGTCACCTGGACTACACCTCCTCCCACCCTGCCTCCTGTAAAAACGTTATCCCTTATTCCCAATTCCTCTGCCTCCCCAACATCTGCTCCCAGGAGGACTCATTCCACCATAGAACATCCCAGATGGCCTCCTTCTTCAAAGACAGCAATTTCCCCTCCCACGCGGTCAATGATGCCCTCCAGCGCATCTCATCTACTTCCTGCACCTCCGCTCTTGAACCCCACCCCTCCAACTGCCACAAGACAGAAACATCTCGGTCATCAATTCCATCCTACCAATCTCCGAGTACATCGCATTATCCTCCGCCAATTCCGCAACCAACAAACAGACCTGACCATCAGAAATATATTTCCCTCCCCACCCCTATCTGCGTTCCATAAAGATCATTCCCTCCGTGATTCCCTTGTTAGGTCCAAGCCCCCCACCAACCCACCGTCCCCTCTCAGCACGTCCCCCTGCCACCGCAAGAACTGCAAAACCTGCGTCTACACCTCACCCCTAACCTCCAGCCAAGGCCCCAAAGGAGCTTCCACTGGAGAGACAGGGTGCCTACTTGTGGTACTTTTCAGAGAACATCTCTGGGGACATGCATGAAGCAACCCCACTGCCCCATGGCCGAAAACGTCAACTCCCCCTTCCCTTCTGTCAAGGGCATTCAGGTCCTGGGCCTCCTCCATCAATAAATCCTTACCACCTGACACCTGGAGGAAGAATGTCTCTTCCTTCTTGAGCTGTCCTACCTGTCCATCTTCTTTCCAACTTAGCCACTCCACTCTCCTCTCTGACTATTCATCTTCACCCAGCAACTTCATCTACCTATCGCATTCCCAGCTACCTTTCCCAAGCCCCACCCCTTTCCCATTTATCTCTCAGCCTTCTTGGGCCACCCCCTCAATCCAGATGAGGAGCTCATGCTCCAAACACTGATTCTCGTGTTCCTCGGATGCTGCCTGACCGGCTGTGCTTTTCCAGCGCCACACTCTCGTCTCTGATCTCCAGCATGTGCAGTGCTCACTTTCTACCATCCTTCTGTAAGTGACCAATGAGTGATCAGACTTAAGGGAGTCTAGATATATATATATGGTATTAGCTTTTCCATCACATCCAACAGAATTCCCCTTGGAGGGAAAGTTAGTTTTCAGTTTCTCGGTGAAAACTGACAAACATTCCTGCTGAGGCAGGAGAGATCATGGTGAAAACTTGTGACTGGGACCTGACATTGCTGAGAATTTCATGAAGCCAATGGAATAATTTGCAAAAAAAAGTTTGTCATGTAACACCACAGCTAATAAAAATTAGCACAAAAAGAGGAACAAATCTTTAATGAATTTTTCTTAAATTCATTTATGGGATATGGGTGATGCTGGGTGTGCTAGTATTAATTACCCATCCTTTATTGCTCTGAAACTGAGTGGCTTTCTAGGCCATTTCAGAGGGCAATTAAAAGAAAACCACATTGCTGTGGGGGTCACTTAGAGACCAGGCCAAGTACGAATGGTGGATTTCCTTCCTGAAAGAAATTCTAGATTGTTAACTGAATTAGAACATAGGACCTGGAACAATACAGCACAGAACAGGCCCTTCAGCCCTCGATGATGCGCTTACCAGTGAACTAATCTAAGCTCATTCTCCTACACTACCCCATCATCATTCATGAATGAAAATGTTACCATTTACCATAGTGGTATTCAAACCCACATGTCTCCAGGACATTAGTCTGTGGTTCTGGATTACTAATCTCGTAACATTACCACTACGCCATTGCCTCCCCAATTCACCTGGATTAGTCTGCATGCTGCCCCACTGTACGCTATGTGCTTCAAAGCTGTCAATTCCATCCAGTACTTTGGCTTTAATTACATCTCAGATGTTTGTTATAAACAGTTTAAATGATGCATGGTGTTATTCAGATCTTATTTGCAATGTTGATCATCAATTGTCAGCCAACCTACTACTAATCTGCAAGTTTTGTGTGATGTGAAGTTATTTGTATATATTAAATATTAATCACCTTCTTTATTTCTGCTCTCCTGCCATACACTGAGTGGACATTTCTTCAATTTTTAAAGAAAATATGCCTTACGTAAATCCTTGGCATTTTGTTAATTTCCAGGCCAGAAAAAAAAACTATTCACAATAATTGTTGCTTGTGATTTTTTTCAGTAAACCCACTCAGTTAAATTGCTATAGTTGTCATAAAGTCGTGACTAATTTCCACATTTTTACTGTAGGTTAATTTCAGGCTCAATGCTTAAACATTCGATGATTTGCAATCAAAATGCTCTGCACCAAACTATTTCAGCAAATCTGCTAAAATTCATGTTTACATCAGAAGCTTTGTTCCAGTTTCTTTTCACCCAGCTATTACATTGGTGAGGAAATCTGTGCACACAAAATAGAATCCAGTGACGTAAAGCTTTTCTTTAATTAAATGTTGCTCAACTTAAAAGCAAAATCATGCACGAAGCTAAATATAGCATTATTGTTGACGAAGCTCTTATAAAATTCCCTGTTATGGGACATGAACGTACTTTTGATGGTTGTATTTTCTCCCACAGTATCTAACTGGTTGAGTGACAATTTATCCCTCCTCTCTTGAAGGTGCTGGATTTGGTTTATGTTTCATGGGCTGCCAAAGCCTACAGTAACTTTGTCAAATGACCATTGACAAAATCGCAATGTTACAGTGCAGGCAGAGGCCATTCAGCCCATCGTGTCTGTACAGGCTCTTTCACCACTGAACTTCATGCCTGCCTTTTCCACACACCCCTGCACATTGTTTATGTTAAAAAAAAATAAATGAGGAAGGTAATATCATTTTGATTGTCTTGACTGAACCTACCTGCAGCACAGTTCCAGGCAGTGCATTACCCAAATTGTATGCAAGCCTGGTAATGAGTTTTGGCACACATGGGGATTATATCATATTCAATCCAGTTATTCATTGTGATCCCTACATGAACTCAAATTCTTTTCCCTCTTCTATTTTGAGACCACTGCAACCAATTCCAGACCACTGTACTGAGGGGGCACAGATGGTTGGGACAGGTTGAACTTATTTCCAATGGAATTGAGAAGGCTGAACAGAAGTTCAGCTTTCCAATGGTCAATTACCCTGTGTCTGGAGCCCTCTGAAAGTCTTCAACTCTATGTTAGAGTTGTAAACATTAGATGGTTCCAACTCATTTACCTCATTATACTGACCCTCTGCCGACCCAGCACACTTTGACTTTATGCACAGACTTGATACTATAAATCCATAGCTAACAGCCCCCTGATCTCAAAACCCCCTTACCCTATCCTTGCCGTGTTTCCCCTCCTAGCCCCACCTATTACTCTCACCCACTTACTTGTCATGCTCTCACCCATCTATCTGCCACCCAATCTCATCCATGTACCTGGCACTCAACTCTCACCCACCCGCCTGCCATCTTATTCCCTTACCCACTTATCTTACTTCTTTACCTTATCTCCGTTGCTTGTCAAATTATCTTTGGGTCCTTTAAACCCAGGAATAAGGCAGTTACTGCAGTAAAATGCAGTTTGGCTTCCAGTGCTGATCCTGCACTGTGCTGGAAGGCTTCCAGGTCATGTACCCTCCAGATTTCCAAAGATGGCCGAGTCCGATATTAGGCCAGAAATACAGAGCTCCAGTGTTGGGTAAGTCAAAGACAAATGGAATGGCAATCTGATGGTGGTTGCCACTCCTCAGAACTTGAAGCCCAATGTGTTTACTAAGATCAGCCACTGGTATAAACCAACAGTATAAGGACGTCTCTGAGACTGGTATGAAAACTATGAGAAAGACTTCTTGCATGTATTGAGATTGGATAGCTGAGACCCTATAAAGTATGTATATATTAGAAAAACATAAGAAATCGCAGCAGAAGTAGACCATCTGGCCTGTCGAGCCTGCTTCACCATTCAATAAGATCATGGCTGATCTTTTCGTGGTCTCAGCTCCACTTACCCACCCACTCACCATAACCTTTAATTCCCTTACTGTTCAAAAATCTATCCATCTTTGCCTTAACAACATTCAGTGAGGTAGGCTCAACTACTTCACTGGGCAGGAAATTCCACAGATTCACAACCCTTTGGGTGAAGAAGTTCCTCCTCAACTCAGTCCTGGATCTGCTCCCCCTTATTTTGCAGCAATGCCCCCTAGTTTCACTTGCTTTCACTGCTTCCATCTTATTGATTCCCTTCATAATTTTATATGCTTCTATAAGATCCCCCTCATTCTTTTAAATTCGAATGATGTAGTCCCAGTCTACTCAATTTCTCCTTATAAACCAACCCTCTTAATTCCAGAATCAACCTAGTGAACCACCTCTGCCCCCTCTATAGTGCCAGTGAAACCTTTCTGAAGTAAGAAGACTGAAACTGTACGCAGTGCTCCTGGTGTGCCCTCACCAGCACCCTATCCAGCTGCAGCATAACCTAGCCATTTTAAAACTCTATCCATCTAGCAATGAAGGACAGTGTTCCATTTGCCTCCTTAATTAGGTGTTGCACCTACAAACCAACTTTTTGTGATTCATACACAAGGACGCCCAGCTCCCTCTGCACAGAAGCATGCTGCAATTTTTCACCATTTAAATAATAGTCTATTTTGCGGTTATTCCTCCCAAAATGGAAGACCTCACATTTACCAACATTGGACTCCACATGCCATACCCTTGCCCACTCACTTAATCTATTTATATCTCTCTGCAGACTTTCAGTGTCCTCTGCACACTTTGCTCTACCACTCATCTTAGTTTCAGCTGCAAACTTTGACACATTACACTTGGCCCTCAACTCTAAATCATCGATGTAAACTGTAAACAATTGCAGTGCCCTTCTCCTGGTTGATTTTAACCTCACTGTGAAGCTTCTTCCAAGGATGCCTACCTTGAAGAAGTCCTCCTCCTCTCTCTACAAAGATCTCAGTGAGTCTCTCTCTCACTGTAACCCCCAAGTCCTCTCCTCTGCCCTAAAACTCTTCAGCCACATCCTGAAACAGACTTGCTACCACAGCCACATCTCCATCCTCAGTGCCTGCCTACAGAACCGTCTGATCCCACATGGACTCTGGACCACATTCAGACCAACTCAGTTTGGATCCGAACAGGATACCCAGTACCCACTATTAATCGGAAACATTCAACAACAATTCTATTTCCGGATCCTCTGCTCCATGCTATTGACCATGGATTTATACATGGTTTTCTTAAAACTTCTGGAAACTTCTCTTGGCCTCTGGAATCGCCCAGATGCCATTAGCTATGCGGCCACTCCTTCCACCGCCACCGCATGGACCGCAGCCACTGGTGACCACACCACTTCCGTGATCGCCGTCCACCCAACCACCTTCACAACTGCCAGGGAAACTTCCGCTGGCCTGACTGCCACAGGGTCCACTGCAGCCGTTAGTTCCGTGTCTGAACTCTTCAACTCCCCCTTCCAGCACCACACTCTCGACTCTGATGTCCAGCAACTACAGTCCTCATTTTCTCATCATTATAATCCTTCTGCATTTCACCTGACCCTGGCATATGATTTACTTTGGCTTTAAGGGAATAAACTTAGGAATTGCACTGTCTGAATTGCTGGAGGGAGCATTTATAAATACTTGCAATGTGTGCTTGTGTTCACTAAATGAAAATAAGTTTATTGTCTGTCCACAGACATAGCAAGAATTGCTGCTATCTAAATAATTTTTAACATAATATTAGCATTTTTATCATTCGTGGATTTTGTATTTTGCTATATTTACAACACAAATTATATTTACTTCCAATTGTAGCATATATCATTCTTTCTAATATGTATACGCAATCTCAAAAAAGAACTTAATGATTCATGAATGGTTAGAATATCTGCAGAGGTTAATTGTATATCAGCACTAAAAGAAGAAGTCAACATTTTTGTTTTGGCAAGATACGAAGGGGAGGCGATGGCTTAGTGGTATTACCACTGGACTATTAATCCATAGTCCCATGTAATGTTCGGGGGACCCAAGTTCATACCCTGCCTTGGTAGATGGAGGAATTTGAAATCAATAAAATAAAATCTGGAATTTAGAATCTAATGATGACCATATTCCATTGTTGATTGTCACTTGATATTTCAACCTCTGTGGTTGACTCTCAACTGTCCTCTGGACAATTAAGGATGGACAATTTTGCCCTCAACCCATGAATACATTTTTTAGAAACATATAATGTGGATAATCTCAAATGTTGTGGGGTTGTTTTTAGAGTAGGATACATTTCCACCAGGGTTATGTCTGATTTTCATTGTAACTCAATGTGTGGGGCCATTTCCTCCATCTGTTCCTTCTGGTGTAAAAGGATGCCATTTGGCCCATTTGTGTCTGGCTTTCTGAATGAGTGTTTTGCTTTAGAGCCATTCTCCTGCCGCTTCCCCTATATCTGTATTTTGTTTCTGTTCAAATAATCATCCAATGCTCTCTTCAATGCTTCAGTTGAATGTGCCACCTTCCCAGTCCCAAGCAATGCGTTCCAGACACTAGCTGCTTGCTATATGAAAAAGTTTGTTTTCACCTCATGTTTTATTCTTTCACAAATCACTTTGTCTCAGGCTTTTGGTAATTTGATTTTTATTTTGGCAAGTTACAGAGCTGTGCTGTTATCTGAGCAGTCTGGTCACACTTCTCCAGTTACTCTGTTTTGTTTATAGTCGTGAAAAGGTTAATCCTTGGTGTAAAGATGTCATGGGGATTTGCTCAGAAGAATCTTGTGGGAGACAGGCCTGGGGTTAGTGTGCTCCTTACAGTCTCTGTAGTAATGTCACAATACTGATGCCTACCAACAATGTGTAAAATTGCCCAGGTATGTCCTGTAGACAAAAAAAAGGACAAATCCATCCTGGCTAATTACTACTCCATCAGTCCACTCACATTCACCAGTAAAAGGGATGGAAGGTGTCATCAACAGTGCTATTAAGCAGCACCAGCTCAGCAGTAATCTGCTCAGTGACTCCCAGTTTGGGTTCTGCCAGGGCCACTCAGCTCCTGACCTCAATACAGCTTGGTTCAAATATGAACTGCATTCCAGAGGTGAGGTATGAGTGACAGCCCTTGACATCAAGGCTGCATGTGACCAAGCGTGGCATCAAGAAGCCCTGGCAAAACTGGTATCAATGAGAATCAGAGGCAAGCTCTCCACAGTTGGAGTCAAACCTGGCACATAGAAGATGGTTGTGATTGTTAGAGATTCAGATCATCTCTGTTTCAGGCCATCTCTGCCGGAGTTCCTCAGGTTAGTGTCCTAGGCCCAACCATCTTTGGTTGCTTCATAAATGACCTTTCATCCATCATAAGGTTCACAAGCAGTTTGTTGATGACTGCATAATGTTTAACACACTTTGCAACTCTTCAGATACTGAAACAGTTCATGCTAAATGCAACAAGATCTGAACAATATCTAGGCTTGGGCTGACAAGTGGCAAGTAACATTTGTGCCACACAAATGCCAGGCAATGACCATCTCCAAAAAGAGACAATCCAACTCCTACCCAATAATCCACCAAACGACATCCTGAGGGTTTCATTTGTACATTTAATTTAATGTTTATTCTCTGAGCTTTAGGCTAAACATTTGATATAGTTGATTTACAGAAAAAAAGATTTCTGATACAGGATTCTATCACATCCAATCAATGTAATGAGTAAGCAGCACGCAAACCTTTGCTTCCTACTCAACAGCATGATTGAGAAGTATAGCTCAACACTTAACATACTTCTGACTAACTGTACACATAGCATGGGGGTCCAATTCATGCAAGGCTATCATGAACTAAACCTGGTCTATACTGCTTAAAGCGAACACGCACCTCTCAGAGACTGCTGACAGTGCCTTTGTAAATGGCGTATAAGGGAGAATAAGAATTACTTTATCAGAGGGCCACAGAGAATACTCCCACATTCTCTGTCACCTTTGTCTTGGTCCTGGAAAGGAAAACAGATATCAAGCAGAATTTAAATTATATGTTGGGTTCTCTGTCTCTTAACAACCTTGTCTCCCTGCTCATATTCTCTTTCATAAACAAAGCTCAAGCAATCAAGTCAAAATCTTTGAATTCCTGGAGACGTTCTTGCAAGTTCCTTCTTGTCCAGAAACTAAAAGTTTCTCATCTGTTTTGATGACCATTTTCAGGTGAAGGATGTAATCTGAAACTTCATCATGAGCCCATGTGCCTGACGGTACCTCCTTCTCAGTCACGACATATCATCCTTCTGTGTTTGATATTGTATACCACACTGGCTTGTGACACCCTTCTGGCTGTTCCTGGAAAAGCATTGCCTGGTAACCTGCAGTTGAAGCATTGCCTGCTATTATCATTGGATTATGATAATGATTATAATGTTCTCAGGTAGCTACAGACATCAACATTCTTTTAAACTTCTGAAAAGCATTCTCTTGATAAGTATCCTCACCATCCTTGCACTTTCTTGAAGAGTTACCTCAAGGATTCTGTAATGGTTGTGGTTAGTCAAGGTATTTGGCAACTGATTTAACCTACTGTTATGATCCAGTGATTGCAGGTGAATTGGCTCCCCTCGTTCCAACCTCCTTGCTTGGCTGAAAAGATTTTGTTAGCAATGATTCATAGAAAAATTTTCCTCTATTGTGACTGAATGAGGTCATATGACATAGTCACAAACACTGGTCAAGTCCAAAATGAAACAGGTGACATATCCTAGCTGTACATGACCAGCTGTCTATCATACTAGATGAAGTTTCTGATGCAGAAGATATCAAATCCAACAATAATCTGGCATCCATAATGCTAATTACAAATCTGTCTACAAAGGCAGTCAACACATCAAAGATTAAAGCTTGCATTGCAGAAGAAATAGATCATATTATACATCATATATTCTGTTAGTTGCCAGTTGTCTGTTTCAGGAAGCAGATATATCTATAGGTTAATAGTAATCTATGGACCCAGATAAACCAAACTACATATATGTAAGTCTGAAATGTCATGCCGTCACTCTGCACCACAAACCAGCTGACTTGCCTACTGAGCTAAACAACCTCACAGTGCAGGTTCAGTTCCCACTCTAGCCTCTGGGACTATGACAACTCGTGTACATGGTTAGTTGTCAATACATTTTCAGATCTCTGACTCAATATGTACCTGACTCTTTGTGGTATATATTCCTTGAGCTAACATATTGAAGCAAATCATGCTGGCAGCAAGTGATTACATTAAAATGTCAGTAGTCCATATTTTATGATTATCATGGCATTATCTGAAAAGCCTGACTTTGGAATGGTTTTAGTCTTTTGAAATTCAACCATTTACCTGTCCTTTGTGAGTACTCTGTAAGACATATTGAACGTCACGTGTTACAGAATAGTCTCAAGAAACGAAACCTTGCCATGCTACCTTTTTAGCTGTGAACAAGAATTTTAGTTTCCTTATTGAAGGATCAGTCTCTGTGGAGTACCTCCTGCCAGTTCTATCATGTACTTAAACTGAAAGGGGCTTCATTCACTCAACAGTCATCTGGTGGGTGACCATAGCCATGAATTATGACAGTCAATGCCCAATATCCTGGCAGGGAATGTGATGGATTTGTTAGATGTTGTCTTCCATTCCAGATGTTACACTGTGACATACCTCCAGTTAACAAAGGCAATTGGCTGGTGACAGGATCCATAACTCATGTTCAGAATTAGCAGGCATTCAATGAGAGTCAGGCCATTGATATCCAGACATAACAATTTGCTGACTCAACCACTCTGGACAAACCTTGAAGTATTTGGTTGAATGGAGCTTGAAATGTGTCATGGTTTTAGTTTCCTTATAGAATGTTCAGTCTCTGTGGAGAACCTCCTGCGGTTCTATCATGGACTTAAACTGAAAGGAGTTTCACTCACTCAACAGTCATCTGGTGGGTGACCATAGCCACAAATTGTGCCAGCTGGAGAAAACTTTCGGGATGTCCTGGCACGATGGCTCAGTGGTTAGCACTGCTGCCTCACAGCCTGATGATCATGAGGCAGCAGTTTTATCACTACAGCAGAGTCCAGAGGGAAATGAATGCACAAGAAAAATATAGGGAGGGGTTTCTCCAGCCTTTTGGCCTTTATATGGAGATATCAGAACCTTCTCATTTCTCATTCACAAACTGTCCCTTACCTATCCTGTGGTACTGATAACTACATTGTTCTTTGGGTCATGATGCAAAAATAGAACCTATGAGTAAATATGCCTTCCAGTTCAAATTTATAAATTTAATAGTATCATCTTGCATACAGAATAAGCTAACCAACTTTTGTGCATCACTTTCAGTGCCTCTTCCAGGTAGCATTGAGTGGCCTAGAGCTCCTCTATAGTGTCACTTTAGTGACTGTAGTATGACTGATGGGAAGTAGTTGGCTTTCACTGGAGAAAACTTTCAGGATGTCCTGGCACGATGGGCTCAGTGGTTAGCACTGCTGCCTCACAGCACCTGGGACCTGGGTTTGATTCCAGGCTCGGGCAATTGTCTATGTGGAGTTTGCACATTCTCCCCACTCCTGGATGGGTTTCCTCCAGGTGCTTCAGTTTCCTCCTATAGTCCAAAGATGTGTAGTCCAAAGGTGGATTGGCCAATCTAAATTGCCCATATTGTCCGGGAATGTGTAAGTTAGGAGGATTAGTTATGAGACATGCAGGGTTACAGGATTGGGGAGCAGTGTGTGTGGGTGGGATACTCTTCTTTGGAGGGTCAGTGTAGACTCGATAGGCCAAATGGTCTGCTTCCACAGTGTAGGGATTTCTATGAATATAGAGATACAAGACCCAGCTTCGATCTGTGGTATGGGTGTTCCAGCTGTATGAACTGCTGCTCATGTTGAAGGGTTACTGCCACTATTTTCTTTATGTACAGGCCCTGCTTATTCCAGTCTGGTAAAGGAAAGCCATTACCTAGAAAAAGTCTAACTAGAGGAGTTTCTTGTTGTTAACAAGGAAATGTTTATTGCATATTAGCAACTTGTTATGGTTACAGTAATATAATAGAGATTATACAATGACTTTATGGAGGGCCAGGTCTTTTTGTTTCAAAATTCTAATTTATTCTGCTCTCAAGTCCATTTGATATCATCATAGTGGGTAGTGTCTATGGCTTTCCTCAGCACTACCCCTTTCAAATCCATTTCCTGCATCTCCCCAAGCATTTATTTCTTTAATTTGCTACATTTGTATGTATAATTACATTTACAGCTTCCACATCACTTAGCTTTCCCAAGTCTCTGATTTCAGAAATTCAGCTGATCTAGTTGCGTCACTATTCTCATAGGGTTGAAAATAAACAACTTTGATTCCTTCCTGCTAATCTGAGATCTGTAGGTACCTTGTGTTTTCAGTCATTTTATTAGTTCTGAGGTTGAAATAACTTTGAAGGCTTTCATTACCTCTTCAAAAGCATTAGTTGTTTTTTTAACTCTTGGCAAATTACAACATCATCAGCCATCCTCCCAGTTATCTACAAAATTACATTTACCTATTCAGCTTATAATTTAGTATCTAATTTGGAAGTGACACCAAATCTCAAAAACTGTTTTCTCCAAGGTGTCCATTTCTGTGCTTTATAGAACATAGAACACAGAACAGTCTAGCACAGGAACGGGCTTTTCAGTCCATGATGTTGTGCCAAACATGATGCCAAATTAAACTAATCCCTTCTGCCTGCCCTTCGTCCCTATCCCTCCATTCTTCACATATTGTTGTGCTTCTCCAGAAGTCTTATAAATGCCCGAATCATATCTGCCTCCTCAGCAGCATGTTCCAGATTCCTACTGCTCTCTCATATCTCCTTTGAACTTCTCCCCTCTCGTCTTAAATGCATACCCCCTAATTTTAGGCATTCCAACTCTGGGAAAAAAAACTCTGAGCGTCAACCTTGTCTATGCATCTCATAATTTTACAGAATTCTATCAAGTCTTCCCTCAGTCTCCACCATTTCATAGAAAACAACCCAGGTTTTTTCTAGCATCTCTTTATAGTTCATACCCTCTACGCCAGGCAGCATTCTGGTAAATCTCTTCTGCACCCTCTCCAAACCTTTCACATCCTTGCTGTAATGTGGCGGCCAGAATTGAATGCAATACTCTAAGTGTGGCCTAACCAAAGTCTTATAAAGCTGCAACATGACACCCTGACTCTTGTAGTCAATTCCCTGACCAATAAAGGTCAGTGGGTCCAGTTCTAGAATTAAAGTCTTCCTGGCAATATCATTTCTAAGATCATGTCTTCTTAATGTGATTATATATTCTGGTTGCTTAAAAGACCTTTATTTTCAGCATTTATTCTGCTGCTTTTTGTTGCCAAACTGGAGGACTTCCCTAAATTTTGTGGCTAAGAATCCCACCTTTTTGTAGCTAAAATGGAGGATTCATCCCATGCCTCATGCCTCATAATACCCCATGGATTCCTGGTCTTGATGTGCTAGTTTGAAGTCTATCTTATTTAGCAGTAGAAGTGGCACATAACACAATGGAGGGTTGTCTCAATTTGAAGGTGGGACTTCCTGTCAGTATTTAGCTCCTGAAGCCTGCTTTTCTACTTGGCCTTACTTCCACCTTCCCAAACTAAACAGATTGCTGTATCAGAAGAAAAATTAGATCACTAATCAGCTCCTTAATGCTTTTCCACCATCTACAAGGTGTAAGTCAGGAGTGTGATGGAATGCTGTCCACTTACCTGATTAGCTTCAGTTCCAAAGCTTCTCAGCAGTCTTGGCACCATCTAGCCCAATTGGCTGGCGCCCAATCCAACACCTTCAACATTCATTCCCTTCATCACTGACATACCGTGGCAGTCATGTGTACAGTCTACTGGATGCACAGCAGTAGCTTTATTGATAGCACCTCAAATCCATGACTTCTACAACTTAGAAGCTCAAGGGCAACAAGTACATGGCAATGCCACCACCTGTCAGTTTTCCTGCAAGCCACACACTCCCTTCCTAACAGCACTCTGCGTTTCCTCACTTCCCAAGTACAGTACCAGTTCAAGGAAGCTCGCTATCACCTTCTCTAAAGCAGTTTGGGATGGACAATAAAAGCTGACCAAGCCATTGATAGCCACATAGCCACATTGATAACCAATGGTAAAAATCTTCATATCCTCAATAGGCTGAAGTACAGTGGATAGTGTGAAGCCTTACTCACTTCATAATATGGAGGAGACGTTGTAGGGGTCATTTGGAAACTAGTGGACTGGATATTTGCTTTAGATGTTCCTCTGCTTTCAAATACAGATGGAAATGGAATATACAATTTCACCCCAATGTGTGTGAGTGTGTGCAGCACATGTACCTCCTCCTTTCCAACTTCTCCACCAATGCCTACAGTTAAAAAATGTTAGGTGACTCTCTGCCTTCTGGCCAGCCAGGTTTCTCGCTTTCCCTGGCCAAATTCTTCACCTAAATGATTCACAGAATTGTACCAATTGTGGTGTAGCTCCTCTTTAAGAACTGCAGGCTAAGTTTAAGTATAGCGAGTTACTAATGACTGCTAATGACTACTAATGGCTGCTTATCTATCTGTGCAACCAGTGGACAGCACAAGGAGGGGGGGAACATATGGCTGCGTGCAGAAAATACCATAATGTTATGTCAACATAAAGTCAATATATCATCTGAATTCCACAATTCCTACACCCGATTCTAATATATCCCTCACAAGCACAAGCTCTTAGTCATCATTTTCTAATAGGGCAAATTTATCACTGAAATTTGCATGTACTATTGAAGAACCATAAATTATAGAATTCCCACTGAACAGAAAGAGGCCATTTGGTCCACCAAGTCTACACAAACCTTTTGAAGAACCCCCCAGACCCTGCCCCGCCGAACCTATCCCCATAGCCTCACATTTATCATGGCTAATCAACTTAACTTAAATGTCTGTGGACACAAAAAGAAAATTTAGTACCGCCAATCCAACTAACCTGCACACCTCTGGACTGTGGGAGGAAACTAGACCACCCAGGAGAGCCCATGCAGATACAGGAGAACGTGCAATCTCCACACAGTCACCCCAAGATGGACTTGAACCCAGGTCTGTGGCACTGTGAGGCAGCAGTGCTAACCGCTGAGCCACCGTGCTTAAATGAATACTATTTCTATAAAATTAATTTGCCTCATGCAAACCTATTTCTTTTGATTGTGTTACTGGCTTACGATTGAAGACAGAAGCATATCATATGACTCCTTCAAAGCTTTGACCATTAATATTTTCAGTTGTAGCTTTTAAGCTTACTTTTGAAATAACTTCAATTTTACAGTATAAAACAGTTTAACTGCCATCTCTCAAACAGAACAGCTTTTCAGACATATTTCAAAACAGCAGAGAAAAAGCATCAACAAAAGAAGAAGATTACAAGAATCTTGGACCATTGGGGTGACACATCAAGTGTAATAATTCATTTTAATCACCGGAAAAATAAGATGTTGTCAAGAAATTATGCTTTGGTAAAATCATAGAAATGTTTAACAGAATCATCTGTAATTTGACTGCTAAGCCAGCAGGGTTAAAACCTAATTTAAGTTAGTCACATTCATCCCTCCATTAAATGATTACTAATGAGTTTTTCAGACAATGTGTTGTTATTACAATTTCAGGGCTTTTCTTTTTACTAACCAAATATATTCTTTCAACTCATCATATTTTAAATTCTAATCTGAAGCTTCTACGATAATATTAAATGTTGAATGAACTTCTGATCGGGAGGAATTCCATTTGTGTTTTGATGTCAAAACAATTGCCTTTTGATTTTATTTAAGATCTAATGACTCTTTGGGTCACATCCTGATTATATAAAATCATTTTAACTTTGGGAAAGGATGCTATTTTCAAAGGTTTTGTGAAGACACTGCGAGGAGCATTTTATCTCCCTCACATGCTAAGAAATGTATCAAGGGTTCATCAGTGTATTCTAATTGCAGTTCCAGATTAAAACCATTTCTTCAAACGGCTTTGATTGACTAAGGAGTCAGACTTAAAAGAATGCTTCAACATTTATCAACCTTGGCTGATTTCTAAAAGTAAGTGTAGTTTTTGAAGTCATTTTGGGAATTACTGCAAACAGTAATTTTAGGATACAGATCTAGGCTATGTGGCTTCAATAGGGCCAAAGCTGAACAGTGAATATTACTCTTGTGAAGTCAGGATAATATCTTGAAGTCCCTCAACAAGTTTAGTATGGAATTGTTACTGGTCAGGCACCATACTTTAAAAAAACATTGCAATCAATGCTGAATCTGTTAGTTATCAGACTATTTCTGTGTTAGCAAGAACTCCTTGCCAAATTAAACTTTGGACAGAATGTGATTAATATTTCATCATATATGATAAAAAGATTGAGTTCCCTGAGCACACTTATAACTGTGGGAATAGGAGGTCAGTGCTTAATTGGCTGCCATTACAATGTCACTTCAGTCTCCAGCAATTAGGTACTCTTTTTGGTTTTAAAGTACTTGCAGTTAGTACAAATAATACAATTGCATAATTGCTTGTCGATGAACTTAAATGTACATTTCTGAAGAAGTTGTTATACTGTGCATCTGTCAATAATAAAACATGTATAAGGACTGTTCACACAGACGGTAGGGGGTCTGTTTTCCAACTTGACATTGTAGTTAGTCACTGCCACAGGTTAAATTTCCAGTTCTGCCTTTCATTAAAATGCATTGGCAATAGAGGGTGCAGGGTTTTTGCATGAAATGACTTACAAGAAGACAATCTGAACTGTGAAGGGAAATTAATGCTATGCTCAGTGTGAGCAGCAGCAGAAAAGGAGCGGGAGCAGCCGAGGAAGTGACGTGGACCAGAGGGGCAACCAGGAAGGAAAGCAGTGATCATATATATCAGCAAGGCGGCTAAACCTGAGACTCTACTACTGTAGTGTCTCCCACTCGCCCTCCTCCTCTAACCTAGTTAGTAAGTAGGAAGAGCGGGAGTAACAACCAGGGGACCTCCGGTAATATATCTGGGCAGTGGCTGAACACGATACACTACACGTGTTGTGTCTCCCAACCACCCACCCCCCTCCCCATCCCCCCTTCCTCTAACCAAAAATAGGACTCTGGTTTGTTAACGTAAGGATTTTCTATTTCTTTATCGGTGCATGGTTAAAATTTTACTTTTTATGGTTTATCTATTAATTAGTTTTTAGAAAAAGACTATAGCGGAGAGGTATCAGAAAGTATTTTAACTCAAACCTATACAAAGTAATAAAGTAATTAACTAAGCAGAGATGGCTGAGCAGGTGATGTGCTGTAGATGTATGATGTGGGAGCTGGCTGATCCCGTTGTGAATGGCAGTGACCACATCTGCAGAAAGTGTTGGTTGCTTGAAGAACTCCAGCTCAGAGTTGATGATCTGGAATCTGAGCTTCAAACACTGCGGCACATCCGGGAGGGGGAGAGTTACCTGGACGTTTTGTTTCAGGAGGCAGTCACACCTGGGAGATTAAGTTATTCACATTCAGTTAGTGATCAGGGACATCAGAGTGTGACTGTAAGTGAGGCAGGTACGGGGAACCTGAGTTCAGGAGTGCAGGAGCCTCAGCCCTTGACCTTGTCCAACAGGTATGAGATTCTTGCTCCCTGTACGGATGAGGAAAAGGGCTCTGGACAGGATGAGCCAGCTGACCACGGCACCATGGTGCAGAAGGCCATTCAAGAGGGGGGAGCAAAACGACAAGTAGTTGTTATAGGGGATTCTATAATTAGGGGGACAGATAGTATCTTATGCAAGCTGGATCGGGAGTCCCGCATGGTGTGTTGCCTGCCCGGTGCCAGGATGCGGGACATCTCCGACCGGCTTGAAAGGGTATTGGAGCGGGAGGGGGAGGATCCAGTTGTTGTGGTCCATGTTGGGACTAACAACATAGGCAAATCTAGAGTGGAGGACCTATTTGGGGATTATCGAGCACTAGGAAGGAAATTGAAGTACAGGTCTTCAAGGGTCATAATCTCCGGATTACTGTCCGAGCCACATGCCAATTGGCATAGGGATAAGAAAATTAGGGAAGTAAACACATGGCTAAGGGATTGGTGTAGGAAAGAGGGATTCCATTTCATAGGGAATTGGCATCAGTTTTGGAACTGGGGGGGATCTGTACCGTTGGGATGGTCTCCATCTGAACCGATCTGGTACCAATGTTCTAGTGAAGAGGATAAATAGGGTGGTCAGTAGGACTTTAAACTTCTGAGTTGGGGGGAACAGAAAGTGAAAGTGACAGGGAGTATGGAGTTAAATGGAAAGATAAGCAGGAGGATAGCATGTATGCAGATGGATTTAACCTTGAGGCAGATTAGGATAGCAACAAAAAGGAAGGATAACTTAGGACATCTTATGACTTCCAATATCTCTAGTGATAAGAATGTTAACATTAAAGCACTTTACCTGAATGCTCGTAGCATTCGTAACAAAGTAGATGAACTAATGGCACAGATCATCGTGAATGATTATGATGTGGTAAGCATCACAGAGACATGGTTGCAGGGGGTTTAGACTGGCAGTTAAACATCCAAGGATTTACAATTTATCAAAAAGACAGGAAGGTGGGCAGAGGGGGCAGGGTGACCTTGTTAGTTAAGAAAAAAATTAAATCTATGGCACTGAATGATAGAGGGTTGGATGATGTGGAGTCTGTGTGGGTGGAATTGAGGAACCACAAAGGCAAAAAAACCATAATGGGAGTTATGTACAGACCTCCTAACAGTGGTCAGGACCAGGGGTGCAACATGTACTGGGAAATAGAGAAGGCATGTCAGAAAGGCAAGGTCACGGTGATCATGGGGGACTTCAATATGCAGGTGGACTGGGTAAATAATGTTGCCAGTGGATCCAAAGAAAGGGAATTCTTGGAATGCTTACAGGATGGCTTTTTGGAACAACTTGTCATGGAGCCCAAAATGGAGCAGGCTATTTTGGACCTAGTGCTATGTAATGAACTAGACTTTATAAAAGATCTTAAAGTAAGGGAACACTTAAGAGGCAGCGATCATAATATGGTAGAGTTCAGTCTGCAGTTTGAAAGAGAGAAGGCAAAATTGGATGTAATGGTGTTACAGTTAAACAAAGGTAATTATGAGGGCATGAGAGAGGAACTGATGAAAATCGACTGAAAGCAGAGCGTAGCGGGGAAGACAGTAGAGCAAAAATGGCAGGAGTTTGTGGGTATAATTGAGGACACAGTACAGAGGTTCATCCCCAAGAAAAGAAAGGTTATCCGGGGAGGGATTAGACAGCCATGGCTGACAAAGGAAGTCAGGAAATGTATCAAAGGAAAAGAGAGATCCTATAAAGTGGCCAAGAGCACTGGGAAATCAGAAGATTGGGAAGGCTACAAAAACAAACAGAGGATAACAAAGAGAGAAATAAGGAAGGAGAGGATCAAATATGAAGATAGACTAGCCAGTAATATTAGAAATGATAGTAAAAGTTTCTTTCAATACATAAGAAACAAACGACAGGCAAAAGTAGACATTGGGCCACTTCAAACTGATGCTGGAAGGCTAGTGATGGGAAATAAGGAAATAGCTGGAGAACTTAATATGTACTTTGCATCAGTCTTCACAGTGGAAGACATGAGTAATAGCCCAACAATTAAATGGAGTTGGGGGCTGAGTTGAGTATGGTTGCCTTTATAAAAGAGATAGTGCTAGAGAAGCTAAAATTGACAAATCTCCTGGCCCCGATGGGCTCCATCCTAGAGTTCTGAGGGAGGTGGCTGAGGAAATAGTGGAGGCGTTGGTTGAGATCTTTCAAAAGTCACTGGAGTCAGGGAAAGTCCCAGATGATTGGAAGACCGCTGTTGTAACCCCATTGTTCAAGAAAGGATCAAGACAAAAGGTAGAAAACTATAGGCCAATTAGCCTAACCTCAGTTGTTGGTAAAATTCTAGTATCCATTGTTAAGGATGAGGTTTCTAAATTCTTGGAAGAGCAGGGTTGGATTAGAACAAGTCAACATGGATTTAGTAAGGGGAGGTCGTGCCTGACAAACCTGTTAGAATTCTTTGAAGAGGTGACCAGGGAAACCCAGTGGATGTAGTCTATCTAGACTTCCAAAAGGCCTTTGATAAGGTGCCACACAGGAGGCTGCTGAGTAAGGTGAGGGTCCATGGTGTTCGAGGTGAGCTACTGGCATGGATTGAGGATTGGCTGTCTGATAGAAGGCAGAGAGTTGGGATAAGAGGTTCTTTTTTGAAATGGCAGCTGGTGACAAGCCATGTCCCGCAGGGTTCAGTGTTGGGGCCGCAGCTGTCACGTTATATATTAATGATCTGGATGAAGGGACTGGGAGCATTCTAGAGAAGTTTGCCGATGATACGAAGATAGGTGGACAGGCAGGTAGTACTGAGGAAGTGGGGAGGCTGCAGAAGGATCTAGACAGTTTGGGAGAGTGGTCCAAGAAATGGCTGATGAAGTTCATGTGAGCAAATGCGAGGTCTTGCACTTTGGAAAAAAGAATACAAGCATGGACTACTTTCGAAATGGTGAGAAAATTCATAAAGCCAAAGTACAAAGGGATCTGGGAGTGCTAGTTGAGGATTCTCTAAAGGTAAACATGCAGGTTGAATCCGTGATTAAGAAAGTGAATGCAATGTTGTCATTTATCTCAAGAGGGTTGGAATATAAAAGCAGCAATGTGCTACTGAGACTTTATAAAGCTCTGGTTAGGCCCCATTTGGAGTACTGTGTCCAGTTTTGGGCCCCACACCTCAGGAGGGACATACTGGCACTGGAGCATGTCCAGCGGAGATTCACACGGATGATTCCTGGAATGGTAGATCTAACATACAAGGAATGGCTGCGGATCCTGGGATTGTACTCATTGGAGTTTAGAAGGTTAAGGGGAGATCTAATAGAAACTTACAAGATAATACATGGCTTGGAAAGGATGGACGCTAAGAAACTGTTTCCGTTAGGTGGGGAGACTAGGACCCGTGGGCACAGCCTTAAAATTAGAGGGGATAAATTCAGAACAGAAATGCGGAAACATTTCTTAAGCCAGAGAGTGGTGGGCCTGTGGAATTCATTGCCGCAGAGTGCAGTGGAGGCCGGATCGCGAAATGTCTTCAAGGCAGAGATTGATAAATTCTTGATGTCACAAGGAATTAAGGGCTACAGGGAGAATGCGGGTAAGTGGAGTTCAAATGCCCATCAGCCATGATTAAATGGCAGAGTGGATTCAATGGACCGAATGGCCTTACTTCCACTCCTATGTCTTATGATCTTATGGTCTTATTTCCTGTTAACCTAATCTAGAGTAGCATTGGTGGCAGTTATGGAAGAAGAATCTGTGACCAAGTTGGTTAATTGCTGACTGAAAAGACATTTCTGAAGTATTGAGTGCCTTGTTAAGTCATAATGCTAGAAAAAGATATGGCCAAAATGTACTTAAGAAAAACATGAGCCAACATCTTTAGTACATCTAGTAAAACCTAATTACAGGGGGTCTCCAATTTATGAACATTTGACTTACAAACACTCACACTTACCAACATGATCTTATAAAGAGATATAATTTTAAAGATTTCACGTACAAACATTTCCTGTACTTTTGAACAGCTGCTTTCTACTATCCTGCATTGCGTTCCGACTTGATTACCAATAGTCTTGCAAATGGACTCAAGAACAGAATCCATTTGCTACTCGGGGCTTCCTGTAATGTTCCTTATCCATTATCATTTGAGATTTTGCAACTATTATTGCCATTAACTAATATTCTTTATGGGTCCCCTTTCATAATAATTATGTTATAAAATGATGAAATAGTAGGAACACGTAAAAGGTAAGTTGTCATCAGTGTCAAGATGGACAACATTTTGTTTTGAACTTGTGTGATAAGATTAGGATTCAATTGGCAGAGGAAGAGTTTGGGATGGGATTTGTAAAAGCAGGGAAGGTTTTAGAGATACAGAGGAGCAAAACCATGATGGTATCTAAACACAATAAGAATATCAAGTTCAGACATTGCTTCAGAGATAAGAAAAAATAGAAGGGTTTTGTCTTGCACTCATCAGGACAGCAAACATCAATTTATACAATATGATAAGAGAGTGTGGATTGGGTAGACCAATCTAGATGGTCTTCAAATGTGGTATTAATAATTACTTGGTTGGCAATGGAGATGCAACAGAAACTGTTAAGATTAGATTAGATTCCTTACAGTGTGGAAACAGGCCCTTCGGCCCAACAAGTCCACACCGCCCCGCCGAAGCGTAACCCACCCATACCCCTACATCTACATCTACCCCTTACCTAACACTACGGGCAATTTAGTATGGCCAATTCACCTGACCTGCACATCTTTGGACTGTGGGAGGAAACCGGAGCACCCGGAGGAAACCCACGCAGACACGGGGAGAATGTGCAAACTCCACACAGTCAGTCGCCTGAGGCGGGAATTGAACCCGGATCTCTGGCGCTGTGAGGCAGCAGTGCTAACCACTGTGCCACCGTGCCGCCCACTATAAATTAACTGTAAATTAAACTTAGGAAAGGCAGGTAGATTCTGATTGCCATGGAATTTCCAGGGAATTGCCATGGAGAATGAAGCAGGGTTCCTCAATGAAAAGAAAAGCACTGTATGGACAAGTACCTCCAACAATGAACAGAATTCTGATTATGAATGTTTGTAGATTCTTCCAAGCACACATGGTGAGCCTGATCGATAAACTTAACATTCCTGGTTTCTGATGTAATTCTTAGCAGAGTCAGGATTCTTCAATAAGTGTTGTTCAGTATCATAATCAAACATGATATTGGTCTCGGTCTTCTGAGGTTTTCAAACATGGGCTGGTTAAACATGGTTAGCATATTACTTGCTGTGAACAGTCAAAAGTATATATTGTTTGATATAATTCTCCAGACATTGAAATCTACAACCTATATGTCATTTGTTTTGATTGATAGCAGCACCCTGCTAATGTTGAAAAGCACTCACACGTTGACTGCATTGTTGCAGTGAAGAGATAGCAAATTTCAAGCCAAAATGATATTTTGCCAACTACACAAATGAGCAATATGATATATAAGTTTCAGTGCCCACATCATGCTAGATATGTGGGTCAACCAGGTTCTAACTCATGAGTATCCTTTTCTCATGCTGTAGATTTTGGTGTTCCCTTTCTGGGTTTGGTTTCTTATGTGTCAATTCTACTGAGTGAAAGACAGAAAATGTTCAATTTTGTATCTATTTTTAGCAATGTTTGAGTTTTATACTACCAAGTAACTGTTAATATCACATTTGAAGAACTAGAAGAATGAAGAGACAATGTAAGTCAGTAAGAGCAGTGCACCTCATTGATAAGGGAATCGAGATACAGCATAGTAGATAGAGGATGGCCAGGTATTATTGCTGGAATATTAATCTAGATACCCTGGTGATGTTCTGGAGACCTCAGTTTGAATCCTGCTATGGCAAATGGTGGAAGTTGAGTACAATGAATATCTAGAATTAGGAGTCTAATGATAACCACAAAACTATTGTCAATTGTCAGAAAAAACCTATCTGGTTCACTAATGACCTTTAGGAAAGGAAGCTGCCACCTTACTTGGTCCGGCTGCCACGTGAATCCAGACGCACAGCTATGTGGTTGACATTTAAATGCCCTCTAAGCAATTAGGAATGGGTAATAAATGTTCGTCTGGCCAGAGATGCCCACATTATGTGAATGAATTTTTTAAAAATTTGAATAAACTGAAGATTAACATGGGTAAAAAATGAAAGATCTGCATAGGAAGCACTGAACATGTTAGGGTGTAGATCACAAATTAATTAGTGAGGATCTTTAGTGCTAGAAATGTTGAGATAAGCTCAACAAGTGGGGTATAGATAGGAAATTTATGGTGGTTGATTAGAAGCATCTTCAAGAAAATCGACATTGTTTGTGTTTCTTGTTGCTTTTTATGGCAATTTCAGGATGAACACCTTTATTTCTATCCTCATCTTCAAATCTCCCCTTTGGAGCATGTTTCTGGTCACCTCCTCTCAGTCTTTTTATTATTGGGTTTGGTATTCCTTTCCTACAGTCTTTGTGAACTGGGTCTGAGATTTTCTGCCAGAACTAAAGCGTCACCTCAAAACAAATAAAAGCTAAAGATTTGTTTTACGTGTTTCAGGTGTCAGGAGGTTTTTACCCTCATTATCTTTTGGCTAATGGCCTTAGTGTGGATTACACGCAATCCTGGATTTTTCCCAAAAAGGCTGATCCTTTCTTTTCCCACAAGAAGTGTAAGCAGAACAACTTTTTTCCATATCTGAAAGCCATGGGATTAAGATTTTAAGTTGACCAGGAATTATGAAAATTGTTTTTTGTAAACATAACAATGACATTCAACCATCTGCTATGGTGATATTACAGGATTGTTAGTAATGGCTGAAGTTCTGTTGCATTGCTTAATATGCAATCTTAAAACAAAGGAACTGATTTTAACATACACCAACTTTCACTTTGTAAATGCAACAAGCACCCTTCAGCCTTAATAACATATCTGGGCTAGGAAGCTTCCCACTTGATCTCACCAGGAACAGAAACCTTGCCCACACGCTCAGTGTAATTTTGAACATGTTTCCATGGAATATGTATCTGAAAAGAAAGTTTGATGTTCCTACTTCCTGATTGTTCTGTAATTTTGCTGCAAGAACTTTTTTTCTCAGGAACATGTTGGATGTGCACCAGGTCTCAGTGGAAGATTTAGTGGAAGTTTACCAAGACTGACAGGTACCTGGAGACAGGTGGCAAAAATCAATAGCTCCAGGCTAATTATTGCAGAACATGGTGAAATACAGGAAGTGTGCTAAAATCCTGTCAGCAACTACACAGGTAACTGTCATGTAGTGACAGTCTTCAACATCTCTCTGGTACTATGAACCATCGTGGGCTAGAGGCTTGCCCTGGTCAGAACATTGAGTATAGGAGTTGGGAGGTCATGTTGCAGCTGTATGGGACATTGGTTAGACCACTTTTGGAATACTGCATGCAATTCTGGTCTCCCTGCTATAGAGAGGATGCTGTGAAACCTGAATAGGTTCAGAAAAGATTTGAAAGGATATTACCAAGATTGGAGTGTTTGAGCTACAGGGAGAGGCTAGATAGTCTCGGTGGGTGGCACGGTGGTTAGCACTGCTGCCTCACAGCGCCAGAGACCCGGGTTCAACTCCCGCCTCAGGCAACTGACTGTGTGGAGTTTGTACGTTCTCCCCGTGTCTGTGTGGGTTTCCTCCGGGTGCTCTGGTTTCCTCCCACAGTCCAAAGATGTGCAGGTTAGGTGAATTAGCCATGCTAAATTGCCCGTAGTGTTAGGTAAGGGGTAAATGTAGGGGTATGGGTGGGTTGCGCTTCGGCGGGTCGGTGTGGACTTGTTGGGCCGAAGGGCCTGTTTCCACACTGTAATCTAGTCTGGAGTTGTTTTCCCTGGAACATCGGAGGCTGAGGGGTGACCTCATAGAGATTTGTAAAATCATGAGGGGCATGGATAGGGTAAATAAACAAAGTCTTTTCCCGGGGTGGGGGAGTCCAAAACTAGAGGCCATAGTTTTAAGGTAAGTGGGGAAAGATTTATAAAAGAGCTAAGGGGCAACTTTTTTCGCACGGAGGGTCGTGCGTGCATCGAATGAGCTGCCAGAGGAAGTGGTGGAGTATGAATAGTAAGGGTTTTGAGGGATATGGGCCAAATGCTGACAAATAGGACTAGATTAACTTAGGATATCTCTTCAGCATGGATGAGTTTGAAAAAAGAGTTTGTTCCTGTGCTGTACATCTCTATGACTCTATGAGTCTACTCAGGAGTCACCAGATACAATCAATTTGAACACAGGTGAGAGCAGAATTCCACTTTAGAAAATCTTTTATGTCCTAAGCTAAATATTTCATAGTATAACATCTATTTCTGGATTTTAAAGAGCTGTTGGCCTGTGTCCTAGCCTCCCACACAAAAATCGTCATTGGTTTTAACATATTACAGCCATGGACAGAAGACCTGTGTTTTCAAGGAAGATCAAAGTTCTTTCTGAATTGTAATCAAACGTTGCTTTCCTGATCAATAGTACAAAACAGAAACAGCATCAACCTATCCTTCAGAAAAGCCATCTTGAAGCTTTTTATGTGCAGGATTTAAATTGCAAATCTCTATCAAATAGATGTCATGCTTTCAGTTTATTTCACTGGCTGGATAACCTATTGCTTGAGTGTGGTATCTTCTTACTTTCGCACTGCCATTTTTTTTTTATTTTATGAATATTTGTAGTTTTTGTCTTTGGAAGCAGCTGTTTGAATCCCTTTGCACTATTTTGTCTAAGTGTCAAAATATAATTAGCATTTAAATTGTACATTACGTAGCAAGGCTACATGGTCTCATGGTGCAATAGTATTATCCCTAGCTCTGGGCCAGAAGTCCAGGTTCAAGTCCTACCTGCCCTGAAGGTGTGTTATAACATGTCCGAAAAGTTTGATTTAAATAGCTAATACAAGTCCGCTGAGAATAAAGGTCAGTGTTGTGTGTATGATGAACAAAGTACAATTGTTCAGGGGATACATTGTGAATTTATACCCCCCACAATGCACTGCTATTTGAGTTTCCATTATCAGCTTCACATCTGTAGTGCAGCAGTAAGACTCTCACAGAGCGCACAAATACTGAGGAATAGTTACCACTGAACTGTAGCTGCACATCAATGATAACAGAATTTATCAGCTCAAAATACCTCAGCCATTATTAGTTACAATGACAAAAGCTTCCATTGCCAAGCACTAGCATTTGACATTGTAAAATATCCCACTCTGCTTCATAGGAGCAATACCAAACAAAATTTGATAGCAAGTCACAGAGGAAGACATTATAACAATTGAAATTCAGAATTTAAAGCTTGGTTGCTGAAGGTAAAGCATTTAAAATTAGGGATGAGCAAGGACCCCAAATTGTTGGGATGCCGAGATAGCAGAGTATTGTAGGGCTGAGAAGATTTCAAAAGCAGGGCAAGGCAATGGAGGAATTTTAAAACTGCAGCATCGCTGAACAGTGAGTCAGTTTAGATCAGTCAGTGTGAGGGTGTTCGGGGAACTGGAACTCGTGTGATTTACGATTTGTACAGCAGAAGATTGGATGACCTCAAGTTTTATGAATAGTGGAAAATGAGACACAACCCAGAACAAATTTGGATTAGTCAAATCCACAGTGAAAGAACAGCAGAGATAAAGGTTTTAGCAGCAGATGAGCTGAGGTGGGGTCAGAAATGGACAATGAGAAATTATTAGGTTTAGATGCTGAAGAGAATTTGTGGTTGGGGTCGAATTGGATGGCAAGGTTGGATGGCAAGATTGCTCACAGCCTGGTTCAGCCTCAGACCGCGGGTGACTATAACATGCATGGTTGATAGAAAGTTGATTAATAGTGAGATATAGAATCAGAATATGTTTTCAAATGTAAGTTGTTTTTAAACATGCCATAAAATATTGCTGCAAGTGCTGACAGTTTTTAGGAGCTGAACTTTACTGTCAATTAGCAAAGCTCAATGCAAATTAAATGGAAATTTTTCTTTCACAGCAACAAAGGGTTTGCCACAAATTCTGCAAGGACTTCTCGCTTGAACTCCTTTTCTTCATCTTGCTTATTGGTAAATCTGCTTCAGGTATAAAAGAGACTTGAGTAGTTATTTCAGATTTTTCATTTAATTTAGAAGTTTTAACTATAATCTGACCCGGGTCAACAATCACCCCATTAATTGTTGTCCACTCTCAAAATGTAGATTGTGATCTGATACATTGAAATAGAATACCCCAGCCAATTGAGTTTAATTAGATGATGCATGCCAACTTTGCTGTATAATTTGTTGCCTTTGGTCACAAACTTGACACTGTCCTTTGCCTTCAGCAAAATCACAAAGCCCATTAATGAATAACACGAGATGGGAAATTAAGAGAGACCGGTGGCTTGAAGGAGAAAACACAAGTTTCCAGACCATACAATGAGTCACAAAAGTGGTATGAACTATGGCTTACTAGAACTTGTGAACTTCTCGACAATGTTCCATTCTAATAGTCTGTCTCTAGCTTACTAACTCATATATCTTAATGCAGTGGAGCAAAAATTGATAAATTCAAACTTCAATGCACAAGCAAACACATTTCTGTCAGTGTTTGTGTACTTGCATATAGTAGGAATACCTTTAGAGAAATGTTTCAGTTGAATCTTGCAGGATCCAATGAATAGCAGTGACTTACACAGTATTATCAACAAAAGCCCTCCAGTTAACAGGGACCTGAATGAAGTGATAACCTGCTCACTAATACTCAGTTTGGAGTCTACCGAGGCACTCAAGCCCTGACTTCATTTCAACCTTGTTCCAAATGGGTATAAGAGATGAACTCAAAAATAAGGTGAGGTAAGAGTGACTATTCTTGGTATCAGCTTAGCCATTGATTGAGCATAATATCAAGGAACCATAGCAAAACCAGAGTCAGTGGGAACTGGGGAAATTCTCCAATGTCTAGAGTCATGTTAGTACAAAGGTACATGGTTGTAGTTGATGGAGGTCAATCACTAATCCCAGGACATCAATGTAGGAGTTCCTCAGGCCATCTCCTAGATCCAGCTCTTTCATCAATGCTATCCTCATCATAAGTTTAGAGGTGATGTTGTTCGCTGATGATTGTACAATATTCAGCACCATTCAGAACCCCTCAGATACTAAAGCAGTCTATGCAGAATGACCTAGACAATTTCCAGGCTTGATCTTAAAAGTAACAAGTAACATTTGCACCCCGCACACACGTGCCAGGTAAAGACCATCTCCAACAAGAGAGAATCTAACCCTTGTCCCTTGATATTCAGTGGCATTACCATTATTAAATCCCATCAACATCATGGGGGCTTATTGACTATAAACAAAACTGGATGAGTCATATAAATATTGTGGTTTACAAGAGGAATTCAGAGGCTAGGAATTCTGCAATGAGCTTCTAACATCCTGACTCCTGAAAGCTGCTCACCATCTACAGGGATGATGAAATGCTCTCCACTTGCCTGGATTAGTGCAACTCCGATAACATTCAAGATCCATTGCAGCAACTCAGCACAAGGTGTTCCATGCCCATCACCTCTACCTCCTAGAAGGACACGGGCAGCAGATGCATGGAAATACTGACACCTGCAAGTTTCCCGCAAGCTGCACACCATTCTGACTTGGAAAGATATTGTTGTTCCTTAACTATTGCTGAGACAAAATTCTGGAACTCCCCCAACCAACAGCATTGTAGGTGTGCCAAATCTTAATGGACTACAATGATTGAAGAAGACATTGCCTTCTCAAGGGAAATTAATTCATCATTGCAGCAAGTGTCCAACAGCTGGGGTAGCACTGCAATCATGCTTGAATAATGTGTGGGATCTAGTGTCTCATCTTGTCAGTGGCAGATAACCCCACTGGGGACATGTACCTTCCCTCCCAGCAATGGTAAAATGTCACCAGCAATGTTCTTATTGAGCACTTAAATGAATTAATTGTCTGCTGGGCAGGAGTAATATTGTCACCTCCTCCGTTTTGCAAGAGGATATGGTAGCAGGAAGACGCCAGGCATAATGTGGCACGGTGGCTCAGTGGATAGCACTGCTGCCTCCAGCACCAGGGTCCCAGGTTTGATTCCAGCCTTGGGTAACTGTCTGTGTGGAGTTTGCACATTCTCCCTGTGTCTGCATGGGTTTTCTCTGGGTGCTCCGGTTTCCTCCCACAGTCCAAAGATATGCAGCTTAGGTGAATTGGCCATGCTAAATTGCCCGTAGTGTTAGGTGCATTAGGCAGAGGGAAATGGGTCTGGGTGGGTTACTCTTCTGAGGGTCGGTGTGGACTTGTTGGGCCGAAGGGCCTGTTTCCACACTGTAGGGAACCTAATCTAATCATAACACCCCTAACTCCCCTCACCACATTCCAGACTTCCTACCTCCCAGCCCTTCCTCAGAGTGTTGATAAAATGCAGCCCAGGGACCCTGACTAACAGCTTGAAAGAAGCTGATGAGAAGATTACAAGGTAATTTGATAGAAGCATTCAAAATAATTGTGAGAATTCATAAGTTCAAAGGGAGAACTTGTTTCCACTGCTGGATGAATCAATAACCAGAGCATGCCATGTTAAGGTCATTGGCAAAGGAACTGGAGTGAGATGAGAAGGAATTGTGATATACATCACCTCAGTTAACCTGGATTTCACTATGTTAAAGGAGGTGTAAAGAGATAAGGTGGTAACTTATAAAAGGAAATCAGTTATACATTTGAAAATGAAAGATTTAGATAGCTATGGGAGAGCAGTAGGGGAGTAGAAACAATTAGATTTCCAAAGAGAAAATTGTCTCTTTCTTTGATGTAAGAGTCTATAACAGTATGAAATGTGACATTTTAAAACATCCTGCTATATAATTACATAAGCAATTGGTATCAGTATCAATTGTGATCTTAACATGAGCGAAAAGGCATTTGAAAATGCTCTAAAACTGCTTTTTAAGATATTGGGTACTGTAGTCCCTTTTGAGCTGCTGATGTCAACTGTACAAGTATTTAAATATTAAGGAGAGGTAATGTGGATAAAGGCAGAATTGTGAATGTTGTTTTATTTTATCTATTTGCAACATAAGGGGATTGAGTAGAACCTCGAGGTAACGAGGCCAATTTAAAGTTAAAATTTCATGAACAGAGACCAATGCCTCTTTCTAACAATGACTTACTTCACATTCTAGTCATCCACAAAAGTTGTATATTTGAAGAATAAAAATTACAAATTGTCTTTTACTTTTTAGTAAAGTTTTGTTGATTAATCTATTAATTAATTTGATTCGTATAAGAAATCCTGTTTGTTTAGACTGAAGGTTCTTGCTTTTTTTAAAAAATATTTTACTTTTCAGAATTTATGAGTGAAGCACGTGACTTGTTACAACTCCAATGCAATTGGTGCACTGGGTATGGTAGTAGAAACATCCAAGAAATGCAAAATACATTTTATCATTCCACTGCCTTCCCGCATAAAATAGTGAGCCTTTAGTTTTTACTCAGAGTTTCCCATAGGGGTAGCTAATATTGAAAACTTCAGAAAGTAGAATGTTGTAGCATTTGTGGTATAGTCTCTGCTTCTGTCTCGAAATAATCTTTTCTTTTATACAATTACATCTTTCATTCCAGGAATAGGAGTGACCCTGTCAAACCAGAAGAAGGAACTTTTAACACACTATACACATATATAGGTCATGCGCATTTTTTCTTTCTGAAATCTGATGTAAATGTGAATCCATCTTGGATATTACTGAGGCTGAGGATAGAAACATTGAAATTTGTTGCCTATGATTATTAAGTAGATGGGAAGTGAGTAAGGTGGTTGAGGGGTGGAAGTTGCTGTATTTATACAAAATGAAGAAAAAGCTTTGCTTTTTAGAAGACTGTTTCAAAATTTGCCTTATCTAATGTATTTATAACAATAGATTTTAAACCAGCCATCCATTACAAAATGAGTTTGTTAGCCTGGATACCAAAATTTGTCTATGTCTTTTGCTCCCTACTTTGATTCTCTAATGGAACTGAAGTGGTACACTACACTAATTACTTGGAAAGAGTTCCAGTCATGTTTGCCTTGGGAAATATCATTACTTGTTGGTGGAAGTTTTGCCTGAGGTAATACAATCCATTTGTTGTTCGACAATAAGAGCAAAGCTCCAATAAACTTTATCTGAAGTTCTTGAATAGATGTTCATGCTGAACTCATTATCTCCGATGTACTGTTATTCTCTCACAATAGTTTGTCTTCTTTGAAAATCCTGCTATTGTCCATTTATTCTGCTGCACAGTTATTGACTTAAGTGTCTGGCAAATGAGGCAGTAAAAAAATGAATGGTAATTGATGTTCGCTAGGGTAATAAATAATGCATGTAATGCCTTCATCATTTATGCAGGATGAACAAATAAAATGCCCAAAACTTGCATAAATGTATCAATAGAATGGAGGTGTGGATTATTCCAGATGATAGGCAAGTGATTCCTCTGTCACGACATGTGCTAACAGTAAAAATATACCTTTTAGTCTTGAGTGCATACGAGAAATAAATTATTACTCTACCTGTCTGACCGAAATACCTACCAAAAAGCACTATTTTCCACCTGGACCCAGTAGTACAACTCTCCCTTCAGAAAATTAAAAGGTTGTGAGGTTAAGACACATGCAAGGATTTGGCTGATGTTTTAGTCTTGGTGTAAAGGATATGCCAAATCTTGAATGAAATGATTAACGTAAGTCCATTTCCTAATTCGACAGATATAGAAGGTCCTATGATTTTATTCCTGGCACAGTGAATGAATTCTCCCAATGTCCTACATTTGTTCCTTAAACATGCAATTGTAAACACTTCTATAAACATTTGATAATTACTTCACATTAAAGTGAAATACAATACTTGAACGAGCGAGATTTAATAGAAGAATTCAGTTTCCAGCAAAATCTGTAAATAAGATAAACTAAAACCTCTACTGGTTAGTTAAAATGTTTGAATATAGAGTTTCAAATTCAGAATTAATAAGAGACAGAGTTCTTGCTGCAATTCTTCATGAAACTTTACCAGTTTACTCATTGTCCAAGGAAGTTGTAACTTTGGAGAAAATTGTTCAAAATGTGCTGGAAACCAGAATAAATCCCAGTCATATCCTGAAGAGTGAAAAACAGCAGGACTTCAAAGAGTGATTAGTGGTAGTGAACTATTTCAAACAACCCTTTTGTTGTACCACATCCTGGTAGAAAAGACAAATACTACAAAGTTCCAGTTACGGTTAACTGGGAAAATACCACTGCAATCCAGTGCAAGTTACATTAGTCTTTGTTACTAAGACTATGAAGAGACCTGCTCAGTGTCAGTTGTGGCTTAGCAGGTAACACTGTTGCCTGAAGGACAACTGAATCTAGATTCAAGTCCCACACTAGTCCTTGGGTACAAAAGTCAACGAGAACCCAGCTCAGCCCAGAAGTGAGTTCTGGATGCTAGAGATTAGCTCTTGTGGCGCTGTCATCAAGTCTTCCAGTTGAAGACCTGGACTCCAGTTCCATTTGCTCCATACATAGAGTCATACAGCACAGAAACAGACCCTTTGGTCCAACGTGTCCATGCTGAACGGATATCCTAAATAACTTGTCCCATTTGCCAGCACTTGGCCCATATCACTCTAAACCTTTCCTATTAGTATGCCCATCCAGATGCCTTTTAAATTTTGTAACTGTAACAGCCTTCGCCACTTCCTCATGTCTGAGCAGTTGATTAAAATATTTAAAAGGAGACCTGTGGAATAGGTTTTCACTTACTTAGATGCTAAATTTGCCTGCCTCATCCGCAACCAATTCAATATGATATCATCAGATTGGGTGGAGGTTAATGCAGCACATTAACCCATTCAGAACCATTACTTATGCAACTCTTGAATACATTTCAAATTTTCCAACATCTTCTTACTCCTTAATCTAATATTATCCCAGTCACTAGAGTCAAATTAAATCCATAAATATCACCAGTCTATAATTCTTGCACATCTCTTCAATTTCCTGGAGATTTGCTTCACCATATCACACATTCTTTTTGCTAACCATTGAGACATCTAACATCCCCCAGTACAGGTGGTTCTCCTGTAACACTATTGTTGTGGTCCAGTGAAACCTCGCTGAATAGAAAATCACTTAATAGAAATATTGGGCCTATGGGAATAATGCAGTTGGGACAGACCAGCACAATATGTCATTCATGATTGCTCAAAAGTCATCCAGAAGTCTAATGCAAAGTATAGCATAGCCTGAATGAAGGTTGAAATCATATTTATTAACAAATAAAGGTATATTTAACACAGTACATTTTTTAAAAATGTAAGAATGCTGCTCTCTGTACAGTACCTCTCACAGAAAGCTGCTCTGTCGGTAGCTGACATCAGCACATGCGCAGTGCAGCACCATGACCAACAGTGCGTGTGTGTGGACACCGATGGAGATTTCAGCGCGCACATCAGCACAAGCGCAGAAGGAAGTGTGCAAACCGATCCCTGTTGGAATCGCACTATTGCTAACAGAGGTAAGCATTCTCTAAGATACCGTTCCCTAATTCTTCAGCAACGTTATAGCCAAATCGCACTGCCAAAACACATATCATCCCAGTAGTTCGATCATACCAATTTCTGTCACAACTCCAACCAAATAGTTTCTGTCCTTGGCCCCTTAAGGAAATTCCATCATCCACAATCATTGCCATTTTTAAGTCACACTTAAAGTCACAGGATAACCACCATGTTATTTTTGCACTCTGCATTTGCGATTGCAGCTCAATTTTCAAAATACACAGAGACAGCAATAAATTTGCTCCCAAAAACCCACCACACACCTGTGAAAATTCAATCACAGGGATAACCAATCAAGGAAAAGTCACCCCAGACTAAAGACAGTGAGGAATTGCTCCTCCAATCATAGAGACTGTCTCTCCCATGCTGCTCCAGATGCTCCAATCATGGGGTTTCTCTCACACTCTTGCTGCTGTTATGATTGGAGGAGCAGCAAGGTAAGGAGACAGGAGTCTTGTGTTCTGCAGCTATCATGTAAAAGTTCACTTCCACACTGTTTCTTCGAGGAAAAGAAACATAAAATGAAAGAAAATGAGGGTGTATCCATTGGTAAAGAGATTAAAGCCGCCCCAGGAGAAATGGCCATCAATTCAGAATTGCCACCAGGCCTGGGGAATGTCACTGAAGCTGGATTGTTCTGGTTGGGTCTGGTTCTTGACCGAGATGCACTGACTGGGCTTAACCTTCTAACTTGCCCCTTCTCTGCAGAAAATCTGACCATCCTACCTCATATCTGCCATTTTTATGTTATTGATATCATTCCCTTTTGTTTGGAATGACCAAATCTTACTTACATTTTCCACCCCATCGCAGATCTTCTCTTCAGCTCTCTTCTGCCCTCCCACATGAGAGCACTTGGAAACGATTACATCTCTTAACATTTTCCAGTTTTGATGAAAGATCTTTGAATTGAAATGTTGATCTTGTTTCTGTCTATGTATATGCTGTATCCAAGTCTCTGCAATTTCCCTACAGAAGGAAAGAAAACTAGAGCCCTTGATGCTTTAACAATTGGGTCATCATACTGGTGTCCTATTAGATTGTTACCAGTGTCCCAGATGTTGCCAGTAGTCCAACGACTATTACAACCCCAGTGACAACCCATCTATTTATTGATTCATGTAAACCCATTTATTTATTGATTCCTCCATCCCTTTGCACTTAATTTGCATTCCTACTGCCTATGTCCAGCCCTCCAAATGCTCTTGTCTATGGATATGGCTAGATCACAGTCATGGATGTGGTAAGGCTGTGATGCTGGTGATGCCAGCATTTACTTGACTAATGTTCGCGACAAATGTTGTTTGACTCAGCACTAATAAAGGTCCAATGATTAGATGATAAAGAAGCAATTGCTTGCTGTAGTTTAACAAGGGATACAGAAGTATGTATTTCTGCAGTCGAGTGTGTGGTGCTGGAAACGCACAGCAGGTCAGACAGCATCTGAGGAGCAGGAGAATTGACAGTTCAGGCATAAGCCTTTCATCTGGAATGTTCATTCCTGATGAAGGGCTTACGCCTGAAACATCGATTTTCCTGCTCCTCAGATACTGCCTGACCTGGAGTGCTTTTCCAGCACCATACTCTCAACTCTGATCTCCAGCATCTGCAGTCCTCAATTACTCCTATGTATTTTTGCAAGTCATTCTCAACATCATTTCATTTAGTATACCTTGTAGAGAATACTATCTTCAGGAAGTAAAGTGTTAAGTCGATGCCCATATGAGTAAATAGCAAGCAATACTAATCTTCACCATAAGAAGACTTCCAAATACATTATTTACACTGTAAGTTGCCTTCTTCTCTTGGGTAAAGTGCTCAAATGCAAACTATAAAAGAGCAAAAACAAAGCAACCACTTGCCACATAAAAATTGGTTTCCAAGGCCCTACACTTTTAACAGTCTCTCGAACTCTTATTTGAATGCACGCTGCTCTGTGGTAACAGAATGAATGCACTCATGTTTCTTTTTCCAAAGAGTGCAAAGAAAGATTTACTAAGAGCAGCCGGAAGGAGGAGTGTAGCTCAGCAATATTGTCACTGACTGATTTGCCAAGTATTATGATGTTACTGTTGAAGTGATTGCTGGGCCTCTTGCTGAGATACTTGTATCATCGATAGTCACAGGTGAGGTGCCGGAAGACTGAAGGTTGGCAAACATGGTGCCACTGTTTAAGGAGGGTGGTAAAGACAAGCCAGGGAACTATAGACCGGTGAGCCTGACCTCAGTGATGGGCAAGTTGTTGGAGGGAATCCTGAGGGACAGGATGTACATGTATTTGGAAAGGCAAGGACTGATTCGGGATAGTCAACATGGCTTTGTGCGTGGGAAATCATGTCTCACAAACTTGATTGAGTTTTTTGAAGAAGTAACAAAGAAGATTGATGAGGGCAGAGCAGTAGACCTGATCTATATGGACTTCAGTAAGGCGTTTGACAAGGTTCCCCATGGGAGACTGATTAGCAAGGTTAGATCTCATGGAATACATGGAGAACTAGCCATTTGGATACAGAACTAGCTCAAAGGTAGAAGCTCAAAGGTAGTGGTGGAGGGTTGTTTTTCAGACTGGAGGCCTGTGACCAGTGGAGTGCCACAAGGATTGGTGTTGGGCCCTCTACTTTTTGTCATTTGCATAAATGATTTGGATGCGAGCATAAGAGGTACAGTTAGTAAGTTTGCAGATGACACCAAAATTGGAGGTGTAGTGGACAGCAAAGAGGGTTACCTCAGATTACAACAGGATCTTGACCAGATGGGTCAATGGGCAGAGAAGTGACAGATGGAGTTTAATTCAGATAAACGTGAGGTGCTGCATTTTAGGAAAGCAAATCTTAGCAGGACTTATACACTTAATGGTAAGGTCCTAGGGAGTGTTGCTGAACAAAGAGACCTTGGAGTGCAGGTTCATAGCTCCTTGAAAGTGGAGTCGCAGGTAGATAGGATAGTGAAGAAGGCATTTAGTATGCTTTCTTTTATTGGTCAGAGTATTGAGTACAGGAGTTGGGAGGTCATGTTGCGGCTATACAGGACATTGGTTAGGCCACTGTTGGAATATTGCATGCAATTCTGGTCTCCTTCCTATTGGAAAGATGTTGTGAAACCTGAAAGGGTTCAGAAAAGATTCACAAAGATGTTGCCAGGGTTGGAGCTATAGGGAGAGGTCGAATAGGCTAGGACTGTTTTCCTTGGAGCGTCGGAGGCTGAGGGGTGACCTTATAGAGGTTTATGAAATCATGAGGGGCATGAATAGGGTAAATAGACAAGGTCTTTTCCCTGGCATTAGGGAGTCCAGAATTAGAAGGCATAGGTTTAGGGTGAGAGGGGAAAGATATAAAAGAGACCTAAGGGGCAACTTTTTCATACAGAGGGTGGTGCGTGTATGGAATGAGCTGCTAGAGGAAGTGGTGGAGGCTAATAAAATTGCAACATTTAAGAGGCATTTGAATGGGTATATGAATAGGAAGGTTTTGGAGAGATATGGGCGGGGTGCTAGCAGGTGGGACTAGATTGGGTTGGTAATCTGGCCGGCATGGATAAGATGGAACAAAGGGTCTGTTTCTGTGCTATACATCTCTATGATTCTATGACTCTATGATTCTAAACCCACAAGCATGTAAATTGATGTAAAATATTGTCTGCATTTCATGCTTTTCATGCCTTCTAATGCAGAGGTTTTAGTTAATAGTATCTGGGAGAATCCAAACCAACTGCTCACTGTGGATGAAAAGGCATTAGGTGGTTTAATATGAGTAAAACATTAAGAAGTGATAGTTTACTGAACAAATTGTATTTGATTGTGTGTAACCTGACTGGCCCAGATCTGTGGAAGTATACAAGACTAGTACATCAGAATCCATGAGGAGAGTCACCATTACCCTCACCTACATGTGGAAGGGGGAGAGGGAGGAAATTAGAAATTCAGAATTTGATCATTCACTTCAATGCTTAATGAGTCCTAAACTTTCTGTGCAATGACATCACCAACTGAGTGAAGTGTCCTCTGTTCTTCGTGATCCACCCTGTTCAGACTTGCATTTACATCTAGCCAGAAGATTCCAGAGATGAAAGCTCTGTCTTATGAGGAGAGAATGAGCAGCTTAGACCTATACTCGCACGAGTTCAGAAAACAGAGCAACCGTTGAATTAAGTTGTATAGGGTGCTAAATGGATAGGCGATGGCTTAGTGGTATTACCACTAGATTTATTAAGGCTTGTTCCTAGGTAATGTTCTGGGTCCTGGGACTGAATCCTACCATAGCAGATCATGGAATTTGAATTCAATAATAATATAAAAATAAGAGTTTAATGATGACCATGAAATCATTGCCAATTGTGCAGGTGGGGGTGTTGTTATTCATGCCCTTTTGGGAGTGAAATCTGCCATCCTTACTTGGTCTGGCCTATATGTGATTCCAGACCCACAGCAATGTGATTGACTCTAAAATGCCCTCTGAGCAAATGGGGATGGACAAAAAAATGTTAGTCCAGTCAGTGATGCCTTCTTCCCTTTGATGAATAAAAAAAATGACAAAGCAGACAGAGAATGAATGTTTCTCCTTGTAAGGCAATCTAGAATGAGAGGACGTGGTCTTAGAATAAGGGGTAGCAGATTTAAAACTCAGATGAGGAGGAATTAGTTCTCTCAAAGGATCTTGAATTAGTGGAGTTCACTCCCCTAGTGTGCAGTGCATGCTGGGACACTGAACAAATTCAAGGAGGAGAGAGACTGAGTTTTAATTAGCAATGGGTCAAATGGTTATGGGGTGCAGGGAGGAAGAAGAAGTTGTAGCTGAGATGAGATCAACCATGATTTTTTAAATAATGGAGCAGGCTCAAGAGGCTGAACTGCCTGCACCTACTCATAATTGTTCTATGTTCTCTGAGAGCCTTGCATTACTGAGGGATACTTATTGCTCCTGTGCATGATGGGCTATGGGTTGGTGTTGTTTTTGGTGGTGGCAGGGAGATTGAGGCTGAGGTTGTAGAGAGGTTCCTTCCTTATCAGCTTGGGCAGGAACACCCTCTGACAGAATAATGACCACCTACATGATGATGTGCTTCCCAAAATAGGGTTTGAGCATGGAATCCATGATTGGATCCAACAGCTCCATGCAAATGAGAGTATTGAGGTTTCAACCAGTGGGTATGGGAATTGGAAAGCTTTCTGATCAAATTTGGAGTCAATACCTGCTCTCCTGTCTTGTTCATATGAAACATTGGTAAAGATCCATCATTGGCAGTCCCACAGGATCATGGATAATGTCCGTCAGGCTAGATCAGACCTCAGGTGACTCAGAAGTCCTTGGTGAAAGATGCTCTTTGGGTCTGCTCAAAACTTGCTGGTCTTCCAGTACAGAGAGCTGACCATGACTGTCCACAGTTACTATGAATGACACATCTTCTCAACCCTGCTCCTTACCTGAGGTGCAATGACCCTCAGGTTAAATCACCAACAATCTCTAATGAGAGAGCAGCCCAATTTCCTCTGGGGCTATGTCGATTTTACCTATTTTATATTTCACAGTCCAAGATACTGTGGGAAGTACTAAAAGTCAGGGCAGCATTGCAAATGGGGAAAGACCCTTCGTCCGGAGGCTCACTGATGATGTTACCTAGTATGGTGACGAAATGTCTGAAAATGAACCTTCCAGCTCAGTGAGCAAACCTACATCCAGAACCTGAACCTGGGCTACAAATCTTCTCAAAATTCGCTAACACCTTTGGGCGCAATGGGGAAGGACCAATCTAAGATTAATATCATATGCTGTAATATACCACACAGCTGAAAACTGTGTGACACTTCTCCAGCTATATGCATCAGAAGATATTTGACTTGAATTTTACAATTACATTGTAAACATAACTTGCAGAGGAAGTGGTATAAAGAGGCACCTGACTTATGTTATTATGAAGAACTGATCTGTGTTGCATTTCATGTAATACCAAATTTGAATTGTTAGATAATGTACTTTTACAAATTAATGAAGATTTTTATTGCACAAATAGTGGGCGAAACTTTAATGTCACTTCACTAGGATATTTTCTAATCAACATGTTATTATATACCTTTGGAGTAAGTTGGCTTGAATCTGGATTACTTGATGCAAAGGCAGGGATGTTACCTCTGCTCCACAAGAACCCTCATTTGATCTTTGTCAATTGATATCTGTTAATGGCAATCGGGTGTCAAAGTTCGCGAGTTTAATGATATTGAACCCTGAAGCCCAACTTCACACGAGCGTCCAGCCCATTCATTAAGCTGTGAGAATTATTCCCTTTGTTCCTGGACTTAGTACATGCTCAGATTTTGGACTTGATGTTCATAATTCAATACTCATGACCTCATTATTAATAAGTGCCTGTTTGAATAATTCCTTAAATGAACATTAATATACATTCAAGGCTTCGGGTCAGGCACTAGTTATTTGAAGAAATTAAATTTGATGTGGTTAAATGACTAACAAAATGCCCAAAAATGTATAACAGACCATCAGCAATTCCATATATACTAATAAGAGTCCTCAAAAATTAAGCAAAGGTAATTAATTTAAATGTTCTTTGTTCATGGAATTTGAGCACTGCTGGCATAATTACCCTGGAAATAGTGATGAGCTAGTTTCATAACCTGCTTCAGTCTTTTGTTCATTCACTTGTGGGATGTTGGCATCATTGGCTGGCCAGCATTTATTGCTCATCCCGAGTTGCCCTTGAGAAGGTGATGGTGAGCTGCCTTCTCAAGCTGCTGCAATCTATTTGTTGTAGGTTGACATTCAATGCCTTTAGGGAGGGAGTTCTAGCATTTTGGCCAAGCAATGCTGAAGGAACGGCGATATATTTCCAAGTCAGAGTGGTGAGTGACTTGGAGGTGGTGGTATTCCCATGTACATGCTGCTCTTGTGTTTCTTGATGGCCATGGTCATAGACTTGAACTTGTTAGGCACTGTCTGAGGCACTTTGCTGATTTCTGCATTGCAATTGTACATACTGCTGTTACTGAGAGTTGGTGGCGGAAGGAGTGAATGTTGAGAATGGTTAGTGTGGTGCCTGTCATGTGGGCTGATTTGTCCCAGATGGTGTCAAGCTTCTTGAGTGTTATGAGATCATTCAACCACACTCTTGACATGTACCTTGTAAATGATAGACAGTGTTTACAGCGTTTGGGAAGTCAGGAGGTGAATTATTCACTGTTTTCCTAGCATCTGACCTGCTCTTGTAGTCATTATATCTCTTTGGCTAATCTGACTTGATTTCTGGCCAATGGTAAGCCCCAGGATGTTGATAATGAGGGATTCAGTCATAGTTGTGCCAGTAAATATCAAGAGATGATAGTTAGGTTTGTTGGAGATGGCCATTGGGACATGAATGTTACTTGCCACTAGTCAGTCTGGATACTATCCAGATCTTGCTGGGCATTGACTGCTTCAGTATCGGAGGAATCACAAATGGTGCTCAACAATGTGCAGTCATCAATGAACTTATGACCTTATGATGTGAGGAAGATCATTGATGAAGCAGCTGACAATGGTTGGACCTAGATAATTCTCTTGAGGAACTCCTGCAGAAATGTACTGGAACTAAGATAACTGACCTCCAACAACCAGAACCATCTTCCTTTTGTGCCAGGCATGACTCTAACTGGCAAGGAGTTCTCTCCCTGGTTCCATTAAGATCAGTTCTACTAGGGCTAGGGATATTCACAGTGATGTCAGGGAGAGAGTTTTGTTCCAGAAACAGTGATATATTTCAAAGTCAGGGTGTTCAGTATTTTAGAGAGGACCTTGCTGGTAGTGATGTTCCCAAATGTCAGCTTCCCTTGTCCTACTAGATGGTAGATGTCATAGGTCTGGAAAGCACTGTCTAAGGAGATTTGATGCGTGCACCTAGGGAATGGTATGCACTGTTGTCACTGTGTCAGTGGTGAGGGTAATGAATATTGAAGGTGATGAATGGTGATCTAATCACTGGGCTGCTTTGTCCTGGATGGCATTAAGCTTCTTTCCTGCTCTTGGTGTTGCTTGAACTACATTCCTGAAAATGAAAAACAGCAAGATTAACAAACTGAATGGGTCTGATACCAACATTAGATTTTTATTTTTTGTCAATAACAAAGTGATTAATTTTGAATGGAATCAATATGATTGAACCAGTGTTTCTATTCTGTCAGCTGTACCCATTCAGCCATCTTGAAATAAAGGTTTCAAATCATAGTATCATTCTTAAAGATGAAAATTTAAGGTTCTGCTTGTCAACTGATCATCATTATACCTTCAATGTCTATCAATACAATATTGTACTCTGCTGGTAAAACCATCTTAATGTGATAGAGCCAATAAAAGATAATATTTCTTGAATTAATCTATTAAACTCCAGATGCAAGACATTTCTAACATGTTTGCTTTCTCAAATAAAAGCAGGATTGGGTGTTAATATGATTGCTACTTTAATTATGATAATTGCTAATATTAACTTGAGCTTGGAAATGCAACAATTCCCTTATACTTGAATGGTGTATCGCTAGACAAAACCTCATTGGACTTCTGATTATTGTACCCTGAATGAGGCAAACTAACAGTTGGAATACAATCTAGATTGTACTGTATCTAGAATCTATGTCAAATACTGCAATTTATCCAATAGGATTTCTTCCTGTTTAAGTACAGCTACTGCTCTAACAAACAAGTAAGGAGCAACATAGAGGTCACTGGAAACAGTGACTGAAAATCTGTATAGATGAAGGTTTATTGACACATTCATTTCAGAAAATTGTACTTTGCAATATTTCATTTGTGAATATATTTCTGTTGAGACTTTGTGATTGTACAAGGTTTGCAATTAATTCTCTATGCACAATACAATTCATATAGACTCCAGCTTCTCAGATAAAATGGCGTTTTGCTGATTTACTGGAAAACATATTGCCAGAAATTTTATTTAATACATAATGTTTTGTCACTGAATAAAACCATTCTTGTATTTTGGATCTTGGCACTTGGGAGATTGTAGAAGGTACTATATAAATGCAAACTATGCTTGCTTTTTAGATGGTAGGCAGTACAATATGTTCCGCATTAGCAAACTACATGGTGAAGAAAAGTTGGCAGGTTCACACTTGTGATTACACAATATGCTGACAGTATTGCACAAACCAGAGGGGAGAATTGCTGAGAAGGAACCAACTGTTTTGCTTCAGGTTATGAGAAATGATTAGAGCAGCTCACTGTGAGCCCATTCTCTATTCTGCTATTCCCTGTTTATTAGCAAAGGTCTGAGACTACTGTCTTAACATGGAAAAGAAGCACCGTCTTGGTAATTGTCAAAATAGAGGAGGATGATTAATTAATTTTGATGTACATTCTTGAGTGTGTTCTTCTGTGCTCACAATTCTTCTCTCAATTTTTGGCCAAGGTTTTCTGTCAACATTTCCCAATCGATTTACTTATATCAAGGGAGTTAATGTAATTACAGCCTCTGGCCACTTAGTGGCTCTATGCATGAGGTGCATGGAACCAACTTGTATATGTTTTAAAAATGATATTTGTCACCTGATGGCAAACATTATCACAGATCATTTACTTTCAAAATGCAATTCACACATCATAATGGATTATTTTTCTGCTTGTGTTTCTTCTACCATGTACATTCTTTCACAACTTTATGTAAAGTACAACAAAAACCTTAAAAAGGAAAATATTTGGACAGGATTTCAAACTCACTTATTTAAAAATTTCAGTTTTCTAAACTAGTTCACAAGTTCGGTTTCAGCACAAAAAAAAGTAGTTTTTGAACACAGGAGGGGAGACATTTTTCCAAGAAAGGCAACTTGCATCAAGAGGAAAAATCTGCAATTTACTTCCCTTGTGGTGCCTTTATTCTTCTGCTCACAGTCAGAGTCCTACAGCTCAGAAACAGACCCTTCAGTCCAACCAGTTCATGCTGACCATAATCCCAAAGTAAACTCGTCCCACCGGCTTGAGCTTGACCCATTTCCCTCCAAACATTTCTTAATCATATACTTATCCAAATGTCTTTTAAACATTGTAACTGTACCCACGTCTACTATTTCCCCTGGAATTTAATTCCACACACAAACCACTCTCTGTGTAGAAAAAAATGCCCCCATATCTTTTTTAAGTCTTTCTCCTCTCACCTTAAAAATATGAGTCAGAAGTGGGTACTGTAGATTCTAAAGATTAGAGTCAAGATTAGAGTGTACTGGAAAAGCATAACAGGTCAGGCAGCATCCAAGGAGCAGGAAAATCGACATTTCGGACAAAAGCCCTTCATCAGGAATTCCAGCACCACTCTAATCTTGATCTTAGAAATCTGACCCTAATCTTGAAATCCCTCACCCAAGGGAAAAGTCACCTACCATTCACTTTCTCCATACCCCTCATGATTTTATAAACCTCTGTAAGGTCACCCCTCAACCTCCTATGCTTCAGTGAAAACATTCCCAGCGTCTCTCGATACCTCAAACCCTTCATTCCTGGCAACATCCTGGTAAATCTCTTTTGAACAATCTCCAGCTTAATAATGCTTCCTACAACAAGGTGAGCTTTGCTACAAAGCATATTTAGTTTGCAGTTCCTCTCCAATCCATTCTCAGGACTGTTCATCAAAATACCAAAAATCAGCTAATGATTTTAACCTAAAGTTTAAAAAATATAGGTTTGTGTCCCATATGACAATGCATTCCAGACCATATGTGGAAATGTAGATCCCTCTACTGCCTGTGATTTTTTTGCAGTTGCAAGTGTATGTACTTTAAGGTACAGGGAAGAAAATGGAGATGCAAAAGATTAACTCAAAGAAATTCAGTGTGAGGAAGACTTACCTCATAGAAGTGCAGGATCAAACCTAGATTGAGGATTTATCAAAAAGGAAATTTCAAAAGCTCTGACAAAAAATAAATATTGAAGCATCTTGCAGCGCAGTTCTGAAGAAATGATTTAATTCAAAATGACAGCCCTATTTCTCTCTCCATAGATGCTGTCAGACCTCCTGAGTATGACCAGCACTTTCTGTTTTTGCTTCAGATTCCCAACACCTACAGTTTCTTCCAATCCAGTCTCCTCTCATTGCTGGGATCAGTAATCACTGTGCCGCTGCCATTCAAGAAGCAGGACAGTTTGGGTGTCTTACTAAATATTATTAAATGCAGACACTAACAAAATCACAAATATTAGTCACTAATGTTGCTGGATAAAAACATATTTGTTCTAGTGTTACTCTGAATGTGTGATAATGCAATGACAACCAATTAATTACCTCCCAGAGTCATCAGGCCTTACTGACAATTCAAAGACACACATTCTCTGATATAAACATGAGAGGTATTTTACAGAAAGATAGTTTTGTCATTAGTTGCATACTGTGTATACCAGCTTCAGTTAAGCAAATTCCCATGGTAACTGTAGCTATAAGAATGTGAGCACGTTGCAAAATTCCCAGCAGGATATCACATGCTTCATGTTTACTCTAATTAAAGCAATTAGAATAATTCCAGCATGATTCCTGAATGTTTCAAAAATATTTTTAATGTGGACTATGTTCAAAACAGCCGAAAACATACTGGTGATAATGCATCAAAATTTGGGCCACAGAGTTGGACATTGTTACTTCCAGCAATTCACAATCAGTGTGTATACAAGGCTCCCAGCTTAACCTATCCCATTACTATTTGCTCCCTTTTGTAGCCTCAGACCCAACACACTTGCTGATTCATGCCCAATTATGTTAATGTGCATAAGTTTCCCCACAAATTGGCTGCTAGGTTTCCCCACAACACAACAGTGCTTATAATTAATTGCCCATAAAACATTTTACAAACATTGAAATTAGGAGTCTGTTTGGCTCCTCGAGCCCTCACCTTGAATAAAATTGTGACTAATCCGTTTGTATTTCGAATTCCACATTTCCAGCTACTCCGATGACCTTTGATTCCATTGCCTAACAACAATTTAACTACCTTCACCTTAAAAATATTCAATCATCTCATCTCCACTGACGTCTGAGGAAGTGTTTCAAAGTGGCACAACCTTCTGAGAGAAAAAACTCTCCCACCTCTGTCCCAAAAGGCAACTCCTAAGTTTAAAATGGACTAACCCACAAGAGGAAACATCATTTCCACATCCACCTTGTCAGAACCATTCCAGATTTTGGGTATTTTGATCACATCACCCTTCACTCTTTCTAAACTCCAGTGAAAATGAGCACAGTCTGTCCAATCTTTTCTTAGAAGATAACCCACTTATTCCAGGTATCAATTTTATAAACTTCCTCTGATTTGCCTTCAACACATTTGTATGCTTCCATAAACCGAAACTAAAACTGCACAAGTATTTGCAATGTGGTTTCATTGATGCCCTAAGTTTTGAGATATTCTGAGACCATGAAAGGTACTGTATAAATGCAAAGGCTTGCAAAATGTTGAGGTCCTTCTCAGTGGAGAAAGCAATTTTGTTTCTCTATCTGATTGGATGGAGGTTGACACACCAATAGTGTAAATATAGCGTTATATACTGCAATTTTCTATAAATCATAATCATTAATTTTTTTTCAGCGACTGGTTCAGAAATTATTTCATTTGGGATTTACTACACACATGACTGAAGCAGTCCTTTCTTGGTATTGGTTTGCTTTTGTCTTATATCCTCATCCTTCCATGTCAGCGTTTATAGTAGTTAAGTATCTTCATAAAGTTATACTCAAATTAATACAAAATGCATATCATAAAAAAAATTCAGCTTTTACAAGTGACAAGCATACTACCTGACTAGAAGGTAGGCAACTTCACTTAAAGTGTATTTGTCGTCATTAACAGAAAACTGTTAGGCAAAATCTTCATTTCCAGGAACAGAAAGCTCATGAATGCCCTCTTCCAAGTGTTATGTGCAATTGAAATGCATGTGGCTATAATTTACACTGTAGAATTGAGAGACAATCACTAAGAATCTGTTTGCCAAAACCTTTCTGGAGGATAGAAGCTTTTCAACACAAATCTATATCATGTACAGATCAGATCATAGCCTCAATAATGGGGGTGGGGTGGGGGGGAGGGGCTGGTCGGGGTGGGAGGAGGGGGGGAGGTGGGTGGGAGGGGTGGATTGCTAATCATCTATCATACAATTAACATCCTTGGAATGGATCAAAAGCCTTCTTGTAGACTGTTCATACTGTAAATACCAGAAACACATGGCTATGGCTAACAGATTTTAACAATGTTATAGTCACGAGAAGTTACTTGGTTTTTTTTAATTCCCTTTCCGAAAGTTAATTTTCCACGGAGAATTCTATGTTTGAGTACAACGTTTTGGAGCAACGGTAGGAAAATTCATGACAACAGTGTATTTTTTGGGCAGAATAATGCTGTTTGCAGTGAAGTGGAACTATGAATACCATAGTTTGTTGCATGGGGCAATAACTTACCTGGATTGTCCACTGAAGAAAAGAAAGCCTTTGCATCATTCACTTCTAATGACTGCATGAGATACTTGAAAATTGGGGCACATAACATTACAGAGATGAACATGCAGCTCAGATATGGCTGTGGGAGAAGTGAGTTCCAGTTCCTGGCAGCAATAAGTGGGGGGACAGGGGCTGTAGCTTTAAGATGGTCTCCAGAAAGGTGTTCTAAATGTTGCCTGTTCCTGTGACTCCAGAGAAAGCTGCAAAATCAATTATTGATAACAAGCTTAGAAAGATAACTGACCTCTCAGAACTTGTGATTATGTTTTCCAAGAGAGGAATCTTGAGTAGCCCTTTCTTTAGTTCAATATTTAGTCGGAGCCAAACAATCATATACAATGCAATCCTTTACAAAATATAAGTAATGGAGGTACACCAGTCAGTATGACATTTGATTTTCTGGATGATGTTATGATGAATCCAATATTTGCTCAATCTTATACTGAATGTGAATGTTGTGAGGGTGTTCAATGCTGGTTTAGGTATTATCTTTAAAATGTAGCACTGCTTTACCTTTAAGCTGCCAATAGCATCAAACTTGTCTGGGCACGTGTTAATCAGGTGATGGATGGGCTCAATATTACAGCCTGGAATCTTTGGTATTTCAACTATCTTATGGATCTTAATAAGAAGTAGATCCATGCATACAGACGGACCAGTAGTAGAAGGTCTTGATATATCAACAATCTACATAATTTCTGATGTCCATAACAAGGCTCTGCATTAACAATGAAGACAATTCAAGGCTTTCAGACCTGTTGAAAGCAGTTATTTTACTTGGATGGGGATTGTATCATATTGTACATGTTTCATGAGTATATCTTGTAGGATGGGTGTAGAAATGATATTCACACTTGCACCAGTGTCAGTCTTGGCTTTTAGTGCATGTTGACCATTATTTTTGAGGTGTATCACATTAATGGAGGTAAAAGCTTCAACTTTTCTAGTGATGTATTTGCAGTATGTCAAATGTACTGTTTGACTGATGTCTATACACTGTGATGTTGTTGACATGGTTGCGTGCCAGAGATGGAATTTTGGAAATGTCCTTGACACTGTTCGTCCTCACACGATGCATTGTCTTGCACTTTATATTTCTCTGGGCAATTGGATTGCTTGCACACTTTAGCCTCATGTACTCTTCTGGAACATAGCTTACATACATTACAAAATGCTTGACACTGTCTTGGTGGGTGAGACAAGCCACATTTTGTACAAGAGTTGGATGTTTCACTAAACCTGTTGACTGTAGCAATCATTATGGCACCAAAAACCTAAAAATATTGCTGACAAAGGTACAATTGCTTCAAACTTCCACTCTTTCTTCGAACAGTGTATCAATGGTATGCTCTTTGGATTTGTCGAGAAGTGTCTTTCTGAAGGATTTAATGGGACTAGGGATAAAAACCAATTCTGTGATCCTTTAACTAAGCTACCTTTGCTGAAATCATTTTCCATAAGTTTATGTCAACACTTGCCTATGAGTTGGTTGATTGATTCATCTGGCTGTAGTTGGTATGACACAAACTCAAAATTGTGCCTCCTGAAGTGGATTTGAACTTTAAGCTGCTCTTTTAATGCTTGGAATATTTTGTCAGGACCTTTGCAGTTAACATTAGAAATACTCAAGCATTTGACTCTGAATTGTTAATTTCCAAATGTAATGAAGATTTTGACTGTGTGTCTTTCCTCACCAACGAGTTTGTTTTAGAGAAAGCTAAATGTACAAAAATGGTGAGTAAGAGCAATTACCAGGAGATTTTCTGTTATGTCTTTACATAGACATGAGAGAGAGAGAGAGAGAGAGAGAGAGAGAGAGATTCAGGTACTTTTCCTTTGCAGTCCAGAAGTTTCTTCTACATCAAAGATTATTGCCTCTTGACCAAGAACCAACCAACTACAAGGAGCATTCTTGATCCACATAACAGTATTGATTGAAAAACCAATCTATTTCTGGAAAAAGAAATACTACCTTTTACACACTGATACACAGTGCTGATGTATCTAGCCTCTTTCTCCACTAGTTGATGAAGGCAGCATTGTTGGTACAGCTCACATTGAGTTCTAACAACTCATTTTTTCAAAATACAACATTTTCTTCCTCATTTTCTGTGAAATAAAGTAATATTGTCCTATTTTGATTAGTCTGCAATCTGAAAAGTGTGGTCTTTACAAACTGAGTTTTTGTTTTGCTTTTTGAGCCTTTTCCAAGGAGTAAGATGGAGGAATTGGCTGATACCCAGATATAGGAAGGGTCTTTTTAATGTACAAAACTGGTTTGGACAGTAGTTTAATGTATGACTATTTGATAAGTTAGACCTGATGTTCAGCGCCTGTTAAAAAGTTATTTCTTAAATCAGATCCACTGTTGCCCCTGTGTTATTCTTAAAGAGAGAGAGATAAAGTACAGTACTCACGAATCTTTCTAGCTTCAGTATAAGTTTGTAGCACATTAGTCTTGGTTCATAGCCATAACTTTAGCACTAAACTAATTGATGAGAAAGGTTTGCTAAACTGTCACTGCTTCTTTTATTTTTGGAGCCTTTAAAATGAATTGCTGCTGCTAACAAGTGTCACTGGTAGCTTATAGTACCAACTTGCTGCCAGTATGATGGTTTCTTGAATCAAATACCACTGCCAGAATGCTATGGTTTGAATATTGTCCAATTTGTTAATTCACTTAACATATACAATAAAAATTGGGTTCTTGGGGAGACAGATGTCTTCAAATGTATTAATGACATTAACTTTTGCTGTTCTATAATATCGCAAACTTTTATATAGCCTGGTTCTGTGTTTACTGATATTACTGTACCCATGCACTATACTGATGCCATTGCATTGTGAAAATGGCTGATGGTGAGGCAGGTACATTAATACCACAATCTCAAATGTCAGGATGTCATGCAACTGTTTTAAAGATGCACTGCTTCCCTTGCCTGGAATTTATGCAACAGCACAGCATACAGCAGGAGTATAAAATTACACGTTCATTGATTTGAAACTGAATAACAGAGACTGAATTTGTTTCTCTTTTCATTGGTAGCTGGTTCAGAATTATACTATAAACAAATAAAATATTTGAAGACTTTTATCGACTGAATCCAGCATGTGATTTGTAATTTCTGATTTTACCTATAGGTGGTGTGGAGCAACTATACTTGGATGCCTTTTGACTCGAGTCTTCCAGAAGTGCTCTCCTATGAAGTGTCTAACCAATTTTCTGTAATTTGCTGTACTCTTGAAATACTTGAAATATCAAATTATTATAAAACACACTGTTGTATAAAAACTAATTAATTAAAGAAATAATTTTCTATTGAACCATCTGAAGAACTTTGAAATATGCTGCAATCATAGGTAATCCATTAAGGGATCAGCATTTTCAATCATATATATGGGTATCAACCGCAGGATTGGGCACTTTTATGTGTAAAAGAAGAAGGTTTCCATAGAAACTAATGGAGGAAAATTGGAGATTTCAAATAATGCGTGCATATGCTTCCTTAGTAAAGAGATTCAAGCTGGACAGAATACTTCAGAAGTCTTACCAGGGTCCCGTGAAACAAGAAGACCTTACCTTTGTTTTCCAATATAAGCTAATGTGCCAATTGCCTTCCTAATCACTTACTGTCCCTAAACATTAGTTTTTTTTGTGAATCGTGTGCAAGGTCACTCAAATATCTCTGTATACAAATATTTACTAGTCTCCCACCTTTAAAAAATTATTCTGTTCTCTATCTTTCCACTAAGCTCAATTATTACTGATTTCCCCACATTTATATTTCACCACCAACTCTTTGTCAAATCATGTAACCTGCCCTTATTCCTTTACAAACACTATGCACCATTTTCATAGCTTACTTGCCCACCTAGATCATTTAAAATTCTGTAAATAAAAAGCAACCATAAAATTTCATATTGGTTCAAAATGTGATTTTGAGAAGAAAACTTACAGTATTCATGCAGTTTGGCTGTAGGTGAATCCAAACTTGCTATAGGGATGCCTTTTAGGTGGATATGGTTATGTTTTCTGCCTACATCACGTTGTCAATTCCTTCTTTGGCATGATGTGACTTATTTTTCACCTCACTTTTATCTTGTTACCAAAATGTTTTCTAACTGTGTAATACCTGCAATTCTTTAATGAACGAGCCTATAGTTTTTTTTTGTTAACCAATTTTGTACACATGATTATTACCGTTGATGTTTATCTACGAAATAAAAACACATGGACAGAAAATCTAAGTCCTACATCAGTGTGGTTGACTCTTAACCACCTATAGTTGTGAGAACAACTGAGGATAGGAAGTGCCATACCTAAAATTAAATAAATGTGATTGATACTGATGCAAAGCTGCTTTGCTTTGACTACATCAACTGTAACATAGATTTGCACTAACAGATACCAATGTTCCAATAGTTAACTAACAAAAAGATATATCAACATCAAAGCATATTATTGATATTGGAAGGAATAAACACATAAAATGGATGAATCTATTTTCATTTACTGAGCATGTATCACATACCTGAGCACATTTGTTTTGGTTTATAGTGATATCATTTGAAGTCTTTCAATTCTGTCACATCAGCTTATTACATTTCAAGGAGCAACTATTTTCAATATTGTATCTACAACATTCAGTATATCACAGCGATTTCAGTGCTGTTTATGATAAATGATATTGTTTGTTCCTATGAAACATCTGAACACTGTCGGCGGTGCAAAGTGGTTTTGTAAAGCCTCAATTGTATTTAATCTAGGATGTGAAGATAAACAAAAGAATTGCCCAATTAACTTCAAACATAAATTAATTAAGCTTTTATCACTTGGTTACATTTTCCAATGAACTAATCACATCTGGTGCATTTGAGAAACTAAAATCTTTTTCTCTAAATTGTTGCAATTTTAATCAGCATTCTAAATACATGCTTTGTAAAAATCAGTAAAATACATATGTTATGATTATTGAGATGCATCCCCAGGATGATCATGATTATACTGCAAATCTAAAACTCATTCATGGTAATCCTTGGAGGAATATCAGAAGCATTAATAATTGCTCAAAGTATGCCTATTCTATACCCCAAACAATGAGAATCATACATAATTAAAGAATGCCATTGAGAGCTAAGTTGAGGAATTGATTTTTAATTTTTGCTAAGTTCTATTAAATTATATTAATTTAACAATTTGTTCACAGTATTGCAATAAGTAGATGTATACTTCATTCCACTGCTGTAATACTAAGAAAGTATAAGTAAAAGGGATTATTCAGGCAGTAGTGAGCAAAATATAGTGAGCTTAAAGATAATGATAGTGAAGGACAGAAGTAAGGTGGTAACCAGGTTAATAATTGTGGAACAGGTGATTTTTATTGGCTGCAAATAGATATTGCGAATATTATGGATTGCAATATTAGCAAACAATATGCAGAACAACAATGGAAATTACGTGAAATAGTGTCCAAAGAATGTAGGAAAATTAAATTCTACAAAAATGAAAGCGAAGTCTAAACACTATGAGGAAATCTATGCATAAGGGAAAAAAATGAGGGGTAGGAAAGAGGCAGAGATTAAATATGGAGACAGTAGATGAAATAGAAGGAAGTTAAACAAAAAAAGCATTAGGAAGGCAAAGAGGGACCACAAAATGAAATTAGCAAAGAAGAAATATTGAATTGAAGTTATTGTCACATGTACCAAGCAATACAGGCAGATTACAGAGTTAAATACCATAGATAAGTGAATAATAGGTAAGCAGCAGCAAAAACCATAACACAGGTCCAGGTGAATGCTAAGAGTTTGTGAGCCCATTCAGTATTCTAACAACAGTAGGGTAGAAACTGTTTCGAAACCGGCTGGTGCATGTGTTCAGGCTTCTGTACCTTCCACCTGATGGCAGAGGTTGTAGAAAAGCATTGCCAGGGTGGGATGGATCTTTGAGAATGCTGGTGGCCTTTCCTTGACAGCAGGCCTGGTAGATGAATTCTATAGATGATAGGTTGGCCTTTGTGATTGACTGGACTGAGTTCACCACTCTCTGTAACCGTCTCCGATTTTGAATGGTACAGTTGCCATACCAGGTAGTGATACATCCAGAAAATCTACAGATTCTACAGATGCATCAATAAAATAAAGGAAGGCTGTAATGGGAATAAAACCAACCAACTAGACAGGAGAGTACCAGTGGTGACAATAAGGGGCACAATATTAAATAATCCTCTTAGGTGGGCATTTACTGGGAAGATTGAAAATATGGAACTGATATTGACCGATGAGATCAACAATGAAATATATCCAATAAGATTTTAAACTAATCAAGTTCAAAGAAGATAAAGGCTTTTGTCCAAAATGATGCCACCTACAGTACATAATTGAAAAGAATCTTGGTAAGAGAGACTAGGGGCATTATTACATGTATTTAATAATTCGTTTAAAAAGGTGAAATACAAGTGGACTGTCTGACATCTAATGTAATTCCTATATATAAGAAAGGGGACAGAACATGCTGAAGGAATTATGGGTCAGTCAGCTTAATGTGGGATGTAGGAAACCTGAGCTAACTAAAGGAGAGAATAGAAGCATAATGAGAAATGAAAATATAATAGATAGTCAGCATGGATTTTAAAAAGAAAAATCTTGCTAAGTTAATCTTATTTTCTTCTAAGGAGGTAATAGAGGGTAAATATTGTGATAGATGTAGTTTAGACCATAAGACCATAAGATATAAGAGCAGAAATTAGGGCATTCAGCTCATCAAGTCTGCTCCACCATTCAATCATGGTTGATACGTTTCTCAACCCCATTCTCCCCCTTTCTCCCCATAACCCTTGATCCCTTTGATACTCAAGAACCTATCTAACTCAGTCTTAAATATACTCAGTGACCTGCCTTCCACAGCCTCTGTGGCAATGAAGTCTGAACTTTAAAAAAAGTCTTCAAGATGGCACCTCAGTTTAGATGAATGATTAAGGAGAATGTGAAGACAGGGTAATAATGATAGAATGAATTGTTAGCTGGTTGCAAGACAAAAAAAAGGTGATAGAAGTAAAAGGTAGTTATTCAAAGTGATGGAAATTGGGAAGTGGCGTATTCCATGAGGATCAATGCTGGGAAAAATTACTGTTTACAAGTTGTGTTAACAGTTTAAACATTGGAATCACAAGCATCAAGATTTAGAATTACAATGGGAGATATTTGATATGGTTCACCAAAAAGTGCAGGTAAACTAAATTCCACAAAAATTAGGTTTTCGATATTTTGGGGATTTATGTAGAAAAATTCCCTTTGTTAGCCCTGGTGAGTTTGCTCACACATTCTCTAGTATACACCTAATTAATGAGCGAACGAATGAATTCATGACATTAATCTAGCATCCTTGTTGCTGCTTTCATGTAATTTTGCATTCAGCAGAGGTGGAGGTACTCACCGATACACAGACCTTGATTGTTCATGCAATAGATGACCAGCTTTCCTTCTAATAGTGCTTAAACAAAACTGTGATTCATGAATTACCCTGAGCAGTCTACTCTCGTTGCTCAATTTTGGTCTGTGTGTAATTCTAGACCCAAGGCAACATGGTAAACACCACCTGAAATGACCTAGCAAACTGTTAAGTTCAGTATGGTTCACTACCAGTTCTCAAGGGTAACAGAGATGGATAATAAATTCTGGCATTGACAGACTTGCCAACTTTAAAGGATTGAAATGGTCATTGGATAAACATATGGATGAGAACGGAATAGTATAGGTTAGACGGGTTTCAGATTGGTTCGTCAGGTCGGCACAACATTGAGGGCTGAAGGGCTTGTACTGCACTGTAAAATTCCATGTTCTATGTTCTATGATATTCATATCCTGGGAATGAATGAAAATAATGTACCCTTGATTGATCAAGATGAAATCCTAAACAATGGTTTTAAGGTTTAAAGCTTTTACTTTGTATGACATGAAGGGGACATCTCAACATTCATTGCTTACTGTGTTAAAACTTTTATTTACCCCTAAACTTTCCATCTCACTCAGCTTTTCCTGTATGTTGACTACTATTTTGTATCAATCGGGTGTACTTGGTGATGTCATTACTTTATCATTCCAAAGGTATGAGGAACTTAGCTAACTTTGAGTATAATGTGCTGTCGATTTTCATTCGATAAGTTTTTGCCTCCTTTCTTCAAAGAGTTGATTCACAGGTACAAGTTGCCTTTGGCACTTTGCCATTGAGTAACAATGCATTTCTATCATGCTTTTCAGGATGTCAGGGCGTTCCAAAGAGCATCACAGCCAATTTGATACTTTGGAAGTGTTGTCACTGTTGAAATGTATTAAGATTAGCTTCAAAGCTTATAAACAATTAAAGCTACCAATCCAAGTCCGATCCCTGAAAGTCAACACAATTCAATTCTTACATATGGTCACTGGACAGAAATTAGGAGCATTGGACAGAAATTAGGAGCAAGACATCCAATTGATCTATTTTAATGGCCAAAACTTCACAACAAATTTGCTCATTAAATCAAAATAATATGGACACTTGAAGGCAACATTATCAAAATAATGTATTTAAATGTTGTAAATCTACTTAGTATCTTTGGATAAAATATAAAAGTTAAGACAACAAATATTGGCACTCAACTAATAATTTTGATCCAGTATGGTACTTAATGACAGTATTAAGAAAGGGACTGTTTGCATTAAAAACATATTTTGCTTTATACAGTACATTTAGAAAAAAAGTGTGATCGTAATTTCAATAACATCAGTTGTTTAAGCTGTATTTAAATCACAGAAACCAGAGGCATAATAAAATCAATGAGGTGTGCTCAGAGTTGATGAAAAGAATGCAAACATTTTTTTTAAACATGAATGCCAGCTCATAAATAATTTGCACTGTGGAAAAGACTCTGACTGTGAAATCAAATGGTTGCTGCCTGGAATCTTAAGCAGCTTTGTAGTGCCTGAATGCCCAAACCCTAGACCAATACTACAGGTGCATTCACACAATCCTAGGTTGCAAAATGATTTGTATCATGATCTCTTTTGTCGTGTCATACATGGCTCAGTTGAGAGCACCCACATTTCTACATCAGAATGTTGTGAGCTCAAGTCTCATTCTGGAAACCTAAGTACTAATTTCTAGGTTGAAATCACAATGTCGTACCAATGGAGTGTTGAAGTTGCCACCTTTTGGATGAAATATTAATCCAAGACCCTGCCTGCCCTATCAGAAATCCCATGGCACCAATTTAAAGAAAACCGGGGGAATGTTGTTGTCCCAGCCAACAGTTCTCTCTTAACATCATGAAGACAGATAATATTCCTAATGCTACAATGTTGTTTGAGGGGCAAAATGTGCACAAATTGATGGTAGTATTTCTGCAATTGCATCTTATTCTAAAGTACATCATTAGCCATACATCACTTGGGTGTACCTTGACATTATGAAAGGTGTTATATAAATGAAAGCCTTTTTTTAAATGCAATAATATACTTTATTCATAGAAAGTAATTTTTTTGTACGTGTACAGCTAATGGAGTTGTTCGGATCCATACTCTCTTTACTTACAAAGAACAAATTAAGCCTTGATGTTTACCATTCTCTATATTTATAACCATTTAGCTGAGGTATAAGCCAGGCCTAATTACTGAATGAACTCTGTTATTCTTTGGCAGAGGGACCTTGCATAGTTATCTTTCCCCACAGTGCTTTGGCAGCAGCTGACTCAGGATTTAGTGCATCCCTCCGCATGTAGTCCGCATGCTCTGGGATCAGTGATCCACTCCGACCAAACCTGTGCTATACAGGGCAGGACGACCTCTGAGAGTCTCACGCTCCTCAGAGATATGATCGCCCACATACAGGACAGGGGGGTGGACGCTTGCCTCATCAGCCTGGACCAGGAGAAGGCCTCTGACAGGATATCGCACACCTACATGTGGGACACACTCTCACTAAGGATCTTCTGTGTCACATTGAGGCAGAAGCTAAAGATTTCTTTTTGAAGTTGGTTATGGTAATGTACTAACATTGTGCAGAGTTATGAATGCTACAATAGGGAATTAAATATCATTATGTGATATGCTATTCAGACACATCATCACAGTAAGTGCTGCAATGTCACATGATTGTGTGCAAATTATGGCAAACCAAAAACATAAAGATATTTTTTAAAATAAAATTAATGTTTTTCTCTCCTCAACAGACATTGTAAATTTTATTAAGCAACACAACATTAATTGGTGGTGGCAAGTGAAATGAAATGGAATAGCTTCTGTCATTTGGAAAAACTTTGAGCCGGTCGTAGATCCAATCAGCCAGAAAAGTGACTGAACTGGCACCAAACATTTACAAAGTATTGCGGTGTATCTAGCCTCACAGCAGAGCCAAGCAGTGAGCAGAGCTGGACTCTATTATATGCAATGGGAGCTTCGTCAAGGGTTCAATGAACAAAAACGTTATATACCGAGCTCTAATAAAAGCCATCAATTCCTACGTCAATCTGCATAAAATTCCCATTGTCAATCAGAATAAATTTAATAAGTGAACGCAGCAATGGGGGAAAATATTGTTATTTTTTATCAATGATCTATACAGAGAACTGAGCATGAAAGCAAATCTAATCAGAAACAGAACAGTTGTTTGTGCCTTAGATGAAGCATTATCTGACCACTTAAAGTTGAGGGGTAACTTAACAATATAATAAACCACAATAAACTGGGCAGCAAATCTGAAATAAAATTGCTTGGAAAACCATGTCCAAACAAACAGTAGACTCAAATGGAATATGTTATGAGCATATGTGTATGGTCACAGCATCCCTTCCTTGCATTGCCTTTTCGCCCTTTGCATTCTACATCCCCCCATCCCACCAACCCCATCCCCCACCCTTCCCCCCACACCCCATACCCTGAAATGTTGGTACCTGGTGTCCAACATAAAGTGGAGAGCTGAGTCCACCTGCTCCGGTTTTCTTGTTGAGTTTTCTGAACAAACTGCTTCGTTGGTGAGTTTGGCAAGATGGAAGACTGAATATTAATGAAGTGAACTGGGCTCTGAACAAGGCCTTTAGCATTCAATAATCACCGTCAATTTGCAAGTCACCAGTAGCTAGCATGAGTCTTGCCATGCTGCTGGTCAAAATGCTAAAATATGGGATGGGTTGCTCACAATGTCAAGATGGGTCTTGTTCACTTGTCACCTGATTCTGCACACATCTCACCAAAATCTATTTCACTCAGATCCCTATAAATCTCTGCCTAAACTTTCTCTTTGGAATCCTTGCATTATGACGGTGAAACGTGTTTCTTGAGGAGTGGCAAAGCTTTCTGGTAATGCTGATTTTCCAGTGAGAAATAGTTTTTCCAAGTTACTTTTTCACTGGTGCTGGTTTCTGAGATTGAGAGAAGAGAGAGATGGAGGGAGGGAAGAACTTTCAGCGACCTTGGTGTTATCAGTCCATTCTGCTTTCTCTCTTCTTTGTTGTTGAATTCTAACCGCTGATGCACAATTCCTTTGCAAATTCAGATGCCTGTGTCTTTGTTTCATTCCAAGCTGAATAACTGAGGCTCATCAATCAAAGTTTGAGTTTATTCCGCAAGTGTGAGTGAATGAGAGATGTGAATTTCTCGTCACTTCACTGGTTAAATTGGTGATTAAGAGGTAACCAGTTTCATATATTCCAAATGGGGTTTCTGAGCTTGTCAAATAATCATAGCAACCATTTCCTGCTGGTAGAGGCATAGATTGTCTCAGGTATAAAGTCAAGGTAACTGGGTAAGGGATTAGGGTGGGTAGCAAGAGGCATGGCAAATACGGTGGCAGGGTGGGTAAGTGGGTAGATGGGTTGGGGCTAGTTATAGCAGATTGGTGTGTTGGGAGGATGCCAGGGAAGTCTGATTGTATCATAGGTGCAGCACGGTGGCACAGTGGTTAGCACTGCTACTTCACAGCATCAGAGACCCGGGTTCAATTCCCGCCTCAGGCGACTGACTGTGTGGAGTTTGCACATTCTCCCCATGTCTGCGTGGGTTTCCTCCGGGTGCTCTGGTTTCCTCCCACAGTCCAAAACAAAATGCGCAGGTTAGGTGAATTGGCCATGCTAAATTGCCCATAGTGTTGGTGAAGGGATAAATGTAGGGGAATGTTTCTGGGTGGGTTGCGCTTCGGCACTTTCCACACTGTATCTGTATCTGGGTTGGATCAGGATGGTCCCAGAGCACTATAAATATCTGCATTGTGCGTGGTGACCTTAGGTGTCTGTAAAGGGTTGAGACGGGGTTGGGAGGTGTTGGGGTGGAGGTGTTGATGTCAGGGTAAGTGTTTGATGGGTCAGTTTTATAGTTAGCTAGGAGTTAGAGCAAGTATTAATCCCTCAAATATTTTCCTGTATAACTATTAAGGCAAGTGAGTCAGAACCTCCAAGTCCCTGACTCAAACTCAGAATTCGGAGCTTTCTCAGAGGCTTCCAGACATCAGGTAAATGGCCATCAGACATTTAATCTTCCCAAGTACTTTGTGTCACAAAACTTTCAGAAGTTACATTTAATTGGGATTCAAAATGTGCCTTCAAAACTTTCAGAATTTCTGGAGTCAATTTTGTTTTCGTTCTTTGGAGACATTCAGAATGGACTACACTTTGACACATAATTTCTTCCTAACAATGATTAAATTCTTGCAGCTCATAACTACGTTGTCGCATTCAACAAATCTTCATGTTTCCAGTGCATGTACATTTTTTACAGACTCAGTCTCAGCTCCACATGTGATACAATGTCCTGATTACAACAAACAGAGGTCTGGTCAGAATGAATTCTTTATTGAGGTATCGGGAAAATGGTTGCCTGCAGCATATGCTTCATGGTAGAGGTCACTTAACAATGACAGACCAGGAAGGACATTTATCTGTTATAATCTAAACAGGTTACAACACACAAAAAAGATGCAATTCTCACGATATTGCTTGCATGATGAATCTAAAGCATGATGTTTCCTAAGTAAAGTCAATGTTTTCCACACCTCAGCAGACTGCAAATTTTCTTTATCAACACAATGAAACCCAAAATATTGGAATGACTTGTTCTTGAAATTTTAATGATAAAAACTTCAGTCATCTCTTGCTTTTTCACAAAGCTACAGTGACTTGGATTCAATCACACTTAATAATTTACCATGCAAATATCTATATACTCAGCTGCCCATTTATTCATATGTATAAAATACTGATTTATTAGAAATCATGAGCAAAAATCATTATTAAGATATGTATCCAATGCCTTTCTGATCACAGTTGCCTGTGGTAATGAAATCACATTTAAACTCAATGTAGATTTGCTTGATATAAAGCTCTCAACTCTTATTGTAGTTAATGTGAATCAGGTTACTCCCTAGAGGTTAAAATAATTACTTGCATTGATATGGAAAATTTCTCAAAGTGCAGCTCATGAGTGTCATGAAAGGTTAATAAATCACAAGGCACGAAATTCAGTCTTTTTGGGAACAAATTTCAAATCAACATATTAAAAAAGGATGCACATTAAGATACATTTTAAAACATTCTTTGCTATATCTAATTGATCAACAAATTGGGATGGCAGTTATGGAATGACAATTGTGAAATCAGATTTGTGGCAATTTTCCAACAGATCATCATGGTCGTACACATCTGTAGTTTGTAAATTAAAGGTCAGTGACATGTTAAAACCAAATATTAGATTTTTTTTAGTGCAAAAACTAAAGGAACACATGTTAAGATATAAAAAAAACAAACTGGATGACATCCTGTACAATATCCCTCAATAAAAGGCTCCCTTAATTTAAAAATGTAGCACCCTTTCATTTTGATTTGCAAAGAGATCAATTATTTATAGATCACAGTTAACCTCGTCTTTACGAGCTGCAGGGAAGTTAATCTCACTTGAGGTTTAATTTTGGAAAGATGGAAATAAGTGCTCCAGTCACTGCAGTGGAAAATACAATATTCTCAAAATTAATGTGATGTTCTGATTAAATTATACATTCATGATTATTCTGTAGAATTTCAACCCCACTGGTTTACCAAGCTTAAAGGATTTAAAGAAAGTTGCACCCTTTTGCGATGTTTACTCACACTGGAGTGATTGAACAACATAGAATGGAAATCCTGTCAGGAGTTTTCTTTGTAAAATGCCTTTCTAATTGGAAAACTGCTGTAGAAAATAGATTAGAGGCTTTTGTTGGAATGTGGAGAAGCACCATTTGGAATATTAAGGTTTTGTAATGCATATCTATAGGGAAATGGAGTCATTACTACTTCCAGGTTAAAGTCACAAAACTCATTTCTATCAGTGTTGCATACATTGTACATTTCATTATGAAAATTGGATGAAATGACACACAATCTCTGCAAATACAGCTAGTTCTGAAAAGACAGGTAACTAACAGTCCAGAACACCTTAATACTTTTTCTCAGTAAAATTACTCCTTAAGACATATCTCGTTTGAAGAAATATTTTGGTCACCTATCTTGCTATCTCTTTCTGGAACTCAGTGCTACATTTTCTTTTATAGCTGTCCCGGGACGTGTTTTGTGAAATTTTAAGATGTTAATGGTGCTACATAAATACAAGTTATTCTCATACTGCAGCCTGCAAAAGTATTTTGTGATGTGTTTCCAGGCTGGGTGTTTCAGAATATACTTTAAGCAAACGCATGCTCGAACATTCATTTCAGAACTGTTCTGATTCCCATATTCTTGATCTTGATCTCAGTTCTTTTAATGTGGTTTTACTTGAGCTTTCGTCTCTTTTCTTATTTTAACTCATTCACAGATGAGCACGTCACTGGCAAGCTGCCTCCTGGAACCACTACAGGCTGTATCAACACACAGATACAAACTGTGAGAAGATACTCCCACAGAGCCTAAGGTAGAGAGCTCCAATTTTAACCCAACTTGGATGAATTTACAGTGATATATTTCAAAGTCAGGATGATACATGACTTGAAGAAAATTGGAACAAGTGCTGTTCCATGCATTTATTATTCTTAACTCTTCCAAGTGGTATTGGTGGTGTGTTTGGAAGGTAAAATTGACAAATTCTTGGTGGATTTCTACAATGCATCTTGTAGTTAGGGTGTGCTGCAGCCACAGGACATGAAATGTGCAGGGAGTGATTGTTTTAGATGGTGGATGGAGTGCCAATAAAGAAAGTTGTTTTGTCTTTGACAGTCATACCTCACGTTTTTTGGTGAAACCAGGGACTGGTTCGGGGCAGAGGGAAAATGGTGGGGGGGAGGTGTGTGTCACATCAGGGCCCAATAACAGGGGCTTGAGGCCCTAGGGAGCTCACTGACCTCAGGTCAGGGGTAGGCTCAGGTTGGGGAGACTGGGATCATTGTTCATGGCTCAAGGAGTGGGATTGCTGTGTTCAGATTGGGGGCAGTGCCACTGTACTCGGATTTGGAATTCTGGGACACTCTGTACACATTAAGAACAGGGCTTCTGACCTATGAATGAGCATGAGTCCTGTGGCAGGAGCAGCTCCAAGGCCCAGCATTCCTGTCCCACTCTTTGTTTGGATAATGCTTCATTCAAGCAAGTATTCCAACACACTACACACTTGTCCCTTATGTTAAAATGAGTTAAATGTCATATAATGTCCAGGTTCGGATCTGTTCTTGCTGGACAGGAATGACCCCTTAAATCAGCGTTAACGTTTTGGGTTGAGTAACTCTTCCTCAGAATAGTTCTGAGGAAGAGTCACTGGACCCAAAACATTAACTCTGATTTCTCTCCATGGATGCTGCCAGACTTGCTGAGCTTTTCCAGCAATTTCTGTTTTTGTTTCTATTTTTTAGCATTCACTGTTCTTTCGGTTGTCATTTGTGGTGACTGCAGTTCTCTGTGATGTTAATGGAAATTTATTTATACCATAGCACTTACAAGAGGTACGGTAAACTTGTAAAACCATTAGCTTTGTTTTCAGCTCAACTGAATCTAAGGTGAAAAGTCTTTTCTAATTCAGTTTAGAATGCTGAGTTTAGAAGCAAATTTAGTTTCTCTCTGCAAAGGAGTTTAGGGCAGTTCAGGGAAAAATTCACTTAAGCAAAAGGGTTTAGTTTGTGAAACATCCAAGCTGGGAGAGTTTGATTAGGAAACTGGAGGTTATTAGAGCTCAGCAAATTAGATTCTTGGATTTGTAAAAAGTTCAATGTTGGCAAATTTGAAAAGGTCACATTGAATTATCTCCAATAAAAGAATCTGTCAGGAGTCAGTTAAGTCAAGCAGTGAAAAGTTGAGATAGGGATGTAATTTCTTTGGGGTTGTGTCTCTGTAATAGGTAGATTCAGGAAACTTTATTTCCTGACATTTTATAGATCTTGTTAACTATATTCAGAAAACTTTTTATTTTGTTTCTTCTTCAGTGTAATAAATATTTGTTTTGTTGTTTAATAAAACCTGCAGCCTGTGTGAATATGTTTCAGTAACTAACCATCATGTTGACTAACCAAACAAAACAATTAACAAAAGATCCATCAAGCCCGGTTACAAATGGGATCATGATTAGTTGCAATCAATGGTTATAAATAAAGTTCATCTGGAATACATGTGGACCAATAAGGTAAATGTTTTTCTCCTCCCCTGGTTTAACCCAATTTCCTATCAGGTTTCTTTCTGTCCAACATACACAAATATCAAAAACATTTGCAAAATGGTAGATAGAGAGATTGTGACATAATGTCATAGAGTCTGCAGCTTTGAGGGGAGGAATTTCCATTCCTTAATGAAATGTTCTTGCCCCAGAAACATCACTGAAAGCCGATTTATGAATGGAACCTTTATTTCTAATTCTGATTATACCCACTAACTTCGATCACTGGCTGGATTTTCCAGTGCCCGACATGACAAAAATAATATCCATCACGTGAACTCAATTGGGCGAGAGAGCAAAATATCCAATTCTCACCATCAAGCTAGACTTCAGTGATTAAGGAGGTAGCCAGAGCTGAGGTGTTGTGGTTGGATCCATTATGAGTGGCTTTGTGGGAACATCAGAAACAAAACAGTTTCTGAATAATGTGACTAGACAGCAGAGATGTACAAATTAGACTTTACCTTAGGGCTTGATACTGTGGGACATGGAGGCAATTGGATGCCTCTACATGAACCTCTGGCATATTAAGACTTATTTAGATGGATGCTGCAAAAACCATGTCCTGCAAATAATAAAGGAGATTGTAAATGTGGTAAGATTAGCGTGACTTTATCCACCCACCTCCAAAGTACGTTCTGATATACTTACGGTTCAAAGGGGAAGAAAAGCAGCTCCGTACCCTAGTGCAACCTATGACACCCTTGGAACGTGTTTAGGAATTGCACACTGCAGGTGAGACTTTAATGTTACCTGCGATCACTTCTGTCTCACAGCGATTACTATATCAGCAGAAGAACATGAGGACTGCGGATGCAGGAGATCAGAGTCAAGAGTGTGGTGCTGAAAAGACACAACAGGTCAGGCAACATCCGAGGAGCAGGAGAATCAATGTTTTGGGCATGATGAAGGGTTTATGCCCGAAACATTGATCCTCTTGCTCCTCGGATGCTTCGGGGTTTCTGGCCAAGTTGGAGGCCTAATGAAGATGCTGGCAATCTGAAACCTACAGGTTTGTCTTTTGATTTGGTGCCCTCTAGTTTATCACCAGTACCTGGAAGAATAGCAAATTTCCATACAAATGAGACAAGGTGCTGCAAAAGCACAGTAGATCAGGCAGCATCTGAGGAGCAGGAGAATCGACGTTTCAGGTTTAAGCCCTTGCCCAAAACATCAATGCTACTTGACTTGTTGTGCTTTTCCAGCACCACACTCTCAACTCTGATCCCCATCACGTGCAGTGCTCACTTTCTCCTTCCAAAAACATGATGAAACATTAGGTAATAACATGATGGTGAAGAACACAGAAAAGTCCCTCAGTTTGCTCATGAAATTTTCATCCAACCATTGAAACTTTCAGGGGAAAATTGGACTTTTCTTTTCCACAGGTCAGGCAGCATCCGCGGAGCAGTAGAATCGATGTTTCAGGCACAAGCCCTTCATCAGGAAACCCTTCCAGCATCACACTCTCAACTCTGATCTCAGGCATCTGCAGTCCTCATTTTCTACTTTTCCTTTCAACGTCAAGAATCTCATTTCTTTTTCATTTTTGCTATATTCTCCCAACTTCCTTGTTATTTCCCATGCCATTCAGATACTGTGAAGATTCTACCCACTGGTCTTCCACTCAGACAGATGTTCATCTTCTGAGCAGAATGAGTGCTGGGCAAATAGTTTAGGCTCCATATGGCATGCATTTTATAAAGTCAGAGAATGGTGGGGGTAAATGTGATAATGTACACAAATACAAACTTGAGAGTTGTGGGTTAGATATTGAATATGTCCCTGAAAGGGTTAATACTGGGGAGTGCCATGCGCTGATGTCATGTGGACCTGTGGGCAGAACAGCTTATGATCTCAAAGGAAGGAGACATAACATTTGGTTGTCCACAAAGTCTCTTTAACAATGGCTATCATATCAATGTAAGCTGTAAGTAATTGTTAACCTTCAAACAAACTATGTGTTGTTAACTACAAGAGTCTCTTCTAGTTAGATCAAGGCGTGGGTTTTCTCTACTACACTGCACCAACCAAGTCCTCCAGTGTCCTACACTCAAAGTAGATGATGCTGACAAACTTTACCATCAGCAGTTGCTCATACTGTGTAGTGAGTTGGCACACTTTTGCAATAATCTGGGTGAGATCTCTGTAAAGATGATAGAGCTGGTGCATGCGCCTGTACTGGTTAAAAAAGAGACATAAAGGAGACTTAAAAATAAATACAGAGGGGCAGGTGCTAGTCAGTTACTCTATTGGTAATCTCCCAAAGCCAGAGTGTGTGTCACTGGGCAGTACTGACAAGGATTGACTCATTTCAAATGATTCAGAGGTTTCAATGTCAGTGAGCAAACTTAGATGATGTTATAAAGGCAGTTGGGAGCAGAGCTGAGGAATGAAAAGTCTCAACTTACAACAGAGTAGACTGAATAAATTCATTGCAGAATACTTTGGTACTACTTACCTCTCATTGAAGAGTTCAGTCACAACCACAGCATCGACAGCAGCAAGTGCAGCCGAGCGCAGACTCGAATAGGCCCGGCAGTGCGGACACACAGCTGCAGGCGTGTTTGGGTTCCCGGTGGCTTCTGCATTGATGAGGCAGTCCTAGCACCGTCTCATAGCTGTTGCTGCGGAGGTGAGTATGGGTTCCCAGCAGCATCTGTGTCCAAAGCACATTAGTGGAGGTGGCAGTGGAGGTGAGTCTGGGCCCAGTATGTGACCCAGCGGCATCAACAGCGGCTGCACTGTGAGGTGGGCCCAAAGTGGACTCATGGCGATGAAGGGAGTTGCGTTTGGGCCGCTGGCAGCATCAGTGGTGTCTACATTGGCGAGGTCCAGCGAGGACTCATTGTGGCTAGGGCGTCGGTGGAGGTGAGATGGTGCTAAAGAATGGCAACTTTCATTCCAGTGGCAGTGTGGTGAAGGGGACTCATGCTTGGCCACCAAGCCCTTAGCCCATGGCAGAGCACTTAATAAGAAGAACTGTAAAGTTGAACACCTTTTTTTATTTCTTCATTTTTCTATCTTTATACTCTATGTTTTGCTTTATTTTTCTTTGCTTTAAGATGGCGCCAGACAGTGGTGACACTATACAACATTTTTCGCTGTATTTGCAACAAAATACACATGACAATAAATAAATAAAATAAAATAAAATCAATTGAAAAGCAAATTAGAAACCTAAAATCACGTGAAAATAGAGAATTTTCAAAAAGAACCTTTTTTTTCCTTGATAAGCTGGCTTTTCACCCGTTAATATTCGTAACATTGAGGACAGCATTGCGATATGTGATGATATGCAAGTGGACCTTGTTGTTATCTAGAACTGAATAAAATGATTTTCTAATTAGGGTTTATGGTTCTTATCCAAGTACATTCGGATCCATAAACATTGTGATGTTAAAATAAAAAACCTCTGAAAGCAAAAGACAGTTATTTCAATCGATAAAAAAGGAATAACTTCAAGAAAGAAATATTTATCCTGGGATTTATCGGCTGTTGCTTTAATTCCCAGTACAAGGTTGCGAGCATTGAAAAATATTTGAGAGCATTTATGAGCCTTGTAGCATCTTATTACATGATAATGTCTAAATTAGGCCTTCTCAAAATAAGAAAAGTATTGTCTTTGATGAGATCAAATATGGCTCAATACGGAAAAGTCTTACTTAAATCTTGTTTTGCGACTTATCCGAATGAAAAAAAGGTATTAAAATTGTATCAATGTTTTTACCCTGGATTGGCATATTCTCCACTTTACCTTACAATCCATCACCTGTGTACTCTGGACCTAATTTCTTGTGCAATGATGACGTTGTCAGCTTTTTAAAATTTCTCTCATAGGATGTGGGTGTTGTGGCTGGTCAGCATTTATTGCCTGACCCTAGTTGCTCTTATGAATATAGTGGTAAGTTGCCTTCTTGAACTGCTTCGGTAGACCTATAATGTTGTTAGAAAGGAAATTCCATGATTTTGACAGTAACTGTGAAAGAACAGCAATGTATTTCTAAGACAGAATGATGAGTGGCTCAGAGGGGGAGCTTGCAGATGGTGGTGTTCTCATGTATCTGCTGAATCATGATTAGAGTTGTGCTGGAAAAGCACAGAGCTGATGAAGGGCTTTTGCCCGAAACGTCGATTTACCTGCTCCTCGGATGCTGCCTGACCTCCTGTGCTTTTCCAGCACTACTCTAATCTTGACTCTAATCTCCAGATTCTGCAGTACCCACTTTTATCATGTATTTGCTGCCATGTTCTTCTAGATGGAAGTGGTTGTGGGTTTGGAAAGTATTAACTAAGGATTTCTACAGTGCACCTTGTCGATAATAAAATAACTGTGATTGAGCATTGGATTGGAGGGAATGGATGCTTCTGGATATGGTGCCAATCAAGAGGGCTGCTTAGTCCTGGATGGTGTCAAGTTTTTTGAGCATTGTTAGAACTGCACCCATCCAGGCAAGTGGACAGTATTCCACCACACTCATGACTTGTTTCTTGTAGATGGTGGAGTGGATTTGGGGAGTCTGGAGGTGAGTTATTCATTGCAACCTCTGACCCATTCTTGTAGTCATTCTATTCATGTGGTGAGTCCAGTCGAGTTTTAGATCATTTGTAACCCCTCGGCTGTGGATAGTGGGGGATTCAGTGAAGGTCAAGGGGGGATGATTGGTTTTATGTGGTGCAAATGTCACTTGCTATTCATAAGCCCAAGACTGAGATATTGTCCAGGTCTTGTTGTACTTGAACATGGACTACTTCAGTGTCTGAGGAGTCAGGAATGATCCTGAACATTGTGCAATCGTCCCCTCTTATGACATTATGAGGAAGGGAAGGCCATTGATGGAGCAGCTGAAGATGGTTGAGCCTAGGACACTACATTGAGGAACTCCTACAGTGATGTCCTGGAGCTAAGATGACTGACCTTCAACAACCACTACCATCTATGTGCCAGGTATGACTCCAACCAGCAGAGAGCTTGCACCCAGTACCAATTGATTCCAGTTTTACAACGGCTCCTTGAATCAACATTCGGTTGAATACAGCTTTGATATCAAGGGCTGTCAGTCTCCCCTCACCTCTGGAATTCAGCTCTTTTGTCCACGTTTAAACCAAGGCTGTAATGAGGTCAGGAGCTGTGTGTCTCTGGCAGAACCCAAACTGGATGTCACTGAGTGGGTTATTACTAAGCTGGTGATGCTTGACAGCACTGTTGATGACAACTTCTATCACTTTACTGATACTAGATTTCCAATTGTCGTAGAATGATAATTGTCCTGCTTTTTTGGTACAGAACATACCTGGGAAATTGTCACATTGTCAGGTAAATGCCAGTGTCATAGCTGTACTGGAGCTAAGCTAGGGGTACATCAAGTTCTGGGGTATAAGTCTTCAGAACTAATGCCAGAATGTTGTCAGGGCCCATTTTGATAATCTATAAATGCTCAAACTACAAAAATGAAGTTTATTGAGGTCATATTTTGCTTGGTACAAGCCAATATATTTCCACCTGTTCAATATTTACTTTTATATAACGCCTTTCAAGATGTTAGGACCACACCTAATGAAGTACTTTTGACCTGCATCACCTATTAGAACATAGAACATAGAACAATACAGCACAGAACAGGCCCTTCGGCCCACGATGTTGTGCCGAACTTCTATCCTAGATTAAGCACCCATCCATGTACCTATCCAAATGCCGCTTAAAGGTCGCCAATGAATCTGACTCTACCACTCCCACGGGCAGCGCATTCCATGCCCCCACCACTCTCTGGGTGAAGAACCCACCCCTGACATCTCCCTTCACCTTCCACCCTTCACCTTAAATTTATGTCCCCTTGTAACACTCTGTTGTACCCGGGGAAAAAGTTTCTGACTGTCTACTCTATCTATTCCTCTGATCATCTTATAAACCTCTATCAAGTCACCCCTCATCCTTCGCCGTTCCAACGAGAAAAGGCCGAGAACTCTCAACCTATCCTCGTATGACCTACTCTCCATTCCAGGCAACATCCTGGTAAATCTTCTCTGCACCCTCTCCAAAGCTTCCACATCTTTCCTAAAGTGAGGCGACCAGAACTGCACACAGTACTCCAAATGTGGCCTAACCAAAGTCCTGTACAGCTGCAACATCACCTCACGACTCTTGAATTCAATCCCTCTGCTAATGAACGATAATACTCCATAGGCCTTCTTACAAACTCTATCCACCTGAGTGGCAACCTTCAAAGATCTATGTACATAGACCCCAAGATCCCTCTGTTCCTCCACCTGACCAAGAACCCTACCATTAACCCTGTATTCCGCATTCTTATTTGTTCTTCCAAAATGGACAACTTCACACTTGGCAGGGTTGAACTCCATCTGCCACTCCTCAGCCCAGCTCTGCATCATATCTAAGTCCCTCTGCAGCCGACAACAGCCCTCCTCACTGTCCACAACTCCACCTATCTTTGTATCATCTGCAAATTTACTGACCCACCCTTCGACTCCCTCATCTAAGTCATTAATAAAAATTACAAACAGCAGAGGGCCCAGAACTGATCCCTGCGGAACTCCACTTGTAACTGGACTCCATGCTGAATATTTACCATCTACCACCACTCTCTGACTTCGACCGGTTAGCCAGTTTTCTATCCAATTGGCCAAATTTCCCTCTATCCCATGCCTCCTGACTTTCCGCATAAGCCTACCATGGGGAACCTTATCAAATGCCTTACTAAAATCCATGTACACTACATCCACTGCTCTACCCTCATCCACATGCTTGGTCACCTCCTCGAAGAATTCAATAAGACTTGTAAGGCAAGACCTACCCTTCACAAATCCGTGCTGGCTGTCCCTAATCAAGCAGTGCCGTTCCAGATACTCGTAAATCCTATCCCTCAGTACCCTTTCCATTACTTTGCCTACCACAGAAGTAAGACTAACTGGCCTGTAATTCCCGGGGTTATCCCTATTCCCTTTTTTGAACAGGGGCACAACATTCGCTACTCTCCAGTCCCCTGGTACCACCCCCGTTGCCAGTGAAGACGAGAAGATCATTGCCAACGGTACTGCAATTTCCTCTCTTGCTTCCCACATAATCCTAGGATATATCCCGTCAGGCCCGGGGGACTTGTCTATCCTCAAGTTGTTCAAAATGTCCAACACATCTTCCTTCCTAACAGATATCTCTTCTAGCTTATCAGTCCGTTTCACACTCTCCTCTTCAACAATACAGTCCCTCTCGTTCGTAAATACTGAAGAGAAGTACTTGTTCAAGACCTCTCCTATCTCTTCCGACTCAATACACAGTCTCCCACCACTGTCCTTGATCGGACCTACCCTCGTTCTCGTCATTCTCAGGTTTCTCACATACGCATAGAATGCCTTGGGGTTATCCTTGATCCTATCCGCCAGGGATTTTTCATGCCCTCTCTTAGCTCTCCTAATCCCTTTCTTCAGGTCCCTTCTGGCTATCCTGTATCCCTCCACTGCTCTGTCTGAACCTTGTTTCCTCAACCTTATGTAAGCCTCCTTCTTCCTCTTTACTAGACATTCAACCTCCCTCGTCAACCAAGGCTCCCTCACACGTAGAAAATGCAGCCATCTGTTTATGCAAACACACTAATGAGCTGATAATCAGTTTTCATTGATGCTGATTGAGGGATAAAGATTTCTGCAACTAGTGCGCACCAAAGGATAGTAACTGCTTCATTGATTCATGTTATCAAATTACTCTTTAAGTTCATTTGTAATATGGACAGGCTGAGAATTCTGTTTGAATGCTGTGGACTGGTTAATCTGCCAATGAATAGCTGTGAATGAAAGAAGGATGCACATTCTCCCCTGATGATCTCCCAAGGCAGTACAGTACAAAAGCTTGTGTGATTGAACTAATTAAAAATTAGATTTCCTACATTGTGGAAATCACTCCACACCGACCCTCTGAAGAGCAACCCACTCAGTCCCGTTTCCCTTCTGACTAATGCACCTTACACTATGGGCAATTTAACATGGCCAATTCACCGGCCCTGCACATCTTTGGATTGTGGGAGGAAACCAATGGAGTGCCACAAGGATCGGTGCTGGGCCCTCTACCTTTTGTCATTTACATAAATGATTTGGATGTGAGCATAAGAGGTACAGTTAGTAAGTTTGCAGATGACACCAAAATTGGAGGTGTAGTGGACAGCAAAGAGGGCCAGATTACAACAGGATCTGGACCAGATGAGCCAATGGGCTGAGAAGTGGCAGATGGAGTTTAATTCAGATAAATGTGAGGTGCTGCATTTTGGGAAAGCAAATCTTGGCAGGATTTATACACTTAATGGTAAGGTCCTAGGGAGTGTTGCTGAACAAAGAGACCTTGGAGTGCAGGTTCATAGCTCCTTGAAAATGAAGTCGCAGGTAGATGGGATAGTGAAGAAGGTGTTTGGTATGCTTTCCTTTAGATTAGATTAGATTACTTACAGTGTGGAAACAGGCCCTTCGGCCCAACAAGTCCACACCGACCCCACCGAAGCGTAACCCACCCAGACCCATTCTCCTACATTTACCCCTTCACCTAACACTACGGGCAATTTTGCATGGTCAATTCACCTAACCTGCACATTTTTGGATTGTGGGAGGAAACCGGAGCACCTGGAGGAAACTCACGCAGACACGGGGAGAATGTGCAAACTCCACACAGTCAGTCGCCTGAGGCGGGAATTGAACCCGGGTCTCTCGTGCTGTGAGACAGCAGTGCTAACCACTGTGCCACTGTGCCGCCCAAGAGTATAGGAGTTGGGAGTTCATGTTGCGGCTGTACAGGACATTGGTTAGGCCACTGTTGGAATATTGCGTGCAATTCTAGTCTCCTTCCTATTGGAAAGATGTTGTGAAACTTGAAAGGGTTCAGAAAAGATTTACAAGGATGTTGCTCGGGTTGGAGGATCTGAGCTACAGGGAGAGGCTGAACAGGCTGGGGCTGTTTTCCCTGGAGCATCGAAGGCTGAGGGGTGACCTTGTAAAGGTTTACAAAATTATGAGGGGCATGGATAGGATAAATAGACAAAGTCTTTTCGCTGGGTTCGGGGAGTCCAGAACTAGAGGGCATAGGTTTAGGGTGAGAGGAGAAAGATATAAAAGAGACCTAAGGGGCAACTTTTTCACGCAGAGGGTGGTACGTGTATGGAATGAGCTGCCAGAGGATGTGGTGGAGGCTGGTACAATTGCAACATTTAAGAGGCATTTGGATGGGTATATGAATAGGAAGGGTTTGGAGAGATATGGGCTGGGTGCTGGCAGGTGGGACTAGATTGGGTTGGGATATCTGGTCGGCGTGGACGGGTTGGACCGAAGGGTCTGTTTCCATGCTGGACATCTCGATGACTCTATGACTCTATGAAACCGGACCACCCGGAGGAAACCCACGCAGACACAGAGAGAATGTACAAACTCCACATTCCAAGGCTGGAATCGCATCTGGGACCTTGGTGTTGTGAGGCAGCAGTGCTAACCAAAAATATTCAATAATGAGTGGACACTTGCATAAAATTAAATTTAAGCTATCTTATTCAGAAGATTTAATTTGTAAACTGGCATATATTTTAAGTTTGGACACCATTCATTATCTATTGTGTCTTTTACCAGAAGGAAACACCTGTAAAATTTACAAATGATGCATAATGGTCTGACTTGTCTTCGTCAATCATTTCCAAGTATTACCTTTTTTTGAACTGCTTTTCCCCCTCTGGGTTAGGAAAGTTCCTTCAGTTGTTCTGATGACCAGCCCAGATGAAACAGGGCATTATCCAATCACTGAACTCATTTGATTTCTTCCTTCTGATGATTCTTAAAGCTTCAATTATGATGTATATTAGTTTCAGAAATTTGGAAATAAGTGTTAACTTATCCCATCCAGTGGCAATTGAAACATGCAGGATCCACTGCTTTTTGTCGTTTACATAAATAATTTGGGTATGAATAAAGGTGATGCAGTTATTATTTTGCAGATGACACCAAAATTGATGGTTTAGTAGACTGTGATTTTAATGAACTCAGCCAGGTGGAGCTAATAGAATATGCGTTCCTTGATTGGGGTTGTTAATCTGGTCCACTCAGGGAGCCCTGGCTGATACATACAACAGGAGTGTTAAAAGTCCTGTTCACTCTAAGGCCTGGTGTTAAGGATTTTCCACATGTAAATAAAGGTGATGGGATATCGGCCTCTGTGAAGTTATTTCATAGCAGACACAGTACAACAGGACGTTGATCAGATGGGTCAATAGACTGAGGAGTGGCAGGTGAAGTTTAATGTAGATAATTGTGAGGTGTTGCATTTTGGTAGGACAAGCCAGGACAGGACTTATACAGTTAATGGTATTTGGGGAGTGTTGCTGCACAAAGAGACCTAGGGAGTGCAGGTGCATAGTTCCTTGGAAGTGGAGTCGCAGGTAAACAGGGTGGTAAACAAGACATTTAGTACATTTGTTTTCATTGGTTAGAACATTGAGTATAGGAGTGGGGGCGGGGGGGTGCGGGGGGGGGGGGGGGGTGTCATGTTGCAGGTGTACAGGACATTGGTGAGACCACTTTTGGAGTACTGTGTACAATTCTGTCTTCTTGCTCAGAAGGATTCTGTTAAACCTGAAGGGTTTCAGAAAAGATCCTGACCAGGATGTTGCCAGGGTTGCAGGGTTTGAGCTGCAGTGAGAGGCTGAATAAGCTAGAGCTTTTCTCCTGAACATTGGAGGCTGAGGTTTATAAAATCATGAGGGACATGGATAGAGTGATTGGCAAGATCTTTTCCGAGAGTAGGGGAGTCCCAAACTAGAGGGCACAGGTTTAAGGTGAGAGGGGAAAGACATAAAAGGTACCTGAGGGGCAACATTTTCACGCAGAAGGTGGTGAGTATGGAACAAGCTGCCAGAGGGGGTGGTGGAGGCTGGTACAGTTACAAGATTTAAAAGGCATCTGGATAGGTATATGAATAGGAAGGGTTTAGAGAGACATGGGCCAGATGCTAGCAAATGGGATGAGATTAGTTTAAGATATCTGGTCAATGTGAACAAGTTGCATCGAAGTTGGGTGATTCTGTGCAATTTACATAGCTGTAGAAAAATTTGCCACCACATTGGTAATTGATTCTAAACTATTGTTGTTTTAACTGGGCCTTTCCTTTAGATTCATTAGTTTATGCTGATTTTGGTCAAATTACATCAATAGAAGTCAAATGGCATTTTTAAAAATCTACTTAGTGCCTTCCTTAGTGAGAAAATAGAGGAATCCCTGTAAGATAAGTCAAACCTGTCCCTTATGGAGCCAGTTAATACTTTTCCACTAAGTCTCTCAAAGAAATCCTTATCTCATGCTTTGCACATTCTCACTAGCAAAGTGTTCCCAAATCTCCATCCATCTCATGTGGCCTTTCGGCACCTTGGGGTTTTGTTCTGCGAGATGCTGGTCAGCGGCTCCTTTGTGCCAGTTGGAATTAGGGCCACATTCACTCCCAGCTTCCTGTACAGGATTAAAATTCACCTCTTAATTTCTGCCTGTTGTTGTTGTTGTTGTTGTTGGTGGGGAATCAAGAAATTTCCCGACTCATCCACATCAAAATCTGGGCCCCCAAGTCTGCAATGATTAACTGAAAGATGAGAAATGATAAACCAAAGCAGACAACTACAGTGAACAAAATATTAAAATAATTTTCAGCTATTTAAGCCTAAAGTAAAAGATGGCCAACTGAGTGCGTTCCTGATGACGTTTGCTCACCCAAGGAATGTTGTCCTAACATTATGTGGGGTAATGATGGTTCTCCAGTCTGGTGCCTTTTGCTCTGGAATGTCTAGCCTGATGTTTCTGTCACAGTGAGTTGTTTACAGCACTCCTGTTGCCGTGTGCCTTTCGGCTATTCAGAAAGAGATGAGAATGCAACAGTAGCAGAAATTTTCAGGGCCTTTTGAGGGTGGATTTGCAACCGGAAGGCTAACAAATTGGGGAAGAAAATAGTGAATGTGGGGGTCAATGTCTCTCAATTATTATGAAAAATTTGACCAGAGGTGGTCAGCTTAATCGACCGGATGCCGACAACAAAGCCACTTTATCAATTCACAAACTCAGGGTTACCTGCCACTTGAATGGGAATTGCCTCTTGTTGGTGGGAGCTTGAGTGTTGAGCAGCCAATAGCACAGACCATTCAGTAAAACCCAGACAGCCTCATGATGTGCTCAGGGGTGTTGGTATGGTCTTTTCCTTTCGGAGGCACTTCATGGCCCACAGAGGGGCTGCTGGCTGACATTGGCAATGGCTATCACTGCGGCATTTGTACAACTTATGCATTGCAACCTGCAACTGCCTGGGCCTGTTTGCCTGTTCCCAATGTCTCCAAGGCCACTCACAATTTACGTGGCTAAGACCAGATACAAGAGACTTAAATGCAGCAGTATTGGTAGAAAAGTGCGTGACTGATTGGAATAGATAGGGAAAAACGATTGTGGTGACCAAAAGTAAAATGGGGGAAGATGATAGAAGAAGATTTGAGTGCAGTTACACAGGATGAACTAACTCTACTAAACTGAGTAGGAAACCCTAAATTTACAGCTGGCCTCAGCAATCATCCTGCTGGTGTACACTCATCTGAAAGTTCTTGAGAGATGTGTTTATAACAGTCCTGGTAGGGCTCTTTCATTTTGTTGTGCAAATCAGCAAAACCTTGTCAAACTCAAGAAACACGATTAAATATCTCCGTTTACCTGAACCAACTGGAACATTTTTCAAAGGAGAACCATTGTATTGGTGCTTCTACAAATCTACATTAAAAGAATATTTCCAATGACTTTAGTAATAACAGGGAACAAACTGTAACTTTACTATTGCAATGTAACACTGTGCATTTCTCTGAATGAGAATATTGTGCAGAAAGAGGGCTGCACTTTTTCATTCTCAAACTCTGGAGTAAATGACTTACCTATTCATTAGCTAATTATTATTTATTTAGCGATGCTATTTTTGTGCCCTCATAGTGAACAAGTGTTTATTACATATTCAACTTTATGTTAAAATGTTTTTGTTACAAAACTGGAGCTGTTTGTTTGTAATGAGCATCCTACATCAATAGCGAAGGTAATTGTTTCGAACAAATGTGGTCATATACAGGTTACAACTGTCTTCATCACTTTGAAGGATTATATAAAAAACTTTCTGTACATGCAAAATGAAATGCTTGTATGCTATGGACATAAACGAGAATAACCCTGTCAGCCAAACATATGACAAAACCTGACAAAACTTTCTTCACTTTTGAGATATATTTCATGAGTGCTGCAAGCGTTGCTAAAGAATAACAATTGTTTTCAGAAATGTCCTACACTTTTTCCTTACAAGTTTTTATTAATTGCTTTATCAGAGGCATCAGAGAGCACCTTTGAGGAAGCAACCATGGCTGGCAAGATAAAAATGTTGGCTAACAGGTTAATAGTTTTGTCCTGATAGCTTGAATATTACTCCTTTATAAATTAGTTCGATCTGAAAAGAAATTGGACCTGTTTTGTTTTGAAATGGTGAAATGTCCAGCACCAACACAACACCCGAGGGACTTGTCAAACAAAAACTAGTCATGGGTAGAGGGACACAAGTGTAGAGAGAGAGAGAGTAACGATCCTAACCTTGCTGTTACCATTCTCATTTGTCTCAATCCTTACAAGTGTTGTTGTAAAATTGCCATTTAGGGAAGAGAAATGACTGATCAACAATAATCAACATGATAAAGGTCAAGCCTAGACACTCCTGACTTGTGCACAGCTGTGATTTGCCATTTATGTCACTGGTAGTTTCAAAATGTGGTTACAGCCCTGCTTAGTCATTTTGTCTAGCATGATGATTAAGTGCCCAAACTAGAATGAAAATTGTGTCAGTGACATTAAGCAATCACCGGGAGGCCCATAATACACTCATGCACCAATTATGATCAGGTCAGAATGCCTTTCCCATTGGATAGAATTGACAATATGAATGCATCTTAATACATTTTTTTTTTAAATTCAAGGATCATTGTTAGACTGGGATTTAAAATAATTCAACAACAAATAGTTGGCCAATATGAGCAGTTTTTTTTTGTTTTTCTTGAATTTTATCTTGAATTGTGCAAAATACAGATGGGAGTTTGTAAATATAACATTTAGTTTCCAGAGTACCAAATTCAATGTTGACACCAGTGGAAAAATATATCATGAGGGTTTTTTCTCAAAATTTTCCACTCATGAGCCGAAGCCATCTTATTATCTATCAGTTATACATTTGACCTAACCTCCACCACTTGCTGCCTTTGACCCTTTGTATGCATCCCAGATTCTAGTTAATACTTTAATAAATTTAAATATCATTTTCCATTTGACTTCCTCTCTCATTCCAGTCCTTAAACTAAGTTTATTTCATCCTATTCTATTGAGAGTTACAGATCCGACATCTTTATTTCAAGTCGGACAGCAATTCTGCCAGAGCTCTGACCAATAGTCACTCCAATGACAACACTCTAACCACATTATATATTTTGTTGCAGCTTGTGAGTTCCTTGTTGTGCACAAAATGGCTATGCCCCTTTCAGACATAACACATTGTTGTACACCAGCATGACCAGTTGCATGTGAAATTCTGTTGTACACCAGCGTGCCCTGTTGCATGTGAGATTTTTCTAACTGACTCGATAAAGTGTGAATAAATTAGCACTCTTTTGAATAGAAAAGAGCAACTAATTTCAGCCTTTTAAACAGCTGTTGCAAATACTAAGGTGAGATAACACCATAAGTGAACTGCAGTCATACATTATTCTGAGCACTTTATAACAATATCTGCTTAGCCCAGGTGACCAGACAACACAGTAGATCTTATTAGTCCACAGTTTGAGAGAGATCTCCACTTTCACCTTCTTCTGTTTCCTCAATAGTCTGTAACCAAAGACATCAGTGATGTTCTCTTCCGTGGTAAAGAGCTTGAGTTTTCTGAGCTCCCTCCATGTTTTTCTTTCTCTTATGTATCATTTTGCTCTTCAAGTATGGAAGTAGCTTGGGAAAGATTGCAAACTGCATGAATACATGTATCTAACCTGTAACCTATCTGGTACATTCATAACTGACCAAGCCTCACTCAGAAAGAAGTTGTGAAAGTGTTGAGTTGAGAAAGAGTTTTTGTCCTAGGTTTCAGAATGTTATGGTGTGAAAGGGATTAAATGTCAAAAAAAGCAACTTTAATCCTTCATTTGAACATCAACAGCACTAACTCAAAATTTCTGTTCAGTGGACTTGAACTCCCACTGTGCAGATTAAGTTAAGTAGAGTAGGTAACTAGGAATATTTCAAATTCCTGATAAAAACAATGAGCTTGAATTGAAAGCAGGCAGTTTCTCCCACATGCCACTGTTCTGCCAGAATCATGGACATGCAGAATTTCCACCCTGTAATCTTAACTGAAGACAAGTTGAGACATATTTCTATTTGTGTCTGCTTTGTTTACACAGTACCATTGAAGGATAAATATAAAAGATGTGTCCTGGCAAATATTCATCTCTCTCCCAGCACTTAAAACACACTTTATGGCCTTTTATTTGATTTTCGTGTGTGGAAATTTGCTGTGTGCTAATTCACTTCCTAAAAGTGCATTAAATGGCCAAGTGGTGTACTGTGAGTAATCTCCTTTCTCTCTGAATAACAGACAGCTTCTGAATCTACTGTGTACTGGATTAAAAATAGTGTACTGTCGTGATAAGGTTTGATGATTATGTAAATAGAACTCCGAGGTAAGCAATGATGTCATTGTGACCTCAGTGTTGTGTGTTGGAGCTCAAAGAAAAAGTTGTCCCTTACTCTCAGGGAAGCATAGTGGTTGAGTGATTAGCTCTACTCACTCCTAATGCCAGGGACCCAGGTTCAATTCCACTCTCAAGTGCCTGTCTGTGTGGCTTTTGCATATTCTCCCCATGGGTGTGCTCTAGTTTCCTCCCACAGTCCAAAGATGTGCAAGTCAGATGCATTTTCCTGAAACTTAGGCTGAAAGCTCTTCCGGTGAGATGGCAGTGGACTAGTCCTTTTGAGCCTGCAGCTTGTCTATGTTTCTTTCCTTTATTCTCTCTCTCTTTTCTTGGTTGTTTGCTTCTTTTTCTCTTTTGTTTTACACATCCTTTGTTCAGTCCCAGTGATAGCATCCACGATGGCGAGTGAACCTAGCATGGACTCGAGCAGGCCCAATGTAGACTCAAGTAGGCCCAGCAGCATGGACTTGTGGTGGCAGCAGTGGAGTTTAGATTCCCGGAAGTGTCTGCATCCCATGTAGATTAATGGAGGCAGTAGCAGAGGCAAATTTGGGCTCAGTATAAGATCTGGCAGCATCAGCATCAGCAGCAGCTGCGTTGGTGAGGTGGGCCTGAAGTAGACTCACAATGGTGGCGGAGTAAAATTTTGGCCACCAGAGGCATCGGTGGCACCTGCATTGGTGAGATCCATTGAGGACTCATAGTGGCAAGGGCATTGGTGCAGGCAAGATGGTGCACTTAACATGAGGCACTGTAAAGATAAACATTTTTTTCTTCATTTCTTTCTTTTTTCGTCTTTGTATCCGACATTTTGGTTTATTTTCCTGTGTTCTTAAGATGGAGCTGGGAGGTGGCAACGTCATGCAAAGCTTTTTGCCGTATTTAGTAACAAAATACACATGACAATAAAGTAATCAAGTCAGATCAATTAATCAAGTTGCCCATAGTGTCCAAGGGATGTGCAGGCTCAGTGGATTAGCCATGGGAAATACAGGGTTATAGGGTAAGGATGCAGGAATAGGGGGATTGGGCTCTTGGTGGGATGCTTCTTGGAGGCTTGATGGGCCAAATGGCCTGCTTCCACACTGTAGGGGTTCCATGATTATACAAAACTGTGCCGCTGGTCCATGCCCTTACCATTGGATCCAATATGACAATAAACGTATTGCACAGGAGTTGGGATTGATTAGCCCAGTTGGCATGACAGTTGGTTTGTGAAGAACACTGATGTTAGCAACCTGGGATCAATTTCTGTACATCTAAGGCTGCCATGCAGGACTCTCCTCCTCAACCTCACAACTTGCCTGAGGTGTGGTGACCCTCAGGTTAAATTAACATCAGTCATCTCTCTCTAATGTGAGAGCAGCCCTTCGAAACAATGGTGACCTTACCTTTACATGGAGAAGAATCAAAATCTCTGTGTCAGTACCTGAAGGACTCAAACAAGAATATCCATGATCAAACAGATTTGTTATGGCACTCGTGAAACAGGCACTTGCGTTACTTTAATACTACTCCTTGTTTCCCCACACCCAGTGGCATTATGGAATGATGCCATTCCTGATGCTGACTGTCTGTAAACTTCAGAATGTGCTCAACTGATCACCTTCATCAGGTCTGCTATTCATCTTTCATGCTGTATAGAGTTCTAGTTTCTGTGGTCTCCCACAGTTAATGCTTTCCATTCTTGGTGTCATCATTGTGAACTTTACTGCTCATTTTCCAAATCTTTCTTAATGTAGAGCAGTCCTGACTACACGCAAAAGAGTAAAAGTCACAAAATGCCTACTCTTAGCATATACTTTGCAAAATTATGCGCTCCCCATCTCTGACTTGCCATCCTTTGCAAGCATTGTGTGTATAATTGCGTGCAGCAAATGCACAGTTTTGAATTAGTGTGTGCCAAAAGCAGAGTATTTGAAGTTCCACATGTCAACAGTGATTAGTGATACTACCTTCTCTTTTCACATAATAATATTGCCATTTGCAAATCATCACATTTTGTGAATTCATTCCGTCAGCTTTCACCAGCCGTACATGACACTATCCAATTTCATTCTACAGCACTTAGACAATTGCCACACAAAAGAAATGAGACGAAAGAGGTTTTGGAATTGTTATTCCTCTGCAGTTTTTGTTTAAAAGACGACCATTATCTGTTATTTTTGAGAATGTAATACCTCTGCTTTCCTTTTGATGAATATTTTGTCATTTTACTCAGAGCTTGTGAAAGTCAGCTGGTTTACTTGAACAGGGATGTAAGGCACACGTCTGTAGTTTGAATATTTTATTTTCTGATATGAGAGAATGGTGTGTATCTCTAGAGGGAAGTTGCCTTTATTAACTGAAAGTAAATCATGGCTTTTTTAATCACTTTTGCTACTTTTTTCCATTCTGCATTTAGTCATTAATCCTTTGTTTGTCAGAGCTCTAGTTCAGCTGTTTCTAGGAGCGTGGTAACCGTTTTACAAATACATAGAAGCAGAATTCGACCATTAGGCTCCTCGAGTCATTTTCACCATTCGGAAAGAACATGGTTGATCTCTTTGTGATAAGCATTCCACATTTCCTTCTCCCTTAATAATTGTTTCCTGGCCTATCAAGAATATATCTGTCTCTCTGTTTAAAATGCAATGCCCCTGCTTCTACTGCTTTCTGGGGCAGACTAATTCAAAGTCAACTCCAAGAAAAACGTTCTTCTAATCATGCCCTAAAAGAAGACCCCTATTTTTAAAACTCTCTGGGAGTCTCAAAAGTGGAAACATCCTTCTCACATCCACCATTTCAGAATCTTGCACAACTCAATCATATCAACACCTCACTATTCTAAACTCCGCTGGAAACAAGTCCAGCCCGTTCAACCTATCCTCCTGAGACAGACCATCCACCCCTGGTGTCACTCTATTAAACCTCCTCCGAATTGCCTCCAATGTATTTTGATATTTCTTTAAATTAATGAGGCCAAATCTGCACATGGTATTCAATATGTGGTCCCATCAACTCACTGTATAATTGAAGCATAACTTCTTTAATTTAATGTTTGATCCCTTTCGGTAAAGGAATCATCCCGTGAGCTTCTCCTTCAATTGCAGAGGTTTAATTTCCTTCTTACCTGCGTGACATTTTGAGAACCTTTTTTATGCTGAGTAGAATTAAAATTGTTGCCAGTCCACCATTACAAACTATCCTGAAAGTTACAGAACAAACAAACACAAAAAGATGTCCTATCCACGGGATCTTGATCAGATGAGCCAATGGGCTGAGGAGTGGCAGATGCGAGGTGCTGCATTTTGGGAAAGCAAACGTTAGCAGAATTTATACACTTAATGGTCAGGTCCGAGAATGTGTTGCTGAACAAAGAGACCTTGGAGTGCAGATTCATAGCTCCTTGAAAGTAGAGTCGCAGGTAGATAGGAATATGAAGAAGGTGTTCGGTATGCTTTCCTTTATTGGTCAGAATATTGAGTACAGGAGGTGGAAGGTCATGTTGCAGCTGTACAGGACATTGGTTAGGCCACTTTTGGAATTTTGCATGCAATTCTGGTCTCTTCCTAGTGGAAGGATGTTGTGAACCTCGAAAGGGTTCAGAAAAGATTTACAAGAATATTGCCATGGTTGGAACTTTAGGGAGAGGTTGAATAGGCTAGGGCTGTTTTCCCTGGAGCGGAGGCTGAGGGGTGATCTTACAGAGGTTTATAAAATCACGAGGGCACGAATATGGTATATAGACAAGGTCTTTTTCCCAGGGTGGGGGAGTCCAGAACTAGAGGGCATAGGTTTAGGGCGAGAGAGGAAAGATATAGAAGAGACCTAAGGGGCAACTTGTTCACACAGAGGGTTATACGTGTATGGAATGAGCTGCCAGAGGATGTGGTGGAGGCTGGTACAATTACAACATTTAAAAGGCATTTGGATGGGTATATAAATAAGAAGGATTTTGAAGATATGGGATGAATGCTGGCAGATTGGGCTGGGATATCTGGTTGGTATGGACAAGGTGGACCAAAGGATCTGTTTCCGTGCTGTACATTTCTCTGACGCCATAATAAATTGACCTATAGATTACAGGACAAAACAAGCTGGCTAGCTCAACAAATTTGTGCCAGTGTTCATGTTCCACACAGGTCTTCACCCAGCATACTTCAGCTCTTTGTAATTGCAATGTACTTGGATTCAGTTGGTCCAAACAGTGGCAGTAGCACAGAAACAAGTACAGTAGAGTGAACCGACTGGGGTGGACAGTGACAGCAGTATAAATACATGAGGAGCATGGTCACTCATCATAGAATCTCAACAGTGTGGAAGCTGGCCATTCTGCCCATGCCAACCTGATCCCTGTAACACTGCATTTCCCATGGCTAATCCACCTAGCCTGCACAATTTAGCATGGCCAATCCACCCAACCTGCACATCCTTGAACTGTGGGAGGAAACTGGAGCATCCAGAAGAAGCTCACACAGATATAGGGAGAATGCACAAACTCTACACAGACAGTTGCCTGAGGGTGGAATTGAACCTGGGCCCTTGGCATTGTGAGGCAGCAGTGCTAACCACTGAGCCATCGTGCTGCTTGTCAGTTAGAGAGAGCCTGTGGGTGAATCCTGGGGCAGAGCTCCAGAGGTGAGGTCATGACTCAAAAAAATGACTTCAGCTCGGCTGCTCACGAATCAGGTTTGCAGACTGAGGGAGTAGTGTCCAGAAAGAGAGGTAAAATATTCACGCTTTGTAGTTGCATTTTGCAACTACAGGAATAGAGAACAAGAGTGAGAGAGCTGAGGTAATGCGTGGGTAAGGTTGTATAATCAGTTCCTGGATTATTGTCTGTAGTTAGTAAGATGGATTTAGTCGATAAGGCTCACAGTGGCAGCAGAACGTAGCCCTATGGAATGCTCCTGCTGCAATATGTGGGGAATTGGGGACACTTCCACTGGGCACACACCCTAAATCAATTGGAACTCCTTCAGCACCAGGGGCTTGGATGGGGTGGGGGGGGGTGGTGGGGGTGGGATGGGGGGGAGGGGTGGGCACGGGTATGGGGACGGCAGGTTTGTTCAGTATGTCTAGAGAGGTTTATTTGAACCAACATGTAAGTAATACAGCTAGTAGGAAAGCCATATTAGACATGGTACTGGGGAATGAGCCTGGCCAGATGATAGCAGTTTCAGTGGTGGAGCATCTTGGGAATAGTGACCATAATTTTTAAGTTATTTATGGATAAGGATAAGAGTAGCCTTTGAGTGGAAGTACTATATTGGGAGAAGGCTAGCTGCCACAAAATTAGGTCGGAGCTGGGAAATGTAAATTGGGGGCAGCTGTTTGAGGGTAAATCCACATCTGGCCGGTGGGAATCGTTTAAAAAGCCAGTTCATTAGAGTTCAGGAACAGAATGTTCCTGTAAAAATGACAGATAAGGATGGCAAGATTCAGGAATCTTCGATCACAAGATAAATTGAGAGTTCATTAAAAAGAAAAAGGAGGCATACGGATAGTTTAGTAAATTGTAGACAGAGAGAACCCTCAGAGAGTACAAAGATAGCAGGAAAGAACTCAAACAAGGGCTTAGGGATGGCTAAAGGGGCTGAACAAAAATGAAATGTCTTTGATAAACAGGATTAAGGAAAATCCCAAGGCATTTTATCCATATATAAGAAGCAAGAGGATAGCTAGAGAAAGGATAGGTCCAGTCAAAGGACAAAGTGAGGGGCATTTATATGTGCAGCTGAAGAAAATAGGTGAGGTCCTTTATGAATACTTTGAACTTGCATTTACAAAGGAGAAGGTTATATTGGAAAGTGAGTCTCAAGAGGGGTAAGTTGATGTTCTGGGGCATGTCAACATAAAAAAGGAAGAGGTGTTGGGTCTTTTCAAAAGCATTAAAGTAGACAATTCCCCAGGGCCTGATGGGATTTATCCCAGAATGCTCAGGGAGGCAGGTAGGGCAATTGCCGGGACCTTGTACAAAATCTTTGTCTCCTCTTTCGCCACAGGAGAGGTCCTAGAGGACTGGAGAATAGCCACCCTTTTTCCTTTGTTTAAGAAGGGCAACAGGGATCACCTGGGAAATTATAGGTTGGTGATCTTTACGTCAGTTATTGGGAAGTTATTGGAGGTTCTCAGGGATAGGATTTACACACATTTGGGAAAATATGGACTTATTTGCAACAGGCAGCATGGCTTTGTGCAGGGAAGGACGTGCCTCACAAACTTATTTGAGGAAGTGACAAAGATGATTGAGGGCTGGGCAGTGGAAGTTGTCTATATAGATTTTAGCAAAGTCTTTTACATGGCAGGCTGATACAGAAAGTGAAACCACTGGGATTCACAGTGAGCTGATAAGGTGGATACAGAATTTGCTTAGTCCTAGAAGACAGATTAGCGGTGGAAGGGTTTTTTCTGACTAGAGATCTGGGACCAGTGATGTTCTGCAGGGATCAATGGTGGGACCCTGGTGTTACAGGTGCAATATAAATGTAAATTGTTGTTTAAAAATGTATAACCATGATGTTATAAATGAATAATTACTTCTGTAATTTGGCTGGTCAAAACTCTCTGGAGCTTCTCAACAGAGCTACACTTAAGACAGGATTTGTAGATTTCCCAAGTAAAATGGCATTCACGTGAATAATGCCAGTTTGACATAAAAACAATCCTCCATATGTGCAAATTTATGTGTTTCTGCTGTTTCCTCGATCAAAATCCTCTGCTATTTATTTACATAACTCTACCTCCATGAAAAGAAAACATTTTATTGACATAACTCAAATCATTTTGGACATTTGCTCTGCATCCTTTCTGACTGAAACCCGAAATCATCAAGATTTAATTGAAGAGCTTTCAGTCCTGATGAACCAAAAAAATGTTTAGACTCCCAGTTCCACCACCCCCACATCATTCTAACTATGATGTAGGATCAACTCTTTGGCAATCTCCTTCCTGCTATACTTTCTAATGGCATGTCTCAACTAAGCACTAGGCTCTTGATGGGTGGGGTATTTTAACAAACATTATACATAGGCCACATGGTTGATCAGGATAACTATATACCGAGTAACTTTACAATTTCGATATTGTTTGAGCTCTACCATTAACTGTTGGAAAACAGGTTCCTTTATGTACTTTTGTACACAAAGATGAATGCCACAGATAAGATGAATTCACCCTTGAAAACTTCAAAATGAGAGATGGCTCCCTCAAACAAAACTCTGACCTCTTTGCTTTTGAACCTTTTGATAAATAGTTTTATTAACAGGTGATCTTCAGAAACAACCCTCCCATCTATACCTTCACCTTAAACTAACCACTAAACTTGTAGTTTAATCATTCATGGTCACAATCATGCTTGGTCACATTTCTTTGTCAAGGAACATTCGCTTGTTTTTCTGTTTATCTTGTAAACCTTTATATAGCTCTAGCCCATGAAAAGAAGCATTTTATTGACATAACTCAAATCTATAGAGGTTAATCATTTTGGTAATTTCCTCTGCATTCTTTTTCACTGAAAGCCGAGGTCATCACATTTAATTGAACAGCTTTCCATAAGGCCATAGACATAGGAGTGGAAGTAAGGCCATTCGGCCCATCGAGTCCACTCCACCATTCAATCATGGCTCTTGGGCATTTCAACTCCACTTACCCGCATTTTCCCCGTAGCTCTTAATTCCTTCTGACATCAAGAATTTATCAATCTCTGCCTTGAAGACATTTAGCGTCCCAGCCTCCACTGCACTCTGCGGCAATGAATTCCACAGGCCCACCATTCTCTGGCTGAAGAAATGTCTTCGCATTTCTGTTTTGAATTTATCCCCTCTAATTCTAAGGCTGTGTCCACGGGTCCTAGTCTCCTCGCCTAATGGAAACAATTTCCTAGCGTCCACCCTTTTCAAGCCATGTATTATCTTGAAAGTTTCTATTAGATCTCCCCTTGATCTTCTAAACTCCAATGAATACAATCCCAGGATCCTCAGCCGTTCCTCGTATGTTAGACCTACCATTCCAGGGATCATCCGTGTGAATCTCCGCTGGACACGCTCCAGTGGCAGTATGTCCCTCCTGAGGTGTGGAGACCAAAACTGGACACAATACTCCAAATGGGGCCTAACCAGAGCTTTATAAAGTCTCAGTAGCACAACGGTGCTTTTATAGTCCAACCCTCTTGAGATAAATGACAACATTGCATTCGCTTTCTTAATCACGGACTCAACCTGCATGTTTACCTTTAGAGAATCCTTGACTAGCACTCCAAGATCCCTTTGTACTTTGGCTTTACAAATTTTCTCACTGTTTAGAAAGTAGTCCATGCTTGTATTCTTTTTTCCAAAGTGCAAGACCTCGCATTTGCTCACATTGAATTCCATCAGCCATTTCTGGACCACTCTCCCAAACTGTCTAGATCCTTCTGCAGCTTCCCCGCTTCCTCAGTACTACCTGTCTGTCCACCTAACTTTGTATCATTGGCAAACTTCGCTAGAATGCCCCCAGTCCCTTCTTCCAGATCATTAATATATAACATGAACAGCTGCGGCCCCAACACTGGGGGACACCGCTTGTCACCAGCTGCCATTCCGAAAAAGAACCTTTTATCCCTACTCTCCGCCTTCTGTCAGACAGCCAATCCTCAATCCATACCAGTAGCTCACCTCGAACACCATGGGCCCTCACCTTGCTCAGCAGCCTCCCGTGTGGCACCTTATCAAAGGCCTTTTGGAAGTTTAGATAGACCACATCCACTGGGTTTCCCTGATCCCTAGATAGACCACATCGACTGGGTTTCAGTCCTCACTAGGCCATTGCACACTCCAAAAAACACTCAGTCCAGAGCTGCCCTGCATGGTTGCTGACATTTACCCCAGACATGGCAAGCAAGGGGAAACTGATACGCACTTTGTGGGCAGGGACTTGGAGGCACTGGTGCAGAAAGTGGTGCAAAGACAGGTTGTTCACTACCCCAGGCCACAACACCAGTCCATGTCAGCTTGGTCCAAGTTGCCACCCAGTGATGGCCCCCTGGCAGAACGCACAGCACTTTAGGAAGTGAGTCAATGACCTTCTCCACTCTGCCACAGTAAACATAACCATCTTTTCACCAATGCCTCACATTCACTCACTCTGTCTCTCCTACTACACCCACCTTCCAGTTAGGCTCATCCAACCCATCTCCCTGACACCCTGAATCCTGCTGCATTGTCTAGTCGGTCATACAGGACACCTCCCCACTTGCACCACAATTACAGCTGTGCCACCCATTTTCCTCTCCCTAATACTGTCTTGTATCTCATTCCAGGAGGAAATTTTCACACAACAAGGCAGAAGGGTTCAAGACTGAAAAGGATCCGCCCAATATTTGTCTCCTCAGAACTTAACTAGAGAGTATTCTGACTGAGTGTCCTGAGCAGCTTACTGACTGTGTTCAAGCCAGAGGCCCTTGGCTGGTATTGGAGGCTACCTTGACTTATTTTGCAGGGGGCCCCAGCTGATGACTTTCTCCATTCATCTAACTGCAGTCTCTGGATTAGTGGTGCTGGAAGAGCACAGCAGTTCAGGCAGCATCCAAGGAGCTTCGAAATCGACGTTTCGGGCAAAAACCCTTCATCAGGAATAACTGGGACAAGCCTACTGGCTTTGCCTCTGTTCTAAATAGCACAACGATACACCCAGTGTGTTCCTGGTATGTCTGGCTGAGGTGTGAGGTGCAGAACTGCAAGGCAAGGAATGGCATGGGTGCAACAATTATCCAACAAGGCTCAAATTGAATGAGCGCTAAAGGAGCAGGTGTAGACACCAAAGATGGCCCTGTCCATGAACTGGCTGCATGTCCTTTGGTGTCCATGCTGCAGTATTCCAATGTTAGTTACTGTTATGCCCCAGGATGCAGCATTGAAGTGTAGAAGCATTTTATAGGTGGATCAGAGATGTGTTATTATAGGTTCTGAGAGGCTGGAACATGGCAGATGGCAATCTTCATGGGCATGGGGTGTGTGTGGCTAGTGCCCTAGACCATGTCCTGAGATGTTTGTGCCTGGCTTCCAACAAAGAGGTCCTTTCAGTTGCAAACTCAAATTATTTGGATATTGTCTGGTCAGCATGGACAAGTTGGACTGAAGGGTCTGTTTCTGTGCTGTACATCTCTATGAGTCTATGACTCTATTTAATTGCAAGAATGACAATGGATGCCAGCAAATGTTTCTTTTCCCTGAGATATTTACATTCTAGAAAAGACTTCTGGCTTGTGCAGTGAATGCTGATACTTTAAATTCCTTTGAGTGAGAGCTACTGTGGTTTCTCACTAGGGGTGGAGATCACCTCTTACAGGGACTAAGCTCTCCATAATTTAATTTAATGTGAGAGTCATCACCTCGTCTCGTTTTGGTAACATGTTCATGGAGGGGGGAGTTTTCTGGGTTTATTTTAATCTTGATATCTGGATCATCCCCAATAGATGACTAACAGCTGAGGTGTAAATGCATCTGGAATCATAATACATCATATTTATGTGGGACAGGACTGGTGGAGTATTAAGGAATTCTTTGCTTGTCCCTCAATCTTTTTATTCATAAACTGCTCGAGCTTTTGTGTTCTTATCATCATCAATGCTTATACACATCAAAATTAATGGAAAAACCTGAAACTTTCAAATCAAAGGTTTCTCACTTAAAAGATAGCAACTTGGCTTTTAGCAACATGCAATAGTGAGCCAAGTGATAGTTTTCCCAGGGAATAAAACAGGCAGCTTTTAGTGGATAGGTTGATGCAGACAATCTGTTGTACAAGCTGTTTGAAGCATTGTGCAACAATTTATGAATCATTCACAGCCAGAATAATTTAATTTGCTGTATAACCATAGACAATAAGAACTGGTAATTATTTAATTCATAAAATAAAATGTAAAAAATAATGTTTCAGTGAACTGAAATTATTGGTAAGATGGTCACTAAGGTGTAGTGTTTAACCTAACAATAAAGCCCTGAGGGCTGTTAGGCTGTGGTTACACCCCAACGCCTCAATTACATGTTTGATCTTGTATGGTAACAATTAGAACTAACTCCCCAGTAAGTGAAGCAATATGTTGGTGTTGCATTCATTGTTATCTTGAAACTTACTGAGTTAAATGATCCCAGCCAATGGAACAGCAATCAACTGTTTTGATAGTAAACTCAATTGGTTTCAATATCTGGACCAAGAAAGGAAACAACAAATACCCATTCCAGCTTGATATTCAGTCACTCTTGTATTGGAAGTCTGGGTGTGGACAGAATTAGGTGTGGATTATGCATTCAAGTATTAGTCCTTTATCACCTCTCAAGCCTTGCATGTGAAAGACAGATCCTTGTCAAACGTGAGTGCATGAACTGCATCATTCAGGAGAGACGAGGGAAAGAAATGTTTTATTTCATTTTGAAAGCACAAATATTTTATGCTAATTTTCTTTTGCTGTTTTCTCAAAGATTCAATGACAAGAAAATTTAAGCAATCAGACATTGGTGCCAAGGTTGTATAGTGCTACATGTGACACCAAAGGTGTTAGTTCCATTAGTTTTGATGATTCTTTCTGGCATTGAGGACAGATTGTGACAGTGAACTAATGACCCAATGTTCAGAGGACTGGTAAATAAATGCATAAATAAGAAAAGCAGAGATGTAATACAAACCATGAATGTTCACCGGGCTTTATTCTGAACAGGATTCAGCTGCACAGTGATTGATGCATATGGTTGAATAATACAGGAAGCTTCAGTGCTGAGAGACCTGCTATGTTATAATTGATGTCTGTACTGATAAAGTGTGGCACTGGCAAAAGCACAGCAGATCAGGCAGCATACAAGGAGCAAGAGAGTCAACGTTTCGGGCAGGACTCTTCTTCAGGACTGGGGAAAGGGAAGGGGGCTGAGAGATAAATAGGGGGAGCAGAGTGGGGTAAGGGGAAATGTAGGTGGGATGGCAATAGGTGGGCGATGGTAGGAGATGACGATGATAGGTCAGTGGGATGTGTGGAGTGGATAGGTGGAAAGGAAGATGGACAGGGTGGGTCAGGTCAAGAGGGGGACCTGAGTTGGAGGGTCGGATCAGGATGGGGTGGGCGGGGATGAGTGAGGTGAGATTTGGAAACTGGTGGCTTCAATGTTCATACACTCCATCCGCCATGACCAGGGCCTCCAAGCCCTCCGCTCCTTCCTCTCCTGACTTCCCCAACAGTACCCTTCCACTGACACTCTCATTCATTTGGCTGAACTGGTCCTCACCCTTAACAATTTCTCCTTCGAATTCTCCCACCAAACGGGTAGCCATGGGCACCCGTATGGGCCCCAGCTATGCCTGTCTCTATGTACACCGGCACCCCTCCCTACCTCTTCCCCCGCTACATTTATGACTGCATCGGCACCACCTCATGCTCCCGCGAGGAGGTTGAGCAGTTCATAAACCGCATCATCCGCCAACATTTCCTACCTGCCAATCTCCCTTCCCACCTATCTGCTCCACCCTCCCTTCTGACCTATCACCTTCATCCCCACCTCCATCCACCCATTGTACTGTTTGCTACCTTCTCCCCAGCACCCCCCTCCATAACCCCCCCTCCCCCCCACCCCCCATTTATCTCTCCCCCCTGCAGGCTCCCTTCCTCCATTCCTGATGAAGGACTTTTGCCCGAAACATTAATTTTCCTGCTCCTCGGATGCTGCCTGACCTGCTATGCTTTTCCAGCTCCACTCTAAACTAGACTCAATGTTCATGTCGTGTGATTGTAGGCTCCCAAAGAGGAAGTTCAGGTGTTGACTGGACATACCTGTCCGTCTTCCTTCCCACCTATCCACTCCATACTTTCAGCAGCACCTCCTACCTTTGCCCACCTATTGCCATCCCACCTACCTTTCCCCAGCTCTACTCCCTTCCCCCTAATGATCTCTCAGTCCCCTTCCCCCTCCCCATTCCTGAAGAAGGCTCCTGCCCGAAACGTTGACTCTCTTGGTCTTCAGATGCTGCCTGACCTGCTATGCTTTCTCCAGTGCCATGCTTTATTAACTCTGACCCTACAGCATTTGCAGTCCTCACATTCTCCGAATTGATATCTGTGTTGGATGCTGCCTGAACTGCTGTGCTCTTCCAGCACCACTAATCCAGTATTTGATTTTCAGCATCTGCAGTCATTGTTTTTACCTTCCAAAGGGTTATACACTCATTACACCCAAGCAGATTCTAAATGGAATAGTGCAAGACAATGTCTGACCTGTGTGTATCTTGGGACCAATTGTTTTTGCTATTAGCTAATGGCTGGATTTATATGTGAATGCTCTGAGTATTGTTTAATTGGTTGATAAAATATTGATCTGCAATAGAGTCATAGAATCACACAGCATGGATACAGACTCTTCCGTCCAAACCGTCTGTGCCAATCAGACATCCTGATCTTAGTCCCACTTGCCAGCATTTGACTATAGTTTAGGCCAGATTGGCAGTGGGGGGGTGGGATCCTCAACAGCAGGGAGGCAAGTGTGAGGCTAGAAAGAAATACAGTAATCAGAAATAGTAAATTGAAGAGACAGGTCAGGCTGGAATGTGACAGGGAGCAAGGAATGTCCGTTGGATTAAATTGTTTTTACTTCAATGTAAGAAGGCTGATGAATAAGGCCCATGAACTCAGGGCATGGATATGTATGTGGGGCTGAAATATTGTAGCTATTACTGAAACATGGCTTAGGGAGGGACAGGACTGGCAGCTTAATGTGCCAGGGTACAGGTGCTTGAGGCGGGACAGAGCTAGTGGAAGGAGGGAAGGGGGAATTGCATTTTTGATGAAGGCGAGTATCACAGCAGTAATCAGAGATGAAGGGTTGTCGAGTGAGGCTTTGTGGGTGGAGCTAAGAAACAGATATCAATTCGGAGAATGTGAGGACTGCAAATGCTGTAGAGTCAGAGTTAATAAAGCATGGCACTGGAGAGAGCATAGCAGGTCAGGCAGCATCTGAAGAGCAAGAGAGTCAACGTTTCGGGCAGGAGCCTTCTTCAGGAATGGGGAGGGGGAAGGGGACTAAGAGATCATTAGGGGGAAGGGAGTAGGGCTGGGGAAAGGTAGGTAGGATGGTGGCATTATTGAGGTGGTACTATAGGCCGCCAAATAGTCAATGGGAATGTGTGGCACGGTGGCACAGTGGTTAGTACTGCTGCCTCACAGCGCCAGAGACCCGGGTTCAATTCCTGCTTCAGGCAACTGTCTGTGTGGAGTTTGCACATTCTCCCCGTGTCTGCGTGGATTTCCTCTGGGTGCTCTGGTTTCGTCCCATAGTCCAAACATGTGCAGGTTAGGTGAATTGGCCATGCTAAATTGCCCGCAGTGTTAGGTGTAGGGGAATGGGTCTGGGTGGGTTGCTCTTCGGAGGGTCGGTGTGGACTTGTTGTGCCGAAGGGCCTGTTTCCACACTGTAAGTAATCTAATCAAATATGCAGGGAGAGAGGGGAGACTTGCAGGAGCAATAGGGTTGTCATAGTAAGGGATTTTGATTTTTCTAACATGGACTGGGACTGCCAGAGCATTAAGGGTTTAGATGGGGTAGAATTTGTTAAGTGTGTTCAGGCAAGTTATCTCAAGCAGTATATAAAGGGTCCTACCTGGCAAGGGGCAAAACTCGACCTACTCTTGGGAAATAGGGCAGGACAAGTGAATGAGGTGACAGTGGAGGAGCACTTTGGGACAAGTGACCATAATTCTATAACATTTAAAATAGTTATGGAGAGGGACAAAACTGGTCCACAGGTTCAAGTTCGAAATTGGGGCAAGGTGAATTTTGATGAAACCAGACAGGAGCTTGCAGGGATTGATTGGAGGAATTTGTTTGCAGGGAAAGGGACTGCCGGCAAGTGAGAGGTCTTTAGTAGTGAGATAGCGAGAGTTCAAGGTCGATATGTTCCTGTGAGGGTGAAGGGCAAGATTCATAGGAATTGGAAACCCTGGATGACAAGAGATATTGAGGCTTTGACCAAAAAGAATGAGGTGCGGCTCAGGTACGGGCAGTTGGGATCAAGAAAATCAGTGGAGGTATACAGGGAATGCAGGAGTTTACTGAAGAAAGAAATCAGGAGAGCGAACAAGGGGACATGAGATAGCCTTGGCTGAGAGAATTGGGTGAATCCAAAGTAGTTCTTTAAGTATAGTACAGGAACAAGAATAACCAGCAAGAGAATAGGGCCCCTCAAGGAACAAAGTGGACATGTATGTGTAGAACTGCAGGTGATAGGCAAGGTTCTCAATGAGTATTTCTTGTCTGTGTTTACTATGGAGAAAGATAGGAAGACTTGGGAACTTGGGGAAGTTAGTGGTGATATTTTTGAGGCAGACCTTATCACAGTATAGGAGGTGTCGGATGTATTAGAATGTGGGATGGTGGATAAATCTCCTGGTCCTGATCCTGTTTTTGTAAGGTGTGTTCAGGAGGGTTTCCTAACTCAGTACGTTGACAGGCCGACGAGGGGAGAGGCCATTCTAGATGCTTGGAAACGAGCCAGGGCAGGTATCAGATCTTGTGATGGGAGAGCATTTTGGTGATAGTGACCACAACTGCGTCACATTCTACATAGCTATGGAGAAGGAGAGGATTAAGCAAAATGGGAGGATATTTAATTGGGGAAGAGGAAACTATGAGGTGATTAGTCATTAGTTAGGAAGCATGGACTGGGAGCAATTGTTCCATGGTAAAGGCACTATAGACATGTGGAGACTCTTTAAGGAACAGTTGTTGCGAGTAATTAATAAATATGTCCCTCTGAGACAGACAAGAAGGGGTAAGATAAAGGAACCTTGGATAACGAGAGCGGTGTAGCTTCTTGTCAAAAGGAAGAAGGTAGCTTACATAAGGTGGTGGAAGCTAGGGGTCAAGCTCAGCTCTGGAGGATTACATACTGGATTAGTAGTGCTGGAAGAGCACAGCAGTTCAGGCAGCATCCAACGAGCAGCGAAATCGATGTTTCGGGCAAAAGCCCTTCATCAGGAATTCCTGATGAAGGGCTTTTGCCCGAAACGTCGATTTCGCTGCTCGTTGGATGCTGCCTGAACTGCTGTGTTCTTCCAGCACCACTAATCCAGTATTTGGTTTTCAGCATCTGCAGTCATTGTTTTTACCTTCTAGAGGATTACAGGCAGGCAAGGAAGGAGCTCAAAAATGGTCTGAGGAGAGCCAGGAGGGGGCACAAGAAAGGCTTGGCAGAACAGATTAGGGAGAACGCAAAGGCATTTTACACTAATGTGAGGAATAAGAGAACGGTCAAAGAAAGAGTAGGCCCGATCAGGGATAGCATAGGGAACTTGTGTGTGGAGTCTGAGGAGGTAGGGGAAGCCCTAAATTAGTTTTTTGCTTCTGTCTTTACAAAAGAAACAAACTTTGTAGTGAATGAAACCTTTGAAGAGCAGGTGTGCATGCTGGAATGGATAGAGATAGAGGAAGCTGATGTGCTGAAAATTTTGTCAAACATTAAGATTGACAAGTCACCAGGCCCGGACCAGATTTGTCCTCGGCTGCTTTGGGAAATGAGAAATGCAATTGCTTCGCCACTTGTGAAGATCTTTGCATCCTCGCTCTCCACTGGAGTCGTACCTGAGGACTGGAGAGAGGCAAATGTAATTCCTCTCTTCAAGAAAGGAAATAGGGAAATCCCCGGCAATTACAGACCATTAAGTCTCACGTCTGTCGTCTGCAAGGTGTTAGGAAGGATTCTGAGGGATAGGATTTATGACCATCTGGAACAGCATGGCTTGATTAAAGGCAGTCAGCACGGCTTTGTGAGGGGCAGGTCATGCCTCACAAACCTTATCGAGTTCTTTGAGGATGTGACTAGAAAAATTGATGAGGGTCGAGCTGTGGATGTGATGTATATGGACTTCAGCAAGGCATTTGATAAGGTTCCCCATGGTAGGCTCATTCAGAAGGTCAGGAGGAATGGGATAACAGGGGAACTTAGCTGTCTGGATACAGAATTGGCTGGCCAACAGAAGACAGCGAGTGGTAGTAGAAGGAAAATATTCTGTCTGGAAGTCAGTGGTGAGTGGTGTTCCACAGGGCTCTGTCTTTGGGCCTCTACTGTTTGTAATTTTTATTAATGACTTGGATGAGGGGATTGAAGGATGGGTCAGCAAGTTTGCAGACAACACAAAGATTGGAGGTATCGTTGACAGTATAGAGGGCTGTTGTAGGCTGCAGTGGGACATTGACAGGATGCAGAGATGGGCTGAGAGGTGGCAGATGGAGTTCAACCTGGATAAATGTGAGGTGATGCATTTTGGAAGGTCGAATTTGAAATCTGAGTACAGGATTAAGGATAGGATTCTTGGCAGTGGGGAGGAACAGAGGGATCTTGGTGTGCAGGTACATAGACCCCTTAAAATGGCCACCCAAGTGGACAGGGTTGTTAAGAAAGCATATGGTGTTTTGGCTTTCATTAACAGGGGATTGAGTTTAAGAGTTGTGAGATCTTGTTGCAGCTCTATAAAACTTTGGTTAGACCGCACTTGGAATACTGCGTCCAGTTCTGGTTGCCCTATTATAGGAAAGATGTGGATGCTTTGGGGACGGTTCAGAGGAGGTTTACCAGGATGCTGCCTGAACTGGAGGGCTTATCTTATAAAGAGAGGTTGGCTGAGCTCGGACTTTTTTCATTGAAGAAAAGGTCGAGGAGAGGGGACCTAACTGAGGTATACAAGATAATGAGAGGCATAGATAGAGTCGATAGCCAGAGACTATTTCCCATGGCAGAAATGGCTAACACAAAGGGTCATAGTTTTAAGCTGGTTGGTGGAAAGTATAGAGGGGATGTCAGAGGCAGGTTCTTTACACAGAGAGTTGTGAGAGCATGGAATGCATTGCCAGCAGCAGTTGTGGAAGCAAGGTCATTTGGGACATTTAAGAGACTGCTGGACATGCATATGGTCACAGAAATTTGAGGGTGCATACATGAGGATCAATGGTCAGCACAACAGCGTGGGCTGAAGGGCCTGTTCTATGCTGTACTGTTCTATGTTCTATGTTCTAGTACTGCAAAAAGCCAGATAAGAGATTGTGGTGGCTCTCGCTGTATCATCGTTAGTCACTGATGAGGTCCTGGAAGATTGTAACGAATATTATACCATTATTCAAGAAGGACTATAAAGAAAAGCCTGAGAATGGATAGACCAGTAAGCTTAACATCTGTGGTAGGTAAGTTATTTGAGAAGAGTCTGAGGGATAAGATATACATACATTTGGAAAGACAGAGTTTGATTAGGAATAATCAGCATGGCTTTGTGAGTGGATGATCATGCCTCACAAATTTGTTAGAGTTCTTTGATGAAGTGACCAGGAAGGTTGATGAAGACAGGGCAGTAGATGTAGTCTATATGGCATTGAGTAAGGCTTTTGATGAGATTCCACAAGGTAGACAGTTCTGGAAGGATAGATTGCATGGAATCCAAGGTGAGCTGGCAAATTGGATACAAAATTGGCTTGATGGTAGGAAGCAGAGGGTAATAGTGGAAGAATGCTCGTCAGACTGGAGGCCTGTGACTAGTGGAGTGCCTCAGGGGTCGGTGCTGGGCCCGTTGCTGTTTGTTATCTATATCAATGATTTGGATGAGAATGTGCAAGGCAAGATTCATACGTTTGCAGATGACAAACTTCCAGGTCAGAACCGTCCCCATGACCTGTCCTACCGCCCTATCTTCTTTTCCACCTATCCACTCCACCCTCCTCTCTGACCTATCACCTTCATTCCAACCCCATCCCCCCATTGTACTCTTTGCTTCCTTCCCCCACCCTCCTTCCTGACCTATCACTTTCATCCCCAACCCCACTCACCTATTGTACTCTATGCTACTTTCTCCCCACCCCCACCCTCCTCTCACTTATCTCTCCACCCTTCAGGCACTCTGCCTGTATTCCTGATGAAGGGCTTTTACCAAAAATGTCCATTTTCCTGTTTTTCAGACTGGAAACTTACGACCATTGGTGTGCTACAAGGATTGATGCTGGGTCCACTGCATTTAATCATTTATATAATTGATTTGTATGTGAATATAGGAGGCATAGTTAGTAAGTTTGCAGATGACACCAAAATAGTTGGTGTAGTGGACAGTGAAGAAGACAATGGGACCTTGATTTGATGAGTCAAAGGGCCGAGGAGTGTCAGATGGAGTTTGATTTAGACAAATGTGAGGGGTTATATTTTGGTAAGTCAAACCAGGGCAGGACTTATACAGTAGATGGTAGAGCCCTGGGGAGTGTTGCTAAACAAATAGACCTAGGGCTGCAGGTGCATAGTTTCTTGAAAGTTGAGTGGTAGATAGGTTGCTGAAGAAGATATTTGGCATGTTTGCCTTCAGTGGTCATAACATTGAGTGTTGGAGTTGGGATATTATGTTACGGCTGTAGATGAGATTGGTGAGGCACTTTTGGAGTACTGTATACAATTCCGGTTGCCCTTCTATAGGAAGGATGTTGTTAAATTTGAGAGGGTGCCAAGGTTGGAGGGTTTGAGCTATAGGGAGGGGCTAAATAGACTGGGGCTATTTTCCCTGGATCATTGGAGGCTGAGGGGTGCCCTTGTAGAGGTTTATAAAATCATAAGGGACATGGATAGGGTGAATAGCCAAGATCATTTTCCTCAGTTGGGGAAGTTAGTTAATTTGGAAGTTAGCTCCATGTATTTAGTATAATAGTTCCCTCTAGGAGAAAGTGAGGACTGCCGATGCTTGAGATCAGAGTCAAAAAGTGTGGTGCTGGAAAAGCACAGACTATCAGGCAGCATTCGAGGAGCAGGACAGTCAATGTTTTGAAAATAAGCTCTGTCTGATGAAGAGCTTATGCTCGAAACATCAACCCTCCTGCTCCTTGGATACTGCCTGAACAGCTGTGATTTTCCAGCACCACACTTTTTGACTATAATAGTTGCCTCTGCAGTGTTACTAGGCTGAACCTTGCAGTTTTTTGGCGAGTTGTCAGTTTTGTCGAGCTTCTTGGAAGGTTTCTCACTGCAAGGTCTAGTGAGACCTCTCACCACATCTTACCAAACTTGTCTCATTAGCCACCAAACCTATCCCAATGTCCACTTCAACCTGACAGTTCACTTCAAACCATTTCCTGCCTGTGGAGACCCATCACATTTAGCTTTGCCTCCAACAGTTCTCCATCCCCCTGAGCCCTAAACGTATACCTTAATGATATCCAACCTGATCCTCCATGCTCCATATGTTGAGGCTATGGAAGTGCGCACTGCCAATAAATCCCCTCTGCAGCCTACAATGTCATATGAAAAAACCATTGTGCATACCCACCTTAGTATTCCACTATCCCTATCCTGGCTGATATGCATGAGAAGCAGTCTTTCTATGTGTCTGCATCTACAAACGTGTCAATACAACAGCTGCAAATTGAGGGGTGATAGATTTAAGACAGTTGTCAGAGGCAGGTTCTTTACTCAGAGAGTGGCAAAGGCATGGAATGCTCTGCCTGCTAATGTAGTTAACTTAACCACATGAGGGAAATTTAAACAATCCTTGGATAAGCATACGGATGATGATGGGATAGTGTACGGGGATGTGCTTAGATTAGTTCACAGATCAGTGCAACATCGAGGGCCGAAGCGTCTGTTCTGCACTGTATCATTCTATGTTCTATGTAATCGCACTGACAGCCTCTGGATTCTAGCTGAAGAGCCAACACTCTAGCTGATATGTCACAACAAGATTAGGCAAGGTATGGATGCTGTGAGCATTCAGGTAGACAGTAATTGGGTAAGCGTACAGCCCGGAGACAGAGCCTGCACCCAAAATATCTTTGCAGCAACCTTTCAATGCTAGTTGCTGGTGGTGCCCGACAACTTGGTGAGGTCATGTTTGGAGTATAGTGTGAAGCTTTGGTCGTCACTAAGATGGGGAATGATGTGGAGGCTTTGGCGTGGGCACAAAAGAGGTTTACCAGGATGTTACCTGGATTGGAGTATATTAACTATAAGGAAATGGTTGTACTGGTTTTGCTAGAGTGTCAGAGGTTGAAGGGCAAACTGATAGAAGTACACAAAATTATGAGAGACATGGATAGATTGGATGATTAGAATCTTTTTTCCAGGGTGGAAACGTCAAATACCAGGGGGCATAGCCTTAAGATGAGATGCGCGACGTTTTAAGGGGATGTGAAAGGACCATGTTTTTACACAGAGGGTTTTAGGCACCTGGAAAACATTGCCTAGGGAGGTTGTAGAACAGATACACCAGAAAAGTTTAAGAGGCATTTAGACAGACACATAAAGAAGCAGAGAATAGAGTGATGTAGACAATGTGCAGGCAGGTGGGATTAGTTTAGAATGGCATCATGGTTGGCACAGACATGATGGGCTGATGGGATTGTTGCACTGTTCTACATTCTTGTGCACATCTGCTCTTCCTTTGCATCCTGCAAATGGTTCAGAGAGGTGCCATGAGAATCCTGAGGTATTGGCAAATATCAGATTCCAATGTCCATTGGCAAGGAGTGCATACAGCTGCTGCCCATGGATAATGCCCTGGGATATTGTTGTGATGTTGAACAACATGGAGACTCCTCACAGCCAGTGGAGAGCTGCAGTTTCCAGTTAACTGCCCTAGCTTCCATGTTGAGTGATGAGTATTAGGATAGAATTTTGCATATTGAGGCAATATGTGCAGTTAATAAATTTGTTAACAGACAATAATTCCCCTTAATATACAATTTGCTGTTGTTTAGTGAAAATCTCACCTCAGATTTAGTTTAAAGATGCAGTGGTTCTTCTGATATTGCCACAAATCTTTCTCTAGCTAAAACTGTTGTGCCCGTATAAGATTCTGCCTCATCATGTGCTGATCACATAGAAAGATTTGCATTTATGTAACACTGTTCATGACCTTAAGAAGTCCCAAATGTCTTACAACTGATCCAGTTGTTTTGAAGTGTAGTCACTGTTCTAATACAGGAAATGTAGCGACTAACCTACACACAACATAACAACAATCTTACATGATTCTACATCCTGTGATCTGTTTGAGTGATGTTAGTCAACAAGGAAGGACATGAGGGATAACTCCTGCCTCTTCATTTCAGTAGTGCCACGGGATATTTTATGTCGATCTAAGAAGGTAGGTGGAGTCTCTGTTTAAAACCTTATCTATAAGGTGGCATCTCCAACAATGAAACATCTTCAATGCTACATTGGAGTGAACTGAAGTCCTCAGAGTGGATATTTAATCCTCGTTCCTCTGATTCAGAGATGAGTGTGCTCCCAACGAGCAATGGCTGACATAGCAAATAGTAGCAAAATTAAATTTATAGGCAGGTACAACATCTTGTGTAGGAACTAAAAGACCTTCAGTACAAGTCTTCTTCAGCTACAATCCTGGAATTCCCTCCCTAGTGGCACCCTGGGTCAACCAACAGTAGCAGTTCAAGGATTTAGCTCACCCCCACCTTCTCCAGAACAGTTAGGGATGGGTAATAAATGCTGGCCCAGCCAGTAATACCCATATCCCACAAATGTGTGAAAAAAAATCACTTGCCTCCCTTTAAATATTATGGGATGGATTTTCTGAGGAGCATCAACTTCAGGCAGATTGCTACTCCAGCCCTTCCCTTTGTTCTTCTCTTTTATGAAAAGAGGGAGCTCCACATTTCTGAGAAGCCGTGCTCAGGAGTACTAGAGAGAACTGTGGAGGGGTATTTCCTTTCTGGTGCACAGTACTTCATGGGTAGGTAGTCATGGCCCATTTTCACAGCCGTCAGTTGTTATAATCTGAAATGTAATTTATTCTGACAGCCGCTATCTGACGGTAAGTACACAAGATAAGTGTGATGTTAAGGTGCTGAGAGGGCAGGGTGTAAGATGGGTAGGAAGGTGGGGTACCAGTTGTCACCGTAGAATGCCAGGGGATAGGATGCCAATTGCGCATACGTGTTAGGCTTCCAAGTAAATACGATGCCAGGTGAGCAGGCTACCAGGATGCAAAGTGGCAAGAGGGCCAAGGGAATGATGCACTATTTTGGGATGTTTGGAGTGGGTGGCGGAAACTTAGTTTGCCAAGGGTGAGGGGTGTTAGAGCAAGATCTGGAAGATATGCTTGGGTCTGTCAACAGTGACAGGGTGGGGGTGGGTTTGGGGTGGCTCCACTGGTGGGGAAAGCAGAATCAGGGACGGAGTGGAGAAAGGGCTCAGGCTCATCAACAGGGACAGTGGGGTCAGGTCCCAGGGTCTACGATCAAGTTCTTGGGTGTGTACATGGTCTGGGCGAGGTGTAGATGGGTGTGTGTGGAAAGTGTGGGGTCAGTTAAATAGTTACTCAAGGGTTAGACTATATATTTAATAATCTAACTTTTCCTGAGTGATCATTTGTTCAATTTAATTGGAATTCGCTGCATTTTCAAATTTAGGTGGAAACTTTTGGAGTGTTACAGGCATAAGGGAATTGATCGGGGGGTCCTTCCATTTCCCAGATAATTCCTTTATAAATTATATTTTGTAAGGTCCCCTGCGAAACTCACATCAGCACGTGAAGTAACAACTACCCTTCAAGCAGAAAATCCAGGCCTATAACCTAATGCATCTCTGCATGACCAAAACTGTTGAATTGAATTGATTTTAATTTATTGTCACATGTACTGAGGCACAGTGAAAAGCTTTGTGTCTGGCGCCTTTTGTATTACGTCAGACCATCCTTCTGCCATAAATTACCATCATGCCTTCAGTTGTGGATCATTAGCTTTTTCTTCATGAAGTTGGATGCAAATGTACAAAACTCATCAGATGGACCTGAGGCATTGTTGTTGTTGTGAACCAGATCAAACCCCTCAAAACATATCACGGAGATAGCCTAGACCCTCACTTTTATCTTATTTTAAGGCATATATAAGGAGCTGTGTTCCAGGTGTGATTCGATTGGTCAAATCGCTAGGCTTTAAACAGAACACATTTTATTCTTATACCACAGCTGAAACAAAAAAGAAGAATTAATTTTATTCTATTAAAATACGTACAAAAAAGTATGGTTTAACTACTACTCATCAACTATTCCAATAAACATTCCATAAACACACCCCTGGCAAAGGCAAATCCAGCAAAACAGATTTCTCATTACAATCCCCTCTATTCCAGGAGAAGGAACACTGATGGAATCAATCTAGCAGCAGAGAGAGAACTCAAGCTTTTGCAGCAGCAGAGAGAGAACTGTATCTAGCAGCTTCAACTTTAAAACCCCAACATTAACAACTGAAAGCAAAACTAAAACCCTGGGTCTGACTGCACCCATTCATGCTTCTTTGGTCGACTTTAAAAAAAGAATGAAAGCTGTTCACTCTGCTTTCCATGGAGCAGACACCTCAGCACCAGGTTCACAACACCCCTCTTCAGGAGAAACAGGACACAACAAATTATCTTTAAGGTACATCTCATCACACTGTCTGTACTGTCAATTTTGATTAGAATCCCTACAGTGTGAAACAGGCCATTTGGCCCAACAGGTCCACACCGACCCTTCAAAGAGTAACCCACCCCGACTCATTCCCCTAACCTATATTTACCCCTGACTAATGCACCTAACACTATGGCCAATTTAGCATGGCCAATTCACATAACCTGCACATACAGTCATAGAGTCACAGAGATGCACAGCATGGAAACAGACCCTTTGGTCCAACCCGTCCATGCTGACCAGATATCCCAACCCAATCTAGTTCCACCTGACAGCACCCGGCCCATATTCCCCCAAAACCTTCCTATTCATATACCCATCCAAATGCCTCGTAAACGTTGCAATTGTACCAGCCTCCACCCCTTTCTCTGGCAGTTAATTCCATACACGTACCAGACTCTGTATGAAAAAGTTGCCCCTTAGATCTCTTTTATATCTTTCCCCTTTCACCCTAAACCTATGCCCTCTAGTTCTGAACTCCCCCACCCCAAGGAAAAGACTTTGTCTATTTATCCTATCCACACCCCTCATAATTTGTAAACCTCTATAAGGTCACCTCTCAGCCTCCGACACTCCAGGGAAAACAGCCCCAGCCTGTTCAGCCTCTCCCTATACTCAAATCCTCCAACCCTAGCAACATCCTTGTCAATCTTTTCTGAACCCTTTCAAGTTTCACAACATCTTTCCGATAGGAAGGAGACCAGAATTGCACGCAATATTCCAATAGTGGCCTAACCAATGTCCTGTACAGTCACAACATGACCTCCCAACTCCTGTACTCAATACTCTGACCAATAAAGGAAACCATACCAAACACCTTCTTCACTATCTTATCTACCGGCAACTCTACTTTCAAGGAGCTATGAGCCTGCACTCTAAGGTCTCTTTGTTCAACAACACTCCCCAAGACCTTACCATTAAGTGTATAAGTCCTGCTAAGATTTGCTTTCCCAAAACACAGCATCTCACATTTATCTGAATTAAACTCCATCTGCCACTTCTCAGCCCATTGGCCCATCTGATCAAGATCCCGTTGTAATCTAAGGTAACCTTTTTTGCTGTCCACTACATCTCCAATTTTGGTATCATCTGCAAACTTTACCTCATATGCTCGCATCCCAATCATTTATATAAATGACAGAAAGTAGAGGACCCAGCACTGATCCTTGTGGCACTCTACTGGTCACAGGCCTCCAGTCTGAAAAACAACCCTCCACCACCACCCTGTCTTATACCTTTGAGCCAGTTCCATATCCAAATAGCTAGTCCTCCCTGTATTCCGTGAGATCTAACCTTGCTAATCAGTCTCCCATGGGGAACCTTGTTGAACGCCTTACTGAAGTCCATATAGATCACATTTACTGCTCTGCCCTCATCAATCCTCTTTGTTACTTCTTCAAAAAACTCAATCAAGGTTGTGAGACATGATTTCCCTTGTAGTGAAGGGTAAAACCAAAGAGCACAATAAAAAAATCTACACACACTGATGGTGGCAGCTCATTTTGAAGGACTCATCTTCAACGTTAAGAAGTACCAGGTAGGTCAGATCAACCCATCTGGCTTGATCTGGTCAGGCTGTGAGACCAAGAATCGTATCACTTATGCCTACTCCCCAAAGCAAAGAAGATCTGTGGAGTTGTCTCAGATTTTTAATATTCCTCCTATCACACAGATCAAACTTTTGAAATGCCTCATATAAATGGCAGGAGGACCATTGACACATGTTTGAATTAATTAAATAAGTGTTGCCTGCAGAAATCCTTATCCAATAGTACAATGACCCAATGAAGATAATAATCCTGGAAGGCGATGCATTTCAGAAAGGTCTGACTGAGAATATCACACAAGATGGCACATCAATTATATTTGAATCCAAAGGTCTATTGCATGTTCAATCCAATTATTCCAACATAGAATGCAAAACTTCATTTTTAGTTTGAAATCAGAAATATTTCAGACATATTTGTCTGGTAAGCAATTCAATGTTGAAATTAAGCACAAAATATTGAAAATGATTTGGTGTAAACAACTACAATGACATCTCGAAAAAGTACAGGAGTACGATTTCAACATCTGCTACAAATGTGTTACTAAAGTGTGTATGTTTTCACACACTAAGTAGATTATCAAATCTGAATAAGAATATTCAAATTCCAACATACTTACAAATTTAGGATGGCATGGTGGCTCAGTGCTTAGCACCGCTGCCTCACAGTGTCAGTGATCTGGGGTCGACTCCCGCCTTGGGCAAATGTCTGTATGGAGTTTGTTTATTGTTGGCGTGAATTTCCATCAGGTGCTCCAGTTTCCTCCCACAGCTTTCCTTTATTGGTCAGAGTATTGAGTACAGAAGTTGGCATGGAACGGCATGGACGTGTTGGACCAAAGGGTCTGTTTCCATGCTGTACATCCCTATAACTCTATGACTCTATATCATCAACAATACACATGCTCAGGAACCTTTCCGTCATTCTGTCCATATGGTGCTGGTACAGATCCTGACTGACATTCTGAGACGTGGTTCCTGGAAGGCAAATCTTCCAAGTATGGTTCTGGGAGAAGTGATTTCTTGAATGAATGGACCAATATCAATGCTGGCATCCAGGTTGAGAAAGAATTTTGCTCCTGTGGGTTTTGGATTCAATTCTCCTCGTTGTGAGATTTTGAGTGGGCACCTCTTGAGTACCGAAAATGTGTTGCTGGAAAAGCGCAGCAGGTCAGGCAGCATCCAAGGAGCAGGGGAATCGATGTTTCGGGCATGAGCCCTTCTTCAGGAATGAGGAAAGTCTGTCCAGCAGGGCACACTTTCCTCATTCCTGATGAAGGGCTCATGCCCGAAACATTGATTCTCCTGCTCCTTAGATGCTGCCTGACCTGCTGCACTTTTTAGGAACACATTTTCAGCTCTGATCTCCAGCATCTGAAGTCCTCACTTTCACCTCTTGAGTACCTCTACTATGCAATCTGTCTTTAGCACATACATAACAAAACTGTATTTGCTTCTATACTCTTGCTGTGCCAATACGTTTCATATAATCCAGTTCTTCATTTCATCCAGCTTACTTTAAAGCTTCTCTTGTCTGTGACCACTGCACTTTCTGGAAAGGTAGATTGACAAAATTTCATCTTCTCAGGTGCAATACAGCATCAGCTTTGAAATTGGGCAAAAAATCTGTCTGGACTTTTTTGTTGCATGTTCTGGACTGATTCAATGCAGGTATTCTCCGGCTGTCCTGCTGTACTAGGTAACTTGGTGATGTTATGAACGGTCATGCTGTTGAGTTCCATGCACATTAGTAGTCCTGCCATTTCTCATCCATTCATGCTCATGCAGAATTGTGTTGGCGGCATTTCATCATCAATGCACAAATGCACTGGATGGATGTCACATTATGTGCAGTCAGTTTTGCCACTGTATGTTGTATCATTGACTTGCAACAGTGGAGGTATTCAGACTAACAGGATGTTTGCACTAGCTCCCATGTCAACTTTGGTCTTGAGTGTATGTTCAAGCATATGATGTTATCAGTGACAAAAGTTTCTAACTTTGATTTCATCCACATAATATGTCACATGCTCAATGTGGAAACTCTATTGCTTTTGGTTGGAACTTCTTCCATTCTGAATCTTGACCACAGTTAGTCTAGCTGTTAACAATGTATGTGTTTATGCTTATGTAAATCATTGGCACACTTGTTGTTGCTGACTGCATATACTTTTTGTTCAGTAGCCTCTGATTATATTTCTGGAATTAGATGTCTTGCACATGAATGCCCAGTGCTTGTTTGCACTGCGTGATTTGAAAAGATCTTCGACCACATCTTTGCAATGGACATAACGGATCACATTTCCTGCATAGTTTCTTTACTTTTTGTGTCCTAACTACAGCACTATTACTCGGGAATGCACCTAATGTGGTGAAAGTTGTTATCCATCTTTAATGGCTTCATATTTTCTGCCATCTTTTGGAATTGTGCTGATGGAATTATCTTTATGAGCTCCTAGATACAACATATCCTGCTGTATTGATGAATGATAGTCTGCCTAATGAAGTGAAGCCTGTTGAAGCAGTGTACCTCCTCAGAGGTAATGGCTCATGGTCTCCAGGCTTTATGAGTAGATAACTTTTCTGTGCAGCACATCGAAGAGCTCTAGCTGCAGGATTGTCCTGATTACTGAGCCTCCTGCTACTGCTCCCGTTTCTGTGACTATCTTTTCATCCAAAGTAATGAAAAGCATAGATAACACCAATAAGCAATGCAAGTAAGGAATGGGAAAATCAGAAGGAACTAAATCCCAAACTCAACAGTCCTTTTTTTTTGCTTTATTGTTTTGAAGGGATGGAAATGTCATTGGCAGGCAAGCATTTGTCTCCCACTGCCAATTGCCATTCAGCCAAATGTCTTCCTTGGCCAATTTAAAAGGTAGTTAAGAGTCAACAATATTGCTGTGGATCTTGAAACCACGTGTAGTCCAGACCAAGTCAGGATAGCCACTTACCCTCCCTCAAGAACAACAACGTAGCAGTTGGGTTTTGCAACATTTGATAAAAGCATTGAAATCATGATAATTGAAAAGTCATAAACATAAGCTCTTGTTTATGACTTTATTGATTAAATTCAAAGTTTATCAGCTACCACAATGGGATTTCAACCCCTTTCCCCAGGTCATTAGACCAGTGATATTGTCACAATGCCATTCATGAAATACCATGGAAAAAAGATTATAATGATCTTTTAAATGCAGACATGATTGCTGAAGTTAGCCTCATTTCGGCCTTTATTCCAGAGGACTGCTGCTGGCTGGGATTTCTGACCCACTTGGTTAAAATAGCACTGATGCCTTCACCTTGTGATGAAACACCAACGAGGGATCAGTCTGTTTCTAACAGCTGCTTTTGACACCTCGGCCACATTTGAAATCGGTGGTCACAGTGGTTTTGACGGGTGTAGGATGATAAATAAATTGATTATTTTTAATGTTAAGTTTCTGTTGGGCTCAATGGGTTAAAATATGGTTTTGAGTTTTAACTAATTTGGACAGTTAATAAATTTATCATTTTTAATGCAAAGTTTCTGTTGGGTTTCCTAGGTTAAAATATGGTTTTGAGTTTTTACTAATTGGCTCAGTAAATAAATTAATCATTTTTAATGCTAAATTTCTGTTGGACTCACTAGGTTAAAACACGAGTTTGAGTTTTAATTAATTGTACACAATTTTTCCTTACACTGCGGCTTGTCTTTCACTCTCCACTCCTGTCAGAGTCTATGTTTGCCCATAACTTCCATCTGCTGAAATGCAGGATTTGGGAGGCAGCCCTGAAGTACATTTAAACATTGTGACATACCCATTAATTTCCATGGAGTGAGAGTTTTGTTTTTCATGGTCATTTGTATCACCAGTACTCATACTGAGATATTAATCACAGAAAGACATCCTTACATAATGAAGTAAACAGAAGGTAACACAAAATTGGTAAACCAGTTTGAAATTTAGCTTTAAAATTATCCAGATAACTGAATTGAAACTGATGTTGAGCAGTGACTAATATGGGTTATTATGAATAAGGAATTGCAAAGTACATGAAAGTAAAGTAAAATGCAATGCATTTTTCGTAAAATGTAGAACAACTATAAAGCAGCTGATAAACTGCATGCAATTTTAGTTCTATTGAGTTATGATTTTTTTATTTTAAATTATCATCCTGTAACAGTCTTCCCCACATGAAAGAGTAGAGAGATAATCGTTGTCAAGGTCCATTTTCAAGCACAGGGTACAGCTCCAATTGAGGCAGGCAGCTTGCAAAATGTGTGCTGCATCCTCAAAGAAAAACATAAAAGGAAGGAAGCCAGTCAGTCGATTCTAAATATGTTCTGTGGAAAGAATTATCCAGTAAAATCCCACTGGTTCAGTACAGGCTCTATAGCCCTGGAGGTTATGACTGTGTTTCGGTGCATCTAAGTGAATTCAGCATGCAACCCAGCATGAAACATTTTGCTGGCTGGCTGCATATTGAAAGGGGGGATCAGCAACGTGTGAGATTAACATGTACCTCTCAAAGACATCCTTCCTTTCTTAAAGGGGAGCTGTACTTCTTGGACTGATTGTTGAGTAAGGGATGAATTATACCTTTTATTCTAAGAATATCCACTAAGCATGAGCAAAAAGAGCTTTGACATAACAAAATCACATCACATGGAACTGGAAGCTGGGTTTGTCTTACTATGACTTGGAAATAGTTATGTTTAATAAAGTTTGCTAAAGCTCACTCAACGGTACTTTTCTACACAGATGCTACTTCAGACTGTCTTTGGAAGAAGGCTTTGATAGAAACAAAAACACTGAAATTGGCTCAACCAGCAAGAGAGTGGACTCACAGGTTTGCTGATGTCGTAATGGAAGTATTAGTCCTAGAGAATCTGGACAGTGTAGATCAGTAAGGATAAATCATTCTCATTGATGGAAGTTTTGCAAATGGGAGGACACTGAATTAAGATGATGGGTAAAAGAACATCAATGTGGCAGAAACCTTCTCTCTGTAAGTGCAGCAAGTGGCCAAAAATCTGGAATGCAATGCTGTGAGTATGGCAGAGCCAGATTCAATTGTGAGCTTGGAAAGAGAGGTGGCTAATTATCTGAAAAGGAAAAAAAATTGCAAGACTCAGAGGAAAAGTCAAGAGTTGTACAAGCTGTAGCTCTTACAGGAGCTGGTATGCATGCCCTGGCAGATTCTAGGTGGAATGGAGGAGATGAGCAATGTTTTTGCAGAGAGTGAGGAGGTCCTCATGACAAACTCTGACAGGGAAATATGAACAACTGTCTATGGAGTCAAGTGCTAGGGTCTGTCCCTGAGGAGCTGGCTGCAATGCCACATGGATTCCAATGATCTACATCTTCACCTTACATTATCATTTTCCATAACACTAGCTCCTCGGGCCGCTCAAAGCTCCATCACTCACCCATATGCAATTCTAAGCAAATAGGCCCCATTCATGCCTATCATTCAGATATTCCGCTTCACCTGCACATACCTTCATTCCAACGCTACAGCTTTATATCCTCCTGTTACTGTCTCAACACACTTGCAATGATTCAGTTATGCTGCATGCATCATCCAGACTCATTAAGACACAATTATTAACATTCTGTCCTCTTTCTTGGAGAACAGGATCACCCCATAATGGGTTGGTAGTAGATGGGAGGGGTGGGGACTTGGGTGGGTGGGGGATGGAATGGAACAAGGCAGAATAGACAAGCAACAGGCATGCCTGCATCATCTCACTCCTAACCCATCACCCTGTCCCCAGTTAGGTCAGTTTTCTGTAACATGTAAACAGTTGCAACTGAGGTCATTGCATTCAGTATCACCTGAATCCTCCTCCTCTCTCTCCTCATCCCTGTCCACTCATCTTTCCTACCCTCCATTTCCAAGTCATGCACACTGCAGCCCGGATTCCCCAGGCCAATCTATTGTCCTTATTGGAATCCAGCACCACCATTAACATTTCAAGAAGTTAGCAAAATTAGGGAGGTTAGCCCTTTAAATAATACAGGTCACAGTGATGATGAGATGAACTAGTCTTGCGCCATCTGAAAAAGCAGATCATGATTAGGAGCTGTTCACCATTATATTTCAGCCACTTTGCATAATTGTAGAATGCTCATGATGTAGCCACTCGGACACCCTGCTACTCAGGGCTGTTGAACCTAGTTCGGAAAGAGTTAGTACTTGATTGTACCCTGCAGTAAGCACCATCCCCACTGTGATGATGTTCAAAGAAATAGTGAAGAGCGTAAAGTGTGCTCCTAAAAGTCTCTGCAGTAATGAAGACTATTTTCATGCAATCTACAAATAGTTACAAAAGCAATAAACTTCTAATTGATTAGGCTACGAGACTCTTCTAGTTAGACCAGAAATGTGGCTATCCTCATCTATTCTAGATAACTGTAGGCTTGAAGGAACTCACACACACAACAGAAGCCGGACCAGTAGTGACGAGAAGCATCCCAGCCAACTTTTCATTCATCCTGTGGCTTCACTACAGAGTTCACATTGTGACCAGTGCATGCCTCTGCCCCATGAACAAACCCTGTAACTATCACACCATTAATGTCCTGCTGTGCTATAGATACAAAATAGTCTTAATACGAGGGAAGCTTCAATGTCCTCGAGTCCCACCTGCTACAAAGGCTATGTAATAACATCATGAAATATCTAATTTACAACCTTAAACTGATGAGCACTTTCCAATCTACTAGCTTCCTCAATGAGACTATTAAAGTCTTGAATGACAGGCTGTGCTTCCTTAACAACAATTAGGCTTTGATGCAGATTGATATTTTCACCATCCTGCAGAGTAATTATCAGGCAAGGCAGAATGTGGAAATCAGGCATGATGTGTGAAATACATGTGACCTGATCTTTCACATCACTGCTTAGCTGGTGAAGTCGAAAATCTGCCAATTTAGGACTTTAAGCACATCCAGTTCAGACACACAGTCCTATACAATACACCAAATCAGACTCCTGTTCATTACCAGCTACAACTCAATTAATTTTATCACAAGAAACACCACAAATAATTATGTTTGCCCTTCTTCTTGAAAAAAAATTGGAGGCACACTTAGTGCATAAAGGGCTTTATATGGTGTCCCTCAGTCTGTCTCATTTCACCTGGTTAATGGCGAGCAGAGGATATGCAGATGGTTATAGGTCCCATGAAGTGAACTGGTGAAAAAAATAGATAGTGTTGTGGGAGTGAAAAATGACTTGTCTCTTTAGCAGCCATCAGATTGAAAGAATAGCTTTCATTTCTTTTTTTGACATCTTAAGGAGTCCTCTCAGAGATGCTACACCCCGAGCTTCCCATTCCTAAGACACTCTCTTTCCCTGTGGGACAGAAGGACAAGGAGCTTAAATAATTGATCTGGCCTCACCAAATCCCGTGGGGTTTGCATGAGAAAGTGAGCCAGCTGTGAATTTTGCCCTAGCTGCTGCTATGGTACATGAACAATGCGTTTGAGTAGACTTATTGCCAAACTAAAGACTGTGAAAATAATGACCTACATTTCCAACTTGTGCCAATTTCTGAAACAAATATTTTGCAAAAGCTGGACTACTCTATCACACATGGAGCTTTCACATGAACTGAACACTCCCCTTGTTTGATAACTTCTTATTTTAAGGTCAACAATGTGCTACAGAGAAATAAAAAGAAATCATTGAATTAAAAGCAGATCTACAATGGAGTTGAAATGGAAAAATAAGGAAGAGCATTGTGATATTGCAACATGAAAACCAATTTCTTACTATCTAAATGTATTGGGAAATTATTCTCCCAAAGTATACTTATTACTGATTGTGTAATTGTAGTTGAAGTTATCAATGTACTGACTATGAGATAGTTTAAATTCCATTTTTAATGGATTTACTGGAAGTATTGTTGTCACCAAGGCAACAGTTCAACCATTTCTGTAGTTCAGAGACAAAGGATAACCAATTGTTTCAAATGTGATCATTACTTCAAATGCGCAGCTAACAAATCTATAAACCATCATTTGTGGTGAATGGTATCTCATGGGCTATGCAACAGACCATGGAATGAACTCTCTTGCAAAATGTACACCCCTGACTGTCAGCTTGAGAGACATCTAAACTCCAAACACCACCAGCAAGTTTGTTGCATGATCTAGTAACTACAAATGAAATAATTTGGCAATACAGTCAATGTTGATGGGTTAGCTGGCTTTATACTTCACATCAATTAGTAAACCTGAACAGTTGTATTTTGTGAATGTGCATAATTGAGAGTAAATTAATTCATCAGGAGTTTAATCAAGTTAATTTAAGAAACATTGTTTGACAGTGTTACAAGTCAGGCATTTTGAAAAATGTATATTATTAATTTTTTTAAATCCTTCATTCACTCCACAAAAGTAATTAACTACTCCTTAAATGGTAAACTAAGCTTTAACTGCTGTCTGCCTGTTGCACCCTTAAAAAAAAAGTAACACTTATTGTGACCTATCCATAGGGGCTTAAAAAGAGAGGAGCGGATCACTTCTTCTCACTTGGTAATAGATGTCCTGAATGGCATTGGGTTAGTCTACAGGTACAGCAAGTAATGAAGAAAGATATCAGAATATCATCATTCTGGATGTAAGTTTCCTCGCTGAGCTGGAAAGTTCATTTTCAGTCGTTTCAACACCATACTAGGTAACATCATCAGTGAGCCTCTGGTGAAGCACAGTGTTGGTGACCCACATTCCAAGGAAGTGCTTAAAAAGCACCAGTGCTTCACCAGAGGCTCACTGACGATATTACCTAGTACGGTGACGAAACAACTAAAAACGAACATTCCAGCTCAGCGAACAAACTTACATCCAGAACCTCAACCTGAGCTACAAATCTTCTCAAAACTCATTAACGTAATCATTTATTGCAAAGACAATTGAGTACATGGTTTCAGTTATACAGGGCATTAGTGAGATCACATCTTAAATACTGCATATGTTACAGGTTTCTCACTAAAGGAAGGAGTTCAGAGAAGATTGATCAGACTAATATCTGGAATAATGGCAAAAAATGCTGGAAATTGCAATGGGTCAGGCAGCATCTGTGGAGAGAGACCAAGCTAACATTGATGAAGAGTCATCTAGACTTGAAATGTTAGCTTGCTGTCTTTCCACGTATGCAGCATGACCCACTGTGATTTTCAGTATTTTCTTGTTTCAGTACAGATCCCAGCAGCTGTAGTAATTTGCTGCTAATACCTGGAATGAGTGAGTAGCGTTTTGATTTGTAACCATTGGAGTTTAGAAGAGTGATAGATTACTTCTCTTGAAACAAATCAGATCCCGAGTGTCTTCACAAGGTGCATGTTGAAAGGATATTTTCTCTGGTGGGAGAATCTACAACTATGAGTCACTGTTTAAAGATATGAGGTTGTCCATTTAAGGAGTTTTTAAAAAAAATCTCTGGCCTACGATTCTTTGGAACTCTGCTTTGGAACATCTTTTGAAGAACAGAGCCCTTAGTCAGCAAAGGGGAAGGGGGCAAAAGGTTTCAGTGGGAGATGGGAATGTAGCATAATGGCAGAACATATTTAAAGCACCAAGTGGTCTACTTCAGCTCCTAATTTGTATATATGTATGTTGTGGCGTACAAATGTGTCTTAATTTAAAAGATGAAATGTGGAGAAATATGTAAAATAGAACAGAGCATGGGATATTCACAAGAAATATTTTCACCAGCCTTTCCTTTAAAAGTATTAACTTAAGATGAGTACAAATCAAGTCTTCCTGAAATGATCCCAAGTGGGGTTGTCGGATGAAATTCTGGGTTTCAAGGGCTAAGGCAGCAGCAGCAGCTGTTATGGAATTCTGCTCCACTCCATCACCTCCGCACCTCACAGGTTTGCTATCCATTACCCTGCCCCCTCCGATTCCCAAACGTGAAGGTTTTCAAACCCTGAAAAGGAGGCACAATGGGGGAAATGTTTCACAAGCGCTGGTGTAAATCTTACCTGAGTTTGATTTAGCTTATCATTGTCCATGTACAACAGGTACAGCAGGCACTGAAGAAGGCGTGAGCATGTTGGCCTTCATAGCAAGAAGATTCTAATACACCAGTAGTGATGACTTGTTGCAATTGTGCAGTGCCTTGGTGAGACCATACCTGCCACAGAAAGCAGTTGAGGTCAAATCATTGAATGTTTTCAAGGAATTGGATATAGTTCTGTGGGCTAAATGGATCAAAGATAATGGGATGAAAGTAGGAAAGCCTTATGGAGTTGCATGATCATATTGAATGGGAGAGTCAATCTAAATGGTTAACTCCTTATACTTTCCATGTTTGGGACAAATGTTGAATCCACTTTTTTTTCATATTTGTTGCAGTACAGTTTCTTAAGTACCTGGGATAAGTTAAAATTTTTGAAGACATTTGTTGCTCCCTTGGCTTGCAAAGTCAAGTGCACTGATTGTACTGAACTAAGTCCAGATGCACTCTCAATCCTGCATTAATCTCTAAGAAACGAAATCTGATTGCCACCATTCAAAAATCAAGATTAAAAGATAAATATCTGGGGACTTTTCAAACTGTTCTATTATACTTTTATACATTCTTATTTTAAACCATTCCAGTCTTGCTTCCCTGAATCACTATCACCTTAGCCAGTGTGACAATTGGATGAGATCTTTGTGCTTCTGGTCTCTTGCCCATCCTTGATTTTCTTCGCTCCAATTATGGTGACGCTTTCAGGTGCTTAGTCTTGATGCATTAGAATTCCCTTGCTCAGTCTCATCACCTCTCAGAATTCCAATGATAAGTTCCTTACAACTTTAATGCAGTATTCCCCAGTCTACGCAGTAGATGGCAGATACAGTTTTGAAAATAAAACTTCACCTGACAATTTTTCTCTCTTTGTTCCTCTCCAGCAGACATCTGATTTCATAGGACTGGGTGAAAGTTCGTCAGACTACCCATCACTCAGTGAGTTTATTGTGTTGATGTCCCAAACTTCCAGTGTTTGTGAAGGAAGGGAAGATCGTGCCTACAACAATGCTTGAATATATACATTAAAAAATAACACTTGTGTTTAATTTTTCTCTACCTTGCCCTTGTTCCATTGCAAGGACCACATATTTGGCTCAGATTGTTGAGAGTGAGCACGAAGAAGGTAGTGATGTTGCTAGTCTCATAATCTGTCGCCCTATCTTTACTGTTGAGGGGACTTCAGTTCAAATTCCACAATTGTAGAATTTAAATACGATTGAAGAGGTAAATGTGGAATAGGGGATAAGAATCTACACTGAGTAATAATGTCTACCACACGACTAGATTGCTGGAAATCTCCGGGTCCAATTCACATCCTCATTGATAATTGGGGATAGGAAATAAGATGTTTCATAAATGGTGTTTTTAAAAATATAAAAAATATTGATCCTGTGTGAATACAGCCTTGGCGGGAGCTTCGCATGCAGCTAACGGAACAAAATAAATCTCTGATGGTTATTATTTTCGACTTGATCTGCTTGGATCTCTTCCTGCTCACCGCTTGTAATCTTTTTCTAATCATTTCAGCAAACAGAATTACATTTTCTTTAACGCCTTTATTTTTCTGGTCGACGGCTTGCGTTTCCCAGGTGAAATTATTTTTTAAAAAGTCTTTCACAAGTGTTGGATGTTTAATGATGACGTTTGACACTCAAAGAGTTAACAGCGGATCGTCTCAATTCTTGCAGTCCTGGATCGGGTGAAAGGAGGGCGAAGCTGCTCGCTATGAGCAGCTGACTTCCTGCTGTGTTGGGGCTCCGGGTTGTGATACAGTGACATTACAGTTTTGTTTTCAGATCCGATTCTCCCCCACCCAGGGTTTGTAAACAGTTGGTGAGCAGCGAGGGAGAGGTTGAACACTGACTGTTAAGTTGAGGGAGTCTGCTTGCTGCTGGCAGAGCCCCACGTGTTGATCGCTCAGTAAGCTACAGGTTGGATACCTGTGACTTGGAGCTTCCTGGCTAACTTCCCATCTGTGATAGGTCTGTGCAAGCAAATCGTCCGGGACTCACTGAACACCAACTCCGCCCTATCTCGGGCTCCACTTTATTAAGAAGGAGGTGGAGTGCGATTGAGACTGTGTGTAGGGAGTCAGTAACTAAGAGGTGCGGGAGAGGTCTGCCTTTCTCTTTAAAAGCTCTCAGTTTCCCCCAATACCCTAGAGTCTGCCTTTCCTCAGTGTCGGGTTTCTTTCACCCAACCCCCCTCCCCGTCTCTGTATTTCCTTAGAGGACCATGTTGGACCCGTCCTCCAGCGAGGAGGAGTCGGACGGTGTGCTGGAAGGCGATGCCGCTAAGGAGCCTCCGCTGAGCGGCGGAGGGAGCGGCGGTAGCAGCAGCGCCAGCGCCCGTTCGCTGCCGGCCACCCGGGGCAGCGAAGGACGAGGGTCGGGCAGCGCTCGCTCGGTCAGTCCGAGCCCGTCACTGGTCAGCGAGAAGGAGAGGGAAGAGCAGGAGAGGATCCAGCGGGAGGAGGAGGACTCGCAGAAGAGGAAGGCGCTGCAGCTCTACGTGTTCCTATTGCGGTGCATCGCCTACCCCTTTAACGCCAAGCAACCCACTGACATGGCCCGGAGGCAGCAGAAGGTGAGTGTGGGAGCGATGGAGAGCCCGTAGCCTTTACATTATACCCACCACTTCCCACTGTGCAGCCATGCGCCTGCTGCTTACACCCAGGCAAGTTAACAGGTTGCTGTACGCTGATCAATGCAAAGTCTGCTCAGCACACTTCAACATGTGCCTTTTCTTTTTAAAAAAACTTTTCAATCTGGCCACAGATTCCCTCCCCCTGTCCTTAATGTTATCTAGTCTGTGCTTGTAGCTTGGAGATGCCACCGTATGAAACAGAATCTAAACTGACCTGAGTGCCTTATACTCGACCAATCCTCTGAGGTTTTCTTAATCAGAAAAATCTCCCAACCTGAAGCTACAATCCTTTCGGAATTTAACCACCCAGGGTGAGATCATTCAGTCCCCACCCTGGCTCCAATTTGTCCCACTAACTCTCCCTTTTTTCTCTTCAACTACTTCATTAAGTTCTCTTTGAAAGTTACTCTGCTTTCAACACTGTCCCCACTATACCCCCACTCCAGATTTTCCTTTCCCTCATTGTTAGTATGTTTGCACTAACTGTGACATTTGGAATCACCATAAATTATTAAAACCTTTTCAAGATTTTTAATAGAAGTTTCTCTATTAAATCTCCTCTCATATTTTGCTCTAAAGAGAACAATCCCAGCTTCTCCAGTCTCTCCAATTAACCAGATCCCCTTCCCTTCAGAGAGGGCTAGGACCCAGTGGCATGATCTGAGCAATGGTCACCCATTTAAGTCAGGGATGAGGAGGAATCTCTTAGAGGATAGTGAATTTGTTGATTTTTTTTTAAACTACACAGGGCTTTGAAGTGAGGTTATTAAAAATCTTAGTCTTGAATATACTTAGTCAGTAGGAGAATGAAGAGTTACATGGAGCAGGCTTGAAAGTGGAACTGAGGATATCAGATCAGCTGAGAGATCATTGGCCTGAAAGGCTGGTTGGCTTTTGTGGCTTAATATCTTGATGCCATTCTACTGAGCCTCTTCTGTGTCTTCTCCAAGGCCTTGAAGTCCTTGTGAAATTGCTGCCAAGAGCTAGCCATATGCTCCTGCTGGGGCCTGCCTAAGCAGTGCTTCATACAGATAAAGAGGAACTTCGATGAGGTGGATACCAAAAGTGACAAGAGGGAAATACTCAGGTAGTTCACTTGACTGGAGGGCTGATTTACCAATAGTGGGTTCACTTCCTATGTTGGCTCAGCTTGCTGTGAAGGACTGTCCTTGCCAATGTCTCCCTGTGCCTGAAGTGTGTTGACTGAGTGAACGCACTACCAGTCATTTCTCTATATATAAAAGCAGGTATAACTTGGTGCAACTATGATGACTTTACATCAAATGCAAAATGTGGTTAGGATCTGGAATGCACTGACTGCACGTGTGATGGAGGCAAGTCCGAATGCAGCTTTCAGAAGAGGATCGGTTGATTACTTAAGAGATCTTTCCAGAGCGACTGGGAAAGGAAGGGAAATGAGACCAGTTGCTTACTCTTGTAGAAAGCTGGTTTAGATAAAGTAAGCCAAATGACTGTGCTGTTTTCATTCTGAATTTGTTTTTAATCATCAAATCAAGGATCCCATATATCTAACAGTACAAGTTGAGGGACTGTTGTGTATCCCAGACTTTGCTGCTTTATACACTACACTTCTACTAGAAGGTCTGGAGAAACTGGAATTGCTTTCTTTCAGCATGGTGACAATTAAAGGGCTGTTTAATAGATGCGTTAAAAAATTAAGGCATTTTAATGCCTAGGGAGAAATTGCTTCCATCAGTGAGAGTGTCAGTACCTAGATGATATTGGTATGAAGTTAATTGTCAAAAAATCTAGGGGGAATCTCTTTTGACAATACAATGGGTTATGATTGTAATAGGTTGCCTGAAATGGCAGTCAGAAGTGATCCAATAACAACTTTCAAAAGCGATCTCTGCTTGAAATGGAGAATTTTTCAGTGCTATGGTGAAAAGGCAGTGCAGTGAGACTAATTGAATAGTTCTGTCAAAGAGCCTATACCAGCATGATGGGTCGAGTGGCCACCTTCTGTGTTCTATGATTCTATAGCTTGCACTGTCTAAATGGGCCTGGGTTTTGAAGCTTGGTTTATTTTCCTGTAACATTGAATGGCATTGCTCTGAACAAATTGACAATGTGTGACCTTGCCACTGCAAACTTAACCTACATGGTGACTGGAAATACTTTGTGGTTCCTGCTGTGGTTTATCAAATGTCGGTCTACGTTTTGATGGTATCTTGATTTTATTCAAGAGGAGACTTTTTGGCAGGACATTCAATAACAATGTTTGCAATTCAGTGAACAAGTGCAACACTTTCTTTTCAGTGAATACTTCTGTGCAGTTTGTTAAAACCTTTCCGAGTAGAACATAAAACTCCACTCGTGTCTTGCTTTTATATATCACCCTGCTTTTAAGCCTGTTAGAGTCAAAATAGAGATGGGAAATGTGACACATTACAGTGCAATTCTCTTAGCCTTCAGTTTATTGTGAAACATTATTACTTCCCTGGACACTTGTGGTTCTTGAAGCTGTATTTCCTTTTTACATTTTGAAATGTAATTTTGATGTGTTCCCAATAATTCAATTTTTACTCTCTGTAAATTGTCTGAATTAATGAGAGACGATGGGCTTGCAATCGCATTGGACATCATACTTGATACTTCAGGGTCAGTTTCCCAGACTGTCTGAAGCTTTTGTTCTATCCTGCCTACATTCATCCTCGTAGTCTTGGTAGGGCATATCATTTCACTGAGCTGTTAATGCAAGTGACAGGGGATTTTCTTCCTCATGACATGTTGTCATGTTTTGTTTTGAGTCCACTAACTTGTTGCTTATCATAATGTACTGCTTTGTAAGAATCAGTGTTACACAATTTAATACATAGTGCATTTGTTTCATTCATGTGGTAGAGCTGTGTCTTTAGTTAACAAATAATCGGATTAATTTGAGTTGAACTGTTAATTTGCAAGGGGACAGACTTCTAAGTTTTTTTTTTAGAAGCAGTTAGCATTAAGTGACGAGCTTTTTCTTTCTTGTATGTTCAGTCCTCTGGGGATGTATCTGTTATGATATGTCTATAAGCCCATTGCATTACCTCAGTGATATTTGTTTAATGCAATTTATACACCTGTGGATTACTTTTAGTGATTCTTGACATAAAATGTTCTTTATCTCCAAGGTGTTTTGATCTTCGAATCCCTGCCAGTTTGTGTGGTCACATCTGTACCTGTGTATTTTCATTAAGTCACTGCTTGCTGACTGCTATGTTTGGCTGTTTATGCTTACCAGCTGTCTTCACGGAAGGAATCGCTGCAGGTCATGTGCAGTGCCTTTGACTCTCTCTGCGAAGACCAAATGTCTTTTGGGTTTATCATATGCATAGCAGCTTCGTATAAGTTTCAAGAGACCATTACCAAAAGAAAATAATCATAATTCATTTTATCTGCTTAAATGTCAGCTTGATGGTACTCAAGGATGAATTTTTATTTTCCTTCCTGCTGTTGTGACCTGCATAGTCCTCCGGGTACGAGAGATGAGTGTTTTGCCTTTGACCCTGTATCTGAGGGATTATGCAGCAACTGAGTGCAAGTACATACAAAGTAACTTGTCCAACAGTGACCAAGTGAACAAAATGTTATTTTTCTCTGTGGATTTTATCATGGAAATATTTGTTCTGAGGCATCATTTTCCTTTGCCAGAATAAAACATTTTCCCAGGCTAAAGAAAGACCCTGTACAAAGGTTGCTGGTCTTTCGCAACCTTAGGATATCTTTCAGCATATTTTCATCTGAATTGTTTTTGGCTGCTCCTGTGTTCGACATTTTTAATCTTGATATTTATTGTGTCTTGATTGACCTGGATAAAGTTGGGTTCCAAGGGTATTATCAGATCATGCTTACAGATGGTGATTTATCTTTCAATTGTGGCTAATAACTGGCACATTCCTGATGAAGAGCTTGTGCTCAATGTCGACGCTCCTGCTCCTTAGATGCTGTCTGACCAGCTGTGCTTTTCCAGCACCACACTTCTTGACAACTGGAATTTTAACCCACTGTGTCTAGATTAAACCGTTTTAAAAACAGCTGTCTTTGTTGGAAACTGTAGTACTGGACAAATAAAAATCAATTTTCCTGTCCAGTATTCAAATCACCAGCAGTCAATTTCAAAATGAAGAGATTAACAATATTTTTTCCTTTTTTTGTCTGTAGATAAACCACCCCAAACCAAACCATATGTAAGGAATAGCAAGTTTTAAGGGTACAATTTTCCATTGAATAAGCCTCCATCACACATCCAGGCAATGTCTTGCAATCCTAAGTAATTGCTGTGTGGAAGTTTTGTTTTTCTTGCATTTGCTTCTTTTGTAAATTACTTTAATCAGTGTCCTTTTGTTGTAAGCTTATCTACTTATCTACTTTTCCAGATTCTTTGCAGCTTTTGGAAACTTGTATCAGATTTCCCCTCTGCTTTCTTCCTTCCAAGAAAATCAGTCTTTTACAGTGAGAAGAAATATTTCCAATCTATCATCTTTTGGAAGTAATGTCATAAAACTTTTTGTACTGTCTTTCCAAGGAATTTGTATCTTCCCTATTGTGTGAGGTCCAGAACTGTATGCAGTATTCCAAATGAAGCCAAACTAGTATCTCAAAGTTCAGCATAACCTCTTTGCTGTTCTACATTATGCCCCAATTATTGCCATTCATGATCCTAGGTTTCATTTGACAACTATCCCAACCTGTCCTATTTCTTTATGATGACTGAAACACATGCACATCCAGGTTCCTCTGTTCCTGTACGCCCTTTAAAATAATAAACTTTATCGTATTTCCACATACTTCACATCAACGTGAACACTTCCCCACAAACGAACCTCCTCTGTCTGTCCACTGCAATTTGCCAACATCTCTTTATGAATTTCTGCGCTACCCTTTTAGCTCATGATGATTAAATTTAATATCATCCACAAATTTTGAAGTATCCTTGTATACCAAGGTCTACATCATTTTGACTCCTGGGGAATTCTACTGCAAAACTTCCTCCAGCCAGAAAATGGTAATTAGCATTTTACTATTTTTCAATCACGCATCAAATTTTGTATCCACATTGTCGCTGTTCCTTTTATTCCAAGCGCTATACTCTTTCTCTAGTCCGTACAGCTCTGTATCGAACCTTTTGGAAGTTCATGTACATCACATTAAAAGCAATACTCATTATTTTCTATTACTACCTGTACTTGAAAAAAAAATTGTAATTTACTTAAGTGTGCCACATTATCATTGCCAGTTCTGAAGAATTCTAGATTTGAAACATTAACTCAGTTCCTTTCTCCCAGAGCTGGCAGAAATGCTATTTCTTCAACATGGTTTATTTCAAATTTTCAGCATCTGCAACTTGCTTTTATTTTCACTTTTCTGTTGTGATATTTTACTTTCATCAATCAAAACCATTTCACAATGATTGCATTCAGTTGTGTCAGTCCACCCAAGGACAGAATTCGACTATAAGGGATAGGAGCAGAAGTTAGGCCATTAAACCTATTGAGTCTGCTCCATCATTCAATCATGGCTGATACATTTCTCAACCCCATTGTGCTGTTTTCTCCCCATAACCCTTGATAATGAAGAACCCATCTATTTCAGTCTTAAATATATTCCACCACCTGGCCTCCACAGTCTTCTATGGCAATGAGTTCCATAGATTCACCACTCTCTTGCTGAGGAAGTTTCTCTTAATCTCTATTCTAAAAGGTCTTCCCTTTATTCTAAGGCTGTGCGCTCTGGTCCTCTTACTTCCTACTAATGGAAAAATCTTTCCAAAATCTACTGTGGCCATGGGCACAGCTTTAGAATTAGAGGGTCAATTTAGAACAGAAATGAGGAGACATTTTCTTTAGTCAGAGAGGAGTGGACCTGTGAAATTCATTGCCACGCTGTGCAGTGGAGGCCGGGATCTTAAATATCTTCAAGGCAGAGATTGATAAACTCGTGATCTCGCAAAGAATTAAGGGCTACGGGGTGAGTGCGGGTAAGTGGAGTTGAAATGTCCATCAACCATGATTGAATGGCAGAGTGGGCTTGATGGGTTGAATGGCCTTACTTCCACTCCTTTGTCTTGTGGTCTTATGGTTCAGGCTGTTTAGTATTCTGTATGTTTCAATTTGATCTCCCTTCATTGTTCCAAACTCCGTTGAGTATAGACTCAGTCGTCAAACATTCCTCATGAAGACTTTCATTCCTGGGACAATTCTCGTGAACCTTCTCTGAACACACTCTTGGGCCAGTACATCCTTCCTGAGATATGAGGCCCAAAACTACACACACCTCCAAATGAGCCTCTTAAAGCCTCAGAAATACATCCCTGTTTTTATATTCATGTCCTCCTAAAAATACATGTCATTTCATTTGCCTTCCTCACTACTGGCTCAACCTGCAAGTTTACATTAAGAGAATCCTAGACTAGAATTCCCAAGTCTCTTGCACTTCAGACTTATGAATTTTCTCTCCATTTAGAAAATAGTCCATGCTTATATTCTTCCTACCTTACACCTTAGCACATTGTATTCCATTTGTCATTTCTTTGCCTACTCCCCTAACCTGTTTAAATCCTTCTGCAGCCTTCCCACCTACTTAATGCTACTTGTCCCTCTATCTATTTTTGTATCATCTGCAAACTTAGCCAGAATGCCCTCAGCTCCTTCATCCAGACCATTAATGTATAATGTGAGAAGTTGTGGTCCCAACACTGACACTTGCGGAACACCACTTCGTCACTGGCTGCCATCCTTTTATCCCCACTCTCTCTGCTTTCTGCCAGACAGCCAAGCTTATGTCCATGCTAGCGCCTTGCCTCTAACACCATGGGTCCTTGTCTTACTCAGCAGCCTCCAGTGTAGCATATTGTCAAAGGCCTTCTTGAAGTCCGGGTAGGTAACATCCATTGGCTGTCTTTGGTCTAACCTGCTTGTTACTTCCTCAACGAATTCTAGCAGATTTGTCATGCATGACCTCCCTTTGATGAAACTGTGCTGACTTTGCCCTATTTTTACCATACACTTTTCAGGTATCCTTCACAATGGATTCCAGGATCTTACCCATGACTGAGGTTCCACTAATCTGTCCATAATTTTCTATCTTTTGCCTTACTCCCTTTTTAAAACACATCATACATTATGTTAGCAATTTTCCTGTCCTCGGACCTTCCCTGATTCTAGTAATTCCTGAAAGATCACCACTAACTCCGTCACTATCATTTTAATTGTCCCCTTTGAACTCTGGGGTGCAGTCCATCTGGTCCAGGTGATTTAACCACCTTCAGGCCATTTAGTTTTTCTAGCACCTTCTCCTTGGTGATGGCTAACATAGTCAGCTCTATCCCCTCACTCTTTAATTTTTGAGATATTACTTGTCTTCCACCATGAAGACTGATGCCAAGTAATTATTCAGTTCCTCCGCCATTTCCTCCTTCCCCAGTTCTATTTCTCCAGCATCATTTTACACCAGTCCAATGCCCACTTTTGCCTCTCTTTTGCCCTTTTATATATCTAAAGAAACTCTCTTAGTCTTCCTTTATATTACTGGCTAGCTTACTATCCTATTTAATCTTCTCTTTTTGTTGCCCACTGCTCTTTGTAAACTTCCCAATCCTCTGATTTCCCACTGCCCTTTACCACATTATATGCTTTCTCTTTCGCTTTTATGCTATCCCTGACTTACCTAGTCAGCCATGGTTACCTAATCCTCCCTATACCATGCTGCTTATTCCTTCAGGATGAATCTCTGCTGTCTCCTGAATTACTCCCAGAAACTCCTATTGCTGTTCCACTAACTTTCCTGCATGACTCCTCCCCCAATCAGTTCCACCCAGCTCTTGCCTCTCTAGTTGATTTTAATCAGCTATATTACCATTACCTCAGATTCTAACTTCTCCCCCTCAAATTACAGAATAAACTTACCCATTAAGATTCTGCCACCTAAACTCCCTTATCAAGTTTGCCTCATTGCGCAACACTAAATCCAGTATTTCCTGTTCCCTCGTGGAGGTTGGAAAGTGTAGTACTAGAAAAGCACAGCAGGTCAGGCAGCATCCAAGGAACAGGAAAATTGATGTATCGGGCATAAGCCCCTCATCAAATAGAGGTTGTGGCGAATATCAAAATTGGTAGGTATGATGTGGTTGGCATCATGGAGACACGGCTGCAAGGGGATCAGGATTGGGAGCTGAACATTCAAGGATACATATCCTATCGAAAGGATAGGCAGGTGGGCAGACTCTCCTGCTTCTCAGGTGCTGCCTGACTTGCCGTGCTTTTCCAGTGCCACACTTTTTGCCACACAGTACAGAACTGAAGGGCTTATATCGGAATACACTCAGTATAAGCAATAAGATAAATGAGTTTGTGGCGCAGATTGAAAGTGGTAGGAGGGCATCACAGAGATGTGGCTGTAAGGGGATTAGGATTGGGAGCTGACATTCAGCATCCCAGACCTCTCTTTATTTTTGTTTCTCTCTTGTTCCCTCATGGGCTCCATCACAAGCTGCTTCAAAAAGCTCATCTTGTAATGTTCCCCAAATTTATTTTCTTGCAATCTGCTACCAACTTGATTTTTTTTCCCCAGTCCACCTGCATATTGAAATCCCCCATGATCGCTAACTTTGCCTTTCCCTCACATCTCTTCTATCTCCTGGTGAATCTTGTGCCCCAGCTCCTGAGTACTGTTTGGAGGCCAGTACATAACTCCAACCTTGTTTTTTTTTTAAATTTTGGAAGTACCTACATTCTACCCACACTGATTCTACACCATCTGACCCTACATCATTTCTATTTTTGATTTGACTTCATTTCTTACTAATAAGGTAACCCCAGCCTGTCTGCCCACTTATATACCTTTTCAATAGGATGTGCATCCTTGAACTCCCAATCCTAATTCCCTTCAGCCACATCTGTGCCCTCCTACCACTTTCAATCTGCGCCACAAACTCATTTACCTTATTGCTTATACTGCGTGTATTCCAATGTAACCCCTTCAGTTCTGTACTAACTGTCCCTCTTCTCATTGTCATTCATTCGTCTAGTGTGCTTGAAGTTAGATTGCTAACCTTTTCCATACACTCTGTCCGATTTGAACCATGTTTTTCAATATCCTAAGCAGTTATCTCTGAAATCCATCTTTTCTGAAGCATTAAGAATTCTATTTTTGTCACTGTTTTCAGTCTTGAGCACAATTTCTTTCTTTTTTTTTAACCTCAGGATCTTCTAATTTATTGGTTCGTTTGTTATGCAAAATCATAAGCTGGAAGGATTTTTGCCTAGCAAAGTGGAACATTTCTGTGGAGCATGGATAAAGCAAAGTTTTCAATGAGGCTTTTCACTACTTCAAATGTGAACATTTTTACAAGATGCCAACTCCTGGTATCTTTTTGTAGTGTTTACCAACTCTACCAGAATGTGGTAGTGGGAAAGAATTATTAGGGATGGGTAGTTGCCACCAATCTTCCTTTTCTCTCTGTTTTGGTTTGCCTCTGACTTATCTAGTGATTATAGTAAGGTATAATCTCCATTGCAGTATTTACGGAAGGGGAGTGTTCTTTGGATAAATGAGATATTATTGTGTGATACCTGACCAAACAGTGTTTTTGGTATAATTACTCGAACCTTTTAAAGTTGGAGCAAACAGGTCAATAAAAGCTAGAGGAGAACTCTATTTCACCTATAAATTGTGACATCAATAGAATAGTGGAGCTGATGGAATGTGCATGTTGAACCTTTTCAGAACCATTATCTAATGCACCAAATGGATATCCTTTCTGTTGAAAGATGTGTAGAAGGAATGACTAACTTTACTCTATATAGCAGAGGAATGTGTTTTCCCCACTCCATCCCTCCTAAATTGTAACCTTACTGGAGTATGATTGTGTAGACAACAACCACACTAGTATTATGATCCAGCTCCTGTTACTCGTGGGTTAGTCAAACCTTGGAATGAAACATATCCAGAAAACGATACCTCAAGTTTTAGTTTAACATGGTGGTTAGTCATTATGACCTGTTTTGCATAATGCTGCAGATTTTCTTGAACAACAAAAGTCAGATGCTTCTTACACAAGAAGCAAAAAAAAAAAAAAATTTAGATCTAGAAAATAGTAAGATCAGATATGGCAAAATAAAGTTTTAAAACAGTGTTTCCTGACCCTGTCTGCTACGGAAACATGTCTAGAGAAATTACATCTTATGTCATTGATAGCCAATCTTCAGTCTTCCAGTACCTCAGCTGTGACTAATGAAATGCCACTTTTTTAAGAAAGGTGGTAAGGAAAAGCCAGGGAACTATAGACTAATGAGCCTGACAACAGTGGTGGCAAGTTGTTGGAGGGGAATCCTGAGGGACAGGATTTACATGTATTTGGAAAGGCAAGGACTGATTAACTATCTCTAATGTGGCTTTGAGTGTGGCAAATCATTAGGTTAAGATATGTGGTCGGCATGGACAAGTTGGACCGAAGGATTTTTTTCCGTGCTGTACATCTCTTTGACTCTATACCATCTCTGCATGGTTTCACTTCTTTGAATTGGCTCCATAGCTCAAGACAATGGCAAATTTAAAGAGGTCTCAACGTGAATTTTTTCACAAGTCTGAGTGCTTTAACATAGTTCTAAAAACCTGAGGATTTCAAACCAAATTTTCCTGTTTTGGAAATCTTACTCCAACCCTTCCACTGAGTTGATTTGATTCACTGAACTACCCTAAATGTTTCTTAGAGTTGAAAATGGCTTCCAAATGCTGTTCTGGTGCCTGCTGAACTGCTTTTTATTGTTTTCAAAAAAAAAGCTTGTCCCTTGAGTTTCCAAATTGAAAGCAAATCTAATGTCATTGCATGTTTGCTTTGGCTGTCATAAACACCCATGTTATATTGTTAGAACCCTGAGTGAGGTTCCCAGTGTTATGGTTCCAGATGGAATGGCCCAAATTGATAAGTCACTAGGTGAGGAAGAATTAAAATGGTTCCCTTTCTTTACTCACTCCAAATCCCACCCATCCCACCTCATCAGTTGCTCGCAGGTGGATTAATTTGCAAATTATTCCCACCCTTATAGAATTTTATCCTCCCAATCCAAATTAATCTGTTTTAAGAGGAGTTAATTAATTAATGCTTTCTTTGGTTAACAAAAGTGACCAAACACAAGAGAAAATAAGAACTCACTTCTGCACAGATTAGAAATGAAAAGTGAGTCCAAAAAAGATAAAAGGTATATGGTTCAGTCTGCGTCATTTGTGATGAATAGGAATGTTGATAGTCGAGCAGTTGACTTTTGGGTTTCTGACTTAACCAATTTATCTCTTTTGTCTGATTTCCTTCTGACAGTGGCAGCACAGAGAGAGAGTCCTTCTGTTTGCCTAGCCAGTTGGCTTCCAGCACTATGTATGTCTTTTCCCTTTCCATTGACTGTGTTGCAGGAATGTTTAATGGTTGTACTTGAAGCTGTGACCTTCACAGCATAATCGTGTACAAACAAGGTTGTCAGAGCACTGTTGCACAGACCAGCACCGAATCTTTCAAATCTCTCTCTCTCTCTCTCTCTCTTCTCTCTCTTCTCTCTCTATCATGTTCACAGTCTGACATATTTGCTGAGATTGTAGTTATTGTAGGTCTCATGTGCTCTCTCCATGGTCATGACAATGTAAACACATTTTTCATAAATGTCAGTGGACTTCAGCCATCTGTTTTTATGACAATTGTTGGATTTAATGACTATGTATCAGAATAGTCAAGACCCTTTTTGTCTTTCGAAAGAAAATCATTTACAGAAGTTAACAGCCATCTACCTTTTTTTTCTTTTATTTGACATTCAAATTTTTAAAAATACATAAAATCCTGTGACTCTTTTGCTTGCTGGGTTTAGCAAAGAATGGATTGTTATTCAGCCATGGGTGATACCAGTGTTCAGTAATGCATGCCACCCATTTGGGAATTCCCTCCCAGCTGGCATTGTGGGCCAACCCACAGCAAGTGGACTGCAGCGAATCAACAAGGCAATTCACCACCACCTTCTCATGGGCAAATAGGGATGGGCTATCAATGCTGGCCAGCCAGCAATGCCCAAGTTCCACAAACTAATGCTCACTCATTAGGCTTGTTGGATGGTAAGTAGTTGTTGGAACACCCTGATGGATTCCTTTCTTCTTTCAATGGGATTGGCTGTCTGATCTCAGGAAACCTGACCATAGACTGGGCAACCACCTCTGGCTTCAATTACTCACTCTCTAATTCCCTGAATCAAAAGAGTCTGATTTTCTTTTTCTAAATTCTGCTTGAATTCATGAAAAGAATACTATGTATGTCTCCTTGAAGAACTTGATGTTAAGTAGAAAGGGCCACCACTGGAAATGTAACCCTGAAGGAAAAAAAGATTCTGAAATCAGGATAGTTTATCATAATGTGCAATTACACACATTGTCTGAAAATATTGTTATAGCAGGAACTGTCAACTTTTTTCCTCACAATCCCCCATCCAACTCCAATATTTTTTTCAGAACACTCCAATAACAACTTTATGATAATTTGTGATTTCAAATAAAGTTGATAACTTCATAATGAATATTTTCATACTCCAGTTGTCTAAAAACATTTAATTCCTTAGAATTTATTTCTTAAGAGCTGACCTATTTGAAATTTTAAAATGTGCAAGGTGGTGGGAATATGGAAATTCTGTTCAAAGCTTTTGGGGTGGCACAGTGGCTTGGTAGTTAGCACTGTGGCCTCACAGCACCAGGGACCTGGGTTTGATTTCACGCTTGAGTCTGTATGGAGTTTGCACATTCTCCCAATTTCCTCTGGGTGCTCCAGTTTCCTCCCACAGTCCAACGGTGTGCAGTTTAGGTGAATTGGCCATGCTAAATTGCCCATAGTGCCAGGAAATGTGCAGGTGAGGCGGGTTAGCCATGGGATAGGTTATGAGAGTGGATCTGGTTGGGAACCTCTCTTTGGAGGATCAGTGTGGACTCTTAGTCGAATGGCCTGCTTTCACAGTAGGCATTCAATAATGATAATTCAATTCTCTTTTTAAAAAGGAAAGTGTTACAAGAGTATAGGAAGTGTGAAGGATAGTGGGTTTGGCATAAATGGAAAATTTAAGATTTTTTTCCTCTATGTTCAACGATCCTTTACAATTTTAATCATCCTAAGTTGCACAATTTGTGCTTAAATGTTAACTTGAAGCGGGTGGAGGAAGACATTCTAGGACTCCTGGAAGAGTCTTGACTTTCCTTTTTAATTCTTAAAATCAGTGCTCGCAAAATCTAACTTATTAGAAAATATAGGAGAGAGACTTGGTTGCAGAGGAAGAAGTATGATAGCAATCTTTCATTCCTTCTTTACCAACTATTGTAAGTGCTCTCTTCTCAACATCATATATCATTTTGACTCCATTTCATAATGAAAGTCCAGAACATTACTTCCTTAGACAATTTGAGGATTTCAAATGATTTGATACACTAATGTCTGGACACACAGTATTTTTCTTTTTTGAATATTAGGGAAGGAATCTGTTCTACATATTAAGTTAAATGCATAAACCTGATTATCAGTCCATCTGGAATGCATACCAACATAAAGTTTACACAACATTTATTCATTCTTGAGCCTTATCAGGTGCATCTTGATCTTGTGGTATGGAAGTGTCATGGATATAGCATTACAGTCTGGCATACTGATGTGAAGTGTACCAGTGGTGGACAGTAATTTTTACAGACACTCAGTGAGATATACTTCAGAGTCATTAAGTGGAGTAGCTCTGTATTGGGTTTAAGGCTACTTGTCAAGTTTAGAGTGAGGTTTCCCACATGGAATCTACTATACAAGTCCAGTGTTGAAAATGTACATGCCTATTGTATAATTAATAGGAAAATGTTTATTTTATAAAATGAATGTACGGAAACAAGCTTTGAAGGTACAGTGGTGCCTCTGGATCCGACTTTAATTCATTCCAGGAGGCTGTTCCGATTGTGAAAAGTTCTGATTCCAAAACTATTTTCCCCATGAGAAATAATGGAAAGTGAATTAATCCATTTCTGGACCCAAAAAAACATTTTCAAGACACTTTTAACTGCAAATACACATGGTTAAGGTAAAATAAGATGAGTAAATGACCTACCTATCAGTAGTAATAATAATAATAAAAACAAGAAATAAATGTACTAACATGAAAATAACTTCATTTACCTTGGTGAGGAGTGCTAATGGTGCATGTGGAAGCTGGAGAGGCGGGAGGAGGGAGAGGGTTTACTGCTTGGAAGGTGAATCATCTTCCATAATAACATCCGGTAACTGTGCTTCTGCTGTTTGCTCTCTCTGTCTCTTCTTTGTCATAACACTAAGACCACTTGTAGAGGGCTGGGGCTCACTGGACTCTTTCTTTAGAGAACCACCTTTCCAAAGTTGTCTGGTGTTGGCGATTTTTTTTTCTCTCTGAAGTGGTCAATCACATTGTCATTGAACATGTTTATGCTCCTGTTGACCACTGCTTTGTTAGGATGCCACCTTTCAACAATGGCCTCTGTTTTAGACCACAGGAAGCACAGTTCCTTAATTTCAGCACTGGAAATGTTCCCACTAGCTCCTCCTTCCTCCTCTTAAATTTCCTCTGCCACTTCTTGCTGCATCTTGTGGAGGTGCTGAAGTTCTTCTGTGGTGAGTTCATTCTTGTGATCCTCCACTAACTCCTCCACATCCTCTTCACTCACCTTCAAGCCCATGGACTTGCCCAGAGACCCAAAAACAGGCACAACAGGCGGTTCTTTGAAGCCTTCAACGTCTCTCCCTACAACACATTCAGGCCAGAGTTTCTTCCAGGAAGAGTTCATTGTCCTCAGGGACACTTCCCTCCATGCTTTGTCTATGATTTCTTAAGCAATGGAGGATATCATAATGATCTTTCCAAAACAGAGGGTCAGTTCAGTCTTGTTTTGTCACCTCAAAGCATCTCTGGAACATAGCCTTGGTGTACAGTTTTTTGAAATTTGAGGTAACTTGCTGGTCCATGGGCTGGATGAAAGGAGTTGTATTGGGGGCAAGAACTTCACCTTGATGAAGCTATATTCACCCACCAAATCTTCTTCCAAGCCTGGAGGATGAGCAGGAGCATTGTCCATCACAAGAAGTGCTTTCAGGGGTAGATTCTTTTCCTCAAGATAAGCCCTCACAGAAGGGGCAAACTCCTCATGAGTCCATTCGGTGAAGAACTGCCTGGTAACCCATGCTTTCACATTTGTCGTCCACATAACATTAAGCTTACTCTTAATAACAACATTGTTCTTTTTGAACACATGTGAATTCTGAGTGGTACACAAGCAAAGGCTTTATCTTGGAGTCTCCACTAGCATTACCACACAAGAGAGTAAGCCTGTCTTTCATTGGCTTATGGCCTGGTAAAGACTTCTCCTCTTTAGTTATATAGGTCCTCCTTGGCATCTTTATCCAAAAGAGGCCTGTCTCCTCACAACTGAACACCTGTTGTGCCACACACCCCTCTGTGTTCACAAACTCACTAAATTTCTTCTCAAAATTTGCCACTGCATCCACATTCGAACTAGCAGCCTCTCCATGAATAACAACACTCTGGATCCCAGTTCTTTTCTTAAAGTTTTCAAACCACCCCCTACTAGCCTTAAACTCATCACTATCAGCACTACTTCCAGGCACATCTTTTTTTAAGGTCATGATACAGGAGCCTGGCTTCCTCACAAATTATGCCCTTAGACATGGGATCACCAACTGGTTTTCATTTATCCACACTAAGGAGTTTTTCCACCTCCTCTATAAACTTCAATCTCTTAGAGGTCAGAGTCGTAGCACCTTTTGCCAGATCAGGTGCTTTTATCACTTCTTCCTTTTTCAGAATCGTACACACTGATTTCGGCATCTCAAACATGGCAGCGAGATCAGACACACTCGTACCGCTCTCATGCTGAGCGATAAGTTATTTCTTCAATTAAGCTGTTGTTCTCGTGGACTTCCTCTTACTCTTATTTGCTTCACTGCTCTTCTTGGATGCTATGGTGAATGCACAAGGGTGATAATTTTTAAAAAAAGCACAAATCAAGGTGAAAACAAGGTAAACTAGTGATGGACACATGAGATGTTTTCACGACTACACCCTGGGACAAACTGAACAAACAATGCACAACCTGAACAGTACGTGGTGTTCGGATTCTTAAAATGTGTTCGGATTTTAGGGCAAACTTTTCTCGAAATAATTGTTCGGATTCCAGTTTGTTCAAGCAATAGGACGTTCGGATTCCAGAGTCAGCACTGTACTTAAAAAATCATCTCACGACATGATCTTCCCTGCTAAAGTGACTATTGACTTTTAGTTAATTGGTGCAGGTATTGTTTTCTTTTTGTCTTTGTATCATAAAGAGCTGAATTTTAAATCTCTGAAACAGGGACTTGAGTTAAAATGCTAGAAATCTGAAACTGAAATCCAGTCTACCCACTTTCAACTTCAACAGTTGTAAGATGTGCTAAGAGACCCACTTCTTAATAGAAGAGTCAATCATGTAAATATAAAGACTGTGTATGCTTTCATCTTTATACAAACATATGAAGAAAGAACTCAAATAAATAAACCATTCAGCCCATACACTCTCAGCTACACTAGTCTGTCAGTTCCTTGCTGATCGGTTTGTTACCGATCTTCCCCAATTCTCTTGCCTCAGAAGAATTCCTCTATTTCTGTCTGTAAAAATTCAGTAACTCAATTTCCATCCACTTAAAGCAGAGTTCCAAGGTGTCTCAGACTTTGGACTCTGTTTCCCTCATCTCTCCTTAAACTACAACTCTCTAATTTTAAAGCAGTGCCTTAGCTTTAGACTCTCCAAGAAGAAAAGTCTTGGTGGCTCAGTGGTTAGCACTACTGTCTCAGCACCAGGGACCTGGGTTCAATTCTATCCTTGAGAATGTGTGGAACTTGCACAGACATCGTCTCATCTGCTTGCCCATACCCCTCCCAACTCAACCCAACCTCCAAATGACTGTCATAGGACCCCACCAATACACGTACTTGTCCTTGGCTGTTTCAATTCTGTCGAGCATCTGCTCCATCCATAACGTTTCCAAGCTCCCTTTGGACCAGAATGCCACTTCAAGGCATTTTTTGCAGTTAGTTTCCAGCAGGACTTTAAAGAAATGTATTTTTGTGATTCCCAACTCTGTTACTTGCCTCCATATTAAACTTCAGCCTCCATTATCTTCAAATGCAAGGAGAGCTGAAGCCAACAGCATCCTTAGGCTCTGGAGAGTGTTGTAGCCACTTTTGTTTTGATGTCTTAACAAAAGTAACTGTCTGAAAGTTACAACAGTTGTATGTATTGCATGGATTCAATGTTTTGATTTTTTCCTTTCACAGTAATTGGTTGGACTGTTACCACTGAGTGAGAAAATGAAAAGTCTGTAAAATCATGAGTACAAATTGGTTAGAGGGATCTAAGACCCAAACACCAGTTGTTTTTGTTTTTTTTTAATATAGATCTCTATGGAGAGAAAACTGGCTTGTTTCTACAAATAAAAATAAATTCTTTTTCCACTGTCATTTCCAATACTAATAATAAAAGATGATCCAACCCATTGAGTGATGTCACAAACTGTTTATGCAGTGTAAAGCAATGTGATATTAGTAGAAATTATTCTGCAGTGGGAGTAACAATGTTTTCTTTATCAGAATATATATAAAATATATCCCTTATCTAAAGATCCTATGCATTGTGAAGCAGCCTGACACATGCTACTTATATGTTCCCTTTCATTATTCATCATTTTTCCATTACTTAAATTGGTGAAATCATTTTGTACTTATGGACCAATGAAGATGACTGCCAGAACCTCATTAACTTGATTTCGAGTAATGTATTTTCATTCAGCCATACTGAACATTGTCCTGATAATGTAATTTTGTATTTTTAGTTTTAATTGTATTTATACTTTGTTTCTATTCTTAAAGCTATATAATCAAGTAATGAATATATTGTTAAAAGAAGGTTTTTTTTGTCACTTGTTGGTGAATAAGTGATTTTTGATCAAAGAACCTGATCTTCCATTAACATGGAATTCATTATGCTATGTAGTGTGAAATCTCCGTTTGAGTGCATTACTTCAAGATATTTGTAGGGTCCTCTAAAAGTTATGTGGACTTAATTTATATCTCTTTAGTAGCTGTAACAACTTGCTGTAGGAAGTGAGTCCTTTTTTTTAGGCCAAATTATGCATTTCTAGGAAATACTTATTTAGTTAATCCTGGTCTTTTTTTTGTTCAAATGTGGATTAATAAAGACTTTTTAAAAAATTATTTCTTAGCATTTTTTTAATGCTTACTGAAATTTCAAATGTGGAACTGTAAGGGCAGTGATTAAATTTTAAATTGGAAAATTTTGAGGAAAGACAATATCAACCTTTAATGTGTAAGTCCATAGGTCCCTGAAGGTGTCAGCACAAGTATACAGTGGTGAGGAAGAAAATGAAGCCTTCATTAGCTGGGGTGCAGAATATAGGAGCAAGGAAATCTTGTAACAACTTTGGATTAGCTGCAGATGGAAAACTATGGCAACCAGAACTGCGCACGCACAGAAGAATGTGCTTCTACTGGAGCTGGTGAAAACGACATTCACCAGAATGTTGGCCGAGATGAAAAGCCCTCAGTTATGAGGGGAGATTGGATAGGGTGAGTTTATTTCCTTTGAAGAAGGATTTGATTGAGGTATGCAAAACTTGACAGGCATAGACAGTAGGTCATGAGAATCTCTTGCGTCATGGCAGACTTGCCTGAGACCAGAGGGTATAAGTTTCAGGTGTTTAGAGGAAATCTGAGAGTTTTCTCCTCAGTCGGAGGTGTATAGAATGTGCTGCCTGATAGGGTGGTAGGGGCAGGTACTACTTGTAGCATCTAAAACATCTGGATAAGTATTTGAAATGCCAGGGCAGAGTAAGCAGTGGGCAAATACAGGTAAATGAGATTAGGTTAGTTTGATTTGTTGGTCAGTGTCGACACGGTGGCCAAAGGCCCTGTTTCTATGCTGCATAACTTTCCATGGTACAACTTGAACAGAGTTTCAGGAACATTAAGTGGTATGTTTGAGACTGCAGAGCATGCTGGCAAATCTGTAGCATTTGGGATGCCTAGCTTTTAGATATCCAAAACAAGATGATGTTTTGTTCAACTGCAATAAACCACTGTCAATTGGAGTATTACATTGAATTCTGCACACCAGGAAGAATATCTTGAAGAGGGTGCAGAACATATTTGCTAGACTGGTACATGGAAGAGAGTCTTCAGTGAGGAGAAATTTGAAAAGCTGAGGTTGCTATTAGAGCTGAAAATATTTGAGGTTTAAATGAACTGTATAGAAGTCACCATTTTTAAGAGGCCGTAGCTAGAGGGAAATAAAACCTGAAACTAAAGGTCAGTTAGCTTAACCTGCTTAATAGATTCCAGCATTTTGCCTCCCATGACAGAGGTTATGGCAGGGTGCTCTTTCAAAACCATGGTGACTCTGTTTGTTTGAATTGGAAACAAAATCATGTTTGATTAATTTTGTAGGGGTTCTTTGAGAAAGTACCAAGCACCTAACCTTGCCTCAGCAGGTCTGGCAGCATCTGTAGAGAGAAGAGTTAATGTTTTGAGTCCAGCGACCCTGTGTCAGAACTAGTAGCATCTGGGAGAAAGAGGTGTTTTGATAACAAGAAGGGAGTGGAAAGGAGTGTGCTGACAGGTAGAGATGAAGCCCATAGAGCAGGTCTGTTGCGTTCAATAATTTTAGATCCTGAACACCATGTTTATATCCAACTGTTTGACCCACTCAGTCTCCATTATTCCTATCTAGCTTTTCCTCTCTGCCTCCATTTATCAGCTCACTCATTTCCCCACCTGTTATTTTATTATTCATTCATGGGATGAGGGAATTACTGGCTAGGCAGTATTTATTTATTGCCCAGAGAGCAGTTGAGTCAACCACATAGCTGTGGATCTGAAGTAACATGTCGGCCACATCTGGTCAGATGGCAGCTTCCTCCCTAAGGGACATTGGTGAACCAGAAGATTTTTTCTACATGATCATTACCAAATTCTTAATTCCAGATATTTTTACTGAATGTCAATTCCACCATCTGCCATGGCAAGATTGTAACCCAGGTCCCTAGAACAGTATGTGGGCTTCTGGATTAACAGTCCAACAAATAGTACCACTACGCTATTGCCTCCCCTTAGCCTTCAAGGTAAATACTACCTTTTTTCCCTTTCTTCCCCCCCCCCCCCCCCCACGATGATCAATTTTGATGAGGTCGCTGGCCTCAATGCTGACACTGCTTTCACTCCACAGGTGCTGCCACATCTGAGTTTCTCCAGCAATTTCTTCTTTTTCAAATTTCCACCATCCCCAACATCTTTGTTTTATTAAAGCAAATTAGATACACAGGTTCCTCTTTATTCCTCCATGGCTATACTGTACTGAAATTTCCAGAAGGCCTTTGACAAGTTGACGATCAAGGGTATTGCACAAAATAAGAGGGGATAACATTAGCACGGATAGAAGATTATTTCGCTAATGGTAATAGTTTGCAAAAATGGTCACTCTTGTATTGGCAAAATATGATAATTGTGTGTCATAGAGACCAATGGGAAAATTGTAATCTATTCTCAACAATGAGGTGACTTGAATGAATGTCTGATTAGCTAATTATACAAATACAGATAAGAGAACCAAGTTATAAAGAGGACACAAGGAGCATACAAAGGAATACCAAAAGGAAGAGTGGCCAAAAATTTGGATGTGGGAAAATGTGTGATTCTTTCTGCCAAGTGGAGAATAAACTTAATTGGTTCAATGGCCACAATACTTGATGGTACAGAAGGATTCTGCTATCCTGCTTCATGAATCAAGAAGTTGGAATGTAAAAACTTCAAACGAAATGTTGTTTGTGAAGGAATAGACTAAAAACATCTTCCTGCAGTTAGGTCATTGAAACCCTATGTGGAATACTGGATGTAGTTTTGGTTGACTTATTTTGAGAATACACTTGTGAAAATAAGTGCCAAGTTGGTCAATTCAACTGACTGCAGGAATGAGCGTGGGGATTATGAGGGGAAAGTTTGAGAAGATTGGGCTTGTATTCATTGGCGTTTTGAAGAATAGGAGATGATTTTATTAAGACAAAATCTTAGGACTTATAGAGTAGCTTCTTGAAAGGATAGCTCCCTTCTCGGAGGCTATGGGATGCAATTTAAGAATAATGGGGGTCTTGTTTAAGTGTTTTGGGTCTTTGGAACCTTCTTTCCTTCAGAGAGCTGTAATGGCAGGATCATAGAATATTTTCAAACTTGTGATAGGTCACATCCCTTGTTAGTCAACAGCCCAAGGTTATCTGGCATAGGTTCAAAAGTACAGTTGAGGTCATAGTTGGAGCAGCCACAATCATCTTAAATAGCAGAGCAACCTCAAGGGCTGAGTGACCTATTCTTGTTGCTAATTCAGAAGTAGTTTGTTTGCTTTGCTGATTAGCTGAAGTACCGAAGCAACACAGGATTTTTTAACATACCAAATTTCGTAATCTGGAATGTGCTGTCCAGAAGGTGGTTAATAGTACCTTTGACAATATTTAAATGTTTCTGTTCAGATATCATAGAATCCCCACAGTACAGAAAGAGGTCATTCAATCCATATTCTGCACTGACCCTCCGCATCCCAGCCAGACCCTCCATAACCCTGCATTTCCCATGGCTAAGACCCCTTGCCTGCATATCCCTGGACACTATGGGACAATTTAACACAGCCAATGTATCTAATCTTCACATTTTTGGACTGTGGGAAGAAACCCCCACAAACACAGAATGTACAGACTCCTCATACACTTCACCTGAGGCTGGAATCGAATCTGGGTCCCTAATGCTGTGAGGCAGCAGTGCTAACCACTGAGCCACTGTGTTTCCCCTTGGGGAAAGAAGCCCTGGACATGTGTTTAATTGGATGATGACCAAAAAGCACTGATCCAGGCAGCTGAAGTCCACAGTAGTCTGTGCTCTTTATTCAAACATTCTGTTGGAATACTAGTGTGCCCTGAGTTTGAATGTGCAATGTTAGAACTACAATGGGCCATCCTTCAGGTTAGCTGCTTTTTTATTTTCCCCTTTTTTTGTGTTGATTTACAGGCTTCTTAAAAACAAAGCAGCAAATATCTGAATCTAAGTTGAAGGACAAAGTTTTAATCCAGCCAGATGTGATAAGTATGTGCCAGGCCCATTTCCAGGCAGGAGAGATTATTACCAGCTTCCTGCTGGGAAACCTATTGATTAAGTTGGAGGTGCCAAGGAACTCATGTGAGAAACCTGCCTGCTTCTGATTTGGATGTTAATTGTGTTCATGATGTGCCAACTGACAAAAATTTATAGCTGAGCCTGTCAGAATGTAATAGTGGCTCACGTTATGAGGTGAGGGGCTGTCCATTTGTTTTTTTTTGTTCTCTCTCTTGAAATGTCTGAGAAGCTATCATTTGTTAACATCAATACATAATCACCAGTGTTGGTTTTTTTTGGGGCATGTTGTATCACTAGAAGTGCTATCCAATAATAAATCTTGATACCCAGCATTAATATAGCAACAGAATTATGTCTTCTAATATGATAAATGTCCATATGTGAAAGTAGTACTTAAAGTTTTTATGCATGTCTCTGAAACTTTGTGGTAAATTCAACCATCTGAGCATGCAATGAAGATCAAATTGGCCATGGCTACTGCAGTTCTGTACTCATTTTTGCCCTGTGCTCCTGTACACAAATGGACTCCCCTTTGGGAGCTCAGGATTGGAGAATTTACCCTTTGGTCACAATCATTTACTGTGCCTTGTATCCACAGTTGCTCTTTGCAGTCCTGGGTTTAATTTGAAACCAGCATGCAGGTTACAATGACGTTTGTTATTTTTATGTTGCATTTGTACCTTTTTTAATTATTTTATTTTCATTTTTTTTGGATGGGAGGGTGCATTTTTTGTTTGAGATTTTGATGCAAACTGACCTCCTTTTACATGGAAACAATTGTATTAATGACAGCATCTGGGTGAAGGTTGCTATAGTAATCTCACATACCAAATAATGTAACTGCAAGCTGTTTACCAGACTCACTTGTCAGTGTATGGGAAGAACTGATGCTTGTGGTGAAAACACATTTGTATATTGTGACAGCCCTGAATTTGCATCTTGACTTGGATTTAAATTGAACCACAGCTGCCAAAGTCTCTGTTCACCATTCTTTCTTTGGTGAATTCTTGATAGATGGCTGTCTGCTTTGACAGTATTTGATTAGACATAATATGGCGATTGGGATTTTGCCCTTTGGTTCCAATCAAGATTGAAAATGTGGGATGGCTCATAGGTTGTAATGAGGACTAGGAGCAGGAGATACTTAATTTCTTTGGAAATCTGTACAAATCACTTGATGAATATGAAACTTTTGTTTAGCTGTCACTTCAGACTGTGGAGCTATTTCACAATTCTGTGCTACACAATAGCAGTGCACAGATGTGGAATTTGTGTGGATCAGGATGCTGTGAAAGAACTGTGCTTGCCAACACAGATTTCTGGGTAGCTGGCAGTATTTTTGTTGTGGGTCCACATAGTAGTAATGTATAGACATGCAGCAACAAACTGCTTTCCTTCTATGCCTCTACTTAGATCAAAAGGGACACTTTGTTATGGATTGTGTATCCAGCTCTAAATCATTTGTTCTTCAACATTAGAAACTGCCAAAGAGCAGCCGAGAACTGAAGGGTCACTGCATTCAACGTTAACTCTGCTTTCTCTCCACAGATAATGCCAGACCTGCTGAGTTTCTCCAGCAATTTATTTATTTTTTGCTTCAGCACCTGCAGTTCTTTGATTGTTATTCTGCAACTTCTTAATGCTTGTTCTTCAAAAGTTTAATCACAAACTCCTGATGGTGCACTGGAATCTTTTTTAAACAGGTGAAGTTTAAAGTCTATTAATAGGAGTCTTTTGAAGAACTGGTTTAAATCTGCAATTATAAGTTGTTTGATAGCCCATTTTAAAATGAAAATTTCCTGGACTATACTGTAGTAAGAGTATTGCAGATATTTTAATCAACATGTCCATATGTTATTCTATATCTTTTTGGAGCAGGTGGGACTTGAACCCGTGCCTTCTGGCCCAGAGGTAGGGATATTACCGTTCTGCCCCAGGAGACTTGTAAGAAGAGTATTGCAGGAAACAGGTGAGGGGATAATAAGAGTGGAATAAGGAAAGAGGGGTGAAGATTTTATTTCTCAGGGCAATATCTGTGAATTGCCATTCACATTGTGGCTAAATGTATGTGCCCAGTAACTCCACATATCTGGAATGGTCAATCTTGAACCCTGGTCTAGCGGTAGAGAAACTACCATTGTGCTACCAAGAGCCCTAGTAATGGTATTACACTGAATTTCAATCACTTAGTACACCTGCTTCCAATTGCAATCAACTGATCCCTGAGGGGAAGCTAATTGGGTGATAAATCAAGTGAAGTAGCTGGGGGTTGGCTATAATTTTCATTTAAGTTTTTATCCCCATTAATTAAAAGCATACTCGTGCTTCACATCTAAACTGAAACACGAGGGCTATTTGAGCGAATATCCCAATGCAATTGATTACCATGAAATATAATTCAATATGAACTGTTGTCACCGTTTATAAAAAAAACTTGCCTTGTTTGTCCACTCTTCTTTTAAATTGGGGTTAATTTGGAAGAATATAAAAGTCCCCATGACCAATTCCTAACAGAGGATTCCTGCTATTTCTCCACTGTCTGCCAACTGAAAAGGTGTCCATTTTAAGGCCAGAATAGCCTGGGCAACAAAGATAGTTGCAGTTGTCTAACTCAGTTTATTTCATTGTTCCAAATATTAACCATTATTTTTCAATGCCTGTTTGAATAAGGCATAAGGTTAGTGGTGATTTTATCAATGAATGATGAGACATTGTTGTTAGCAGCATGTTGAGGGTTCAAATGGTGGTTGAGGTTTCCATGATTACCCATAAGCTATAAACAAGAATATACTACTTTGCACCAGCTTTTTTGTTTTAAAAGGAACCAAATCACTAAAGATTGTGATTATGCAGAGTTTAGCTTGTGGAGGTCAATTATGAAAACCAACCAAAGCAGGTTAAGTCACAGTGTTAACTTTGATTTTCCTGCATGTGCAGCTCTATGTATGAAGAATATGTAAAAAGCTTGGTCGGATTCGGAATGCTGGACCTGCCTGACGGAAATCAGTCAGGTAGATCTTTAAAAGGAAATAAAGAGGAAAAAGCTGGAGAAATTTAGCAGGTCTGGCGGCATCGGTGGAGAGAGGAGGTGTTAATGTTTTGTGTGATATGATTCTTCCTTGGGAAATGAATTCTAAAGAAGAGGCATTTCAACATGAAACAATAACTGTCATTCTCCCCAGATCTGCTGAGTTTCTCTAGTATTTTCTCTTTAAAAGGCTTGAGTTACATACCCAGTCTGCAGTTTTACCTATTCTTGGCAGGTATCAAAGACATCTTTTCCTATCCAACAGCAACATATATAAATGTTGAGTTCCTATGACTTAACTGACATCGAAAGCAATTAAAATGCAAGTCCGACAATAGTGACATGATGCCATCAAAACTGAAGCGTTTGGGGTTCCTTCCCGATATAATGTTTGTTGTACAGGACTTGCATTAGAACGGAGGCCTACGTGTACTTTTTGAAGAAAAAGTCAGGAACATTTCTGGATTTGAAACAATATGCAGGAATTGTATATACGTAAACATGTCAAAGACATTCCTCCTGTGCAATTCTCCCTGCCGCCCTGTGTCACAAACTGGATTGGAACAGTTCAAAGTCATTAAATATTGCAACTTCAGACCCAGCCATGGTACCTGACGTAGTTTAGTTTCCTGTTGCTGTGAGCCATGTTCAAACCACTGTCTAATTGCTGCTAAATTGGTGGTTTTAATTTATAGCCACAAGGTGGATGGAATTTTGATGTAGTTACTTAATCAGAGGCCTTGATAGCTCTCTTCCTTTCCATGACCATCACTCGACAATGTTTTCAATCCCTCAGATCCTGAGTAGCATTGCTTTGAAGAGCGCAGCACTGGCCTCTGGCACTTGATTCAGTGGGTCAACCCTCCATGGAGGCAGTATAGGACTTCTGTCATGTCTGCAGCTGGCAACCGAGATGCCTGTCCATTGCCTCTCATGGAGCAGTGTTTTCAAAAAGCTTAACACTTCCTCCCTCCAATCAGGGTTTCTCTTTTAAAACTGGGTCCAATACCTATTTGGAACAGAAATGACATTCTGCCCCATATCTGTGGGATAAGCATTCCATGATCTTCAATGTAATGTTAATATCACTTAGTGTGGAAACAGGCCCTTCGGCCCAACAAGTCCACACCAACCCTCCGAAGAGCAACCCATTTCCCTACATCTAATGCTACGGGCAACTTAGAATGGCCAATTCACCTAATCTGCACATTTTTGGACTGTGGGAGGAAACCCACGCTGACACAGGGAGAATGTGCAAACTCCACACAGACAGTTGCCTGAGGCTGGAATTGAATCCAGGTCTCTGGCACTGAGGCAGCAGTGCTAACCACTGTGCCACAATGCTGCCCACTTGACCTAAACTCCATTGAACTCTTGGAAACTATTTTGGGATTCAACAAAATGAAGATTTTAACTTCACATACTAGTTTCCATTAAAGATGAACTGACAGTATTGAAATATTAATTGGAAATTTGACAAATTGCACTTTAATTTGCCTGGGAGAATTGAACAGGCTTTTCCTCACTTCAATATATCCCGTCCTCTTCTTGCTAAGTGTGTGTTGTAATTCTAAATTTAACAAAAACTTGTCAATTTGATCAGGTTTCACCATCTTAACTAAATTCAAAGGGGATATAATCTTCAGGTGGAAATTAAGACAATGTTTCATTCTTTCTTGGAATCTTAGTTTTATCAACCCTAAAATAATCTCAATTCCCTCATTTTTGAGTTGATCAAAAGTATTAACTAGCTGGTAACAGTGCTCAACACGCTGGTACTTTTGCCTACAAACACACAAGGGCCAATTATCTTGAGCCTGAGCAACATTTGATTAGTGCATCAGAATTTACTCATGGACATGTTTCAGAAAGCAGGTGTAGTATTTGCAAAACACGGGCAATTTGACAATCTGAGTTCTGCTTATATACACATGATGCAGTGAACATTACCCCTCTTGTCACATCTAGTTTGCACAGATCCATTTAATTGTAATCGCTCCGAATACATATTCTGTTCTTCTGTTTTGTAGCATAAAATTGAGCCAGATTCTCAAAGGGCTGGCAGCAAAAATACTACAATTGCGGTTTCAATTGCCCTACAGAAAGTATTATACAGATGTTGAGGGATATGAAAAGCACTTAAGTTGCTCTGTAAAATGAACAAATGGTGCCTGGTGTGATTGAGGCATGGAATGCATACACATGTCCTGATCTCATGGCAAGTAAAGTTGGCAACCCTTTTAAGAATGTGAGAGAATCTAGAAAACTGATCATCAGGTTTGACATGGCACAATTTACTAACTGTGTCATGGCAAATGATGGCAATAACCTTGGTACACTCATGAAAATATTACTCTTTTAAACAGTGAAGTCTAAAATTTTATATTAGTCAAGTGTTTCAATTAATGTCACTTTTTGCATATTGACAGTAAGGTTGCATAGATGGTGAAGCAAGAAGCTGCTGTGAGGAACTAGGAAATAGAGCATTTGTTTTCTCAGTGCAGGAGTAGTTGGTTTTGTCAATCCCAGATGAGATTTCCTCTCTGAATCTTGAACAAGTCCTCAGACCACACTTCTTTCCAATATCTACTTGCATGCAACTGGGACCATCATAGTTTTCTCTTGGAAACTCCACTCCTTGAAAGCTTGAAGCTTTTTATGCATATGTGGGGTTTAGACTTTGGCTAGATCACCATTTATTGTCCATCACTAATTGCCCTTGATGGATTGAACTGTCGCCTTGACCTATTTGGTGTAGGTGCAAGCCAAGATATTTTAAGAAGGGGTTTCCAGGATTTTTGACTCAGCAATGGTGAAGGAATGGCAATATTTCCAAGTCAAGGTGAGGACTGGTTTGGAGAGGAATATTCAGGTGGTGGTGTTCTCACATCTGCTGCCTTTAACCTTGTAAATGGTCATGGTGGATTTTTGCTGTGCATCTTGTAGATGACACACACACTGCTATTACTGAATGTAGGTGGTGAAAGGATTGAATGTGGTGCCAATCAAAGGTGATTGGTGTCAATTTTCTTACATTTTTGGAGCTGCACACATTTCAGATAAGTGGGGATTAATCCACCACACTCCTGTGTTATGCCTTTTTTAAATAGTACATAGGCAGTGGGACAGTCAGTAGGTGAATTGTTTGCTGCAGGTTTCCTAGCACCTGATCTGCTTTTGTAGTCACTTCATTTATATGGCTAGTCCAGTTATGTTTCTGGTCAATGGTAACTCCAGGATATTCAGTGATAGTGTATTTGCCCATTGACTGTTGACATTCTGATTGTTTCATGTGGGGGATGATGTTGCTATGGTATGAATGTTACTTGCAGTTTCAGTGCAAGCCTGGATATTGTCTAGATTTTGTTGCGTTTGGGTACGGATTGCTTCACTATCTGAGGAGTTGCAAATGGTGCTATTTGTTGGCAAACTCTTGAGACACAAGGAACCGATTTTTAAAATTCCTATTAAAATCTTGATTAGTAATCATTAATTGCTATTCATATTCATATGAGTTAATATAACAACACTACTTAGCTTCTCTAAGGTTAGATCAAGATTGAAAACTATATAAATAGCTGTTTGGTGATGCTATAGTAATGAAACTTTCGCCAACGTAATGAGTTTAAAAGCTATTTCTTCAATTTTTGTTGCAATCTATACAGTTCTTAAACAATTAAAGTTATTTTAATGTTGATTGTCTAAGATTTATCAGCTGATCCCCTTGGGTTCATTTCCTGATTGAGGAAATTCAGTTAGTCAGTAAGTGACATTCTAAACTTGGAACAATTTCTGATGGGAGAACTTCTAACTTTTGAGTTTTAGGACACTTAAATAACAACACACATTCCTCACTCAACACAGGGCTCAGAATCTATTATCCTGTGAAGAATCGCTTTAGCTACCAACTGACATAGCTAAGCATTGTCGGACTTCTGTGCACTAGACCTTTCAACCATTGTCTTTTCTTCTAAATCATTTTGACTGTCTTTCCTTGACTCTCAATCCAATCCACTATCTGGACTGTTTGGATCTCTCAATTTGTCTTCTGTGACTTGTCACGGCAGAAAGCCTTCATGAACCAAATCAGACTGAGGGGAAAAATCTGTGTTTCCCAAAGAATCTTTAGGAATATGGATAGGATACATAGACAAAGTCCTTTCCCTGGGGTCAGGGAGTCCAGAACTCGAGGGCATAGGTTTAGGGTGAGAAGGGAAAGATAAAAGAGACCTAAGGGACAACTTTTTCACTCCAAGGGTGATATGCGCATGGAATGGGCTGCCAGAGGAAGTAGTAGAGGCTGGTACAGTTGCAACATGTAAAAGGCATTTGGATGGGTATATGAATAGGAAGGGTTTGGAGGGGTATAGGCTGGGTGCTGGCAGGTGGGACTAGATTGGGTTGGGATATCTAGTCAGCATGGACAAGTTGGACCAAATGGTCTGTTTCCTTGCTGTACATCTGACTCTATGAATGCAGACATTGAATCCGTTACACTTTCCTTTAAGAACTGAACACCAGTTAGAATGATGTATACATAAAATACTGGGGAAACCCCAGTCCGCATCTGTGCATAGTGACAAAGTTAATATTTCATAGCCAAAGACACTTCTTCACCTGTTAAGATACCTTGGTATAATCTAAGAATCTCAAATTGAAAATCTTGAGCCCTGTGGATGGTTAAATTTTTTTTGTTTATTTGTAGATTTTGCCCAAATACCAAAGTTTTTTTTTGTTAAAACTACTACACTGTCAAATTAACTTTCTAGCCCTCAAAATACTAGGGATGGAAATTCCCTCTTTTTGAAAAATGAGTGAGACCGTTGTTACCTATCAAACACTGGACTGCCAGCAAAGAGAACTCACCTGATTTTGTCTGTCATTCAGCTCATTTAAAACTGATGATTCAGTAAGAGTGAATAATCAGTAGTCTCAGCATTAGCAACCTTGAGTGGTCAAAAACTGCCCCCTGTCTGAAGTCTAGACCTCTGGGAATCCAACAACAGGATGATTATATTTGGGCTTAACAGAGGGGGTGATGGCTAAGGTTGGGGGTGGAGGGTATGTGCGGTTGAGGTGGGTTGCTAAGAAACAATTTTTCCACTCTTGTGCCTATGCTCCCAGATTGGCTCCAAATGCCCCATTCTCTCTCCCTCCCTCCTCCTTGCAGCACCCCCCCCTCCCCCGCAACCTGATAAGTGGCAACTAAAAACTCACCACATTTCTCACCTATCAGAGTGGTAGATAATTGCTGACAAGGTGAGTTGAGGCCCTCAAGTGGTCCACTTAAAAGCTGTAATTGTTGTCAAGTTGAGTGTTCCCGATTTAGAGTTGTGTGTTCAGTGGGTGAGTTTCTATCAAAGGCCAATCCATTTTAGTCCCCACGCTACTCATCGTTATCAGGCAGGGCGAAACAACACTATTGGTTTCTTTTTTTTTGGCTTCTCATCAGAAATGACAGAATCAAACATTACCTTGTTTTTTGTTTTTCTCTTGGTTGGGATCCATATCCATTTTCTTCTTTCATTAGTGATCAGTTCTGAGAGGAGTTCTCAGTGGGGAGATCACATATAATTATGTCCAATGGTTTTCTGCCATTTTCCACAGTCACTTGGAGTTATTTTTTTCTTTCTTTGCCTAAAAGATGAATGATGGAAATGATCCATCATCAATGTTCCAGAATTTTGTAAACATTTGTTTCAAAGGGAAGAAAAAAAACACATTACAAACGTCCACCTCCTAATATAGCAATGACAGTGGCACTCTTCTATTTATAGAACCACAAGTGAATCCCCAGTTAATGTCCACCACCTGCATACAATTAAATATGATTAGCATATAGTCCAGTTATTTGCCTGAAATGTTAATGAAGTTTCAATGAGAATCCAATTATTTTTGTACCGTACTGCTAAAAGAATTAGTGTGGTGTCTGAATTTAAGCATCTCTTGGGGATTTTCGCGCTTAATAAGCTGCCATATTTGTGCAGAGATGACTTGCTCATCATAAGAAATACAAACAGACGAAGGTCATTCTGCCCCTCACAGCTGGTGTGCCATTCCGTCGAATTATGAGTAATCTGCCCAGGCCTTAACTCCTGGTTCCTCATTGCCCCTCAACTCCCTTTTATTTCTCAAATCTGTCTACTTCCTTTTTAAATATTTGCCTACATAACTGGTAAAAAAAATTCCAGACATGCCCTACCCTCAGATGAAATCCCTGAGCATCTGAGTTTTATCTGAGCATTCCCTTTTTCCCATAAGTCTGTCCCCTCGTTCACTATTCCTTCACTAATTTAAACCCCTTTGTTCTTAACTCCGATAAATTAAATGCCTGACATGTTTAGCCTGCCTCAATCAATAAACCCCCTCATCTCAGAAAAGAATCTCTTTGGAACTGCATCCAAGATCAGAATGTCCTTTTTTTTTAAATTGGATGTAGTGCTCCAGATGTGCCCTCACTAACACCTATTGCTATTTTTAAGTCCAACTCCAACTCCTCCCCCAGCAATAAAGTCACCTTTTAATTGCTTTCTGCACTTGTGCATGAAACAGAATGTTAACATGCAAGAACACTCCAATTCCCTCTGCTGCACATTCCTCAGAGTCTCTCTCCATCTACGTAATAGTCTGATTTAAAAAAAAAAATTCTTCATGTCAAAAGTGCATAAACTCCATCTGATGCATCTTTGTCGACTCAACCAATGTGTATCCCCTTGCAGATTCCTCACGTCCCCATCAACAACATGCCCTGCCACCTGTTTTTGTATTATCAGCAAACTTGGATCCATTACACTCTTCCCTAACTTTCCAAGTCATTAATACAGGTAGTAAATAATCGAGATCCTTGTGGCACTCTAAGGTGCAATCTTTCTGACGTGAAAAAGAACCATTTTATCCTGACCAGGTAACACAAGACCAGTTGAAAATCAGTGCTGATTGCAGCCCATTCTCCCCCCACCCCGCCCTTTCCCACCCTTAAGCCCCCAACTGACTGAGCTCCTATCTTGTGGAACAATCTCTTCATGTGACACCTTTTTTTTTCAAATGCGTTCTGGAAATCCGAATAAACTTCAATTCCCTGTGCCCCTTGATCAGTTCTGTTTGTTATAGCCTCAAAACTATCAATGTTTTCAATTATGATTTCTACTTCACATGTTGACTTTGATTGAATTAAGCTTTCGAGATGACCTGCTGTTTGAAATTCTAGAGACCATTAAGGGAGAAACAGTGACGTCAAATGCATAATATTGGTGTCAAGTATAATCCTCTGAGCTACCACTAGCTTTCATTGCTTCATGTGCTTTAGTTCTTGATTGGAACAAAGAAACTCAAGGACAGTATCCAATCACAAGTACTTAAGCCTTCTTATTGATTCTTTCTTTTTGACAGGAATGTTTTTGTGGATTGTAATTAAATGTCACTAGTGTTCAAGCACTCACCTTTCTATTTTGTCTAAAGTGGGCTGGGAGAATAGAATCCTCTACCTTTTTGTATCTCTATACAATTGCTCTTAAGTGGAGAACATCAGTTTGAGACCCAAGTTGCTGTCCCTTAAACTGAATTTTAAATTCTCCCACATTGATTGCTAATCCCTAAAGGATCCTTAACTGCACAATCTCTCAATCCTATCTCCACACACTACTAGATCTAAAACAGCCCTGTCATGGTGCCTTGCTGCTTGCATTGTTGGTCCAGGTTTAGGGTGAGAGAGGAAAGATATAAAAGACCTAAGGGGCAACATTTTCACACAGAGGGTGGTACATGTATGGAATGATCTGCCAGAGGAAGTGGTGGAGGCTGGCACAATTGCAACATTTAAAAGGCAACTGGATAGGGATATGAATAGGAAGGGTTTGGAGTGATATGGGCCAGGTGCTGGTAGGATTGGGCTGGGATATCTGGACGGCATGAATGAATTGGACCGAAGTGTCTGTTTATGTGCTGTACATCTCTATGAATCACATTGTCTTGCCTATATATGACTCCCAGACCCGCAGTAATCTTGTTAACTCTGAATGGTCTGCTGAAATGGCCCAGCAAAGCCACTTAGTTGTACCAATCTCTCTAGTCTCTTCAAGGGCAACTAAGGATGAGCAGTAAATGCTGACCAGCTAGTGATGCCCACGTCCCACAAGTGAATAAATTACCTTCCATCTTCCTAATTTCACACTTTCAATTCAAAAGCTGCTTAAACCCTCCCTCTGTGCTCAGTTACCCCTTAACTTAACTATTTTGCGTTGCTGACTTGTATCTTTGTATTCTCAAATTTACAGTAATCCAAAACTCTTTATGCCTTCTACTGCTGTCTCATTTGCCCATCATTTTTTTGCTTTTCCATTGTTGCTGGTCTGGTAACACTTTAACAAATGTTTACATATTCATCCTTGTTTACGAATTCCTTCTGAAGCCTCTATCATTTTGGCTTTAAGGTCCCAAGCACGAGTCTCCAAAACACACAAATGTGTGGTCATTAAGTCAGGGTGTGGCAATTTGCATACCTCTTTTTGACAATTTGATAAATTGAGAAGTGGGAATCTCCGTGGTTAGATATTTAAGTAGAAGGCTGGTTCAGACTTTAACAGATGATGCGAGGCTGTGCATAATCTAACTTGAAATGCTCTGTTTAAAAAGTATGATGGGCAGCCTTTGTAAATGAGGTTGCCTCATTTCCTTCACATTTATTAGTGATGGATGTTTGGCCATTACATTCGATGGTGATTGATCTGAATCCTAAGCCCATTTTGGCTCTGGTAGCCGTTAAATTTTTGTCAGTGGTACTGATCATCTTCAGTTTGAAATATTCAATTGATCAACTTTACCCTATTTGGGTGTTCCAGATTTCTCTCCACATTTTCCATGAAGAAATGTTTCCTGATGTCAGCCTGAACAGCGTGGGGTTGTCATCACCTTCTCAAGGCATCATAATCTGCTCATTTTCTAAAATCTCACTTGTCTTTCCTTGGCATTCCCTTTACCTTTCCATGAAACTAGCAAGAAGATGCAATGTGTCTCTACCATCACTCTGGTGGTTGTGGTAGCATTAGCAACTACATGACTAAGATAACATTGTACTTGCAACACTTCCAAATTGTTTGTGTGAGTCTGTTCATTGTCATCAAGTCAGGTTTTGGCCAAACGTTTTGTTTTTCTTCCTGCGCTTTTCCTCCCACTCAGCCAAGGTGTGCAAAAGAGGTAAAGTTTCTCAGACTGCTGCCTCTTCAAACATTTGATCACAAGATGAGGGCATCCCATCCTGAATACTGTTTCCCATCCCTAATTGGCCAGTGGGCAGTTAAGAGTCAATTGCAATGCTGTGGTCTGGAATCATATGTAGTTCAGTCCAGGAAAGGACAGCAGTTTCCTTCCCTAAAGACATTTGTGAACCAGATAGTGTTTCCTGACAATCAGCAATGGTTTAAAGTTGTCATCCGATTCCTATTTTCCACATGTTTGTTTTTTTTGAATTCAAATTCCATGAAGATTCATCGGACTTGAAATATTAACTCTGCTTTCTCTCCACAGATGCTGCCAAACCTGCTGAGTTTTTCCAGCAAATTCTGCTTTTGTTCCTTCCTGTTTAGTCCTGCTTAGCTAGGTGTGCTGTGCCATTTCCAGCTTCCTCTAAAGTGCAGGGTCTGTAGTGTGCTGCTCCCATTCCAGCTATTGGGATAATCTTGCTCATATGGAGTCAATAGAACTCTCCTCCGATAAGTGGGACCATGATTATCATTTGACAGATATCTGAGATGATACCCATTAGCAGCACCACTTCCTTCTGCTGTACAAGGTATTTCAACATGAAGTATAATAGATGGATGCACAGTCTCCCATTGGATTCACATTCTGTGCTTACTGTTATGCAGTCTCTAATGAGGACAATTGTAGTACCTGGTTCGAGCTTTGGTTTACACCTTCTGGTGACGATATGATGATGTTGGCTCTCAGCAAGGTTCAAGCTGTTTAATAATTTATTCAAATTACAAGTCTTTATAATCTACAATAATGTGACTTTTTAATATCTATATATCTCTGAGGAAGCCAGTTAAATATGTGGGGAAGGGGAGGGTTGTGTTTTTGTTTTAAGGGATAGTAATATTCCAGGACAGTGGAACATAATCTCCGTCAGAATTGAACAAACACATTTTTGTTATTGTAGTATTAGATGTGTGGGATTTTCATGCATATGACAGCTGTTTTGGATTTATTAGATAAACTATTCCAATCTGGGTTTCCATGGAGGTGTTCAATACCCTGGAACTGGATTCAGCTATTATGTCACCCAGAAAGACTCTATTCTTTCCCTGCAAAATGAGGGTAATTGCAATTAAGAGATGCTGTGGTTTCTGATTTTTATTTTTTGCATTGTGGAGGCTATTGCCTCCTGCCAGATTCTCTCCATTTTGCTGTGAACCAAAACTAGGAGTTTTAACCTTGACCAGAGAGCAACTGACATGATATTATTGTCAGATTCTGATATTCTATCGGCTTTTATTCTCTCTTCCCACTGATTAGCCAATTTTACTCACCTTTTCATAGCAACTTTCAACTAATAAAGCCTGAATATTGTATTTCAAACCTTGACATTGTCATTTGTATTATGCACAGTCTAATGTTTTGTTTGGCTATTTTAAAGTTTTTCTTCTTGTTACAATAAATAGGTATTATCTCTGTTTACATTGTGGACAAAGGCATAATCTAATCTAGATGTTGCTAACATTTGCACAGCTCTGAATTGAAGGACTTCTTTCTCTATCAAAAGTTTGTAATTAGAGGACTTAAAATTGTGTCCCTTTTAAGCTGCTTATTTTGCTAGGAGCTGGTATCTTGTTTAAATAAAATTTTAGAACATGCTTTCCATGTGACCTGGCTTGAGAGTTCTACTGCTTTGAATAACATTTCTGAATTGTTTAGATTTTATTTAAACTTCTAAATGGGCATGTCAGCACCTGAAATAAATGAAGATGCTTTCTTTCTTTTAATGAAGAAATACTTCTCCAATGTTTTTCTGATACTGGGACAGTGCAAATAACTTATTCAGGATGAGGTTTATTTCCTCTGTTTTTGTTTGTTCTGTCCCTCCCAAGTGTATTCACTAATTTGAGTGAATGGAAATATCCACAATGATTATTCTTTGTCCCATGGAAATTGTGAAAGGATATAATTACTGCAGATGGCGTTTGTTCCAATAGAATGGTGAAGTCATCCACTTTGTATTGAGAAAAGCGAAACTAGACAACTTTTTTTTTAAACTGGTAAGAAACCAGAATAAGTACATTAGTCAAAGGACACCATAAGATATAGGAGCAGTATTAGGCCATTTGGCCCATTACATCTGCTCCACTATTTAACCATGACTGATATATTTCTCAACCCCATTCTCCTGCCTCTTTTCTCTAACATTTGATCCTCTTACAAATGAAGAACCTTTCTGTCTGTCTTAAGTGCACTCAGCGACTTGGCCTCCACAGCCTTCCGCAGCACGGACTCACTGCTCTCTGGCTGAAGAAATTCCTCCTCTCTTTTTTTTCAATGAAATGACCAACACATTTTTTTTTCCATGTAGTGAGTACTTATGATCTGGAATGTATTGCCAGAGCATGTGATGGCAACATGTTCAGTTGAGGCATTCAAAATGGGAACGAGCTACAATTTCTAAAGAGACAAATTGCAGAGTTAAGTGAAATCATCTTTCAGAGAGCTAGAGAAGAGCTGATGAACTGAATGGCCTTGTGCACTTTACTGATTCTGAGATTCTTCGTAGTCCATGGATTGTGACTAATGCTTTGGGGAGTACAAATCCCACTAAGATTGCTGGTGTAAGTTAAATGTAATGTAATTAATCTGGAACCAAAAGCCATTTAGGTAATGGCAAGTGAGAAAGTTTTGAGTTCTGTGTATTGTTTTTCGGAGAGGGAAGCAGCGACTCCCTGACTGATTTGGTCTACATGCAGCTTCAGACCCACAGCAGTGTGGTGCCTCTTCACTGCCTTGTGAAATGGCCAAGCCACTGATTTGTATCAAACCACAACAAAAACAATAAGCACTGAAGTGAGCAAGGATACAACTGCTTATCACAAAGTGATTCGAATGCATCTCTCACTGACTGAGTTGGTAGAATCCCATCTCTGATGGACTGGCCCTGTGACTGGTGACAGGTGAACCCATAAGACCACAAGAAATTGGCCTATTGAGTCTGCTGCATCATTTGGTCATAGCTGATATGTTTCTCCAGCCCATTCTCCTGCCTTCTCTCTCCTAATCCTTAATCCCCTCACCAATCAAGAACCTGACTATTTCTGCAGTAAATACTCAATGACTTTGAAGAGTGCTCTGGAAGCCATGAGTTCTACAGGTTGGCCTCCTGCTGGCTGAAGAAACACGTCCTCCTCTCTGCTCTAAAAGGTTATTGCTTCAGGCTGAGGCTATACCCTCAGGTTTGAATCTCTTCATTTAGTGGAAACATCTTCTCCACCACATCCATTCATCAGAAAACCTCTGACCTTGTGGAGGTCAGATCACTGATGTAACTGAAGATTGTTGGATCTAGGTGACTTTCATGAGGAGTTCCGACTGTGATGTCCTGAAACTGAGCGAGAGGCTTTCAATTACTACAATCATCTGTCTTTATGCGAAGTATGACTGTAACCAATAGATGCTCCTGATGAAGAGCTTATTGTCAATGGCAATTCTTCTGTTCTTCAGATGCTGCCTGACCGGCTGTGCTTTTCCAGTACCCCTCTCTTGACTGTAACCAGCGGAGTGTTTATCCCATGATTTCTTGTGATTTCCGTTTTTCTCATGTTAGCCGATATTGCAGCATGTTCTATTTTGGTGTCAAGGACATATTGCATCATGTCCTCCAGTATTCTGCTTGCTCACCAAGGTTGTATCCAGACTGGAAGAAGACCATGAGCTGAGTGGCCTTGGCAGAGTCTGAATGAATATTAGTGTGTGTATATGTTTTATGGAAAATAAAGAGCATGGAAGCATGGGAAGGGTTAAAGCATGAAGACCTCTGAGAATCTGGTCTATGAAAGGCAGGATTGGATAAGAATAGTGAATTGCTCTTACACCAATTAGCAGAGTAAGGGTGAGGCTGAAAGATCACAATGGCAAGATGAAATAACAGTTAGTCAAGGTGGTCTCCCTGTTAAGTGTCATGGTGACAAGATTGGGACATGACATTAAATATCTAATTAATAGTTAGCAGAGTCAGCTTGAGACAGCAGACTCTTGTAATAGATGGAATAGCTAAACATCTAATCATGACAGGTTTGTCTGGAATGGAAGCCCACTGTAGCAGAGGTGATAATAAATATTTAACTGTGACATTAGTTGTTCATTCTACTTAATGTTATTCTAAAGAGATAATGGGAACTAACATCACTGGTTTATTGTGTAGCTAGGGGGAGGTACTTTGATTAATATAGTTGGACATGCTGATAAGGTAATAGAAACATGATAAAGATTTTCAGCACTGATTTCATGATATCATCCATGTCCTTAATGTAGTGATGCTTCATTAGTATCTGGTTTCTCCAGAGACTCTGAATCAGGCAAATGACGCAGCCTGGCACTACTGCACTTGGCTGACTCAATTTTTGTTCAAGAAGTTGCCATTTGAAATGATACAGGTAAGGATATGTCTTGTTCAGAAAAAAGTGAACACCTAAAGGAAGTGTAGAGTGTGTAATTTCTATCTTTGGTCTCTGGTCTCTGATTTACAGCATTTGTAGTTCTCTTGGGATTTTGCTTTTATTTTTGTGATTTCATGGATGAGGTCCGGTTTCCTCTCTCAGTCCATAGATGTGAGGGTCAGGTGGATTGGCCATGCTAAATTGCCCATAGTGTTAGGTGCATTAGTCAGAGGGAAATGGGTCTGGGTGGGTTACTCTTCGGAGGGTCAGTGTGGACTGGTTGGGCCGAAGGTCACCCAAGTCTGTCTAGCTTTCTGCAGTCTTTCTCCACTTTAAATAATCAGCTCCTCTCTTCTTTCTGTTAAGTGTGTAACCTCATTTTTCTACATTATATTTTATCTGCCAGCCTTTAGCCCACTTGCTTAACCTGTCTATATTCTCCTGGGCAGACTTTGTGCCATTTTGTTACCTGATGACTTTCCATGTATTTTTGTCATCCACAACTTGGCCACAGTGCATTCACTTTTTTTTTTCTCATACAAATGATGAATGTAAATGATAAATGATTGTGGCCCCAGCACTGATCCCTATGACACTCCAGGATGGTAACCCACAACTAGATGAAAATGTTCCCTACCCCTCTCCAATTTTAATTCTTTTTTTCCCTTAGTATATTAACCTGGGTGGAGAATTCATTATCTCCAATACCAAGGTCTCTTGTGTAGTCTAATGTATGATATCTTATCAAATGTCTTCTCAAAAATCTTCATAGATGTTACCCTCAAACATTTTTTTGCATGATTTCCACATTGAGACCTTGCTGACTCTGCTTGATCCTATTATATATTTTTTACTGACTCTATCAGGCCCTTTTTTTGTACCCCTCTCTCCTTCACATTCTCTGATTTAGACAACTATATCAATTTCCCTTATTTCTCCATGACTGAAGCCAACATTTCTTGTCATTCTTCTTGTACCCTTGCTGAGGCTTTGGCATTCTTTAAAAATTGTTGCCCAGAATTGGGTAGCCTAAGCCAGTTGAAAACTCATGAATTGTAAATATTGGATGCTGGACTTCTCTTGGCTCTTAATTGGGAAGGTGGCAAAATTCCATAATGAATGGGTTGAGTTATATCACTGCTCATTATCAATTCAGCATGACCTTCAAGAATGAGTATACATTTTGATAATGTACCCATGTCAGCAGTGTCTAAATGTCCAGTACTACATGTGGATTTGTTTGTTTTTATTGTGAGCTAAGCAGATGTCTTGGAGGTTCATTGTTAGTACTTGAGGAATTTTCATGCCCTCAATCCAATTTTTATTTTGTGTACATTAAACCAAAGTTAAAATAGATGTTCTAAAGTGTGCCATCCTATTCTGTCAATAGGCTCTGAAAGCTTGTGCATCCTTGGGTGCAAACCTTTTTTGCAACTGTATTACTTTAGTTCACAAAGGAAGTCTTCTAATCTGTCTGCTGGCAGGCTGTTTGCCAGCAATTACATGTCAATTTAACAAGGTAAGCCAAGCAGATCAATCTGATGGTGAAGCTGTTGTGCTTAGCAGCTGCATCAAATTGAAAATAAATCAAGCTGCTTTTTTTTAAGTATTTTAACCACCACCACTTCCACCTCCCCCCACCCACCCAAACACCAATCCTATCAAGATATACCCGAGCACAATGCATAAATATATCTGGTCTCGTACGTCAGTAAATCGGATTATCTGCTCATTTCCTGAACTATATTAGGTTGACTGGTCCCAGATAGATGGGCTGTGGCATCTTGGATTTGGGAAGTGAAGAAATAAAATTGAAATTTCTCATTTGTGCACAGGAGTTGTCTGGCACAACTCTGGAGAGAAATTAGTTAACATTTCAAGTCGAGTGACCCTTCCTCAGAACAGATACTGTCAGACCTGCTGAGCTTTTCCAGCAATTTCTATCTTTGTCTCTGATTTACATCATCAGCAATTCTTTTGAGTTTTTGCTTTTATTTTGTGACTTCATGGATGAGGAGACCCAAGTCTGTGTCTATGCTCTAGCTTTCTGCAGTCTTTCTCCATTATAAAAAATAATATACAGCTCCTCTGTTCTTTCTGTCAAGTGTGGTACCTTATTTTTCTACATTATATTTCATCTACCAGCTTTTAGCCCACTTGCTTAACACGTCTATATTCTCCTGTGGAGATTTTTGTGCAATTTTTACCTGTTAACATGTATTTTTGTCATCCACAACTTGGCTGCAGTGCATTCACTTTTTTTCATCCAAATGATGAATGTAAATAAGTAATTGTGGCCCCAGCACTGATCCCTGTGGCACTCCATTTAGTTGTGGGTTATCATCCTGAAAATGTCCCCTACCCCTCTCCAGTTCCAATTCTCTTTCCCTTTTCCTTAGTGAATTAACTTAGGTGGAAGATTCGCTATCTCCAATACCAAGGACTCTTATAGTCTAATGTATGGTATCTTAACAAATGTCTTCTCAAATCTTCATGGATGTTACCCTCAAAGAACATTTAATTTTTTTCAGCATGATTTCCAGACTGAGACCATGCTGATTCTGCTTGATCCAATTATGTATTTTGGTGTGCTTTGCGATTGCATCATAACATAGATTTTAAACTAAGTGGCCTGGCCTATAGTCACCAGGTTTCCGTTTGTCATTGTCTCATCCCTTCCCGTCTTTGGACGATCCCGTTTCCTCCCCCCCCCCCCCCCCCAAAAAAAATCCCAAACCGCTCTGAGCATTCCCAACTTTTTTTAAGGTTTTTTCCCCATTTGTGACCACTACTTCAGCTGTCAAGTCCCAGGAATTTCCTCCTCAAACTGCCATGACCTCTTCATTTTCAACGTCTCTTAAAGCTTGCCACTGTCTGAGTGTTTGCCCATCTGCCCAAATGTCATTTTTATTTCGGTTGGTGTTGCATTTTGCTCGGTAATGCTCCTTTTGAAGCATTTTAGGACTTTTTAATTTTAATTTGTGACTGTGACATAGAAATTCATGTTGTGGGTGACTCAATAATATTTACAATTTGCTCATGGATTGTCATTATTGTAATGTCACATGAAAGAAAATGACTGAAGCCTTGTTCAGCCCATTGGACAAGGTTATTTTAAACACGTCTTATTTTGAATGTGAAAATACATACTATTAAGCAGTTGAAGTAGGATGTACCATACAGCTGTATTTCTATGACAGAATACTTACCCCACATCGAATCCATGTTCAGGCAGTATAATCATTTTGAACAATGTAAGGAATGATTTTTTAGAAACTCTAGGCAGGCAGCATAATGATGATTTCAGCCCTGTAAAAAGAAAATAACAACGAATAGATATTTTTCTTTCTCTACAATGCCAGTAACTATAGTGTAAAGAATACCAAGATTAACTACTAGTTTGATGCTGCCTCTAGTTACTTGCTTTGTGTATTATAGATTGCTATTCACACTACTACAGGCAACAATTCATAAGGGAACATTGGCTGCAAAATCTTTCAACACCAACTAGTGGTTGGTACCCATTATGTCTAACTTATGTAACCTAGATTTGATTTTTGACAGCACACTTTTTTGTTTATGAAATTCTGAGGTCATTGTCTTGTCCAAATGCCTTATTGACTTTGATTGAGATGAATTGTACAATAGCATTATCGAAAGAGGAGTGAGCATTACTCTCTCTGCTTTAACAGAATTATAGGGTTTTGACTCTGTGAAAAGAAAAGTGTGTGTGAAGAGACATTCGTTTCCTGACAACACCAGTGGATGTTCCACATGAAATACTTAATTATTGTAATGAACTTGAAAGAAGTTGTCACCAAAATTTGGCATTTTAATCCAGTCTTTGAAACAATTGAAGGAAATAGGTAGAGCTCACTTAGTATTTCCTGTTCTGCTTCCGCTTCATAGCATAAGCAAAGTAGAACTTTTTGATTCTTGAAAATTTTTGTTGGCTTTGCATACATGTCCATTTTTGATAGATATTCATAGCTCTAGTTTTGTCTAAAACGCTACTTATTTCATTGTAGTAAGAGCTCCACAATAAAGTTATGAATAGAATCCTGCACATTTTGTTTATTGCTTAAATACACACAAAGAAATTCAGAATGAACAGGTGTGATCTGTGTGGAGCTAGTGTGCATGATCTGACTCTAATTCTATTCATTTTTCCAGTCTTTGAACATCTTCGCTTGGGTCTCATAACAAGACGGTGTTACCTCTAAGAAGACAAATTTAAAAATTGATGTCAAGTGTTTAACTCAATGGAAAATTAATGCACTATTTGTCTTGTTTCCTTGTTTCTACTGCCACTTTTTGTTTTTAAAGTATCAAAAATCTCCTAACGTTCGATGAAGTGACTGACCTGTTGAACTATATTTAGTGGCATTGTGAGGATCTTGTGAATACTTTGTTTTTCTTCCAATAGTGTTGTAGAGCCTGTTGTATCAACATAACAAGCAGACAATGGCATTCTTGAATAATGCCACTGTCTAGTATACTGTGCTGGAGCGAGGCAATGTGCTTATTCCTGGAGTGGAGTATGAACTTGCAGTCTTCTGACTTGGAGACAATGATGTCTCCTAAACTGACCATTCAGTTGGATTGTGGTCATGGATAACTCTGAATCAGCTTCGCTGCCCGCACACTTGGAGAAAAATGAATTTTGTGCTTCTGGCATGGAGCCATGTTTTTCAAACCTAAGTACTCAAGAAGCGTGTGCATTATCATGGAAACGCTGCACCTCTAAGTGCTTCACGGCTAATGAACACTTCTCAAAGTTGTCTTTTGTGTAATGAGAAGGGACATTAGTCTGCATCTCATCTGAAAGGTAATACTTCTGATAGGACAGCACTTTCTCTTTACTGTACTGGGATGTTGGAATGGAATCTACCTTGAAATCTGTGGGATGGGAGATGATTCCACAATATTGGGAAAAAGTTACTTTCCTCCCCAAGGCTTTATACCAAGGATAAATGGCTAGTGATAAGTGGTGATAACCTTCAGACATTTGCCTACTCAAATCTTTTATGCTGTTTATAACTGGGGCTTAAACTCCATGGCAAAAAAAACTAATTTAAGATGCCACAGTTATCTCTATTACAGGATTTATTTTACAAATTGGTCTTGGAATACTTTGCTTTAATCTCATGAATGAATATTTTCTCACTGGAGCCCTTTATTTGGTTAATTGAAGAGCTTATGTACTGATCTTTAGAAGCTATTAAGGGACTTTCTCACTTAACTATGACTAGTGTTAAGCATTTCAGAGCTGGACTTAAATACTGCTGTGTATTTGCTATCGAACTTGCAGTATCTGGACATGACAAAAATAACGACATTTATTCTCGTCTGGAGCAGTGTGCCTGATATTTACTGGGATTGTAATGTCCCTTTTTATGCAATCTACCCAAATCCAGGCCAAGTTAATAATTCACTGAAACCTGCTCCTTTTGCAAAGATTATCCCCTGACCACCTCAGCTTTGAACACTTCTTCTCAATGAGGAAATACTGGGGCCAAGTCCCATTCCAGACATTTTGGCACAGAATTGTGGTTCATGTTGTGTGCAATGTCCATGCTGAAGGAATGCTGCACCATCTTTCAGTGGAGACATTGACCTAAAGCCCCATATGCCTTCCTCATTAAGCACCGAATTCTAAAGCACTGTTCGTTAATCAGTGGAGTTCTCCTAGTGTTCTCACCAACATCCAGCAACCAACCCACATCTTGATTTACATATATGAGATAACTTGTTTTCAAGTTTGCCTTGAATATCCTGGGCACAAATAGTCATAGATGTACAGCATGGAAACAGACTTTGTCTATTTATCCTATCCCTGCCCCTCATAATTTTGTAAACCTCGATAACGTCATCCCTCAGCCTCCGACGCTCCATAAAAAACAGCCTCCGCCTGTTCAGCCTCTCCCTATAGCTCAAATCCTCCAACCCTGGCAACATCCTTGTAAATCTTTTCTGAAGCCTTTCAAGTTCCATAACAACATCTTTCCGATAGGAAGGAGACCAGAATTGCATGCAATATTCCACCAGTGGCCTAACCAATGCCCTGTACAGCCGCAACATGACTTCCCAACTCCTGTACTCAATACTCTGACTAGTAAAGGAAAGCATACCAAATGCTTTCTTCACTATCCTATCTACCTGCAACTTCACTTTCAAGGAGCTATGAACCTGCACTCCAAGGTCTCTTTGTTCAGCAACACTCCCTAGGACCTTACCATTAAGTGTATAAGTCCTGCTAAGATTTGCTTTCCCAAAATCCAGCACCTCATTTATCGGAATTAAACTCCATCTGCCACTCCTCAGCCCATTGGCCTATCTGGTCCAGATCCTGTTGTAATCTGAGGTAACCCTCTTCATTGTCCACTACACCTCCAATTTTGGTGTCATCTGCAAAGTTACTAACTGTACTTCTTATGCTCGCATCCAAATCATTTACATAAATGACAAAGTAGAGGACCCAGCACCGATCCTTGTGGCATTCCACTGGTCACAGGCCTCCAGTCTGAAAAACAACCCTCCTCCACCACCACCACCACCCTCTGTCTTCTACATTTTTGAGCCAGTTCTGTATCCAAATGGCTAGTTCTCCCTGTATTCCATGAGATCTAACCTTGCTAATCAGTCTCCCATGGGGAACCTTGTCAAACGCCTTACTGAAGTCCATATAGATCACATCCACCGCTCTGCCCTCATCAATCTTCATTGTTACTTCTTCAAAAAACTCAACTTTGTGAGACATGATTTCCCACTCTCAAAGCCATGTTGACTTCCTTATCGGTCCTTGCCTTTCCAAATGCAGGTACATCCTGTCCCTTAGGATTCCCTCCAACAACTTTCCTACCGCTGACGTCAGGCTCACTAGTCTATAGTTCCCTGGCTTGTCCTTACTACCCTCCACGTTTGCCAACCCCCAGTCTTCTGGCACCTTAGCTGTGACTATCAATGGTACAAATATCTCAGCAAGAGGCCCAGCAATCCCTTCTCTAGCTTCCCACAGAGTTCTTGGGTACACCTGATCAGGTCTTGGGGATTTATCCACCTTTACCAGTTTCAAGACATCCAGCACTTCCTCTTCTGTAATCTGGACACTTTTGTTTTTGCAAGATGTCACCATCTATTTCCCTACAGTCTATATCTTCCATGTCCTTAATGATCCTGTAGTATGTATTTTCCAGTAAAGTGCCAGCCAAAGATTTATATTATACATTTCATTCTGTTTCAGGGCTGATTTGCTTTCTTGACTGGAACCTAACCACTGTCGAGGCTGTGTTTGAATCCTCCAAATAAGATTTGCACTATTCCTATTGCGTTGAATGATATCACAACTCACTTTTCTTGTTACTGTTTCTCATTATTTGTTTCGAACCAAATTTTGATGCAATTAGTCATCTAACTTGCATTAAACAATATTCATTTCACAATCCAATCTAAATGATAGTAAACTGGCTAGTTCTGCCAATGTTTATTTTTCTTTTCATCTCATTTGGCTGTAGTTTCCCCTAAAACTATCATTTGGATGACTCCTTTTCCTATCTGCTGGCATTTTTAGCCTACCAAAAGCACATGCGCCATTCGTCCTGAACTCTTGACTGACCACCAAACAAGCGGTCTGACGATCGAGGTACAAAACTCTGTCTAAACATTGGGAAGAGCAATGCCATCGGTAGGTCTCTCATCCTGTTACTTAATTACGCATTTAATCTTTGTCAAGCCTCAAATTGGAAACATCCAGGAGCAAGAATAGGCCTTTTAGTTTATTAAGCCAATTCCACTGTTCACTTCAATCATGGCCAGTTGTCCACTTGTCCATTCACTTCAAAGTCATTTTTATTTTATTCACATGTATGTATTTGCTACTCCTGTATGCAAATTCTGTTGTGATAATGGATTAATCTTCCTAACTGCTTGCATGATGGCTTTCATAACCTTATTGACAAGGATTCCCTGGTCCCTTTTTTGTGCATCTACATTTTTTAACCTCATACATTAGGAAATACTCCATACATTTCTTACTCCCTATCAGTGGATAACCATGCATCTTGCACATTCTATTGCAACTGTCATGTTTTTTGCCCTTTTTGTGAAGTCTGTTTTAAAGCATCATGAAGCTTTTTTTTATATCATTCTCTCAACTCCATCTTTGTCATGTCCCAGACTTGAAAACATTTATTTGGTCCCCATATCTAAGTCATTGATGAATATAGTGAGCTGCAGGGGCCCTAAATATTGATCCTTGCAGTATCCAACCAGTCACCACTTCCATAGTGGAGTCCAGTTCAATCAAAGCAGTCAAGGGCCCAGAGGATGATAATTCAAATAGAAAATTAGTTGGAGGGTTTCGGAAAGAAAAACAGATTGACATGAATTTTACACTCTCTATTTGAGGAGTCGGTATGAACACTGGACTTAATAGCCATTTGTGCTGTAACAATTGGGTTGTTTTTTCTGAATTATGCTCATCGACAAAAGGATGCAAGGTACCCTTAATGATTTCAAAGCTTTGAAATTTGTTGCTGGTGACACGTAAGGATTAATAACGGTCATGATGTTCAATATCTACAAAATCCAGAACCATTTCCATCTATTAACAGGTACAGACTCTAGCCCTGTGGGAAAGAATTATCCTCTGTCTCCCATTCATGTTTTACTAGTTCCTGATTTTGCTCAAGTGTGCAGTTTAAGTGAAGTATTACAATCGTGTGTATTCTTTTTTGGCTTGTGTGATCATGTGAAAATGGAGCAATGACTTTGTTTTTACTTTGGGTGAAATAAGTGACCAGTTTATTAATACGTTAAATTAGGTACTCCTTACCATGTTTGAGGATGCTTATATTTTCTTTGCCAATTTGTGTGGTTCTCACTATATCAGCTGGTTGTTGGTTTGCAAGGGGAGACCAGGTTAGCTCTCCAGTTTGTAACTTAGCATGTCTTAAAGGATAGAGAAAGGAACTTTCCATCAAAATAATAAATTTGCATCATAACATTTGTGCATAATCAATGCTGTTGGGGACCACTTCTAAGAACTAAGCATGTAGTTTGTACTAGTAAAGAGTTTGGGATGATTTTTTTCCAAATTCAGTCCTGATCAGGAAATTACATGATGTCTGGAATCTTGTGGACTGCATACTTTCAAATTCTAGATCTATTTTCCAAGGGAAGTGAACATTTTCTACTTCATTTTAAATATCTGTGCTTACCTAGATGAGTATACTTCCTGATTTGCGTGCTCACTACATTCAGTTCAAATAGATGGCACTCAGTTTTTGAGGGGCTTTGTCTAATGGCCACTGATGTGTGAAACTTGATGCTGTCACATTTGTGGCAACAGGGTGGTTCCCGATTGCCTTCTCCTGACTAGTTGTTGTTTCTACCTGTTTTACCTCTTTCTACCACCCCCAACCACTTCAAAGATTTTTCCTTGTGTTTTCTCCTTTGTTTTGGTTCTGGTCACTCTTATGCATTCAATTTTAGGAGTTTTTTTTGAGGAAAAGGTCTAATTTTGATTTGACTCCTATCGACCTTCCAAAGATGCTGAGGTTTTCCTTTTTGTTTTGTGGAGGGCAGTGGTGGGGTAGGCTGGTCTAATTTGTCTTAGTCATTACTGAAGAGGAGCATGTACCTGGATTACAGCAGAAAGCATATGGTGTAGAAACAGGCCACTCTGCCTAACTAGTCTATTCATGCATTCATACAATTCCACTCCACCCAAGTTTCTCTTCTATGCTGTTTCATCTAAACTTAACAGCATTGTTCTATTTCTTTGCGCTGACCTAACTTCCCAAAATTACATCAGCTGTTTTCCTCAACCATCTCTCCTTGTGGTGGCAGATTCCACATTCTTGTTCCTCTGGATAATGATATTTTTTCTAGCACTTAAAAAAATTCCCCTCCATTTTAACAGTTTTGCATTTATGACCTCCAGTTTTGGACTCCCAATATATGGAATGTCTTATCTTTTTCTATCCTATAATATGTTTTACTATTGAAAAGAACATTTTTTTTTGGGTTACCCCTTGGTCATCTAAGTTCTAGGGAAATAAACCCCAGCTTGTCAAGCTCCTTTTGCTATTTTAACTCTATGCTGGTGCCATCTCATGAATCATCTTCTCTCCTTCAATGTCTCTATATCCTGTAGCAGGTATCACACTTGGTGTGTATTAGGTCACCTTTTTGTGCTGAACTAACAGGGAGCAAAATTGTGCAATATATTGTCATTGATTTAGGAGGGGAATTGATGGTTACATGGAAAACACAGGAAAATGGCCATGATGAATGTTTAATCAGCCTGTTGAAAGACTGAGCAGGCTCAAGGGCTGAACAGCTTACTCCTGTTCCTGTTTCTTTTTTCTATGATTTTTGGAGATGCCGGTGTTGGACTGGGGTGTACGAAGTTAAAAATCACAACACCAGGTTATAGTCCATAATCCAACAGGTTTAATTGGAAGCACTAGCTTTCTGAGCGTCGCTCCTTCAGGTGGCTGTGGAGGACACTATTGTAAGGCACAGAATTTATAGCAAAAATTTACAGTTTGATGTAACTGAAATTATACTTGATTGTTTGAGTCTTTCATCTGTTCAATTACCATGATCGTTTCACTTCTTGTGTAAATCACAAAACCTTTTTTAAAAACGTTGCATTCTCAGGTTAGCTGTAACAATTGGTGTTAGCTCGACAATATGCTTCAATGAATGTTATTTCAAGCAGAATATTTACAGTGTAGAACATTCTTCATTGTTTGGAATCATTTAATATCTTTATGCCAGACTATCGTTTCTACAAAGCAAGTTATCTTTAAAATGCTCTTGTTTTAACAATTTCCAGTACCTCACCAAAGTACCTGAAGACAAATTGCAAGACTGAGTCTTGCAAGTCAAAAATTATGATGATACTAAATGTTTTACACTGCAGTTCTTTGGCACTCTTTTTCCTTACAGTTTGAAGACTGATTTTTTTTTTCCTCTCTCCCTCTCTCTCTCTCTCTCTCTCTCTCTCTCTCTCTCTCTCTCTCTCTCTCTCTCTCTCTCTCTCTCTCTCTCTCTCTCTCTCTCTCTAGCACTAGCAGAGTTATCACTGTTGATTAAAGTGAATGATGTATTATTTTCCCAGCATTTTGGGGAAAAGGGTTGAAGCAAGTTGGCAATAAAACACTGGAGTGTTATTTGAGATGAGAGAATAGGAAGTCCGATTTATTTTTATGGGCCACACCACTGTGCCCAGTTCTGCTTTTATCTTGTGAAAGAGATCAGGAAGAGAGAGTAGATGTCTCAGATTGAAAGACGGAATCCGTTTCCTTAGAGGTAAGAGACAAAAAGGATGCAGTTACATTGCTCAGTATCACCTATCTTGATCTAATATGACAGAGAAACTAAGTCAGATGACCAAATACTTAGCCAACTGGAAAGAAGGAACAAATCTGCAGTGAGGGGGAAGTAAAGACTTGCCAACACCTTAGAGTATTTATAATGTGGGACATCTTAATTACCTAAAATATAAACTGATATTGGTAGTGAAAGGGACAGTAAGGAGCAAGTGTTTGGAGATGGTGTTCAGGAGAACTTCCTGTAGCAATGTATCCAATCCATCAAGCAAGGATGTACTGTTGAACCTAGTTCTTGGATATGAATCCTCTAAATGAGGCAAGTGTTTGTGCTGCAGCCTTTTTAATTGACAATGATCACTGTATGTATGTTTGTTTTGTTTAAATGACAAAGTTGAAAAATGACCAGATGATCCCAAGTAAGGAAAAAAGAGTTGGCAGCAATCCAACTTAAATAGGAAAGAATGGAGATAGGCAGGATAGACTGCCCAATGAAAAGTTGGTGGGAGAAACTGAACAATAGGCAACCTTCAAAGTGGAGATGGTTTGGATACAGTTGAGATACACTCACTCAAATGGGAAAGGTAGAGCAAACAAAGCCAGAGTTCCCTGGATGACAAAGTAGATAGAAATTGAGATGAAGAGAAAGATGTCAGGTAGAAAATTATAACTGAGACCTAAGAGGAATACAGAAGGTTCAGAGGGGACATGACAATGACTGACTAATAAAGAAGCAACGAGTGATTGAGACTGACCAACCTGAAGAGCAATCCTAAAGTCTTCTAATTGTATAAGTGACAAAGATAGAAACACTAGGGCTGATTATTGACCAAAAAGTGAGTTTACATATGGACCATGGGGGATGCTGAAATATTAAAATAATACTTTTTATTGCTCTGAATGAAGGAGGTAAATGTGAGGTAATGATAGAGGCAAAACTGTTATTAGAAGGGTTCAAAATTGATAATGAAGATGTGTTTGATTAAACTCTTGCCAGCTTGCAGTATCACGACAGTAGCACCTGATGAGGTGCATCCAAGGATACTGAGGAAAGCGAGTGTAAGTTGGGACACTGGCCATAAGCTCTGAGGGGAAGACAGAAAACTGGAAATTTGCAAACATCACGCCATTTTTGTTTTCAAGCATACGCATAAAACCAACAAATGAGATCAGTTGGATTTTATTGTGATTGGGAATCTTCCTGAAATAATTATTCAGGATACAGTTAGCTGTCATGTGTAAAAAATGAGTTAATTAGGAACAGCCAGCGTGGCATTCCCAAGAAGATAGTGCATTAACTAGCTTTTACAGAATCATAACTACAATGTGGAAAAAGGCCATTTGGCTCTGTTTGCAGTGACCCTCAGAAGAGCGTCCCACCCAGACCCTATAAACCCACATGTACCATGCCAAACCCACCCAGCCTACACATCCCTAGAACTACAGGGCAACTTGGCATGGCCAATCCACTTAAACAGCACATCTTTCCACTATGGGAGGAAACCAGAGCACCTGGTGGAAACCCATGCACATGAGGAAAACATGCAAACTCCACACACTGTCACCCAAGGTTGGAGTTCAATCCAGGTCCCTGAGGCAGCAGTACTAGCCACTGAGCCACTGTGCTGCACAAATCTGCCGGAGGTTTTGAAAGAATAACAAGGTTAAAGGTAGTGCTGTTGATGTGGTATATGTGGACTTTGAAAACTTTCTCAATGCAGTGCAACACATTACAAAGTTATTGAACAAAAGGGAGTAGCAAGGTGTACGATATTGGCTGAGTGATAGGAAACAGCTGAATGGATTTCAGGCTGGAGGAAGATTTATAGTGGAGCTTACCAGTAGTTTGTACTGCAACCATTGCTTTTCTGGATGTATGTTAATCCAAACCATAGTGTGCAGAATGGTTTTTACAATTTGTAGATGTGAAATCTACAAGCTGTGTAGATTTAGAGCAGCAAGTGTAGAACTTCAAGTACATGACAAGTGGGTGGATAAAATATTCCCCGATTCGTCACATGAGCATTCTTAAAATAGACACGGAGAAACTAAGTCAGATGACCAAATACTTGGCCAAGAGGCAGATTTGAAGATGTGCTAGAAAAGAGGAAGGAGACATTGAGAGGTGCAGGGAGGGTATGCCAGAGCTTGGGGCCTTTACCACTGAAGACATGGCCATCAGTAGTAGAGCAATTATAATGGGGATTCATGAGAGATCTGAATTAGAGGAGCAGAGTTTCCTTTAGTATGATCAATTGGAGTTCATAGATCTGTGGAGGACCAAACCCATGGAGGGCTTTGAAAACCAGAATGACCATTTTATCATCAAGACATTGGCTCCCAGTCAAAGCAAATGTAGGTCAGTGTGCACAGGGGTGATGGGACTCTGAGAGTTAGCATGGAGCAGAGTTTGGATGACCTCCACTTTAGAATTTGGGCATGCAACCAGGAATGTGTTCAGAATGGTTGAGTCTTAACACCTATGAATATAAAAGTGTAGATGAGCAATTCCAGGTATAATCAAAAGAAATGCCAGACTTGCGACCATTCTAAAAAATGCAGAACAATTTATTTGCTAGAAAGAAATAAATTATATTGACATTTAATCAACCATGTGGAACATACCTGGGGTGGTGGCACTTGAATGTGCACCTTTTGGCCCAGAGGAATAGACACTATCCAGTGACCCAAGCCCTTAAGTGTATCCATCCAGTCAAGCTGTGCAGTCCTGCCACATTGAATCATGATAGGGACTGGATAATAAGAAACCAAGTGGAGAAGGTGGCTTCGCAAATACCCCCATCCTCAATGATGAGTGTCCAAAACATTGTCCTTTTCTTTTTTTTATTTTTATTCTACCACAGTATTCCCAGCCATCTTCAGCCAGAACATTGAGTGGTTGATCCATCTTGGTCTACTCCTGGAACAAACACTATTACAGATGCTAGTCTTCAGGCAATTTGAATTGTTCAATATGGTATTGTGAAACTATTGAGCAAACTGAATACAGCAAAGGCTCTGGGCCCTGATAACATTTTGTCCTGCCAAAGACCTGTGTTCCTGAAATAACTGTACCCTTGGCCAAGCTGTTCCAGTACACCTACAACACTGCTGTGTACTAACAATGTACAAACTTGCCCAGATATGTCCCATACACAAGCAGCACAGGTAGAAGCTGGCCAGCTTCTACCTCATTGGAAGTTGATATCAACCTTGGGATCAAGAATTATCAACTCTAACTGCCTGCTCACTATTTAGCAGCTTGAGTTCTACCCAGGACACTTTACTCCTGACCACATTGTAGTCCAGGTTCAAATAGGGATGGGAGAGTGATAATTTGACAAGATTTATTGGACTGGAGTACGAATGAGTTATTGGCAAATTCAGCCAATAGGAATGGAAGTTGGCTGGCTGGGAGTAAGTGGCAAAGTATTTCTCTGGTCGGAGTCCTAGCTAACATGAAGGCTTTGATTTGTTGAAGGGCGATCATCTAGGTCCAGGACGTTGCTGAGTTCTTTAGAAAAGATGACTCAGGACCAGTCAATTTCAACTGCTTCATTAATGACCTTCACCTCTGGAGATCCCTTTTTTAGTCCTTCCTCTGTCTACAAGGCACAAGTCAGGAGTGGGATGGAATATTCCCCACTTTCTGAATGCGTGCACCTCAAACAACATTCAACTATATACAGTCCAGGACAAAGCATCCCATCTGGATTAGCACTTCCACCTTCCACATTTACTGTCTCCTCCACTGGTACACCAGTGAGAACCAGCTATAGAATGCAGTGCAGTAACACTGTCTTTCTCTCTCCTTATTAGATAGCAGCTTCCAACCTTGCAGCCTCTTATCAACTAGAAGAACAAGGACTAATGTGAATACCACCACGTTCCCTTCAAAGTTACATACAAAAACAAATATTCCTACAAGCTGTGTGGGTGTAGAGCTGCACAAAAGCCTGAAAGGTGCTGCCAGTCATTGTTAACTAATGTGCATGCAAAACAAAATGAATGGAGTTTTCAGTGGAAAAACCAGCTATGCAAAAGCTTAGTTTTTAGAGGGTAAATTGATCCTGACTCTGATCCAGCGATGCTGGGAGAACAGCAATCTTTGTATGTCCTGTCCTGGACAGCCCTGTGTGTCTGTATCCATGCTGTGCAGCCTGCACTGGTTCAAGACTGCTCACCATCTTTTCAAAAGGCTCTAATGTCTGCAGTGTATGTTGGGTTGTTGCTGGTTTGTCACATTTCCAGTCTTTCCTCTTTTTATCCTTTTAGCTCCATCTCATTCACATGTGTTCTTGATGTTACAACATTTGTGAAAGGTATGATATCAGATGTAATGGACCCATATCTGTACTTCAATTTGCCAATTTATATTTGTAAATACATTGCTCTTAAATGATGCTGTTCTTGAATTTGGTAACCTTTCTAAAATTGTTTTAAGCGTATTGATTTGTTTAGAAAAATTACAATCTGCTTTGTAAACTGATCACGAGATTTTTACTCCTGAGATTTGAAAGTTTGATTCTTTTTGTTCCCCTTTGACTAAAGATTGACTGACTGTCAGTACATGAGAATAGCTTATTAAAAGAATCTGATATTGTAATTTTGTGGAACAGTGGTGCTGGAAGCCAGACTTGAATCAAGGTGCCAATGTGACATTTTGACAATTGTCAAACTGCACTTTTTTCAAAATTTATTTCAGAAAGGGTGAGTAATCATTACCTTTTCTAATAATCTACCTTTGTTTGCTATGAGCTGGTAATGAGTGACTATAGGTACAAGAATGGCTTGTTAATAACTCTTTCCAGTGAAGAGAGAACTATTTTAACGAGATATAGAGGAACCTCAATTATCCGAAGGACACAGGTGGGGAGTATTTTGTTCGGTTTTTAGCCAAGTATTGGGACCTGGCAATCTTGCCAGATAATCTGATAATTGAATGCTGGATAGTCAAGGTTCCGCTATATATGCTATTTTAGTAATTCATAGAATCCCAACTGCATGGAAGTAGGCCATTCAGCCCATCAAGTCCACATTAAGCCTCTGAACAGCATCCCATCCAAATCCATCCCCGGATTCTATTCCTGTAACACTGCATTTCCCATGGCTAATCCATGTGGTCTGCATATTCCTGGAGACTGTGGGCAATTTAGCCTGGCCAGTCCATCTAACCTGCATATCTTTGGACGGGGGGGAGAAAATCCAGACAGACAATTGCCCGAGAGTGGAATTGAACCCATGTCCCTGGTGCTGTGAGGCAGTGATGCTAACCACTGAGCCACCGTGCTGCCCAATTGGTGATGTGTTTTAGTTCCTCTTTAAATATCCTGTTTTACTCATGAACCGGCCAAGCCAGAGTCTCCATGTAATTGTCACATTAATGTATGAACAGGAGTGGCTCAGACTCTAATATTAATCTTCCATTTGGCACAAGGTTTTAACTCTGCCCAGCCATGTGCTGAGTGATTTTTTTAAGTCAAAGGTCAATGCTGCAATGACTTGTTACGAAGCTGAAAGAGTATGTTCACTTTTAAGGTAGTGTTTTCTGAATTTAACATTCAGTCACAACTGCCAAACAGAATAGCTAAGAGAAGGGCTGTTCCAAAATACATATATGTAACAATTGGCTGTTAAACACATACCTGAGGTTTGGTGGTTGTTTTCACGACAGTTCAAATTTAACCAATTAATTTAAATTATGCCCAAGAAATTAAAACCCAATTGAGTTTGAATTTACTGCATTGACAACATCAGACCAATGTTGGTGTGTATAAAACCAGGGCACTTTGAAAATTGGTCAGAGCAATTGCCAACAAACAGCAGAGCAACTGTCATAGGGCCAGAGAGCTAACTGACCATCTAACATCTTTCTCTAAGAAATTAGAAGATGCTATCTATCAAAAGGTAGCTATTTTTCCTGTAAAAGCAGTAAAAAGTAAGAAGATAACCCGGGAAGATCAGCAGATGGTAGGCTAAAGACAGCAGAGAAGACAGACTGTGTGGACTGGAGATTAAGTCGATGTTTAATAATTGTTACGGGAGATGGATTTTTAGAGTTGGTCAGATAGTAATTAAGAAAAAGGGGGCTTGGACTTGTTTTTTATTCAGTATTCTGCTGGGAAAATTTGTTCTTTAAATAATGGAAAGTACGAGTTCTCTTTCACTCCCTCACACTTTTAACAGATTACGAGGTGAGGTGAGCTTTTCTGAGTGTTTTGGTTTTAATTAACAGAGGGGATTGTCCTCTGCATTGTAACACTCAGTAGATGATATCCATATCCTGAAGTTGTGTGTCACGTTAGTTCTGATCAATTAAAGAAATTTGGATAATGATTCCATATTTAGAAACAAAGTTTGGTTTAGTGGAACTCTCCAATATTGTGTGGCAATAACTATTTCTCAGATGATCCTGGAGGCTTTTCCTATCAGCAGAGTCATATCCAGTGCCCCATGCACACCGTAATAATTAATCTGATACTAAGGTCACCTTGCTACAGCAGAAGAAAGTGTGTGTGTGTGTCTTTCTGACTGAATACAGAGCAGCACAGAACAGTTTGTGGTTCTATATCCTGACAGAAGAGAAGTCATCTGAGGAAATGAGGATTTAAGGCAGCTGTGTATCTCTTATCGAAATTGTCTCTGTCTCTGTTCTTTTAAACTTCTTCTAATGTTACCTCACTTTATAATTGGCATAAATCAGCATCCATTTGTAAAATTATCCAAAGTGACACTGACTGTCCTGTGGGTGCACCATTCAAACCACCTCAGCCTTTTTTAAAGTCTTCGCTCCCTTACCTTTTTGATTTTGCATGGTTTTTCTTCAAAAAATGAAGGCAGGAAAGCACAGGTGTATTTGAGCACAAAGTAACTAAAAGTCTACTCCTAAGGAAAGAGAATCAATGTCAAGTTTTGAACATTCTAATATTTCAACGTGGCACTGCTAAACGTTTTGACCTGACAGCATTCGTAGCTGGCTGTGTCTTGAGTCAATGCAGCTGCCATTGTACAACACATGGTGTGGGTTTTGCTTGGTGTCTATTTTAGCCTCCGTTGCAACTGCATTTGTATTCAGTCATGAGTTTACACTTTTCCTAATTTCTGCACCCCCCCCCCCCCCCCCCCACCTCCCGCCCCCCCAACCCCAGAGTGGGTCCTGGGCTAGCACAAGCATTTTTCTTTATCCACACATGAATCTACACATTACCAGGCTAACTTGATCCTGGAGGCAATTAATACACAAACTGGACGCTTTAACTCCCCCCTCCCATTCTGCCAAGGACATACAGGTCATGGGCCTCCTCCATTGCCAAACCCTAACCATCTGACACTTGGAGGAAGAACGCCTCATCTTCCATCTTGGGACACTGTGTAACCACACAGGATCAATATGGGTTTCCCTATTCCTTCCACCTCCCCCCCCACCCCCACCTTATCCCATTCCCAACTCTGCATCACCCTCTTGAACAGTCCTACCTGTCCATCTTCCTTACCACCTATTTATTCCACCCTCCTCTCTGACCTATCACTTTTACCCCCCCCACCTTCATCTGCATATCTCCATTCCCAGCCCCAGCCTCCTTGGGCCACAAGCCTCATTCCTAATGAATGGCTTATGTCCGAAACCTCGACTCTTGTGGTCCTTGGATGCTGCTTGACCTGCTGTGCTTTTCCAGCACTGCACTCTTCAACTCTGATCTCCAGCATCTGCAGTCCTCACTTTCTTCAAGCTGAATGGTTTGCTTGTGTACACCCTTAACAACACAGTAGTTAGCAAATTTCTGTTTTTCTTTTAACTGATTGATTACCTCTGTGGAGACCGATTTTAGCTTGCTGGCAAGGCTATTTGAGTCCTTTCTTCCTCCTCTTTCTTTTTTTCCTTCCTATTCCACAAGTTAGTTACAGAATTTTGACCAACCATGCACTAATGATGGATGTTCAATTTTTGGGATGGTATGAATTTCAAGGAAGTTTAGAGATGATTGTGTTCCATGCAACTGTGACACTTTCTCCCATAGGTTATGGAGATGCCATTGAAACCTTGGAAAGTTGTTGTAGTGTACTCTGCAGTCAGTGTGTTTTATTCACCCATGTGATGTTGTCATTGCTGGCTAGGCCATCATTTATCTACCAACCCCAGATGTCCTTGAGGGTGGTGGTGAGCTACCTTCTTTAACTACATCAGTCCATTTTCTTTAGGTACATTCACAATGCTTGGGAGGGATTTCCAGTGACATTGAAAGGACATCAAGTTACACACTGGTACTACTGAGTGTCAGTGGTGGAGGGCTTGGTGTGATGTGCCAATCATATGGGGAATTGTCCTGGATGGTATCCATCTTCTCAAATGTTGTTGGAGTTGTATTCATCCAGGCAAGTGGGGAGTATTCCATGGACGTTCCTGACTTGTACCATGCAGATGGTGGATAGGAATTGAGTTACTTGCTGCAGTATCCTAGCCTTTGACGTGCTTTTTGTAGCCATTGTTTTTGTGGCCGTTCCAGTTGAATTTTCTGGTCAATGGTTACCCTCCGGATGTTTAGCAGTGGGAGATTCCGTGATGGTAACGCCATTAAATTTCAATGACAGTGGTTGGATTATGTGTTTTGTAAATTTGCTTGCTGAGCTGGTAGGTTTGTGCTCAGGCATTTCTTCACCATGCTAGGTAGCATCATCAGTGAGTCTCTGATACCCTGCATGCATATACACATGCACACACACATACACATATATTTGTGGGGTGAATTTGTACTTGTAAAATTATATTTTACTTTGCTCAGAAACTGCATGAATCCATGTAAGATTCTGTAAATCAGTCTGACCATTGTGACACAGCCTCACACAGGGAAGCTTGTACCTGCAATACATTATCTGTATTGTTAACACCAATTGTTACATTCTCAAGTGAACTTTAACTCTTTTTTTTAAAAAAGAAAGTTTTGCGATTAACATATGAAAGAACTGAAGCCAACATAGTCATTCTTAAAGATGAGAGACTTAACAAGCAATCCAGGTCTTCTTTCAATGTATAATTTCAGTTACATTACACTGTGTAAATTCTTGCTATAAATTCTGGGTCTTACAGTCTTCTTCTCCACAACCACCTGATGAAGGATAAGCGCTAGTGCTTCCAAATAAACCTGTTGGGCTATAACCTGGTGTTGTGATTTTTAACTCTGTTACCTAGCATGGTGAATATGTCTGAGAACAAAACCTACAGCCCAGCGAGCAAACTTACAACCTGAGCTACAAATCTTAAATCGTTGGATTATCTCTTATCAGAAATGGTTATTGGCCTGCACAAATGGGTGAGGGGCTAACGGCAGCAGACTGTCTATTGTGATGCCTTCAGAAAGGAGGGCATGAACCTGGCTTTATCTGCTCCTTGTTACATGGAGGGAAGATTTCCTGGTGACACATCCAAGAACATTTTAAAGAACCGAAATGAGGAAATTGTTATTTGTGCAGTGACTACTGTTTCGATGTGGTACAAAATGTAGCTGTTTATTGAAGAAATCTTTTACTATCACACTGGTTGCAAAATTGGACAGGTGAAAATCCCCTAAAGTTTCTCATTTTACGAGAACAAAACCTGCCCACACTAAAGGGGTTAATGAGTTTTTAAGGTGGCCCTTGAACTCCACACTATTTCTGTGTTGTAACAATATTCCAAATAAATTTTGGCAGTGGGGCAAACAAATTAATCAGTTATAAAAGCTGAGCTGTTTAGTGAGCTATATTTCTGGTGAGGACCTTCTGTTTTTTCCCTTTTTTCAGAAAATTATTGTTGGGACAGTAGAAAGAATAAGGGAGCATACTTATTGCATTACACTTCATAGTAACCTGAAAGTGGGGGAAAAAAATCAACTTTTAGAAGATTAAAAGATATTATTCAAATGTACTGATGCAACAAAATCAGAGCAATACTATTATTCATTTGCAGAATAAATCCACCTGATGGAGGAGTAAAGCGATTCAAATACAAATTGGTAATAATTATCATGTCTTAGTCAGGCCACTTAAATCAGCCAAAGGAAGATCAAGAAAGCAAGCTTAATAAAGCAAAGTGAGCATTGCAATGTGAAGCTACACATCTCCGGGATGAAATTCACAGGAAAATATCAGCAATCTACTTTTTTAAAATAAAGCCATTAACTTGCAGATGGTAATCTGTTTGATAGTTCCATCTCTTTACCCAGATCTGATATTTACTGAAAATCACTTTTATTTTTGAGAAAAACTTCCTCAACTGGCTAATTAAATGACTTGGCTGACCTCCCAAACTCTGCCCCATATAAACATGAGGCCATCTATAACTCGACTTATGTCCTATTCACTCTGCTGTCATTGGCCCACATTGTTTAACCAGAAGCCAGTGCTTGATTTGTAAAACTCTCATTTTTGTTTTCAAATTCTACCATGACCTCACCCCTCCCTATCTCTGTCACCTTAGTTAGCCCCACAGCTTTCTATTGTGCTGCTTTGATTCTGGCTTATTCTTCGATTCCCTACAGTGTGGGCCCTTCAACCCAACAAGTCCATACCGACCCTCCGAAGAGTAACCCACCCAGATCCATTGCCTTACATTTACCCCTGCACTTAACACTATGGGCAATTTAGCATGGTCAATTCACCTAACCTGCACATCTTTGGATTGTGGGAGGAGACCCACGCAGACACTGGGAGTATGTGAAAACTCCACTCAGATAGCTGCCCAAGGCAGGAATTAAACCCAGGTCCCTGGCACTATGAGGCAGCAGTGCTAAACACTGAGCCACCGTGCCACCTGCTTGTTTAACATCCCTGCTTTTACTGGTTCCACCATTGAGGTCATGGTCATAAGCTGTCAGGATCCTAAGCTCTGGAACTTCCCTCTCTAAACCTCACCCATATTCACTTTGTTTTCATTTTTTGCTAAGCTCTATAAAATCTACCTCTCTGGCCCAATTTCTGCTTGTTAAAATCTTGCTTTATCATGCCCCTGTATCACGTTGAACTTTTATAATGTTAGGAGTGCTGTACACATTCACATTGTGCTGGCAGTGGTTGCTTTTCAAATGGGGCCAGTGCAAGAATTTCTGGCTTCAACTTTAAAATTTAATTTTCTAAATTAAATTTACATTACCCACACAAGCTAAGTGAATGTGGGAGGTGGGAGAGGATAGTCAAAAGCTGTCATTGTATTGCTCTGATTTTCTAGCAAGTGTACATTTTGAAAAATATCTTTATAATCTTCAAGTTGATTCCTTTTTTTTCCCACTTTTAGGCTACTATGAAGTGCGATGCAATAAACAAAAGCTGCGTTGAGAGGCAAAATATCAGCTTCGGTTTGATTTAATCGGCATGCCAATTAATATGCAAAGACATCAGCACTGCGAAAAATACAGCTCTGTTGTACTTTATTCATTCATGGGATGTGGGCATCACTCAGTAAATCAGCATAATTTGCTCCTCCCTGCCTGTCCTTGTGTGTGGTGAGTGCCACCTAGCACTGCTGCCATCCATTGCTATTGGGGAGGGAGATCCAGACTGAGATAGTGGCAGTAAAAGAACAGCAACGTATCTCCCAGGCAAGGTCCCCTCCAGTGGTTTGGAAGGGAATTTGCAGATGTTGGTGTTCCCATTTATTTGCTGCCCTTGACCTGTGTGGAAGTGATCTTTGGTTTAAAGGTGCTGTCATGGAGTGGTCAGTTTTAATGCATTGTCCCATCACTACTAATGCCTTGTTGTCATTTCTTGAAGTTGTGATATTTGTGGGTAGAAGGCATTTGCTATCAATCCTGTTCCTTTGTTCACTTCTGCCTCTGTAAACCAATTAGACCTCAGCCAGAGAGTGATTTGAGTGCAGGGATATCAGAGAGCTTTCCTACCTTTTCAGCATCAGGGACTTTTTAAAATGTTGGTTCACTGTAAGAGCTGGTAGTGGATCTGTGCTGACCTTTTTAAGGGGCAGTATTCTAGAGGCATCCTCCAGTCCCTTTTTATACTCACACAGTATGGTGGTTGTGTTGCACTAGTATGGGTCCAGTATCCCCCCTGCAGCAGCATTTCTGTAATGCTACATCTAATGATGCTTGACTGACCAGGAGAGGCATTGTCAAAAGATTTGGCTTTGAATGAGTATGGAGAGATTGAGACCTGGTTATGGAATAGGGGCATGGACAGTTGAAGGCCAAGCCGCTAATGGTGGGAAACCTGTGAGAAAGGTTAGAAAACGTGTTCGACTTCTTCAGCCAATGTTTTGGGGGTCAGACTTTCAGGTTGCCTCCCACCTACTGCAGGAAAAATCTATGAATCCTTCATCAGTGTCTCGCCTTCTAAAACCTTTTTAAAATCTGGGTCTTAGAGAATTCTACTAAGTACAACTTAACATGCAGAGCTTATGTTTCTGTGGTGATGGGTACTAGGGCAAAGTGGATCTCATTGAGTACAGAATCCTTGTTTGGGGTCATTTACCTGGGCCAACCAGCTGATAGATATAAACAGGAGATTCAGGGAGTGTCCTCATTGTGGGGATTGGCTCTGAAGTGGCTGGTCACAGGCAGTGTACTATGCACATGTAAATAAAGGGTGATGGGATACCAGCCTCTGTGGTATTACTTTAGTGGTGATGAGCGGGACTGATGACCTAATCATACAAAAGTACCAAACAGCTGAAGCCCAACAAACTTCAAGAAGCACCACAACTGGCTTTGTCACTGGAAAATGTGGCAAGTAGAGCATGGGATGTACAGAGCATCCCCCTGGAAGTGGAACCCATCCAAATGAGCTTAGGGAACTGCACTTGAGGGTAGGCAATCAAAGCTTCCTGCAGGACAGATCCAAAGGCAGCCCATAGCAAAACCCCAAAACTAAGCCGAGCCTTGACCAAAGAACTAAAATATCCTTCAGGATCTGGGTTGGCAAGCCATTGTAGTTATTATTGGTACGTGGACCGGAGAGCAAAAGAGGCCTACGAGGCCTGATTTGAGTAAGAATTCCCTAGGCCGGTATCTAGGAGAGTGCACACTCCAGAAAGTCTACCTGCGTATGGAGTGGAACAGTTATACCATTCAGTGACTTTCAAATCGGAACCATTCAAAATAAATATCTGCTTAGTTGGCTGGTTCTAATGGAGATCAATACTGGCGCAGCAGTATCAGTGATTGCAGAATCTGTTTTTAACAAATTTGCTCTAAGACATCTGTTTTTTGTTTTAAATTTTCCCATATATTACCACCTAATTAATTTTCTTAGCACCCATGTCAGGAGTTGAAGGGGAGCCAAAATACTCCACTCCCTGCAGTGCACCCATCTATTTTTTTTCTTATTTTTTTCCCCAGCACCCATGTTGTGTGTGCAGGTGTGAGACACAGTGAGAGACACACAGTGCATGAATCTTTATTCAATTTCCACTGCCAGGAAGATAGGAAAACACCTGAGTGGCCAGTGACAAGCAGTGCCCTTCACATCAAAGGGCAATGCTTTGTGACCTATCTGTTTGTATCTGACAGCTGGGGCTCCCTGATTAGCCCAAGTTAACAAAACCTTAAGCAGGGGTTCCTGAGATCAAGGCCAGCACCACAGGTTCCCAGTCTCCCTGAGCTCATGACTATCCACCTCCCTAGTGACTGTTACTCCCCTCAATTCAGTTATAATTTAATCTCACAGGATGCAACAGATAGTTGTATTGTCTGTATTGATATAACTCAGTTCTTCTCAAATTAAATGTGTTGACTTCATGTTTTGATAAAGGGATGAAGGCTACCTTGCATAACCTCCCCGTTGGGCAGTCTTATTGTCAAGGAGCTGTGCAATGAAAATATAGAATAAAAAGGCAAAATGTAGGTCAGAATATCAATGTTACATGATGAGGTTGGGATGTGTGATCACTTTTTTTTTAATTTCCTGCTCCAGTTACTTTTTTAAAAGAATCAAATTGACTTTGTTCTTGTTAGATTCTTCTCAATTGGTTGAGCACATTTCCTTAATTATAGATACCATATTAACACACTTTTTTCTGAACTGAATTCCTTTGTAGTCTAATGAATTTCTTACTAGGAATATTCAGCTCAAATTGTAATTGAAATGGGCACACATCCAGAAAAGAAAATCTGTCTCTTGGTATCTGTGCTCCAATCTACAGTGGGACAATATGTTGGATGGGGGAAGGAAGAGAGAAATGCCATGTGGTTGCATTGAAGAAAGTATGCAAGTTGACCAGGCAAAATGGAAGCCATTTTGTTGGGTATTTGCCCTGGATTTCTTGGGTTCGGGTCTCCTGCATCCATATTCTACCTTTGTTTTTGGGACATAAACTTATGATCAAGTTCCCTTGTTTACTTAATCTCCATATTAAAGGAGTATCATTTTGAGAATCCAAATAGAGTTGCTCAGTGGGTATATGAGTCATAAAGGTTATCAGGGTCCCATCGGATCTTGGCTCCAGCAAGTACTGGGGCAGTATGCCATAATTCAGCAGTAATACTATGCAGGATTATTCCTCCCAGTTAACTATCTTTAGCCCTAGGATGAGTGGATGAATGGATCTCATCAAGCCAAAGGAGTTTGATAGGGATGACTTTGACTCTGAGAACAGAAGCCTGGTAAAACACTTTGCACATCTTGCATGTGAATGTTGACAAATTTGGAGTGCTGTTTAGCATTGCCTAGTCCCTTTTAATCTTTACCCCAGCCATGAACCTGTGCTTCCCACAGAGGGGGACAGAGAATTGCTAAGAGCAATCAGTTTGTTAACAAACTCCACCACATCTGGCAAATCGTCGGTGACGTTCTCCATTTTGGAAGTAATGGATTTCCACTTGTTGCACCAGCTTTGTCTTTTTCTTTTATATTGCCTTATGCCCGTACCATGAAAGTGATTGATTGATTGATTGTTCCAATGGATGTGACTTCCTTAGGAAAAGGGAACAGATTGGTTCAATTCTAGATGTTAATTTGGGAAATCTCCCACAAAAAGCAAACAGCATGTGATATATACAGGAATATAGTAGATGGTGAAAAACATGTTATTAATTATTTTGGCAGAAGCAATTTTTTGTTTCAGAATCTGATCTGAAGACTCTCCAGACTAAAGATGGCTATGCCCTTTTGAATAGTCTGTCTTCTGACATACACAGCGGCAATTTAGTCATACAGTACAGAATCAGACCCTTTGGTGCAACCAAACTAGTCCCACTTGTCTGCATGTTGCGCATATTCCTCCAAACTTTTCTTATTCATGAACTTGTCCAAATGTCTTTCAAACATTGTAACCGTACCCACATTCACGAGTTTCTCTGGCAGTTCATTCCACATATGAACTACTTTTTCCCTATTAATCTTTCTCCTCTCACTTTAAAAATATATCCTCTAGTTTTGAACTTCCCCACCTAGGGAAAAGACTCTTGCTATTCACTATCTATGCCCCTCATGATTTGATACACCTCCTAAGGTCACCACTCAAGTTGCTATGCACCAGTGAAAGATGTTCCAGCCTGCAGGATTGGACAGGTGCCACATTAATTTGAAGGGGTGCCATTGGATGAAATTTCTGCCAATTGAAAAATGTCACGGTTTTTCTTGAAAAAGAGAGAAAGGCATTAATCTTGTGGGCTACTGCTCAGCACAACTGAAGTGCTTCCTGACAGTAAAGTACATCCATTATTTTACAATGGTTATTGGCAGCTTGAGACTGAGGATTTGATCATGTAAACATCTTTGGACATTTCAGAGTCTTTAAGATACTTGCAGGTTGACGCACAGGGTACTATACCCACAGTAAGAAATTAACAATTAGGTTTAACATTAATGATGAACTAACATGAGGTTTTGAAAACCTTTTCCCTTTCTGTAAGAATTATTATTGTATGAAGGTTGCCTTTTGTTTAAGTTTTGTTCATGACCACTGAAAGTCTCAGGAATTAGAGTTAGAATCTCTACAGGTGGAAACAGGTCATTTGGCCCAACAGGTTCACACCGACTCCCTGAAGAGTGTCCCACCCAGACCCTTTCCCCTACACCTATTCTAGTACAATACCCATGACTAACGCACCTTGCCTGCACATCCCTGAACACTGAGCAATTTAGCATGGCCAATTCACCTAACCTGCACATCATTTTCCCTTTGGTGGCATGTCCAGAACTAGAGGGGAAATATTTAAAAGGGTTCAAAGGGGCAACCTTTTCATGCAGAGGGTGGTGCATGTAGGGAATGAGCTTCTAGAGGAAATGGTGGCACCTGATACAATTACAATATTTAAAGGGCATTTGGATGGAAAGTGTTTAGAGGGATATGGGCCAAATGGGACTAGATTAGGTTAGGATAATCTGGTTGGCATGGACGAGTTGGACCAAAGGGTCTGTTTCCATGCTGTGCATATCTATGATTCTATCTTTGGATTGTGGGAGGAAACCCACCCAAGCACTGGGAGAATGTGCAAATTCCATACAGACAGTCGTCAGGTCCCTGGCCCTGTAAGGCAGCAGTGCTAACTAATAAGCCATCATGCCACCCTAAACTACTTTACAATCAATATACTTTTTGAAGTGTAGTCACTGTTGTAGTGTTGGACTACACCAGTCAATTTGTGCTTGTAACTGCCACAAACAGCAATTTGACAATGACCACTTAATCTGTTCTTCGTGATGCGGATTGGGATAACTTTCCAGCTCCTCTTTACAATAATATCATGTTATTTTTTAAAATTTAAAAACTACCTCCTGAGCAGGTTGATGGAACCTCAGTTTAATATCTCATCTGAAAATCAACACCTCCAACTGTGCAATTTTCCCCACAGTGCTGGAGTGCAACTTGAACTCGCAACCCTGTGATTCAGAGGTCAGTGTGTTCCAATTCAGTCATGACTGCTCCTATTAGTATTGTTAGCTTATCCAATTAAGTTAGAAGCATGAGGCATTTTACATTAGGTCATACAACAATGAAAATGAATGCCAGAAATATAAAGTGGAGGGAAAGATGGAACGTGAATTTTGAATGTTAAGTTCCTCTTCTCAAACTGATAGATGACTTGGAGATGCTGGTGTTGGACTGGGGTGGACAAAGTTTAAAAATCACAACACCAGGTTATAGTCCATCAGATTGACTTGGAAGCACTAGCTTTTGAGGCACTGCCCCTTCATTAGGTAATCACCACCTGACGAAGGAGCAATACCTTGAAAGCCAGTGCTTCCAAATACAGTGTAACCTCGATAATTCGAAGGACACGGGCAGGCAGATTTCCTGATGAAGGGCTTTTGCCCGAAACGTCGATTTCGCTGCTCGTTGGATGTTGCCTGAACTGCTGTGATCTTCCAGCACCATTAATCCAGTATTTGCTCTCCAGCATCTGCAGTCATTGTTTTTACCTAGTATTTCATTTGGTTAATCGAATGCCAATAACATCGTTTAGCTGAGCATCAGGACCTTGCGATCTTGCCGGATAACCTGATATTCAGATAATCGAATGCTGGATAATAAAGGTTCCTCTGTAAACCTGATGTTCTATAACCTGGTGTTGTGATTTTCAACTTTGTCCACACTGATACAAATATGGCATATGTTTAATTAGCAAATATCTCCCTCAAATGCTGTATTATTCTGTCCAATTATTTTAATATATTCATTGGACTGTAAATATACTTGATATTTTGCGTGGCCATTTAATTGAACAGCAACAGTTGATTCAATATCTCCTCAAACACCGTGATGTCCGAGTAGTCAGCTGAGGGTGCGAGTGAGAAGGCTCTCTGCTGGTAAGTTTTACGTAAGGCAAAGTTGCATGATTATTTAAGTGATTTTTTTTTTAGATTTAGATTACTTAGTGTGGAAGCAGGCTCTTTGGGCTCAAGTCCGCACCGACCCTCCGAAGAGCAACCCACCCAGACCCATTCCCCTACATTTACCCCTTCACTTAACACTACGGGCAATTTAGCATGGCCGATTCACCTAACCTGCACATCTTTGGATTGTGGGAGGAAACCGGAGCACCCAGAGGAAACCCACGCAGACACTGGGAGAATGTGCAAACTCCACACAGACAGTTGCCTGAGGCGGGAATTGAACGCGGGTCTCTGGCGCTGTGAGGCAGCAGTGCTAACCACTGTGCCACCGTGCCACTCACACGCTGTAAATAAAACATAAGTGATCTTTATACCCCTGGCATTACATTTTTATTAGTGTGTTTTTACATTTGATTATGTGGATCTAGATTATTTGGGATATTTGATCAACTGGCACATTCTTGGTGCCAATTAATTTAAAAAGTTTGCTGCATTTGCATTCATTAAACTTTGTTTCCTGTGCCTACCACTTCCCACCCTTTCCCTAGCCCAAATGCGCTAAATATCCTCCCTGGTATCTTAGCACTGAACTCCTTTTTTTGCTCTGGTTTCTCTCCTATGATCCCTAATGCCCTTCACCAAACTCTTCTTCTCTGCAAGGCCAACCTGCTGCTCCCTCAACCACTTTCCTATTCAGTCTGCAAAACATAAACTCCCCTTGTTCACTCCTAAATTAGGTTAACCACTCCCTCTCTTCTTGAGATCTGCTGCCAACAACACTTTGCTCAAAAAGTGCACTCTTGACTTTCCAACCACACGACATCGAGTTAAGTCAGAGATCAGGTTTATTCTATTCAAATTGGGGAGTAGGTTCAAGGGACTCATTGACTTGCTCCTGTTTCCATAGCCCATATCCAACCTGTGCTCCTTCTCTAAAGTCCTTTAAAGTGAAGACTACAAAAAATTTCCTGTCCAATTTTCCCAGAACTCCATGTTTGGATCTCTGGTTCTCTGGGATGGAAATCTAATTACAAAGTCACAAACTTATGTAACTCTAACAAAGATGAAGCTTCCTTCCAGGTCCTCCTTGACCATCTACAGCCTTTCACACAATGGACCATACCATCCTAAGTCTCTCGTTGTCAAGCTGGATTGGAATACACTCACATTGACAGTTGAATAACGGAGCAAAGATAGATTTGCAATCATCTCTTCACCTGCCCCTAGGTTCTCTGGTGTTGCTTATGGATCCATCTTTACACCCACTTGCACTTCTCATCTACCTGCTGTTCCTCAGCAACAAGATGCGAGAAAGCAGCATTTCTACATGCGAACAGCCAGTTCTACCTCAACACCACTTTTGCTGTCTTCAATTATCAGACTGCTTTGTCTAACATTCCAGTACTGGAGTGGAAACGTCTTGTAGTTCAAAACCATTTATTTATTTCTAAGCGCCCCTCACCCCTAACGCATGCCACACCCAAATGGCACCATTATTCTACCTGGAAAATGCCTGAGGCTGACCTTGTCTTCACAAGCTTGTGATCATGTTTGACACAGATGAGTTTCTGACTACATATATGCGCAAACACAGCCACCTATGTTCATCTCCGTTAAATTGTCTGCTCTCCACTGTTCAACTGCAACTTCACTCAATTCTTGATTCTTCCTGCTAAACCTCCCAACACGTCTGTTGCCAGCCTCCCACATTTTTCTAATGTGCATCTCTGTTTAGCTCATACTAGGATGGATGTGCCGTCCCAGTCAAAGTGGTGTCCTTCCTCATCTATATGTAAGGATACGTGTGATAGTGGGTCATGTCTTTTTGTGGCTAGTTGATGTTCATGTCTGCTGGTGACTAGTTTTCTGCCCGTTCAACGTAATGTTTCTTACAGTTCTTGCAAGGCATTTTGTAAATGACATTCGGTTTGCTTGTTGTCTGTGTAAGGTCTTTCAAGTTCATTAGGCTGCTGTTTTAGTGTTGGTGGTTTGTGGGCTATGATGATGCCAAGAGGTCTGAGTAGTGTCGCAGTCATTTCCAAGATGTCTTCAATGACTGGGATAAGTGGCTAGAGGTTTTGGATGCATTTAGTCTGCTTGTTTGGGTTTTTTTTTTTGTTGAGACAAAATTGGCGGACTGTGTTCATTGGGTACCCATGCTTTTTGAATATGCTGAATAGGTGATTTTCCTCTGCTCTGCGAAGGTCCTCTGTGCTGAAGTGTGTGGTGGCTCATTGAAATAATGTTCTAATGCAGCTTCATTTGTGGAGGTTGGGGTGATTGCTTCTGTAGTTCAGTATTTGGTCCGTATTTGTTGAACTCCTGTAGATGCTAGTTTGAAGTTCCCCATTGGCTGTTCACTCTTCTGTGACATCTAGGAATGGCAGTTTGTTGTTTTCCTCCTCTTTTAGTGAATTTTATGCCAATAGGGTATTATTGATTTGGTCTTGAAGGTTTCCTCTAATTTGTTTAATTTAATGATCATCCACGAGGTGTCATCCACGCAGCAGACCCAAAGTTGTTTGTGCAAGTCTGCATTACTGCCTCTGCTAAGAACCCTGATAATCAGAGATCCCATAGATGTTCTGTTGGTTTGTCGTAAGTTTTGTAATTGAAAGTGAAGTGGGCGGTAAGGCATAGGTCCGCTAGCTTTTTGGAAGTATCTCTAAGTGGCTGTGTGGATTCTGTTTCATAACCTTCCCTTGAAGCACACTGGTACATTTTACTGCAAAGTCACTGTATATATGAAGGGGGTTTTAAAAATGATAGTGAATCTGTTTTGGCACTTTCTAGTAATGCATCATTTCTGTTCTTCCAACTCTTATGAAAGGTAGTGATTAAAATAGTGTAAACTAAGGTTCTGTCCATTGCTATTTAACTTTTCATGAAAGGAAATATATATTTCCTGCAACAACTGAAAATCAGATCACTCTTTGATTTAACAAGAGCAAAAACCAAATAAAAAGGTAAGCTATACTCAATTACAATGTTAACGTGCCATTTGAATGAAGCAAGTAGACTACTCCGGATGCTGGAAAAATCAAACAAAAACAAATTGCTGGAAAAACTCAGGTCTGGCAGCATCTGTGGAGAGAAAGTAAAGTTAACATTACAAGTTCAAAAACCCGTCTACAGAACCCAGTTTTGAAGAGGGTGATGGGACTCAAAATGTTAACTCTGCTTTCTCTTCATAGATGCTGTCAGACCTGCTGAGTTTTTCCAGCAATTTCTGAGACATGTGTAACTGTTGCTGACCTTCACATACTTTTCTAGCCTGGTCTGGATACATGTATATGGGTAATATTCTGAATAGTTCAGCGGTTACTAAAATCTTGCACATTGCAGCAATGCTACTGACCACACTTCTCACATGCTGCTGGCTTTCTTCATAATTAACCAGCTCTGTCACTAGCTGAAGTGCATATGGCCTAGGGTGCTTTCTATAATCAGGTACCAACTCAATAAAAATCAGTCCCCTATGCTCCCTTTCACCCAGAGTAGTAACATGAAGTAAGTGGTTTATAATATCTGCATTTTCATAGGATTCAGAGGGAGTGAATGTCAGAAGCAATAGGTGCTAAAATTGGAGAGGGAAGGGATGATGGAAATATCAGAATTACTATCTGTTCTAGAGGATGTTGTTAGCAAATATTGAATGAACACACTTTGTATCTTCACGTTGTCAAGGAAACCTTTTATAGAACGAGTTGGTGGGACTTGTGTGCCCGAAAACCTCTACGACCAATTAAGGTGACGCAAAGAAATTGGAAAAGATGATGTGGAATCGTCTCAGAGCTGTCAAAGCTCAAGTGAGCAATTTGGTGAACACACATGGACACACACACACCCCTCCAATGGGGACCTGGAATACTTTCCTGCATTTCTTCTTGTTAACAAGAGATAACCCTAGTTACTCAAAGCATGTTTGTTACTGCAAGGGTTGGGCTATTTTATTCAGAGAATGTAGATCTTCGAGATAAAGTGACAGCTCTATATTTGCTAGTGCAGGATGTGTAGTCTACTTAATCCATAGAGTTGCACATGTCATGGAGTGCCACTGTTTGTTCTACTCCCAAATGGTTTGTCACCTTTTGGGCTCTCCAGATTAAATGCTGGAGTTCAAGCTACATTTTGCCAGAACCCTTTATTCACAGTTTAAGCCTACACATGTTCTCTTTGCACTCAGTTAAAAGCTTCTGTTCCCTTCCAGTTTCCTCTACTTCCGTCATAAGACTCTTACATCATTATACTCACTTCTGATATTAATTACTTGACACTCCACAGTTGCACAAGAGGTTTGCAGAGGTCCCAGGTGTGGAGGCTGGCTCTGCAGGGAGATGCAAGGCAAGCACCATATGGCTGCTTCATGCTCTTTAACATACAATGGCATATTTTACTTTAACTGGGACATGATACAATGTTCCACATTTTACCATGTACCTTAACCACTATGATGATCAAAAGCATAGATTAGAATGTATGCATCACCTGCCATGAAGCCCTATTCTTCAGGTTCAAATATTTGGGAGGAGTATTCAAAGATCATTTCATTAGAGGATGGCTATCACTGCTGTTATGGAAAAACATGAGAGAAAAAAAACTCAATGCAATTTCCAAAAGACACTACTTCAAGGATGCATTCTGAAATAGTTGCACTCTGCTCCCTCACACTCCTCAACACTGGAAGCATTAATGAGTTAAATAGTTTAGATCAAGCAATTTTGACTCAACGGGACTTGGCACTTGGAAGGATAGAAATGGTTGAATCAGCGTTAGGAATTTAAGCCAAACTTTAGGATAAAGTGATTTTGGTCTGTTATTTTCCCCATCAGCAAGGGTTTCATTTTGCTTTAGGTCAGGTTTAAGAAAAACTCAAAAACAGATAGTGGCCAATTAAAATTGAAAAGACAGCTGTACAACCTTCAGTCTCTACAGTTCAGTTGTGGCAAGGCCCATTTTTTATTAATGACAGTTGATTTGGTTAATCAGCTATAGAATTGAGACAGACAGATCAATTTGTGCCTCTCATTTTGACTGACAGCCAACCTAACCAATCAGGTGACAGGTTTGCAATTTAAGATTATGTTTTGAAGCATTCAATTCAAAATCTGTCCATTTTGTTTGTGTCTGATTAGATGATATCCTAATGGATATCATATTGGACATACCTTCGTGCTGTCACTGATAATTACATTACTTGTTGTAATGCTGTAATGGTATCCCTCAAGACAGAGGTGAACAAATTGACCAACACACTGCCAAAGGTAAAGAATGCCTTGAGATTGATGAGAACAGGAAGAGAGCCAGACATTGATGAAGTATCAGCAGAAAAAGCTAAAAGCTCTTAGAGAAACAGAACTAACGTGACAACAGAAATTTATGATCAAATCTTTGGCAAAGGATACATTGCAAGTGATTTGAGACATACATTATTTATTAAGCAACCCACATAAACATTTAAAGCAATGATTTTAAATGCGATGATTGTTTAGGCTTGGTTTTAAGTGATCTTAAAAATCATACCTTTGAAGCTTAAAGTGGAACCTGGTTTAGGAGACAATGGACTACTTAACCCACGAAAAGCCTTTAATATACAATTTGCAGCTAAAACGGTTGTGGTATTTTTCACACCTAATATGCAAAATAACTTTAAAGAAAGATGCTCAGGAAATCACTCCTATATAGTAGCATGTGACCCAATGGTATAAAATGGACTTGGTCCCTGTCTCCCTGAAGCCACATACAGCATGATACACCAAAGGAAGGATGCTATCGTTTGTAACTGAATTACTCAGTACAAGCACAGATGTGTGGATCCAAGCACTGCAATGAATATTTATGGATTCTTTCAGCCTACATCTCTAAAATTTAGTTCTTATGTCACGGGACAAAAGAGAAGTATCACGTCATCAGGTACAAATCCGCTGATGAAAGTCTTAAGTCCTCAGTGTATCTACAAAGAATAGATCAGGGCTAACTACCGTGCCTGTTTATAAAGGTTTCCACCATCTCAAGTATTGCATCTTAAACAAGAGCATTTATGCATATTCTGCAGACTGTGAGAAAGCACTCATGACCAAAAACCTCAAGTATTGTTGAGGTATGAAAGCATATAGAGATCAGGCATTGAGCATCAGGTTCAAAGACCAACAGTTCAATACCTTTTCAAGTGAAGAGTAAACAAGATATACTATGCACACAAACATTCAAAAAGAGGCACTTCCAGGAATAAAAATTGGAGGCAAGAACATGAACTTGTAAGCACTACTTGCAGCAATGAGAAGTTCTTCAAAACACAGATCAAATAATCTCTACTCCAAGCATCTAGCTTTTAAGTATAAACACCAAAAGACTAATTTAAATGATTATCAAAAGGTTTTCCTTTTGAAGAATCCAAACAGTAAAGTTTGAAGTAAGGTGGATGATGTCATACAGGAACAAGTAGCGAAGCTTGTTTGCGTAGGACGAACATAGATAAAAATACTGAGGACAGAGAGAGCCAGAAGTAATTTTGTGACAAAAAGGTGTATTAATGAGAAAATTCAAGCCGGTAATGAGTTTTTTGAAACATCTTAGAGCAATTTACCCAGTGTCCTTTATATCCCAGAAACTTGGGAAAAAGGTCTGTAGATGAAAGATCTTTGATGCTAAGACATGCTTAAAATGTTATATACAGACCATCAGACAAATGAAAAATGACTTTTCAGGGGTAGAAGAGTCGAAATCTAGGAGGCCATGGGGCAATTTTTTCAGTGGGTGATGCGTGTATGGAATGAGCATTGTATGCTGTCAGAGGAAATGGGGAAAACTAGTATAATTACAACATTTCACTTTAAAAGGCATCTGGATGGGTACATGAATAGGAAGGGTTTAGAGGGAAATGACCAAACAGGACTAAATCAGTTTAGATTACCTGGTTGACATGGACAAGTTGGACTGAAGGGTCTGTTTTTGTTCTGTGTAACTATGACTCTATGACTTAAAGTTGCATAAAAGAACCAAGAAGAGATTTCCAGACAATAACATTTCAGCATTTGATCAGGATAGCCAGCAGAAGAGTTAATGTAGGTGTATTTGGATGATAGATGTCAGTGGTTACTCACGAGCTACAGTTGGCATGTGACAGTGATATAAGACAAACAAATGTGACATACCATGACAGCAGATTTCCTGGTAGGAGTCACTACAAGCAGAGCAGGACATGCAATAAGACCCTTCCAGAAAAGAAAAATTGAATAGTTAAAGAAAGAATGGAAGCGTCACAAGATATGTGCAAACAGGTTTTGCTGCATATCACAAATATTGATATTGAACAAACCTCCAACTTGGCATTTCTATTTGTCTGTACAGGACCATACCCTCTATCACCTACAATCCCCCTTTCAAGATACAGACTATTGAGATTAAAAGATTCAAAATTTTGGAGCTTCATTCCTAACAATACTCTAGGTGTACCGACCTCATAGAGTGCAGTAGTTTAAAGACAGCAACTCATCACCACCATCAAAGACAATGGAATGTTTCTGGCCCTATCAATGACAGTTGTATCCTGTAAACAAAATTAACAAAAATACTTTCTATAATGTAACTCATTTTGCTTACAATGGGGATAGTTATAGTGCAAAAGGACATCTCCAGATAGTTGCCTGAATTTGAAATTCACACTAAGCACAAACTGATGGTAAGAGTTCAGAGAATGTGCTTATTATCCTGAAGACAGTTTGAATTGCAGCTTTAATTGACTCATTATTCCAATCAAACCATTCTTTTAAAAGAACTAAATTGTAGGTAGTTACTGTAATGTTCTTCCACAGTAACTTGATGATAGAATAATGCCTTCTAGATTTATTGCCTGAAAGTAATCATTTGACCTTTAAAGCTGCCTCCTTGAATTTAGTTTTAAAAACCGTAGATGGTCAAAACTATTGGAGATGCTTTATTATTTTAAAAGTCCAAACTAAAGACTTTCTTCACATCATAAAATAGTACAGCAATAGCTAAGATTGCAAACCTTGTGGAAAATACTGCTGTACATCATTTGCATTGCAATGATAGAGGGAGGACTCACATGGCTGAGGGCATCGGCACTAGTTCTGAGCTAGTCAGGGTCTCTTACATCTCGGCTGAAGAAAATTTAAAACTAAATTTGAAGGGTGAGGGGCACCAGTGTATAAAAATTGAAATGAAGAATTTTAAAAAGGTGCAAAAACAAGCAAATGAGTGTTGTGTACAACTATGGAAGGAACGTAATCATATTAGATAGAAACAGAATAAGGACAGCAAGGAATACAGAGGCAGGTTTGCTAGTGTACAAAGTGCAGTGAACTAGGCCAGGAGCGACAAGCACAAATGTGGAAATAGGTTATAATGGTAAACCAAAAACAATTTGAAGAATTGAGGTTTGGGCATTTAATATTTATTGTGTTCAGAGAAGAATGGGAAAGAGGGAAACAAAAGAGTTTGGGTGGCAGTATTGATTCAGGAAGACACAATAGCTCTGGAAAGGGATTATGTCCTCAGGGAAATTTCAGTATCACTTAGCATGATCATTTTGCTTTTCAACATACTACCAGGAATAATCAGTAGAACTGTAAATAGCACATGCACGTGAAAAAAATAGACAGACAAATTGAATGAATTATAATATCAGTAGCAGTAGCATTAGGAGACTCTGTACAATCAGTATTTAGCCAAATAATATTTGAAATAAAACAAAAATGTTAGGAGGGGGAGGACATTTATGAAATGTCCTCTGTAAAGCAACTTTGACCAGAATGTTCAGAGAAGGAGGCACTGCTGAATACAATGCTGGGGGAATGACAGTCGTGTACTTGGGAGAAACACTCATACGTAAGTGTGTTCATTGTATCGTGGAGAGGTTTCACTTAGCATGGAATAATCCAAATTGAAGTTTGAAATTAAAGAGGACTAACTTTAATGAAATGACAAGAGATTAGCCTGGGTTAAAATAAAACCAATGATTGATGGAGGAAATCTGTAATGGACCCATGGTTGAGCTTAAAAATAAATGTAGTCGTTTCTACTTAAGACTAGGTCTATTTGAACACGAGTGAAGGCGAGAGAATCAAAGCCAGGGCATTTTGGTTAATTGGGAAGAAAGGGGATATAATGAAACAAAAATATGTTTATTGGATGCCAGGGACTTTTGAGTGTATTTGAACCAAATACAAGTCGGAGGCAAGATTGACAAAAAGACAAAATAAGATTGACAAAAAGAATGAGAACAGAACAGTTACTAACAAAATAAAACCCAAATATCCTCTTCAAGTATATAAAGACTAACAGGAGCAAATGATGAGGTAGGTCCATTAGCTAATAGAAAGGATAAGATGATTTTCAGAGAGACCAAGCAATGAGGATATTTTGTATTAGTGTTTACTTAAAGAGTTCATTGACAAAATATGGGCAGAAGCAAAAGTAAAGGTAATGAATGGGGTTCTAAAAATGGATCGATTAGTGTACACTAGAAAGACTTGCTATGAGGAATTTGGACCAGTTGTCTGTTCTGTATCACATGCATTCAAAAGCCTTTGAAGGAGGTGGGAATAGAAATAGCAGAGGGTTTGTCATATTCTTTCACAGATACACAGGAAAGCTCCAGTGAATTGGCAGGTGCTACATGTAACACTCCTTCAATGGATAGATTATAGGCATGTTTCTAGTTTTTCAACAGTTTAGCATCATACATACCTCAGCAGTGGACAGGGTTTCCGAAAAAAAAAATCAGAGTGGAAATCTAAAAATTAAAATCAGGCATTTGAGGGCTGAGTTAGGCAGTAATCCAGAATGGATTTGTAAAAGACAGATAAGTCTTGATTAACCAGACTGAATTTTCTGATGAAGTAAGTTGACCAAGGAAAAGGAGCGGATGCTGTTACTATGGATTTCAGAAAGCACTTCAAAGAAGTACAAAAAAAAAGTTATTAAGACGAAAACGTAAGAAACTCCCAAGCATTGAGTACCTCTTGTTGGGATCTCACCCTGCTTGGTCTTAGTTCTGGGCTGAGATTTTGATCAAACATAAGCTATATACCCAGATTCACATTGATAGCCATTCAAAAGCGATTCCTATTGAATAAATGAGTATATAATTATATCTTTGAGCCATCATTTTATCCTAATTACCCTGTTCTCAATAGAGAATAATATCTTCTGTAACTTTAAGCCACTTCCTCAAAAGTTGTTCCAGTTTTACGTTCGCTATATAACTCTGTCCAATCAATCACAAATGACCAAATCTTGTTAAAATAAGCCACTGGCCACAATTACACTGAGGGTATCTTTTTTTTCTCTCTGCATAAGTGAAAACATCAACTTTCTCAGTTGGAAGACAGTGAATCCCAGTTAGTTTCTAGCTTTCCCAATACCAAATTAAGAGAAAATTGCTCCATCTGTAAAATTAGTCCAACATTACTTATTAATCACAGTATTTTTAGGGGTCAAGTAATAGTGTGCAAAACTCTGATCTCCTCTGCTGCCAGAAACTACAGAAATACATTTGAAATTATGAACTGCAGAGATTCTTCAAAGTTTAGCTTGCTATGCCTGAGCACCATTTAAGCTTCGTATACGCTTTCCATTTTCCATACATAAATTTTTCTTCTTCTTTCGAAAGAAATGTACAATTGAACTTCTCCCAATTTGGGAGAGATGAAAGTAAAAAGATTTAGTTTTATTGTGAGATATATCTGCATCAAAATCTGATTGAATTAAGTCCATCACCGCTTGCACTCCAGTTTTCTGCCTCGCAGCACACATCAGTGCCAACCTAATTTGAAATAACTCAACAAATGGCTTTTCAGAGGCACAGAATTTATTTTGCCATTGCATTAATCTAGACAGGCAGGAGCTGGAACAACACAGTACTCACTGACATTCAGACTACCACACAGAGTATGCAAATACCCATCACCTTGCTGAGGATCCTTCAACTTCCAGTTTAGGGTGTAGGTTTGCTCGCTGAGCTGTAGGTTTGATATCCAGATGTTTCATTACCTGGCTAGGTAACATCAGTGGCGATCTCCAAGTGAAGCAAAGCTGTTGTCTCCTGCTTTCTTGGCTTCACTGATGTTACCTAGCCAGGCAATGAAACGTCTGGATATCAAACCTACAGCTCAGCGAGCAAACCTACACCCTAAACCTCAACCTGAGCTACAAACCTTCACAAACTTCCAATTTCTTGAGACTATCTACACTTGGAAAACCTAGCTCCAGATGCTTCCCCCTGTCTTCAGATGTCAAAAACAAATATCATTTTCCAAAAGAAATATCCAAAAATCTGAACAGCGGTGTGTGTCAAGCACATTGGGGGTGGGTATTAGTTTTAGGCAGCAAAACAAAAGCTTCAATGGAGTTGCATTGTGCTACCATCCAACATGAAGCATCAGGAGGTGGACAAGTTAATGTTTAGAGTGTAACCCTTCTTCAGAACTGTGTCTCATTGCAGAACAAATGCCTGACAGATTAATGCATAATAATGTGCAACCTCTTCAACCAAAGACAGGGGGGTTAAGAAGGTGTTTAGCAGGCTTGCCCTCATGGCTCAGACCTTTTCAGTCTAGGAGTTGGGATGTCACATTGAGGTTGTACAGGACATTGGCAAGGCCTCTTCTGGAGTATGGTAATAAGAAGGACGTTATCCAGCTGGAGAGGGTTCAGAAAAGATTTACCAGGATGTTGCTGGGAATGGTGGGTCTAAGTGGGAATGGTGGGCTGGACAGGCTGGAATCTTTTGTTTAACTGGAGTGGAGGAAGTGAAAGGGTGACCTTAGAGGTTTTAAGATCATGAGGGGTATCAATAAGATGACTGACAGGTGTCTTTTCCCTGTGGTTGGTGATTTCACGACTAGGGAGCATATTTTTTAACTTGGCCTAAAGACTCAGCCGTTTGCGTATGAACAAAACGGCCTTTCCTCTCTGTCCAAAACACAGCCGTTTCGGAGCCCGGAGTATTTTATGACTCTTCTGAAAAAAATTAAGGACACTGTATCCATGAGAAAAGGAACAGCTTTTAGAAAAAAATGACCAGCTTTGCGACAATTCCATCTGGGAGACAGAAGAAAGGGCGACAGGAAATGTTATCTGGGAATCTGAAAATCTTGACCTTCACAACCTCAAACTTTCCTGCTCCACAATATACGTGACTTTACCAGGCATCTTGCTAAGAGAAATGCCTTCATGATCATTTTTGAGCTGTGTGCATCTATTAATTGAGCAGTTGTCCTGTGGCCGCTGTTTTGTTTCTTTTTGTTCTACTCGTTTTGTATTTGTTTGGAATTTTATTGAGTTTTGACCATCATTTTGTGAAAGCTCCCCAGCCAACGCACACTGCACACACATCTTTCAAGAGGATGTCACTTCATCTTGGATGGTAGCATAATACAACTCCATTGAAGTCAACCCGCTTTGGTTTTGCTGTCTAAAACTAATACCCACCCCAATGTGTTTGACACGCACCCCTGTCCAGATTTTTGGATATTTCTTTTGGAAATTGATTTTTGTTTTTGACATCAGAAAGCAGGGGGAGCATCTGGAGCTAGGTTTTCCAAGTGTAGATAGTCTCAAGAAACTGGACGTTGAAGGATCCTCAGCAAGGTGATGGGCATTTGCATAATCTGTGTAGTAGTCAGAATGTCAATGAGTGAGTGTGCAACTGTTTTGCGAAAGTGTGAGGAAATGCAGCCTTTTAAGATGTATGCAGTGAGATGTTGAATTTTGCGTGCTGCTAAGTAATGGGATGCAGTGAAAGGGTAGTATTGTGGCAGATGTCAGCAGGAAATGTGCACTAGTTGACATTCAGGAGATTGTAAGCCAGAGATGCGTGTTATTATTGCGTAGATTTTCCTTGCCAGGTTCCCTTTAAGTGTATCTGAGTTCACAGGTGCTGCAGATGGTGGGCAGCCCTGAATATATACAACTCTGAAAATGGTCACATATTGCTAGGAACGGGTGTCTTATTATCCTTTGGAATTTTAAAAAATCAACTTGTTTGGACATCATGGTCTCCAGTCATCACCATCCTGAGGTCAGTTTTTGGGATCCAGTCTTTCTGGCCAAGATAGGGTCACCTCCACTGTTCCACAGAATAGAGCAACCCATTAACTTTGTTAACCCTTATAGTTATATCAATGTTTGGTCGGGCCTTTGATGCTATATCATTGCAAGAATGAGATTTGTGTTCCCATCCTGATCCTAATCTCTGACTAATGGCAGCTACTCTCACTGGTCATCTTTACTGCTTGTAGAGAGCATTTACATTTTTTTTGCCAGCTTCAATACTCCTTTCATTGCAGTGGTGTTGACAAAGCTTTGGAAGTAGTTGGTCATGTTGAAGAATAAATTTCTAATGGGGCTTGTGACCAAGAAGCAGCAAAGTTGAATATGAAGGAGAATTATACATTCACTGAGGTGGCTACCTATAAAGCCTTATTGCTGCTGTTGGACCATTTTAATGATGCTGAGCAATTTGCTGTACTTAATCATGAAATATTGATGCACTTACATATTTGCAGCTGTTGTTTGAAATCTAATTCTTACATGCTACAACTAACCATAATTTTAATATTATTATGTCAAGTGGGACTAGATTAGGTTGGGATATCTGGTCGGCATGGGTGAGTTGGACTGAAGGGTCTGTTTCCATGCTGTATATCTCTATGACTCTATGACTTTATTGAAACTTAAGCCAGACTTTGCAAGAGTGCAATACCTACATTTATTTTCCATAGTATGTATTAATTGCTTACCCTATTTGCAATTTGCAGTATTTCATTTACATAAATGATGTGGATGCGAGCATAAGAGTTACAGTTAGTAAGTTTGCAGATGACACCAAAATTGGAGGTGTAGTGGACAGCGAAGAGGGTTACCTCAAATTACAACAAGATCTTGACCAGATGGGCCAATGGGCTGAGAAGTGGCAGATGGAGTTGATTCAGATAAATGTGAGGTGCTGCATTTTGGGAAAGCAAATCTTCGCAGGATTTTACACTTAATGGTAAGGTCCTAGGGAGTGCAGGTTCATAGCTCCTTGAAAGCAGAGTCACAGGTCGATTGGATAGTGAAGAAGGTGTTTGGTATGTTTTCCTTTATTAGTCAGAGTATTGCGTACAGGAGTTGTGAGGTCATGTTGTGGCTGTACAGGACATTGGTTAGGCCACTGTTGGAATATTGCGTGCAATTCTGGTCTCCTTCCTATTGGAAAGGTGTTGTGAAACTTGAAAGGCTTCAGAAAAGATTTACAAGGATGTTGCAAGGATTGGAGGATTTGAGCTATAGGGAGAGGCTGAACAGGCTGGTACTGTTTTCCCTGGAGCGTCGGAGGCCGAGGGGTGACCTTATAGAGATTTACAAAATTATGAGCGGTGTGGATAGGATAAATAGACGAAGTCTTTTTCCTGGGGTGGGGGAGTCCAGTACTAGAGGGCATAGGTTTAGGATGAGAGGGAAAAGATATAAAAGAGACCTAAGGTGCAACTTTTTCACATAGGGAGTGGTACTTGTATGGAATGAGCTGCCAGAGGATGTGGTGGAGGCTGGTACAGTTGCAACATTTAAGAGGCATTTGGATAGGTATATGAATAGGAAGGGTTTGGAGGGAAATGGGCCGGGTGCTGGCAGGTGGGACTAGATTGGGTTGGGATATCTGATCGGTATGGACGGGTTGGACTGAAAGGTCTATTTCTCTGCTGTACATCTCTATAACTCTATGACTACAAATTAATTGCAATAGTGGACGAATTCTTGTGATATCCCCTGCTCATCATTTTTACAAGAAACATTACCCTCTTTAACATACTCTGTTTTAAAATATGATTTCTCTAATTATTTTGAAATAGCAAGCTAAGGAATATTTTAGCTCAGGTTATCTCTATGTAGAAAACTAGCAATCATTAAGAAAGCAGTTTAAATGATTTCTTTTTTCCCTGCTTTCACTAGACAGTTTTTGAATTATCTTCTCTGTTCTACATTGATTCACAAATTGTGATGTTACCAGCAGCACACCTGATCAGTGATAACAGTTCTAAAATACCTTGCAGGCATCTTTTTGGCCATTTTTTCCAAGTTCTGGCTTTTATATGTCATATTTAACCCATTGATCACTCCAGATCTGTAACTTTAATCTTGCTTTCAGTAACTTCAGACCTTCACTTTTGCCTTCACTTTCTGGTGGGAGTTGATGTGAGGTCTGTATGCCAGAGTATCTGGCAGTGCGTGACAGAAATTGATTCAGTCTTAGGTTAGAAGCTTCTCCAACCACCTTATCTTGCCAATGCTTGATGTTTTGCTTTCCTGTGCTTCACCACCCCACCCCCCCCCCCCCCCGCCACCCGTTAGCCACTTCCCATTCGTGCTCTCCACCCCCTCCCCCTTCCCTTTATCAATCCCACATCTATATCACGTGGAAAGGAAAATAAAGGGACATAAAAATGTAGGTCAGTTTGAGGTTGGTGTATATTTAGAGTTCCTCTCTGACTCAGTGTTCAGGAGCTCACTGGCCTCCAAGTTCTCTCTCTTTTGTAAGAAGTGATGTCACCTTGCAAGCTAAATATTGTGTCAACACTTGTCAGTTCACAGAATTAGATAAAGTATCTATCATACAAGATACCCCAGGATTCCCCTCTTCTCTGATCCCTGGTTCTATTATGCCTCCTGTTGTTGTTTTGTGTTGGTAACACTTCTTACATTCTCTGATTCACTCACGTCTTGAGCATGTTTTGTTTTAGAATCCCTACAGTGCAGAAACAGGCCACTCAGCCCAAGTCCACACTGACCCGCTGAAGAATAAGCCACCCAGACCTCCTTCATTACCCTATTACTCTACATTTACCCCTGACTAATGCACCTAACCTACACATCCTTGAACACTATGGGCAATTTAGCAAGGCCAATTCACCTAACCTGCACATCCAGGAAACCCATGCTGACATGGGAAGAATGTGCAAACTCCACACAGTCAGTCGCCTGAGGCAGGAATTGAACCCGGGTTCTTGGCCCTGTGAGGCAGCAGTGCTAACCAGAAAGCCACTGTGAAAAATTCATTCATGGGATGCAGGCTTTGTGGGCCAAGTCAACCGTTATTGCCAGTCCCTAGCTACTCTTGAGAAGGAAATGGTGAGCTGTCTTGAACTGCTACAGTTCATATACTGTAGGAAGACCCAGAATACTGTTAAGGATGGAGTTCCAGGATTTTGACACGGCAACACTAAAGGAGTGGTGAGTGGCTTGGAGGGAAATTTGCAGGTAGTGGTGTTCCCATTTATCTATTGCCCTTGTCCTTCTGCATGGTAGTGGTCGTGAGTTTGGAATGGAATGTCTAATTTTAATGAATTGTCCCCTCATTGCTATCACCTTTCTTATTTCTTTGTTGAAGTTGTGATATTATGGATGGAGGGAAATTGCCACCAACCGTCTTTCCTTTGTTCACCTCTACCATTGTAAACTAATTAGGCTCTTAGACCTGGCGATTGATTGCATGTTAACAAGTAGAAACATGTCCTCACAAAATGTAGCTATTGCATTTTAGAATTTAGGTATAAGTTACATTAGTTTGTTAGACATTCCTCAAGACTAAGAAGAGACCTGTGCATATAGGTCCTCACTCCAAGATCTAAGATGTCTGCCTTATCCCCACCCAAGATTGTATGGCATCATTATATTGGTTGAATCTTAACACTGTCTCCATTATTAACCCTTTCAGAATCATTGCCTTGTAAGCAGAGGAGACCATTTTATTGTTGCAGTTTCATTCATGACAGATTTAGAGAATGCTTCCCAAAATTCAAATATCAAGGCAGATGTAGAAAAGTTTTGTTTACTTATTTTGAGAAATGTAAATCATGGGATCAATATGATGTTTGAAATTTTGTATGTTGAGGTAGGGTGTTTTCAAGCGGAATGCTTCAAATTGTTGAACATACTGAACTAAGGAGTTATAGATTCAAGATTAAATGACAGTGTTCACGATTTCCAGCATGCTCATAGGTAGAGATGTCTTGATGCACATAACCCTTACAACTATATTATGTCGGTTACCTCTTGTAGGATTGATCTCCTGTCTTAGCTGTAATCTGTCCATGTCCCTATGTCCCCCTGTCCCTCAAGTTCCACAGGGACCAGGACTGTCATGTAAACTATTACCTCACTCATTAAAATTAGATTGGATAAGTGGGTGGGGTAAAGAGGATGGAAGGACATAAGAATATAATGGGTAAACAATTTATTGGGTACTATTGTTGAATGTTGACTCAGACCAGGTGGGCTGATAGGTCTTTTTGAGTGTTGATTTGGAGATGTTGGTATTGCACTGGGGTGTACAAAGTTAATAAAAGTCACACAACACCAGATTATAGGCCAACAGCTTTATTTGGAAGTATTAGCTTTTGGAGCGCTGCACCTCCATCAGTTGGTTGTGGAGTGTAAGATCGTAAGACGCAGAACTTATTGCAAAAATTTACAGTGTAACGTTACTGAAATTATATATTGATAAAGACCTGGATGGTTTGTTAATGATGAGAGACTTATTGAAAAAGACCTGGATTGTTTGTTAAGTCTCTCATCATTAATAAAAAATCCAGGTCTTTTCAATATGTAATTTTAGTTACATCATATTGTCAACTCTTGCTATAAATTCTGATTCTTACGATCTTATACTCCACAATCCCCTGATGAAGGAACAGCGCTCTGAAAGCTAGTACTTCCAAATAAACCTGTGGGACTATAATCTGGTGTTGTGATTTTAAACCTTTTTCAGTGTTGTAACTCTTACGTACTTCTGTTCCAAAGTTGGAATTTACAAATTTCAAAGAAGACCAGGCTGAAATCCAAACTGTTAATCTGATTTGTTACTCAAATGATAGCAATATTCAGAACATGACCTGCAACTGCCCTGTGTTTTAAGTAACTCAGGATGAGTGAGTTTATACTAAATGACCCATTGGGATATTCAACTAAGTCCTCCTATAACCCAAATTTTACAATTTACATTGCATAAGTTGGCCATTCTTGTCCCAACCAGTCAACACTGTTTGTCCAATCCCAGTACTCATTCACCTAATTGTATCTGCATATCCCTCTACTCCTTTGTTCCTTGTGTCCTTAACTCGCTTCTCCTTTGGGGTTTTAGTGCTGTTCACCTTGATTTTCTGTAGTAGTGTATTGCACATACTAACCACTCTAGTTTTCATTAAAAATAGTTTATATTCAATGTTGATAAAGCAATTTGATTTTAGCAAAGTTATATCCACTACTGTAGAAAATGACCATAAAATATTTTAAAATTTTAAAAAAAAGGTTCAGTGAAATGGAAGGGGTAGAGTGATCTACAATTGCAGTTATCTGTAGCTGCAAATGGTCAATACATCATTGGAATGCTAAATATAGGATTAAAAGAATATTGGAAAGGTTGCAGTCTAGACTCCAGGAAACTTCAGGAATGAGAAGATATTGTCTGGTCACAATTAATTGAGTTCTGAGAGGATTGATATGCTTTGGAACAGACCGAGATAGTACATAGTGAAACAATATCAGTGAATTGATTTTTGAGATAAGGTACATGCAGAGGAAATTGGAATTTATTTTTGAACCAAGAAGTTGTGTGAAGATGGAGTGTATAACCACAACTTTGGATTTGAGGCTATATGCGACATAATGATTATTGACAAACATTTACAGCTAAAAAGGAATGAGTATGAGATATTTTGATACAGTGGTAGTGTCCCTACCTCTGGACTATAGGTCTAGGTCCAATTCCTATCTGACTTGGAGCTGTGCATCCACCTGAGTAGGTTGAAATTAACTGCAAGGACCGAGTTGGGAGGATGGAGTTGGCACAGTGGGCAAGTGGCTTTCCTCTGGATAGAAATGCTCATGATTCTGTGTGCAATCGCACTTTACATCTAAAAAAGGCTATTCTCAAGCTCAGACTGTACATAAATCATAGGTCTATTGCAGCACTGAAGGGAGACATTCAATGCATGGATTCTGTGATGGTCTTTTAAAGAGCATTTAGGTTTGTCCCACTCCTATTCTTTCCCTATTCACTGTCCCTTTTTCTTTCAAGTATTTATCAAGTTCCCTATTGTATCTGACCGTACCAACCCCTTAGGTTGTTGGTTTAACCCAGTTAGTTATTTGGCTGGTTTGCAAAGCACAGTGAAACCAAAAGTGCAACTTCGTTTCCCACACCGCCTGAGGTTACCATGAAATATTCTTCTTCTCAACCTCTCCTCTCACATGAGGTGTGTAGACCCTCAAGTTAAACTATCACCTTTCCCCCTCCCCCTCCCCCTCAGCAACCTGAGCGTTATCAAGCAGTGTATTTTGAAAGGTTTTCCCTTGTTACTTCAGGCTATTCAGCCAATCACCTTCAGGCTTTGTGGTTGTGGTTAGTGGTTGAAAGCAATCAGAAACCATTTCTTCTCTTTACTCTGTCTAAAACTTGCATGAGCTGAAATGCCTGCAGTGTTTATGCATGTTCTGTTGGCCCCCATGATTTTTTTCTTTATTGATTCACTGGATGAGGGCATTGCTCACTTGGCAACATTTATTGCTCATTCCTAACTGCCCAGAGGGCAATTAAGAGTCAACCACATTGCTGTGGGTCTGGGGTCACATGTAGGCCAGACCAGATAAGGATGGCAATTTCCTTCCCTAAAGGATGTTAATGAACCAGATGGGTTTTCCCCAACAATTGACAATGGTTTCATGGTCATCATTAGATCTTTAATTCCAATTTTTTTCTTTATTGAATTCAAATTCCACCGTCTGCCGTGATGGGATTTGAACCCAGCTCTCCAGAACATTGTCTGGGTCTCTGGATTAACAATCCGGCAATTTAATACCACTAAGGCCACTGCCTCCTCAGGAGGAGGATACGCCCCAGATTCCCAACTCAAACCATCCATCCAATTTCCAAATCTATTGCATTTTTCCTAAATAATGGTATCCAGCATTGGGGTTGAATGCATGTTTTAAGGATATTGAGCATAATTTCCGGCTCTTCTACATCCTTTTTTTTTCTCCCACTTTTCCAAGCTTGTTGTCTCTCTTTCCATTTTTTTTCTTCCTTTTTCACTACTTCTATTGATTCTCCTTTTGTAATGTCAAGTTGACAACTGTTTTGTGCTCCTATTCTGCTTTATTATCCAGAGAGCTCTAGTTATCGTTGCTTTTTCTATTTCCCATCTGGAGAAATGTAGACAATCAACCAGCTAATTTTTTAACAGATTGCCCATTGTTATGTCACATTTTGCCCTTTGATACCAGTTTATCATGACAAGATTCCTCAATTTGCTGAAATTGTTCCTTACCCTTCTCCATAACTAATCTAAACATTGAGTGACAGGATCACTGTTCCCCCAGATATTCACCAGCAGTGACATTTCCCACCTGACCCACTTCATTCCTCAGCGCTAAATCTTGCAATTGATTCCTCCTTCCTTTGTTGGCCAGGAAACATACTGATCAAGAGGATTCTGTTTAACAGACTTCAGAAATTGCTGTCCTTCTGTGTCCCTGACACTCACTGCCCCATTCAATATAGTTAAGAATCACAACAGGTTATAGTCCAACAGGTTTATTTGGAAGCACTAGCTTTCGGTGTGCTGCTTCTTCATCAAATGATTGTGGAGTATAAGATCGTAGGACACAGAATTTATAACAAAAGTTTACAGTGTGGTGTAACGGAAATTATATATTGAAAAAGACCAGGATTGTTTGTTAAGTCTCTCATCTTTTAGAATGAACATGTTGGTTTCAGTTCTTTCATATGTAAGTTGCAGAACTTTTTTAAAATTAAAGTTCACTTGAGAATGTAACTTTTAAAAGGTTGAGTGATGGTGCTCTTTGTTCAGAGGTCAAGTCAGAAAGAACAAAGAACAGCACAGGAATAGGACCTTCGACCACTAAACCTATGCTTACTCTTGATGCCTTTAAAATTTAAAAATGTTTTGCCTCCATACAGTCCATTTTCCTCTCTTCCCTGCCTATTTAAGTATATGCTTACAGATATGTAAGCATTGCTATTGTATTTGCTTCCACCACTGCCTCTGGCAGTGCGTTCCAGGCACTTACCCTCTGTGAGTTACTTGTCTCTCACATCTCCTTTTTAAAGATCCCCCCTTGTATACCCTTGTAATTGACATTACGGGGTAGTGGGAAGAGGGTGACTGAATGACCACCTCTATCATAATTTCCCTTAGTTGACCTCAATCCCTTCACGTTCCTTCCCAACTTTTCCTGTACTTTGAAAGTATTGAGCATGAAGCCCTCTTTTTCTCATTTATTGAGGCAGGTCTCTAATTGCTTTGACAGCTATTGTCCCATGTAGCCATCTGGACCTGCAGTTCCAGCATATACATATATTCCGAATCAAATTGTAATGTCTTTTTCTTTAATTGTGTATTCCAATTGTCTGTGCACTTTTTAGTTTTTTTCTTTTCATGTAATTTGTACCTTTTGTAACCAAACTAGGTTAAACCTACCCACTGTCCTGGCAACCAGCTATTGAGGATTGGACCCTTGCTTCAGTTCAGTGTAACCTTGGACAGATTTCTTATGCTACTGACTTGATCCGAATGTCCCAGGCATCTGAAGCCTTCAGTCGTATGCTAGTCTTTTTTAATGCATATGTGAACTCCCCCACCATACTCTGATTTTTTAGAACTTTTTAATCCATTACTAACATTCTCTACACTTCATTGCGTCATGGTGCCAGGCCGAGGGATGTGGTTATTTGATGGTGAATATTGTTTGCTGCATTCCCAGAGGGTTCCAGTACCAAATCCCCCTGCTTCTTCTTCCACTGTTCACTCACTTGCTGTTCTGAACTTGGTCCAGCTGTGGGCTAGCTAGCTGTGGAAACTGCACTCTGAAGATCGAAGCATGCACAGTGAGATTTTAAACAATAGGAAGCACTTCTATCACATGTGGGCCTCTGACACACTCAAATGGCACAGAATTGCAGATGCTGGTCTAATTTTTATCACAGACAATAAATTGTGTAAAACTCACATCAAATGGCATCTTATTGGATTCAACAAAGTGGAGTGGCTTCACTCATGCAGATGATTGACAATCCCTGAGATCAATAAGCAGAATCCTTGCTAGAAAACTTGTGATATACCATTGATAACATTTGACATCCTTATTGTATGGTTCTTATACAATTGATGTTTGTGGAGGGTGGAGGTGGAAGGGTAAATTAGTGACAGGTCAGTGTATAAACAAGATGATAAACGCTCGTCAATTTGCATTTTGCATCTGAAGAAACAGCATTACATTCAACTATCCACCATCAATTGGGACTTACATTAACAGAAACTCAACTGGACTCTCCATATAAATACAATGGTTATAAGAGCAGGTCAGAGGCTAGGAATACTATGACAAGTAACTTCCCTCCTGACTCTGCCTATCATCTGCAAGGTACAGTCAGGAATACTCCCCACTTTCCTGACAGACGCAGCTCCAGCAATGCTCTCACAGCTTGATAGCATCAAAGCATCTGCCTCATAGGCATCACGTCTAAAAGCATCAACTCTCTCCATCATTGATGCTCAATAGCACTACATACTATATATAAGATGCACTGTAGAAATTCACCAAAGATCCTCAGCCAGCACCTTCCAAATCGCTGATCGCTACTATCTGGAAGGGCAACAGCAGCAGATACTTGGGAATACCATTGCCTGCATGTTCCCCTCCAAGCCACTCACTGTCCTGACTTAGAAATATGTCACCATTCCTTCACTATTGACATACCAAATTCCTGGAATTCCCTCCCTAAGGGCATTGTGGGTCTATCTACAGCATGTGGACTGCAGCGCTTCAAGAAGACAGCTCACTGCTACCCTCATTCGAGTAACTAATAAATAGGGCAATAAATGCTGGCCAACCTGCAATCCCTCAAGTGAACAAAAAAAACTATTTGGTGCATTTATTTTCCATCCAGTACCTCAAGAATTTTCTTACCAGAACTCTAGTAATTGAGATTCAGCATAACACAGATTCATCCGAAATGGACAAGGCAGTTTACCTTTACACTTCTTTAATTGTACATACATCAGTTAACTCCATCCATTGCCGGCTATACCTTCATTTTTTTTCACTGATAATACTTCGTTTTCAAAGGTAGATGTTATGTGTAGTAAAAGGATAATGATACCTTTACTGTCAGAATGCAAATTGGAATGTGTGAGCATAAGGAACTATGTTATAGAGAGAGACCACACCAAGCCAGACCTGAGTGTTTGGTTAAAATTCTAAAGGAGCCATTAACAGCTAAGACAAATCAATATAGTGCTGACCAAACTCTCAAGGCTGGGAATTGAAAGAAACTGTTAAGCTTGTACACTTGATCGGGAATTAAAGTGATGTTATCAGGAAAAATAGGATTTTATTTTTATTGTGTATCTTTGAAATTAATACTGAAAATGGTTTAGTTTCTTTCAATTTTCTTTTATCATAAACATTTTAGTTTTATTGTTAAAACTAGAATTGCAGCTTTGTGTGCTTATTTCTCTGGATGAAAGACCATGTTGTTAGATGGTATTTTGCTTTCAATTTATTAAGCAAAATTTCAGTATGTGGTCTGACTTGTCCAGTGATCGGATCAGATGGCAACATGATGTCAGTGGTAATTTGGTAGATTCCAGATACCATAAAAAGGTCCAGCATGGAGCAAATACCAATAACCAATGAAATAGAGTCTGTATCAGCCTAAAACACTGAGCTGCCCACCTGTATTGCATCTATATAGGATGATTCAGTGGAGGCAAGTAGGAGAGCGAGTCATCTCTTTGAGATACCAGAGCATTATAATAGTCAGTTATCACTTTGCCATGATGAGGAACCAGTTAGTGAGGAGTCTGGGAATCCTGAGGGGGGAAAGAAATATTTGGCCCTTTCAGGCTGCTATATCAATCCATAAGGTTAAATTTCTACATGGACTTCAGGTTCCACCTATCCCTCAACACCTTGTGCCTCAAACTTTCAATGAGAGCAGAGAATCTTGATTTCTCTACCTCATAGCCCGTGAATGCTCATTGAGTACAGTCAAGCCTAAGACCGCTGTCTGTGTGGGCATTCAGCCAAGAATACACAGTAAGATTTGGCCGAGAGCCCAGTCACCCACTAGTCTCTTGAAAAAGCTGCATCCGAACAAAAGCAATCCAAACATTGAAAGTAGTAACGGGGTGGGCAATTTGGCCTTCCCAGCTCACTCCACCATTCAGTATGATCATGGCTGATCCTCTATCTCAAGGCCTTACTTCCACTCTAACCCCTGCATCTATAACCCTGAGAATTCTATTACCTCTTTTTCCCCCCCTCCTCTTTCCCTCCCTCAATATTGTTTAGTGATTTGCCTTGTGGTGGAAAATTCCAAAGGTTACCACTCTTTGAAGAAATTTCTCCTCCTCCCTGTAAAATGGCCTACTACACATCCTGAAATCATGACCTCCTGCCCTACTCCATCTCTTTAGCTTTGTTGGAATCTTATGCATTTTAATTAGATTCTCTGTCATTCTTCTTCACCTCTGTGCTTATTGCTGTATTCTCTCTGTGACAAATAATATATTTCTATTGGATAAGGAGACTAAAGCCTCTCACACAATAATTCAGGGTGGTCTCATCAAGGCCTGTGCAGCTGCAGTAAGACTACCTAGCTCATGTATTCAAACCCTCTTTTGTAAGTCGGCCTTCCTAAATGCTTGTTGCACCTTCATGTTTTTTTTCATTGACTAGAGTGTGAGGACACGGAGGTCCCATTCTCCATTACCATTTAACTAATATGCCAGAGAAGGCATAGGTGATGGTGTCCCTATCCATGAGCCAGGAGATCTGAATTACCTCTTCGAACAGGTTAGAAAATAAACAAACTGCTGCTATTTTAGTTTTCCTACAAAAGTGGACAACTTTACATTTATCTATGTTATAACACATCTGTCAGTCACTCAACTTGGTCCAAATCATCTTTAAGCTTCTTTGCATTTACCTCGTCACACTCTCACTCCCTAGTTCTGTGTCATCAGCAAACGTGGAAGTATTGCACTCGATTCCATCATGTTGTTGACCTATTGGGAATAGGTGGGACCTTAGCACTGATTCCTGTCATACTGTACTTGCCATTTAAAAATGACCCATTTATTCCCGATCGATTTCCTGCTGTCAAACCAGTTCTTTGTCCATGTCAGTATATCAGCATGTACTTTGATTTTGAGAGGCTTTATCAAAAGCTTTCTAAAAATCCAAATGCTCCACTTCCACTTATTTTCCTCATCGATTCTACTAGTTGCATACTCTCAAAAAAAAGCTCCAATAGGTCTGTCATAAATAATTTCCTCTTTCTGAATTGATGCTGACTTTGTGTCATGCCTCGCTGTTTTTAAATATCCTGTTATCACAACCTTTGGTATGTGATTGACACCTTCTTCTGTGATCTATTCTGTTAATTGTTCAATGTATATTTACATAAAAAGGTGTCAGGTGCGGGTTGTTTCTGCCCTGATACCTTAGAGGTTTGCAGAATTAAAACGTACAGGATTGTGTAGTAGAAGCACTTTTTAAAAGAAAATTATGGGTGACTTTTAAAAACTTTTCTATGCATGCCACTTTTATACATTTCATTGGCCCAGACAGAGTAAAGATATTGGCTCTAGAATTCCAAACATTCCAGTGTCCTCTCCATCCTCAGCTACCTCTACAAAGCTCCGTTGTTTCAGATGGAAGTCCTAGCATAAACTCTCTTTTCAGACAAAGGGCTGGCATTGAAAACATTCTGAGGGATTGTTTGTTAATCTAGTCATGTGATGACACCGCTGGAACAAGTGAGACTTGAATTCATGCCTCATGCTGTGGATATGCCATACGTTGGCATGGAAGGGTATGATGGGACATTGTAGTAGGTGGAGGGACATGGCTTGGATGAGGACATTGCCTGCACCTTCCAAGTGTTCTGTTCAGAAGGTGCCCTCACCCAGCCAGTTGGGTGCCAGACGAAGAATGAACTGACTCGACTCAAAAATTGTGGAGTGGGCTAGAAGATGGCTCTCTCTCTACACTGCCAGCATAGTTCAAGATGTAGGCTTGCAAATTACACCATTCTGAACCCCTGTCCCATACTGATTTGATACTTGGAGATGCAAGCAATGGAACTGGAATCCCTTTAACAGGATCCTACTCACCACTTTTTTAAAACTCTATGGGGTTTCCTTGGCTCCACCTGTAATCTCTGGGAGGTTACCAGTGAGCATTTATTCAGCAGTTGTTTCTCAGCAGACAATTCTGGTCGCTTTCCTATAGGAATGATGTTATTTAACTGGAAAGGGTGCAAAAAAAGATTTAAAAGAATGTCACCAAGACTGGAAGGTTTGATTTATAAGGAGAGACTGGATAGGCTGGGACATTTCTCCCAGGAGCGTTGGATACTGAGGGGGTGACCTTTTCTAGAGGTTTATAAAATCATGAGGGGCATAGCTAAGATCTTTTCTCCAGGTACGGGAGTACAAAATCAGAGGGCATGGGTTTAACGTGAGAGGTGAAGTATATAACAGTAACCTGAGGGGCAGTTTTTTTCACACAGTGGCACATGTACAGATTGAGCTACCAGAGGAAGTGGTAGAAGTAGGTACAATTACAGCATTTAAAAGACATTTTGAAATGGTGCATGGATAGGTAAGGTTTAGGGGGATATGGGCCAAACACAAGTAAATGGGGCTAATTTAGTTTAGGAAATTTGGTCGGGGAGGATGAGTTGGACCGAAAGGCCGGTTTCCATGCTGTATACCTCTGACTCTATAAGTATTGAGGTTTTATAATTGAATTATTTACGGCAAACCTTTGAACTTCCTTTTTTAAACAGGGAGGGCAGTTCATTTCTGTGGGACTTTTTGATGATCTATCCTTGAGGTATTGTTTTAAGACCGCCTAGCATGCATGTTCTTAACCAGTTACACTTCTTAAAAAATAAAGTTTCTTCACGTCGCCCACGTTTTCTCAAGGAGTTGCAACTTCTACCTCATTCTTTTTATCATTGGTTTAATTCTGTGATTGGACATTAAGACAGAGGCATTTTGCGAAATCGTAGCTCTTAATCCTTATGATTGATGTTTTCAACTCGCAATAATTGAGAAATCTAGTGTAGACCCAACCTCTGCTTTCTTTTCTATCTTCACCAGCTCTTGGAATACTTGTCATGTTCTTGAGGCTGAAATGTTTGCTTCAGAAGTTTATGGATAGTTTTAGTTCAATGTTGTTTATTGATATCACAAGCCTTCACTTCTTCCTTGGTTCCAGTGACTCCTGGCAAAGCAATGCTTCTTCTCTGGGAAGGCGACTCAGCAACTCTGCACAAAATTTATGATAATGTAATAGAATACTTTATCGCTAAGACTAGTTGAGGCAGAGACCTTCCTAACAGTCATAGGATAAAATAGGCAATAAGTACTTGAAAGTTGAGGAATATGAAGGCTCTGGGAAGACAACTGGGTAGAGAAATTAGACTTTGTAATAATTTTGAACTGGGGTACCACCTTCTCTCCTGGGATTTTTGGCACCGAATCAATACTGGGAAAGCTTCATCCACTGTTTGTAATGTCAGCTTCGCTGAGAAAGCAGGAACTTTCTTCCTCTGTTCATATTGTTTGATTTAAAAATACACACACACATATATATATATATATGAACGCAGTGAAAGATTCCAAATTCAACACTCTTGGCTTTATCTTGTCAAAAACTACAAATAAGAACTATTAAACCATATTTCTTTTCTCAACAACTTGATGTATCTATTTTATCTCTAACAATACTTCAAGCATTGATCAACGCATGTGGTGTAATCTGTATGTAAAGCTTTCTGGATGATATGTTTATTCTTGAAAGCACACACAATGCAGTACTTTGTATGCATGTGTTGAATACAGTCTCTGAGGCACAGCCATTTCAACTGCCTATTGACCATCATTTGTTTTGTGTTCGCTTTCTACTATTTATTGATTTCCTGTAACTGGGGAACTATTTCATTGAAACATATAATTAACTGCTTTGGATTAGACACCTGGGACCTCCTAAGTGAAGTAATGACCCAGTCAGTTTGAGTTTGTGATCTTGTTTTTCCTCTTCATGTTACTTGGCATCTCATTGATGGAAATCTTCAGCTCTGCCTTGAAATCTGATTATCACTAGGCTAGTGTGTGAAATTAAATTGGAATTTTGATAATTTTAGACTGGATAGGAGCAGCTGACATTATTCTACTAATATCAAAATCTCTTCACTACTTGTATCTTTTCACATTCACATGTTGTCATCTCATGAATTCCGTAATCTGGCCACCATTACTTGCACCAAGTCCACGCAAGTTCCACCATCAGCAAGAGTTTGGTCCTCTGTTCTAGATGTGATATTGTTTCTGGGTAGCTTTTTTTTTAGAACTCCTCGATTTTCATAGATATCATTATGGAATAGTATAATTATTTCACCCATTGAATTGTGACAGCGCTGGCCCTTTAAGAAAGTTATGTTGTCCTTGATTTTTTTTCAAGAGGGATCATAAAGGCAGAGGTTCCAACATGTCTGGAAGTGTCTACTTTAAAACAATGGCAGAGGAGTGGTTAGTTCTCCCAGTTCAGGATTTTTCCAATCTATTATGGACTAAGTCATAACCCCTCAAAGCGTTTCAAGAACGTAGCCAAAACTCTAATTTTTTTTGGCAGATGTAGTGTGGATATTCCAGGAATGATGCAGTTGGGCAAACCGTTCGGCTGTAAGTTTATTTAAACACAATGGATGAAACACGAACAAATGAAAACAGAATTTAGAATAAGCTAAGCTAATTTATAACCTAACTGACTCTATCACAACATAACAAAGGAGCTGTTTCCAATCCCTGCAACATTCCATAAACACACCTATTGGCAAAAGATAAATTCAAAGGCCAGGGTTCTTGAAGGCAGGTGTGATTTCAGAAAGTCCAGGCAAGACCTCCGTTGAAGCATAGACCTCTCTTCATAGTAGCTGCTTCTTTGGGTCCCCAGCAATTTGTTTGACTGCCTGCTAAAACAAAACCAAGCTAGGGAAAAAAGAACTTGCCACTCCCCTGCCATTGTTTTAAAGTAGACATTTCCAAACATACCAGAACCTCTGCCTTAACAACCCCTTTTGGGAAAAAAAACAAGGACAACATAACCTTGTTAAAGGAGCAGCATCACTACAGTATATGGAGTGAATCTAATCTGCAGCTGGATTTATCCAATATTATGTAAGAAAACAAATGTTTAATTTTAGTTTTAAGGGAATGTTTGTTTGGAATTTTTAACCATTCAGGCCATATTTAGATAATGCCCAATGTCTTGTTGCTTATGAGTATGGAAAGTAATGAGAATGGTGCTTGTTGATAGAATGAAGTAATACTTTAGATACATGAAGGACAACTGTAAGCACGTAGTCCTCTAGACATGAATGATTTATTGACTGAGTTTTTAGATCTGGGTACAAGTCTCTCCAGAAATATGTATTTTCCTATTGACAGTCAGTTATAGAGTCAAAGAGTCATAGAGATGTACAGCATGGAAACTGACCCTTCAGTCCAATCTGTCTATGCCGACCAGATATCCCAACCCAATCTAGTCCCACCTGCCAGCACCTGGCCCATATCCCTCCAAATCCTTCCTATTCATATACCCATCCAAATGCCTCTCAAATGTTGCAACTGTACCAGCCTCCACCACATCCTCTGGCAGCTCATTCCATACACTTACCACACTGTGTGAAAAGGTTGCCCCTTAGGTCTCTTTTATATCTTTCCCCTCTCACCCTAAATCTATGCCCTCTAGTTCTTGACTCCCTGACCCCAGGGAAAAGATTTTGTCCATTTATCCTATCCATGCCCCTCATAATTTTGTAAACCTCTATCAGGTCACCCCTCAGCCTCCGACGCTCCAGGGAAAACAGCCCCAGCTTGTTCAGCCTCTCCCTGTAGATCAAATCCTCCAACCCTAGCAACATCCTTGTAAATCTTTTCTGAAGCTTTTCAAGTTTCACAACACCTTTCCAATAGGAAGGAGACCAGAATTGCACGCAATATTCCAACAGTGGCCTAAACAATGTCCTGTACAGCCGCAACATGACCTCCCAACACCTGTACTCCATACTCTGACTAATAAAGGAAAGCATACCAAATGCCTTCTTCACTATCCCATCTACCTGCGACTCCACTTTCAAGGAGCTATGAACCTGCACTCCAAGATCTCTTTGTTCAGCAACACTCCCTAGGACCTTACCATTAAGTGTATAAGTCCTGCTAAGATTTGCTTTCCTAAAATGCAACACCTCACATTTATCTGAATTAAACTCCATCTGCCACTTCTCAGCCCATTGGCCCATCTGGTCCAAATCCTGTTGTAATCTGAGGTAACCCTCTTTGCTGTCCACTACACCTCCAATTTTGGTGTCATCTGCAAACTTACTAACTGTATCTCTTATGCTCGCATCCAAATCATTTATATAAATGACAAAAAGTAGAGGACCCAGCACTGATCCTTGTGGTACTCCACTGGTCACAGGCCTCCAGTCTGAAAAACAACCCTCCACCACCACCCTCTGTCTTCTACCTTTGAGCCAGTTCTGTATCCAAATGGCTAGTTCTCCCTGTATTCCATGAGATCTAACCTTGATAATCAGTCTCCCATGGGGAACCTTGTCGAACCCCTTACTGAAGTCCATATAGATCACATCCACTGCTCTGCCCTCATCAATCCTCTTTTTTACGTCTTCAAAAAACTCAATCAAGTTTGTGAGACATGATTTCCCATGCACAAAGCTATGTTGACTATCCTGAATCAGACCTTGCCTTTCCAAATACAGGTACACTCTGTCCCTCAGGATTCCCTTCAACAACTTGCCCACCACCGAGGTCAGGCTCACCAGTCCATAGTTCCCTGGCTTGTCTTTACCGCCCTTCTTAAACAGTGGCACCACGTTTGCCAACCTCCAGTTTTCCGGCACCTCACCTGTGACTATCGATGATACAAATATCTTAGCAAGAGGCCCAGCAATCACTTCTCTAGCTTCCCACAGAGTTCTCAGGTACACCTGATCAGGTCCTGGGGATTTATCCACCTTAAACCATTTCAAGACATACAGCACTTTCTCCTCTGTAATCTGGACATTTTGCAAGATTAGATTAGATTACTTACAGTGTGGAAACAGGCCCTTCGGCCCAACAAGTCCACACCGGCCCGCTGAAGCGCAACCCACCCATACCCCTGCATCTACCCCTTACCTAACACTACGGGCAATTTAGCATGGCCAATTCACCTGACCTGCACATCTTTGGACTGTTGGAGGAAACCGGAGCACCCAGAGGAAACCCATGCAGACACGGGGAGAATGTGCAAACTCCACACAGTCAGTCGACTGAGGCAGGAATTAAACCCAGGTCTCTGGCGCTGTGAGGCAGCAGTGCTAACCACTGTGCCACCGTGCTGCCCAAGATGTCATCATCTATTTCCCTACAGTCTATATCTTCCAACTGAGCAAGAAAGTCCAATCTATTTGTGTTGCTTTTCAGTATGTCTCATTTACCTTTACTGCACCAACTCTATTTTCAAAAGTCCTTGAACCTTTTGCATTTGTAGTGGATGTGAATTTACGCAGCTCATTGAAGTACGAGAATTTCATAAATAACAATTTGTCAGGGACTCCAGGCTTGCAGTCATCCTCCTTTGGGGATTTGTTACACACAGGCTGAAACACTCAGTGCCAATATTTGAGAAGACAAGTTGGTGTTGGAGATTTAGGGCTCTTAGGCTATTAGGCAAGTGGATTTCGAATTCAGTCAACCCAAGCCTAGAAATTGGTGTTCTCTGATTCCTATCAAAAGAAGGTACCTTTCCAACAGAATATGTGGAAATGAGGTGGACACAAATTATTTGCATTGTTGAAGAAGTATTCTTTTAGCTAGCATGTCTAAACCTTTTTTAATATGGAAATGCCACAAATAATTCTGTAAGGACTTTGAGCTCCTTTTTGTCCCAGTGAACCCAATTATGTTTGGCCCTAGGAAAAATGTTATACCAAATTTAAAATCCTCCAACTGAGACCAATTATGTCTTCTGCAATCACAGGAACTGGAGTGCATGCATAATTTTATTTCAACTGATTTAAATCTTTCTCTTTTGTGATTTGCATGTTTGCATTTCATGCTCCTTTTAAAAAGGGAGCAATTTTGTTGATTATTTTTGTTTGGCTGGACAATACTGAGGAAACCACAGTCATCTAATTTTTCAATTCGATGAGGGAACCGATTTTGTATTCAGTCAATTGTGTGCAAACCAATTTGCTATTAAGAATTAAATATATACACTCCCACACTGTTGTGTTGAGAGGTTGATTGCTAACAAGTTGTAAACTGTTTCATTTCTCGTGAGGTTCCTGTGAAATTTGAGTTTTAAACTGCCTTCCTGCATTGGGTTTCTTTTGAAGTATGGATTACCCAGGAGTGACTCATTCTTAAATTCACATTGAAAATGCTTGATTGATTAAATTGTAAGAAATTACCTGCAGTAAAATCAATCAAATGTAAAACTCTAACTGCAATATCGATCAGTGCAAAATCAATTGTACTACTTGAATGTGCTGCTGAAAATAATATCATCTATAGACAGAGCTTCCTCATTTTTGAAAGAAAGAAGTCCTAATTATGCATTCTAATCTTGATTAGTTGGGATAGTTTACCAGCTGTTAAATAATTGCAGTGGTTTTTGGATTAGGCCTTGGACACTTATCAAGAGTAGTGTATTTCACACATTGAAAAACAAAACTTATTTCATGGTGTCAGGACATTCCAAAGCCAGCAATGTACATTTGAAATATGGTCATTGTGACAGTGTGGTTAATGTGGTACCAAATCTTTTGTCTTTAAGAGGGATAAATGTTGACTAGGACAGTGGGCTAACTCCCTGACCCATTGAAAATAGCTTTCCAGCATCTTCCACTTAATGTGCACGTGTTAAATGAGGTTAAAATCTCATTTGAAAGTAGACATCTCCAGCAGCACAGCGTGCAGTGCTTCAGTACTGTGCTGAGGTGTTAACCTAAATTCTATGCTGGAGTGAGACTTGAACCCACAGCCTTCTGTAGCAAAACCAAGAATACTGTCCATTGATCCACAGCTAAAAGTAGATACTGTGTCAAATTGGTTATAGGCAAGGTAATTGCTGTACTCTTACTGTGTTTGAAAGAGAGTAAGCTGTTCCTTCTCTGTCAATATATTGTTTAACTTCAGAGGACTGTTGTTGGATTTGTGTGTACAGTAATAGCATTGTGGATCAAAGTGATGACCTATTTAGCTTTGCACTATGATAGGGTCAGCCCTTGGCAAGTTTTGTTTTGACGCATAACTGCTCCTGAATGGATATGTCATTAATACAACTAGAGCCAATTGACTGGTCAGCAGTAAAATAAATTGAAAAGACCCTCAGGATGTATTTTGACGACTTGGATTGAACTTGTATGGTTGGCAGGTTCGGTGGCATTCATTTTGGCAGACATCAGGATGAGCAGTTTAAACGTGAACAGCGAAGTGCAAAGAATGAATAGTTGGCTTGCAGTGTAATCTGTTTAGAGGAGGGGTTAAATGAAGGAAGTGGCACAGTCACTGCCAGTTCAACCCATTAAACATCAAGATGCATAACAAAGTGCTCACTTTATTTAGTAACTGTGCTGTAGTTATAAACCAAAACATTGTGAGTTGGCCTTTGACTTCAGTGCTACAAAAAGTGTACCAAACCTGTCATGAACTCGTTTGGTATGGAACTATGGGTGGCACGGTGGCTCAGTGGTTAGCACTGCTGCCTCACAGTGCCAGGGCCCCAGGTTCAATTCCAACCTCGGGCAATTGTCTGCGTGGAGTTTGCACATTCTCCCCGTGTCTGTTACCTCCCACAATCGAAAAGATGTGCAGGTCAGGTGAATTGGCAATGCTGAAGTGTTAGATGCATTAGTCTGAGGGAAATGGGTCTGGGTGGGTTACTCTTCGGAGGGTCGGTGTGGACTTGTTGGGCCGAAAGGTCTGTATCCACACTGTAATCTAATCATACTTAATTGAAAATAACATTGATTTCAGTGTTTGAAGACTTCAGCTGTTTTCTGATGTCTGGCTGTTAGTTTCAGGTCTAATTCATACTTACAGAAATGAAGCATTCTGTGCTGTCTTTGAAACAGTGAGTCTGCCGAGAAGGCTATTCCAATTTCTAATACAACTCTTTTTCAATGCCAGTTGAATGAATTATATTTAACCTGTCAGTTCTTTGACAGGTAACAACTGAAGTAACATTCCTGATACCATGAAGTGTAGCAGAGAAGATGCAACCTACAAAAGAAATTTGGTTTTCATGCCTCTTCAGGCATCCAAAATTTATTTTGCTTGAAGGCTTTAGAAGATTCAATAGCACTTGTGGGTTTTGAAGTAATCTGAAGGACAAAAAAGTAATATTCACCATTGCTTTAAATTTTTAAATGCTATTGCTTGTGTTGAAGTGCTTTTAAAGCAGAAGTCACTACCTAAGTAATAAAGCTGTTAAAATAAGCCATGAGTCTTAAGGATTAGAGAAACCCACATTTATCCACTTTCTTTTTCTGGAAAAGTGGGTGGGAATTTATTTCCCTAGTGGTAACACAGCCTAGCAATCAACCAACTTGTCTTGGTATCTAACTTCTAACAGTCACCGCACCCAAAATGTTAACTCTGATTTCTCTCTGAAGATTCTACCAGACCTGCGGAGCTTTTCCAGCAATTTTTTGCTTTTGTCTTGATAGTAAAGGTTGTCAGCCGATTACATCAATGCTGTACTTTTGCAGTGTGACATGTTTAAAAGAATAAGTGAGTTGTTCTTTCTCTGCTAAGTAGCCATGCAGTTCCTTGCTGCTCATGATATTTGTGAAAATGAGTTCTTGGATAATTAGTACAATGAAGGATCTGGACTGCTCAGTAAGGGCAGGGCATGACATGGTGCTTTGTCATTTTCTTAATATGTAAAATCCCTACGGTGTCGAAGCAGGTCATTTGGTCCATAGCGACACATAGATGAGCATCCCACCCTATCACTGAACCCTGAATTTCCTACATCTAATCCACCTAACCTGGACATCTTTGAATGGAAACTGGAACACCCAGAAGACAGCAGTGGAGAATACGTAAACAACATGCAGACAGTTGCCTGAGGGTGGAATTGAACCCGGGTCCCTGGCCCTGTGAAGCAGCAGTGCTAACCACTAAGCCACCATGTCACCCATGTGAGCCTCACCCCACAAAAGAAGCTATAATGTTACATGTATAAGCCTTTTCGCTCTTAGAATTTGTCATTAGAAGCTAGACTTTTTGATAGTCTCTCCACCCAGATTGGCAGTAATCAGGAAGTTACTGTTGATCTCCATAATATGTGTATAATAGCTACTGACTTCTGCCTGTGTGGAAATTACTGACTGATTTTCTAATCCACCTGTTCAATGATATGTTACAACCTCAGAGGAGGTGGGACTTGAACCCATGCCATTGTGAAACTTGAAAGGGTTCAGAAAACATTAATAAGGATGTTGCCAGGATTGGATGGTTTGAACTATAAGGAGAAGCTGAATGGGCTGGAGCTATTTTCTCTGGAGCATTGGAGGCTGAGGGAGGCTGACCTTATGGATATTTGTAAAATCATGAGGGGCATGGATAGGGTAAATAAACAAGGTCTTTTCCCTGGGGTGGAAAGCCCAGAGTTAGAGGGCATAGGTTTAAGGTGAGAGGGGAAATATTTAAAAGGGACGTAAGGGGCAATATTTGCATGAAGAGGGTGGTGCATCTATGGAATGAGCTGCCTGGGGAAGTGGAGGCTGGTACAATTACAGCAGTTAAAAGACATCTAGATTGGTATATGAATAGGAAAGGTTTAGAGGGTTCTGGGCAAAATGCTAGCAAATGGGACTAGATTAATTTAAGATAACAGGTCAGCATGGGCAAGTTGGATGAAGGGTCTGCTTTGGTAGGGAGATAGGGTCACTGATTTATTGAAACATGAGCTATGATATCTCCAGTATAGAGCCACACTGACAACACTTGCTGATGAGGCTGCTTTTATCAAGGATTTAAAGATGTTTAAACAAAATGCTGGAGGAAAATGGTAGAGGACTTTGCGAAGGGTCAGTGCCATCACTTTCAGGGGAGAAGGAAGGAAGAAACATCTGAAAAGATATGCTGGAGAGGGAAAGCTGCTATTTGGGATTGGCTGGGAGAGCAATTGGAGGAGGAGTTGTTGTCAATGCATTCTTCGTGTGCCTTATTTGGAAGTGTCCAGAACTTGTTTTAAAAGAAAGTAAAGCTTTGCCTACTGTTAAAAAGGCAAGAAACTGTGGATTCTAGAAACCTGAAATAAAATTGAAAGTACTCAGGCAGTATCTTTGGAGAGAGAAACAGAGAGTGTTTGATGTCAATGGTCAGTCGCCTTGAGTTCTGACTTCAGTACCTCAGGTGGTTTTCACCCAGGTGCTGGACTTTGTATTTCTAGTCTTCTCTCACTATTGAAACTCTCAGTTGGTCAGAAATAATCATGTGCTGTTTCTTTCTATTACTGTAAATTCTTATTCCTGCAAAATTGTAGAGAGGAAGGGCAGGGCATATCTGACTATTACCCAGATTGTCTACTATGCCAAAACAAGTTAAATAGTGATTACTACCCATCCCAATATTAGACTGGGCATCACTTAGCTGGAAGACTGAATTTTGAAATTGGCAAATTGAATTTAAGACAAATAAGGTCTTCGAGCAAATATCAGGGATGTCATTTTTCAGGATATGTAATGTCCCTTTGTAAAGCATAATTCCAAGCACACTGCTGTTTCCATTAGGTTACTGACTGGCTGCTGCCTGTGTAATTCAGAATCAAACCTGTGTTCCAATATCCTGCCTTGTACAAGAGACATGATTTGTAGACTGACTTATTCCCCAAGGTTGTTTGTGAAAATTTATGATCTCTTGCAAGCCAATGAATGCAACCAAGTCTGTCATTTGTAGCTGACAATTGCGGTTTACTGTGTGTCAGAGCACATCTGATAAATTCAAATATGGTTAAGCTGTGGATGGGGGAAGGAATGGGACTGTGATATAGAACCTATGTTTTAAGCAGTCAATTAGTTATACGAGACTTAAGTGGGAGATGTGACATGCTTAGAGTTTGTAGGTTGTCAAACTGGAAAGAGTCTTTTTGGATGAATATTTTGAATAGTTTGGGTCAACAATCTTTGCAAATTGCATATTTCTCAAATATACTGTCAAATATATCAAATATACTGTGTCAGAGGGGCCTTGTGGTACAGTGATAGTGTCCCTGCCTCTGCCAGACAATCCAGGCTGTTCCCTGGATGTGTGTCTTAACATATGCAAGCTGATACAACTGTATTGACTCACTGGCATGTTTGTTCTGTTGTGTAACTTTAGATACTGAATATTTCTTTTCTGGTTAGCATCATGATTAGAAGTTAGGATATGGTTTGTACAGTTGTAATGCCTACAAGGATACAAACTTTACCAGAAGGGTCACTGGGAATATAGAATTAGAATTAAATTTATTGTCACGTACTCAGGTTCAGAAAAATGGAGGAGAGTGAAAAGTGTACAAAGTTGCCATTTCCACCGCCATCGATATCGCTGATAATGTGTCAGTATTGGCAGTGATTCCCAGACGACTGCACCAATATGTACTGGGCCTCACCAGCAAAGTTTCAACATTTACAGAAGGACTGGTAGGTGTTTCTCAGTGTTTGCAATACATCCCCTAGGAATATGTAAGCATCTGCTGAGCATCCCAGGGAGCATGTCAGTCAATATTTCTCCACTGACCTCTCCACAGGACAATTTGACAACCACGTGTTTTTATAGACAGTGTTCCATGAGTGTTAACCTTAATACTGAATCTACATTGCTTAGTTTGTTCCGTTTTAATGAGTAGAATATTGTGCAGACATTGTTGAACTGACTTAGAGCGGTGAATGAACTTTCAGGGCTGATTAGAAGTAGGTTTCATTAAAATCCACCACCACTGGAAACAAAAGGTAAACAAGGTGGTTTAGTCAAACAGTAGAATTATCTTTTTAAAATGTGCATGTGGTATGCAGACCATCAGTAAAAAGAGATGTGGAGTTATCAGAAGCAAGGATAATTTTTAACATGACTAGTGATGTGAACATTTCCCAGAGATGTGTGCTACTGTGCCTGCTGCCTTTTTATTAGGGATATGAGATACTGGCCAGTTGAATTGTATTTATCACTGGTGGTATCTTTGAATTTTTGTGATGACTTTTTTTTTCTAATAGACTATAGTTGACTTATTCATCCATCATAGAGATACAAAACAATTCTCAAATTCTTTCTCTCATTACTTTGATGCAACCACCGTGACTGGTCCTGCCCTATCCACTGTGAATCCTTTTGTCAGACTTCAATATTCTGAACTCTCCATCTTTCAACAAAGTACTGCCCTCCCCCAATCCCTCACATTGCACAGAAATGTGGTATATATAACTCTCTTAACATTACGAACACAGATTAGCATGCCATTACCATGTTGCTATTTATGCCACCATGCTGTTATCATTTGACATGGTTTGAGGGAATGTCTAAGCTCTGATAGACATATTAAGGGCCAATTTTGATTTAAGTTGGTTTCATAAATATGGGGAGCTAGTAATCGGCTAGATGTGCATTTCATAATCGTTAACTCAAATAAAACCTTTACTAAAAGTGGCACAGTGTCTCAGTGGTTAGCACTGCTGGCCTACGTACCAGAGACCTGGGTTCGATTCCACCCTCTGTTGACTGTGCAGGTTTCCTCTGGGTGCTCCGGTTTCCTCCCACAGTCCAAAGATGTGCAGGTTACGTGGATTGTCCATGGTAAATTACTCATAGTGTTCAGGAATGTGTAGGCTAGGCAGATCAGCAATGGGAGCGGCAGAGATAAGGTTTGGAGTGGGCCTGGGTGGATGCTCTTTGGAGGTTCGCTTTATTCCTGATGGGCCAAATTGCCTACTTCCACACTGTGAGATTCTTTGGCTAAAAAAGTGGACTTGGACTCTGCTTAAAAACGGTAATCATCTCGCTCATGATGCTGGTGTGCACATTTTGAGGTAATGCTAGTGACCAACTTATGTTCACTTATTATGTTGTCCAAGATCATGAAAGGTGCTAGATAAATGCACGTGCGTTTTCTCACTTGTTTTCAGGCCATTGGGATAATGGAAGACCGAAAGAGGAGAGAGTATAACATGGCTGTAGGAGAGTGCATTACCACACTACCCTCTTGATCCAAACTGACTGACATCTTGCCCTTATTATTAGCAATCTGGATGCATTACAGGAAGTGGACATTGAAGTAGAGACAGCTGTGACATTTTAAGAATTAAACATATTACTCGTAAAAAGATATTTAAGAACGTATGGCTTGAACTGATAACTCTTGCTTGGAACTCGCACCTTGTGATGGGTTCATTGGTATAGAGAACAGCACCCATTGGGCAGTGGAAGCCTCACATTGAAGTAATTGTTGCTTTTTTTTCATGAGTACTTCGCTTTAAAGCACTTTAAACTATTCCTCTAATAGATATAAAATATCAGTGGTTCCAAATGTATCCCCATTTACAGCATGGGGAAATTAACCAATTAAAGGACGTAATGAATGAGCAGTTTTCCACTGTGTCAGACTGAACTGGAAGACAGATTATTATCAAAAGGATTTTGGTTTCTATTTTTCCTTTGGTGCCATGCTTTTATTTTGTTTTTCTTCTGCTTTCCAAAAGTAAACGCCAAGAGCTTTGAGAGAACTTTGGACTGTAATAAATTTTATTGAGATGATACTTCAACAGAACTGAGATGGGTTTCTATCTAAATGTTGAAAGTGATAAAATTACAAGGCAAGAAGACCATTCAGCTGAATGAATTGACCATTTCTTGAAGCAAATTTTACTTCAGTGCAAATAAATGGATAGGTTTTGAAGATTAGAGGAGATGATGATTAATAGTTTTCATTGGCCATTAATATGAGGGAGTATGGAGCGAAAAGTATGGTACAGATCAGAGATAAATTAACTGGATGTCAGCACAAGGTTTGAGGAATTCAATGACTTATTCCTGTTTTGTTCACTTATTATTTTCTCTGCTTTGAGTACAAATGGTGTCACTCTTGATAAGATACTGCGGAAATGTGATGAGTGAATTGGGTTTATTTGTGTATTTATCACTTGAAAGGGGGTGTTACCTCTGCCCCTCGCTCAATTCCAACTCTGACGTTCTCATGCTGAGTAGTTGACAAGACAAGTTGACTGAAGCAAGTCGAAGCTAATGCTGGCTGCTCCCTGTCCCACTCTTGAATATGCATCAACAAAAAGCTTCTCCTTAACTTGATAAGGCACCAGGAGCGGATGAGGTGAAGCCAAAGATACTGAAGGAAGAATGAGTGAAATTGTGAAGGCATTGGTCGAAATTTTCTAGTCTTCCTCTGACTCTGAGTCAAGCCAGAGGGCAGGAGAATTGAAAATCTTAAACCATGGTTCACAAAAGGTATACAGAGCAATCTAGCAACTACATTCCAGTCAGTTTAACCTCCATGGTGGGTAGGTTTCTAGAAATAATCATTCGTGACAAAGCTCCTTGGGCAAATGTGATTAATTAAGGAAAACTGGCATAGATTTGATAAGGGCGAAATCAAATTTGAATCAACAGGCAGGTTAACTTTGGTTAGCAAAGCGTTGCCCTGGTCAATGAAGTAGACAATGGCTTTCACCTGTTTCGTTGAATTGAAACATGTTCTTTGTGGGCAAGTGAGCCGCACTACAAGTCTGACTGACGATTGATTGATTGTTACTTGGTTGATAGTGTAATTTCCCCAATGTCAATATCCTGAAGGGTTATCACTTGACCAGAAAGTGAACTGGACTGGCTGTATAAATACTGTGGCTATAAGAGTGAGTCAAAAGGTTCAGAAATCTTATTGCATATCTCTCTACCTGGATCCTCAAAGCCTGTCCACCATCTTCAAGGCACATGCCTGGGATGTGGTGGAATGCTTTCCATTTACCTGGATGTGTGCAGGCAAAAATATTCAAGAAGCCCACATCATTTAGGACTAATTCACACTTTATCCGCCACCTTCACTACTGATGTTTGGCCGTTCACCGAGCCTCCTACAATTGCACTTTCCAAGCCCATGGCATTTAGGTTTAGGTTGTTTTAGATATGTGGTTTTATTGTCTTGTGTACTCAATTATGAGGTACAAGAGGATAGTGACAAGTATACAGTGTCACCCCACACAACACCATCTTAGGTACAAAAACTTAGTGGCAGAAATAGAAATATTTCAGCATTGTTTTCTCAGTATAGCAATAGAAAAATAAAGTTCAAAAAGTCAAACATTCCAGAGCTTTATTAAGTCTTGGGCCTGCAGATGCTCCAATCTGGACTTTGCCAAGAGGGCTCACTCTCCCCTTAGTTGGGTATGCTTTCCCACACCAGAAGGACAAGGGCAGCTGATGCATGTTCCCATCCAAGGTGCACACATCATCCTGATTATGAATTCTATCACTGCTCCGTCCCTGTCACAGGGTTAAAATCCTGGAACTCCCCTCCCTGACAACATCCAGATGTTGGATTAGTGGTGCTGGAAGAGCACAGCAGTTCAGGCAGCATCCAAGTAGCTTCGAAATCGACGTTTCGGGCAAAAGCCCTTCAGGAATAAAGGCAGTGAGCCTGAAGCGTGGAGAGATAAGCTAGAGGAGGGTGGGGGTGGGGAGAAAGTAGCATAGAGTACAATGGGTGAGTGGGGGAGGGGATGAAGGTGATAGGTCAAGGAGGAGAGGGTGGAGTGGATAGGTGGAAAAGAAGATAGGCAGGTAGGACAAGTCCAGACAAGTTATGGGGACAGTTACTGAGCTGGAAGTTTAGAACTAGGGTGAGGTGGGGGAAGGGGAAATGAGGAAACTATTGAAGTCCACATTGATGCCCTGGGGTTGAAGTGTTCCGAGGCGGAAGATGAGGCGTTCTTCCTCCAGGCGTCGTGGTGAGGGAGCGGCGGTGAAGGAGGCCCAGGACCTCCATGTCCTCGGCAGAGTGAGAGGGGGAGTTGAAATGTTGGGCCACGGGGCGGTGTGGTTGATTGGTGCGGGTGTCCCGGAGATGTTCCATAAAGCGGTCTGCTAGGAGGCGCCCAGTCTCCCCAATGTAGAGGAGACCGCATCGGGAGCAACGGATACAATAAATGATATTAGTGGATGTGCAAGTAAAACTTTGATGGATGTGAAAGGCTCCTTTGGGCCTTGGATAGAGGTGAGGGAGGAGGTGTGGGCGCAGGTTTTACAGTTCCTGCGGTGGCAGGGGAAAGTGCCAGGATTGGAGGGTGGGTTGTTTGGGGGCGTGGACTTGACCAAGTAGTCGCGGAGGGAACGGTCTTTGCGGAAGGCAGAAAGGGGTGGGGAGGGAAATATATCCCTGGTAGTGGGGTCTGTTTGGGGGTGGCGGAAATGTCAGCGGATGATTTGGTTTATGCTGCGGGATGTAGACGAGATGCTTTGGAGGGCATCTTTAACCACGTGGGAAGGGAAATTGCGGTCTCTAAAGAAGGAGGCCATCTGGTGTGTTCTGTGGTGGAACTTGTCCTCCTGGGAGCAGATCCGGTGGAGGTGGAGGAATTAGGAATACGGGATGGCATTTTTGCAAGAGGTAGGGTGGGAGGAGGTGTAATCCAGGTAGCTGTGTGAGTCGGTGGGTTTGTAAAAAATGTCAGTGTCAAGTCGGTCGTCATTAATGGAGATGGAGAGGTCCAGGAAGGGGAGGGAGGTGTCCGAGATGGTCCAGGTAAATTTAAGGTCAGGGTGGAATGTGTTGGTGAAGTTGATGAATTGCTCAACCTCCTTGCGGGAGCACGAGGTGGCGCCAATGCAGTCAAAAATGTAGCGGAGGAAGAGGTGGTGAGTGGTGCTGGTGTAATTACGGAAGATCAACTGCTCTACGTAGCCAACAAAGAGACAGGCATAGCTGGGGCCCATACGTGGCTACCCCTTAACCAAATCATCCGCCGACATTTCCGCCACCTCCAAACAGACCCCACTACCAGGGATATATTTCCCTCCCAACCCCTTTCTGTCTTCCGCAAAGACCGTTCCCTCCGCGACTACCTGGTCAGGTCCACGCCCCCCTACAACCCACCCTCCAATCCTGGCACTTTCCCCTGCCACCGCAGGAACTGTAAAACCTGCGCCCACACCTCCTCCCTCACCTCTATCCAAGGCCCTAAAGGAGCCTTCCACATCCATCAAAGTTTTACTTGCACATCCACTAATATCATTTATTGTATCCGTTGCTCCCGATGCGGTCTCCTCTACATTGGGGAGACTGGGCGCCTCCTAGTAGAGCGCTTTAGGGAACATCTCCGGGACACCCGCACCAATCAACCACACCGCCCCGTGGCCCAACATTTCAACTCCCCCTCCCACTCTGCCGAGGACATGGAGGTCCTGGGCCTCCTTCACTGCTGCTCCCTCACCACCAGACGCCTGGAAGAAGAATGCCTCATCTTCCGCCTCGGAACACTTCAACCCCAGGGCATCAATGTGGACTTCAACAGTTTCCTCATTTCCCCTTCCCCCACCTCACCCTAGTTCTAAACTTCCAGCTCAGTAACTGTCCCCATGACTTGTCCTACCTGCCTATCTTCTTTTCCACCTATCCACTCCACCCTCTCCTCCTTGACCTATCACCTTCATCCCCTCCCCCACTCACCCATTGTACTCTATGCTACTTTCTCCCCACCCTCACCCTCCTCCAGCTTATCTCTCCATGCTTCAGGCTCACTGCCTTTATTCCTGATGAAGGGCTTTAGCCCGAAACGTCGATTTCGAAGCTACTTGGATGCTGCCTGACCTGCTATGCTGTTCCAGCACCACTAATCCAACATCTGGTTTCCAACATCTGCTGTCATTGTTTTTACACCATCCAGGTGTTACCTAGACTCCTCCTCATCAGCATTGAAAGAAGGCACCTCGAGGGCAATCGGGAATGGGAAAAGCCAAAGATGCCCACGTACCATGAGTGAATCGTAAAGATTTCCTCCTTCAGAGGGCCAGTACAGTCCTGAAGGGCCAAAAAGCCATCATCAATGCTGTGATAAGTGTATTCAATACTGGAGACTCATTTGGGTCAGAGAAAATAGGGATCTATTGCCTTTGTTCCTTCTTCCCTCAGAACAAGCATATTGTTGACCAATAAATAGGACTATTGAATTGATAAATTGACAACAGGCACATAATAAAAGCACGTTCAGAAGGAATGGATAAGGCACTGTGTACACCTCATTGCAGCTGGTCATCAGCACATGACAATTAAAAAGCTGCTTTTCACTCTCTTTGGAGTCAATTTGCCTCAGGGCGTAAGGAAATTCATCCAGGGACTCAGCCTGTCTCTTAATTAAAGCTGTCATCTTGATATTGTGCCAAGCAGCAATTTCATTTCTTGGATATCGCCTTGCAATCAACTCAGGACATCTAATGAATGAATTTGCTGAAAATCTGTCACTTCAGACCCTTTTTTAAAATCTGATTTAGTGGCAAAGGCCTAGGTACATCAACTTTGAATTGATAAAAGCTGAAAAACTTTTTTTTAAAAATCACTTCACTCTCAAATGATTTCAGTAGAAAACATGTTGTTTGGCTTGTTGAATGAATCACCTGTGGCTGTTTTTAAGTGTGAAATGTCCTGTGGGAAGGTGGTGCCGAACGCTGACTCTGTGAGCCAGTTTCAGCAGCCCGTTCGTCTGTTCCAAGGTTCACCAGTTTGTTTACAAAATATATCTATATCGAGTGTTTCATCTGCTGTAGTTCATGGGAGTGGGGAGCTGTCCAATTTGGATAGTTTTGTTCCAAGTAAATCTCATTCACAAGGCTGCTTTTGCACCTTGGCTTTTATGTCTAAGGTTTTCTTCCAGCTGTCTATTATTGCAGTAAATCATAGAGATCTCCTATCACCTAAAATGTCAAGTCAGCTTGGAAAAGTGTTAAATAGTACACTCTCAATTATATATCAAACAAAGAACTGAGGATCCTGAAAATCTGAAACACAAACCGGTAACCCGGCAGGTCTGGCAACATTAACTCTGTTAATGTTGGTTAACCTAGAAGAGATGTTGCAGTGCGTAAAACACTAAAGTGGAGCAAAGAACAGCTGGAAATCTGAAATGCAAACAGGAATTGCAGGCATTCTCCATCGTCTCCATCAGGAGCATTCTGTAGATATTTTTGAATCCTGCTGTTCTGAGATGTTGCTACAAATCTCTGGAGCAGGTAGGATTGCAATGCCAAGACACATTAGGCTATGGACCAACTGTTGGAAAATGGGATTAGAATAGTTATACAGCTGTTTTTGATCAGCACAGACTTGATGGGTCGACTGGCTTTTTTCTGTGCAGTGGACCTCTATGACTCGATGATGGAAAAGGGCAAATCATACTGTGGGTGGCAAGGCTTTAAGTCTGGGTGCCAGGAGCCTCTTTGAGTATAATGCCAGTTCTAAGAGTGAATAATGCATTTGCAGGCATGCCGATTGGTTGGGAAACCAATAGCAGGCTTAAAAATAACCCTTCGAAAGAAGGGCACTGCCTAAACTGAAAGAGGTGGATATTGCAAAGATGTAACTAGTGCAGATTTGGTCTTCAGGGCCCCAACTATTTACAATCTCTATGAATGGCTTAGATGTAGGAGTGGGACATACTATAGCCAAATTTGCAGGTGATGGAAATAGGTGGGAAAACGTGTTGCGTTGAAGAAAGAAGGTATTACAAGTTGATATGGAGAGGTTAGGTGAATGGGGAAAATTTGGCAGAAGGAGTTTAATGTGGATCAGTGTGAGGTAATCCACGTTGGTCAGAAGAATAGAATTGCAACTTATCTGAATGGAGAGAAATGTCAGAGTGCTTTAGTGCAGAACGATCTGGATGTCATTGTGCATGATCACAAAAAAGTAGTTTGCAGGTACAGAAGGTAGCAAGGAAGGCAAGTGGAATTTTGTCATTTATTGCAACATATAAACATGGGAAGAATTGCAGCAACTGTAAATGGCAAAATGGCATTCGTGACTCTGCACCTGATGTACAGCTTTGGACCCTTACTTGAGGAAGGATGTACCTGTATTGGAGTCAGTTCAGAGGAGGTTCACTGGATTGATTGTGGAGATGAGTGTTTGGGATCATAGAATCCCCACAGTGTGGAAACGGGCCATTCGGTCCAACAAGTCCACACTGACCCTCTGAAGAGTAAGCCACCCAGACCCGTTCTCCTACCTTGTTAACTCTACATTTACAACCTGCCTAATGTACTCAACCTGCATGTCCGTGAACACTAGGGGCAATTTAGCATGACCAATCCACCTCACCTGCACATCTTTGGATTGTGGGAGGAAACCCACACAAACACAGGGAGCATTGTTAACCACTGAGCCATCATGCCACCCTCAACTACTTTGACTAGTTTAGGGTTCTATTCTCTAGAATTTAGAAGAATGAGAGGAGATCTAATTGAGGTATATAAGCTGCTAAAAGAGATTTACAAAGTAGATGTCGAAAGGATGTTTCCTCTTGTGGGACGATCTAGAAAAAGGAGTCCGTGTTAGGGTCAGAGGTACCCGATTTAAAACTGAGATGAGGAGAAATTAATTCTGAGTCATGAATCTGGAATCGCTACCAGAGAGTATTGTGGATGCTGGGACATTGAGTAAGTTTTAAGGAAACAGGCAGCTTTTAATTAGTAGGGCTATGAAGAGTAGGTAGGAAAGTGGAGTTGAAGCTGAGATGAGATCAGCCATGATCGTATTCAATGGAGCAGCAGGCTCAAGGGCCAGAATTGTTTCCTCCTGCTCCCAGTTATACAAAGATATGAGGCTTGAGAGGAAGACAGTGAGAGCATGAGAAAGCAGGAGACAGGCTGAAAAAAGAGCAAGATAAAAGTTATATTTTGTCAGCAAAATAAGGTGCATTAGCTTGAAGAAAAAGAAAATTTGCACTTACCTTTGGTGTTCTGATTGTTGCTTGGGAAACTTAGGTCTCCTGAGGCTGCTGATTTCCTGACTGGAAGTCATTTGACCAAAGTCCTTTGGCCTCTGATACAACATTCAAGCAATAATTCTTTGTGTGTGAGATGTGGGTGTGAAATCAAACTCTATTCTGTCCGCACCTAATGCGCACTCCACCAAACTCCCAACTTTTCCATCTTTATTGAGGTGCATTAAAGTGTTTCTGGCTGAGATCAGTTAACTTAAGGGTCATGGACTCTTAACTTCCTGCCCTGGACGACTCAGCTACTCTCTGGATAAACTCAGAAAGATGGCAGAGCTGTGTAGCTGTCACTTTTTCAGTTAACAGAAGGTCTGCCATTCCGTGGACACTGGGGCAGACAGACGACGAGAAGCCTTCGCCAATGCAATCCACAAACAGATAAGATAAAGACAATAACACTGTCCAGCTTCCCATCTATTGCTGCAAATAGGCCTGCCCTCAGCCTTCACCAGCTCCTACCGGGACATTACAGATCCAAGTATGTGGATGTAATCAGGCCACACACTGCAAAATAGCCTTCCCTTTAATGAAAGCAGATTTCCAGCAGTAAGAATATTTATTTTTTCTTAGACCAAAAGTAATATAATTGGGGATAATGCTTAGCTGAAGTGAGCATTGGCTGATGGTGCTTTCAAGGAGTCATAGAGTCATACAACATGGAAACCAACCCTTTGGCCAACTAGTCCACGCCAAACATGTTCCCAAACCAAACTAGTCCCACCTGCCTGCATTTGGCTGATATCCTTCCAAATATTTCCTATTCATATACTTATCCAATGTCTTCAATGTTGCAACTGTATCTACGTCCGTTACTTCGTCTGGCCATTCATTCCACAAATAAGCCACCCTTTGTTTTTCTTTAAAAAAAATGCCCCTTTTTAAAAACATTCTTTCACCTCTCACCTTTTACAAAAAAAATGCCCTCTAGTTTTGAACTCTTCCCCAAACCCCCCCCCCCCCCCCCCCATATCTAAGCAAAAACCCTTGCTATTCACCTTCTCTGTGCCCGTCATTCTTTTATAAACCTGTAGTTGGAGGCGAGGTGAGATTTGTGGCTTTAATTTAAGTTTCCAGCTCATAACCAAAGCTAACTGCAAGTCAAAAGATGCAAATCATGTGTAAAATCAATCCCAGTCACTGCCGAGCCTGAATGGTGAAAGAGTGAAATGTCTCCTTGTGATGGGCCTGTTGTCACCCTGCATGACCATATTTAGTGGGTAGGGAATGCAAAATAATATTGGTAAGTGGACACGATTCAATAGCACAACTTGTTGACAATTTTGTATACATCGAGTGAGTGTGGAAGTAAAGAACAGTACAAAGTTGCATCCTTGGTTCAGCAACAACTTCAGAAAAGAGTTGTTTCAAGTTCAGAAACCATACTAAAGTTCTCATCTGTGAGGACGAGATGCAATTTTATGGGTTTAAATGGATGGTTTTGGCTGTGCAGCTCTGATATAAATAAGACTTCATTTATCTGTCACAATTATTGCACACTGCATGTGGTTTAAGTGCTTTGTGATTGCTGTACTACATTTCATTTTGCCTTCCATTTTGCAGTCCGTGATGAGACCGATCAGAACTGAAGTCCACGTGCATTGTGACAACCTACAGCACTGGAATGCTTTCATAATTAATCTTGCCTTTGTTTTTGCCCATACTATTCTGCCTTTATTTATGCCTCTCATTCCCTGAAGGTGTATTTGCAGTGAGTAATTTATTTAAATTGCTTGTTATGTAGAATGGTGAATGCTGCTTTGTAATTGTTTAATTGACAGCAAGTGTTTGAGATAATGGCTTAATCAACCAAGAGGCCATCTAATAATTATTGTGTTATTCATAAGGGCATAAGCTTATTATTGCTTACTTTCCTCCTGAAAGAGTCCTGTCAAAATGATGAAAATTGATTATTTTTATATACATCCTTTTACATAACAAAGTGCACATTGGCTAGTAACTGTCTCCTTCCCTGAAGTACCATTGTGGATGGGAATTACTTGTATTAGCATTTATACAAACAACTTGAACTTTTATATAGTATCTCTTTGCAATATAGGAAAATGTCCCAAAGCATTAGTTTGCAGGAGAGTTTTCAGCAAAATTAGAGTACAGTGTACTTCGTAAATTGGAGCTGGTGACACACAAGGCAGAATCTGAAGTCTAAGCAATGTTGGTTATGGTGAGTTCTAGGTCAGAGATAGCTGACAAAGGTCCGTCTCGATGTTGGGAATAACTCAACACTGTCATTTATGCTTTTCACAAACAGTGTGGCACCTTTCTTATTAGGCCGCAATAAGTTAACAGTTGACAATTATTGCTGGTTAAATGCATTGTTAACAGCCCACCTCACTTTATTGGTAAAATGGGAGGCTGAATATCAGACTTGCCAAACCAGCTTGACATGAGGAAAGCTTGAAAGCAAATCCAAATGGATGCCTGATCAATTCAGCTTGCTGCTTGCTCTAAGTGACCACCATGTTGGAAACTGGGTGCCGACATGTCATGGAATGCTTCATGGACACAGGCTGAATGTATCTCTCGTCCCTAGTGGCACATGTCTGATCCATTTATAGGGCACCTGCACTTCAATGCTGTTTTCTGGCTGCCTCAACAGCTATCATTGTAATATTGCAGCAAGGACACTGGTGCTCAGGGACACACACTGCACTCAAGAACTGGAGATTGCATCTCGAGCTCTTTGCTTTCTCTCAGTGGTCAATCACTCTGACCTTACCTGGATTCTCTTGGCATCCCTGCCCCCTCTCAGCCAGAGATATATTGCGGTCAATATATTGCTGTTTTGCTGCCCAACTTCGCACAGGCACTCAATCAACAATCTTGCAGTCTTGTCAGTAAATCTAGAACAGTCTGTTACCAGTCCAGGTACTACCTTGGGATGTGTCAGAGTCCAGGATCGCATTTGGTAAGACGGGACAAATTCCAGGCGTAAGAGACACGGTGCAGTATAAATTGAGCCCCAGTGATTTTGGGGAGGGGCTTCCAGACCTTCTGCCCAAATACCTGTCAGTAGCTAGCATAATGACCAGTAATAGAGAGATAAACATTTCTACATTTTCTATATTTTCAATATAAATAGAATCATATTTGTTGAACCTCTTGCAGGTGTCAGTTGTCCACTGGTACCTCTTGTCGTCACGTTTTAATTGTGAAAGTTGAAATAATGATAAGGGCATTTGATATAGGTTGATTCCACAATCAAAATTGAAGGTGTAGTGGACAGCAAAGAAGGTTACCTCAAGAGTACAACAGGATCTTGATCAGGTGGGCCAATGGGCTGAGGAGTGGCAGATGGAATTTAATTTAGATAAATGTGAGGTGCTGCATTTTGGAAGGGCAACTCAGAGCATGACTTATACACTTAATGGTAAGGTCCTGCAGAGTGTTGCTGAACAAAGAGAGCATGGAGGCAGGTTCATAGCTCTTTGAAAGTAGAGTCACAGGTAGATTGGAGAGTGAATAAGGTGGTTGGTATGCTTTTCTTTATTGGTCAGAGTATCAAGTATAGGAGGTGGGAGGTCATGTTGTGGCTGTACAGGACTTTGGTGATATTGTGTGCAATTCTGTTTTCCCTCCTATAGGGAGGATGTTATGAAACTTGAAAGGGTTCAGAAAAGATTTACAAAGATGTTGCCAGGGTTGGAGGGTTTGAGCTACAGGGAGAGGCTGAATAGGCCGGGGCCGTTTTCCCTGGAGCGTCAGAGGCTGAGGGGTGACCTTTTATATAAGTTTATAAAATCATGAGGGGTATGAATAAGGAAAATAGACAAGGTCTTTTTTCTGGGGTGGGGGAGTCTAGAACTAGAGGGGATAGATTTAAGGTGAGAGGAGAAAGATTTAAACAGGACCTAAGGAGCAATTTTTTCATGCACAGGATGGTGTGTGTATGGATTGAGCTGCCAGAGGAAGTGGTGGAGGCTGGTACAATTGCACCATTTAAAAGTCATCTGGATGGGTATATGAATAGGAAAGGTTTAGAGGGATTTGGGCCAAATGATGGCAAATGGGACTAGATTAATTTAGGATATCTGGTTGGCGTGGATGAGTTGTACTGAAGGGTCTGTTTCCATGCTGTACATTTGTAAGTCTATTGTCATCCAAATGTCCTCAAAGTATACTTTCTAACAAACGTCCGTAGACAACCATCAGAAGTGGGATCCTGCATGAGAGAAACATACAGAAGCAATTTGTAATAAATACCACTTTTTTAAATGCACAAAAAATGTTTCCAAAGCTTTCACAGTGGCTCAATTAGACAAATTTTAGACTAAGTTGAAAAGAACATATTATGAAGGCATCATATGTAATAATTTTGGTGGGTTTAAATTTGAAGGATTATAGATATTGGAATTGTTTTCTTTTAATTAGTCAATTGAAGGGTATTGGAATTTATTTACAAGGTATTGCTTGGTGGTTACATATCTTGACATAACTGCTTATTTACTGGAGTTTATGACTGAAGTTCCATTTTCTGCTTTGGATGTTTTGGAAGAATTGTGGAGAAGTCTACTCAAAAACACAAGCTTTCTTGCTCAACTTTCTCCGTTCTGGGGCCGAATCCTCCTTGTTATGGGTCCATTTTATCTGGAGCTCATGTCCACCTGGCTGCCCTGAGAGATTTTGTTGATGTTTCCTGAATGATTGTGTCTAAAATGTTCCCCACAAACAACTGCATGTGTTCAGTGACTTCTGTCTTTGTTCAGCAGACCATTGAACATCACATACCTTATCTGAATTGCCTTTTAAGAATGAAGACTTTGAGGCCAAATGTTTGTTAAAATTTTTGTAGAGAGAATTTTTTTTCCCCCTTTGTGTGTGTGTGTGTGTGTGTGTGTGTGTGTGTGTGTGTGTGTGTGTGTGTGTGTGTGTTTTGGGGAGAGCAGTGGGTGGGTGGTTTGGAATATTTTAAGTGGTAAGCATTTATTTCCCTGATTATAAATTGTTCTAATCAGCTTTGCATATTTGTGAAATAAGCTTAGTGTTTTACAGTAGAATAGAGTCCCTACAGTGTGGAAACAGGCCATTTGGCCCAACAAGTCCACACCGACCCTACTAAATGTGTCCCATCTGGACCCTATTACTCTACATTTACCCCTGAAAAATGTACTTAACCTACACTTCCCTGAACACTATGGGCAATTTAGCATGGCCAATTCACCTAACCTGCACATCTTTGGACTGTGAGAGGAAACTGGAGCACCCGAGCGAAACCCACGCAGACACGGGGAGAATGTGCAAACTCCACACAGAGTTGCCCAAAGCTGGAATTTGGGCGGCACGGTGGCACAGTGGTTAGCACTGCTGTCTCACAGCGCCAGAGACCTGGGTTCAATTCCCACCTCAGGCGACTGACTGTGTGGAGGTTGCGTGGGTTTCCTCCGGGTGCTCCGGTTTCCTCCCACAGGCCAAAGATGTGCAGGTCAGGTGAATTGGCCATGCTAATTGCCTGTAGTGTTAGGTAAGGGGTAAATGTAGGGGTATGGGTGTGTTACGCTTCGGCGGGTCGGTGTGGACTTGTTGGGCCGAAGGGCCTGTTTCCACACTGTAATCTAATCTAATGAACCCAGATCCCTGGCGTTGAGGCAGCAGTGCTAACCACTGAGCCACCGTGCTGCCAATAGGTCAATAATTTTGGGTTTATTAAAGAAACCTAGTTGATAGATCTCTTCTTTTAAATCAAGTGTAGTGAAAGCCTATGACTGGCCATGTTAGGAACTGTGTAAAACCTTGCTTTGTGACCAGTGGAGTAGTGGGACAAGAGAAAGACCATGCAGTTCACCCATCTTGATGCAATGCTGTTAGAAGGGTTGACTAAACATTTGGTCAGAAATGGGTTTTAACTAGACTCTTCAAAATATTGACTGAATGTCAAAGGTCAATGAGTTTAAAGTCATTCCAAGGTTTACAGCTGAGATGGTTAAAGATACAATGGTCAGTGATGGTGGCGCAACTAAAGGTGATGCTCAAAGACTAGAGTTAGATAATTAGAGTTTTTGGGGTGGATTGTGGGACTGATACAGGTTAGAGATTGTGGATTGAGGTCATGAATTGATTTGAGCACTCCAGGATGAGTTTTTAAAATTTGGGACGACCCTAACATCAACCCTAATCCTGCTGCAGAGAGCCAAAGCAGGTCAGGGATCATAAAGGACTCGGAACTGGTACAAGTCAACATATTGGCAGCAAAACTGACTTTTATGGAAACTTAAAGTATCCTCCAGGCCAACCGGTCATCCTTTAACAACCTGGTCTGGAGGCAACAGGCACTTTAACTTGAGTTTGACTTCTTAATTTAAATTTTGTGCTTGAATATATGCAATTGCATTACAACTCAGTGTTTTCTCAGTTAAATTTTACTGTTCAACCAACCTGTTTGTGAGGAGGATGATGAATCAGATAATGAAGTGGAGCCAGAATTCATCCAATCGTTGGTGAAATTCATGTCTGTTGCTGTGAAACTTGTCAAGTGTAACCATGGCAAAGCAACCAGGTGGACTGTTACTTTAACAGAGGGAGGACAAATAGATATTATCCGGATGTACAAACTGCGTACAATGGGATTTTCATTTTAAACAATACACTGGATATTTTGGGGGAAAGCTGATTAGTTTACCATACATTAGGCAATATAGCATTATAACATAAAATATTTCTGCAATTGACACATTTAATATTTTTGAGATATTCAGAATGCAAGTAATGCCTTGGCACAGTTTCTTTTTTGAAGTATAGTTGATTAAACTTATTTCATTTGTAAATAAACAGTTTTGAACATTTCCCTTTTAAAATAGAAAGAGGTTACACTATGAAATAAATCCCTGTAATTTTCAGCACTTTCTATATTGTAGTCTGTAATTTGTATAATTTTCAGTGTGGCTGGTGGTGACAGCAGTAATCTTGTTAGTTTAGTACATGTTTTTTCATGTGAATGTGGACGGCATTTCAAATGTGTCACGTTTTAGCTTGCATGCCTGTTTTGTTTAAAAAATAATAATTTTTAATCATGCTGTGATAACTCTGTTTAAAACAGTTTAGTTTAAAGCTTGATATTGACATTGCAGCTTAAAAATGTGTTGCTGGAAAAGTGCAGCAGGTCAGGCAGCATCCAAGGAGCAGGAGAATCGACGTTTCAGGCATAAGCCCTTCCTCAGGACTGATTCCTGAAGAAGGGCTTATGCCCGAAACGTCGATTCTACTGCTCCTTGGATGCTGCCTGACCTGCTGCGCTCTTCCAGCAACACATTTTTAAGCTCTGATCCCCAGCATCTGCAGTCCTCACTTTCTCCTTATTGACGTTGCAGTACAATCTTGAGACTTTCTTCACACTATTTTTGGTTCATTTCACGTTTGATATTAGAATAGACCTTGACTGCAAACAGCTCGAGTTGTGTGATAATTGATCGGGCTTCAGAGCACATCTCAAAAACCAATCTGTGATTAAACCTTTGCAGTTTGTTTTTGTCACAAAATAAACTGCAGCTCTGGCAAATGAGTGATTTTTAAGGCTGCACCCTCAAACAACCTCCAATCAGCAGATTATCAAGTTCCAGTTTATCTGCACAAATGAAACTTAATGAAGTCAAAGTTTTCCATCATTGACCTCTGTGGACTATTTTGAAGCAATCCACAGAACTCTCCTTCTTCAGCTGAGGTGACTGCTTGTTGCTGGCAGTGTTCAGGAAGCTGAAACTGTTGAAGCAGGAGGTGTCAAGCTGAGTCAGGAGATTTTGTACACTTTTTTTTCCTTCGCCCAGTAAGTTTTGAATAAATAGCAAAAGGTGTTCTGAAATGAGTTAAGAGATTGCCTATAGCCCTGTGACTGTAGTTAATGATTTTTGCCAGTTGCCCAGTCCTTTCCATGCCTTTGTTTTCCTAGACCATTAAGTTAAGGCGAATTGAGCAGTATTTTCTGGCTGATGGCATTGGTGTTGGAATTGTTTTCTCTTTGCCTTTAGGTTTGTCGTCTTCTCAACAGCATCCATTCCCAAAGAGTGTTGGGTTGTTGTTGTGTCTGTAACTCATTTGTACAGAAGGCTCAAGCTACTCCTTGATCATGAGGTGTTGGCAACTCTGCTATTTACAGAGGCTGACCTGCTCTAATAGTGATTGAATGAGTCAAATTATATTCTATGAAAATTATATTCCATGGCCATGATAACACTTTATTATCGGGCCTAACAATAAGGAACATAGAAGCAGCGCTGTGCTATTTATCCCCTTAAACTTGTTTTGCCATTCAGTAAAATGATGGGTTACCTGTAACCTAATTCCATAAACCCACCTTTACCTCTCAATCCCTTTTAGGAGTAAACAAAAATCTAACAATCTCTGTTTTAAAATTTGACAATTGATCATAAGTTGTCATTTGAGGAAGAGAATCCCAAATGTGTGTGTGTGTAAGCATTTCGCCATTTCATTCCTGAAAGGTCTATCTCTAATTCCAAACCTTGGTGTCCAGATATCATTTTAGTAAATCTATATGCTGTATGCCTTCCAAGTCAAATCTATGTTCTTCCCAATGTGTGGTGCCCAGAACTGGTGTACAGTTGGGAGTACAACTTCTAGCTCTGTAAACTGTTATTCCAATTACCATCTTTGATTCATAACTTTGAAGTAATCCTTGCCCCTAAATCCAGCTGCTTTGAGTTTCACACTCTCTTTCTTGATTTTGATCATGTTATGATCACTATTAACTCAATACTTATGCATTATTAGGCTGTTAATAAAATTCTTTATGAAAATTCTTAGCTCTTTGTCACCATGAATCATGGGAAATTTGCTAGTGACTGTAAGAACAAGAGTGTGTGGAATGAAGTACATGTTTTATTTGTCAGAACTTTTGAGTTACCCTCCTGATATAGAAGTACATAGAATTGGCAGCCATTTCATAATTGTGGAGGAAAAGAAAAATCGAGTCTCAGTTGTGTATTGAGAAAACTCTCTCAAAGCTGGTTAAACCAGTTAATTAAAATAGGTTTAATTAAGTGCTTCCTTCCTTGTTGAGAGGATTAAATCTGAATTAAGGAACTATAAACAAAGGATGCACTATACTAAAATCTGAAAATGAACCAAATTAAGTGAGTCAGCAAAAAAAAACCCGATGCAATGTTTTTCCTTGAACTAGCAAACTAGTTATGGGTAAAATATTCCAGTTGCTGTCTGAAATGATAAAAGATATGTGTTTGTGCATGCTTTTTCTATGCCTTTTTCACACCAGGAAGGCAATAGACAGCCATCTCATTGTTTTCCCTTATAGTATTGCTTATTGAAGTTGCAATGCTGTGAGCAACAAGAGAGGAAAGGAATTATTGTGAGACATGAAGAAATGAGCAGAGGACCTGACATTTGGCATATACCGACTTGCATATATGTGTATGGATAACTAGATTGAATTTAACCACAAAGATTATATTTTGTGTCTTTTGAATAGCTTCTCTATTTGTCTGAAAAGCCTCAAGTTTGTACTGATGTTCTTCCAAGTGCGATTATTTCTTCAGGAGCAGAGAGCTAGCAGTTGGGCATGTGCTTATATTGCCATGATAATACAGTTTGTTTCGTAGAGAAACCTCCAGAATGCTTGTATGGTTACATTATCTATTAGCAAGACAAAAAGTAATAGGTCTTTCCTCTGGTTGTAATAATTGTGTTCTCACTATTTCAATACAAGATGTGATGTGCACTTTTAGGTATGGTTTAACAAAAACATTATTCTTAAATGTTTATTTTTACTTTGAGGGAGGGACAAAGAATTGAGTTGGTTCCCTTTCTCTATTCATATTTTTTTTTTCTGAATCTGATGGAGAAAAACACATTCACTACTAATACAGCTGTAGTGACTTTATTTATCTAATTGTAGGGCATAAGGAAAGCAATAATTATAGTTTGTTTTCAGAAAAAAATACATTTGTTTCACTCTCCAGGGAGATCAAAAGGTAGTTCCAATTTTTGTCTAATTGAACATCTCAGTATAGAACACCTTGCGGCAGGGAGGTGGAGAGGGGTGCTTTTGTGATGAGGTGGTAGTCCTCCTACTTCTGGACATTGAACACAGAACATTACAGAGTAGTAAAGGCCCTTCGGCCCTCGATGTTGCACTGACGTGTGGAGTCAATCTGAAGCCCGTCTAACCTACACTATTCCATTTTCATCCATATTGTTTATCCAATGTCCATTTAAATAATCTTGAAGTTGACGAGTGTACTACTGTTGCAGGCAGTGCATTCCACGCCTCTACTACTGAGTAAAGAAACTACCTCTGACATCTGTCCTATATCTATCACCCCTCAATTTTAAGCTATTTCCCCTCGTGCTAGCCATCATCATCCAAGGTAAAAGGCTCTCACTATCCACCCCATCTAACTCTCTGATTACTTTGAATGTCTCAATTAAGTCACCTCTCAACCTTCTCTCTAACGAAAACAGCCTCAAGTCCCTCAGCCTTTCCTCATAAGACCTTTCCTCCATACCAGGCAACATCCTGGTAAATCTTCTCTGAACCCTTTCCAGAGCTTCTACATTCTTCCTATAATGCAATGACCAGAACTGTATGCAATACTCCAAATGTGGCCTCACCAGAGTTTTTGTACAACTGCAACATGACATTGTGGCTCTGAAACTCAATTGCTCTATCAATAAACTTGAATCTGCCAGGTGCTCACTCTGGCTTATATTGTGGTGTTATGTGCTTTACTACTGGTCCTGGGAAGAGAAAGTCCTGCCAATGTACCACTCCATTCTGCAAGACCTCCAGGATCCTACCAAACCTGGTACCTTTTTTATTGCCATTGTGCCCACTCCTCTGCCCCCCCCCCCAAATCTTCTGACAGTTCCTTCTTTGCTCAGCAGCAACACATTCATCTCACACCAATTTGTGTGTTTAAAGATTCATTTCCCAATACAAGCCCAATCTTTTACTATAACCACTTAGAAACTAACACCTAAGTTGTCCCTCTGAGGTATGAAATATCTGGGCTTCTGTCCAAGTCTGTGTTATGAAGAACAACTGGATCTTTCAATGGAAGAAATATCTTTGGGTAGGTTTTTATGATGAAAACTGTTCCATTTTGGAGACTAAGAGGGGGAAAAATGGAAAAGTGTAATATTGAGGACACTGAAATTTAAATGAGAAATTTTAATGTTTGAGATATTCAGCTACAAGAGAAGAACAAGGTTAAACTTTCAGGTTAATCAGAAAATACCTATTATGCTGCTAAGGAGAGAGAAATTGTTGTTAATCATAAATAATTAGAAAATAAGAAAACTGGCTTATAATTAGGAGCAATAAATAGAACAATACAGCACAGAACAGGCCCTTTGGCCCACGATGTTGTGCCGAACTTCTATCCTAGATTAAGCACCCATCCATGTACCTATCCAAATGCCGCTTAAAGGTCGCCAATGAATCTGACTCTACCACTCCCTCGGGCAGCGCATTCCATGCCCCCACCACTCTCTGGGTAAAGAACCCACCCCTGACATCTCCCCTATACCTTCCACCTTCCACCCTTCACCTTAAATTCATGTCCCCTTGTAACACTCTGTTGTACCCGGGGAAAAAGTTTCTGACTGTCTACTCTATCTATTCCTCTGATCATCTTATAAACCTCGATCAAGTCACCCCTCATCCTTCGCCGTTCCAACGAGAAAAGGCCGAGAACTCTCAACCTATCCTCGTACGACCTACTCTCCATTCCAGGCTACATCCTGGTAAATCTTCTCTGCACCCTCTCCAAAGCTTCCACATCTTTCCTAAAGTGAGGCGACCAGAACTGCACACAGTACTCCAAATGTGGCCTAACCAAAGTCCTGTACAGCTGCAACATCACCTCACGACTCTTGAATTCAATCCCTCTGCTAATGAACGATAATACTCCATAGGCCTTCTTGCAAACTCTATCCACCTGAGTGGCAACCTTCAAAGATCTATGTACATAGACCCCAAGATCCCTCTGTTCCTCCACCTGACCAAGAACCCTACCATTAACCCTGTATTCCGCATTCTTATTTGTTCTTCCAAAATGGACAACCTCACACTTGGCAGGGTTGAACTCCATCTGCCACTCCTCAGCCCAGCTCTGCATCATATCTAAGTCCCTCTGCAGCCGACAACAGCCCTCCTCACTGTCCACAACTCCACCTATCTTTGTATCATCTGCAAATTTACTGACCCACCCTTCGACTCCCTCCTCTAAGTCATTAATAAAAATTACAAACAGCAGAGGACCCAGAACTGATCCCTGCGGAACTCCACTTGTAACTGGACTCCATGCTGAATATTTACCATCTACCACCACTCTCTGACTTCGACCGGTTAGCCAGTTTTCTATCCAATTGGCCAAATTTCCCTCTATCCCATGCCTCCTGACTTTCCGCATAAGCCTACCATGGGGAACCTTATCAAATGCCTTACTAAAATCCATGTACACTACATCCACTGCTCTACCCTCATCCACATGCTTGGTCACCTCCTCGAAGAATTCAATAAGACTTGTAAGGCAAGACCTACCCTTCACAAATCCGTGCTGGCTGTCCCTAATCAAGCAGTGTCTTTCCAGATACTCGTAAATCCTATCCCTCAGTACCCTTTCCATTACTTTGCCTACCACAGAAGTAAGACTAACTGGCCTGTAATTCCCGGGGTTATCCCTATTCCCTTTTTTGAACAGGGGCACAACATTCGCTACTCTCCAGTCCCCTGGTACCACCCCAGTTGCCAGTGAAGACGAGAAGATCATTGCCAACGGTACTGCAATTTCCTCTCTTGCTTCCCACATAATCCTAGGATAAGATTATGTGGGAAGCAAGTTACATCTTGCTTCAATCAGATGAGTTACATCTGATTGAAAAGATTGAAAAGATTAACAATGGAATGTAGGATAAAATTCTTTCAATGTAAAATATTTTGCAAAACAGCCAAAGTTACTTGCAGCTTGTGTGGAATTTAGCAAAAATGCTTGATAAGTAATATTTCCAATATTTTATTTGTATGATTGGTACCTTTCAGTATCCACATTGTATGCAATGCTGTCTTTCTGAATGTGTCATGTAATTCACATTGCTTCAGTAGACTTGCTGTATTATTGTGATTAATGAATCACTGGTGCATCTAGCCCGCACCAGGCTAAGTGTAAACATCAGAAGCCACGTTTCAGTTCTGGATGAATCTTGAGCAAAGCCACAGGCAATCTATCTGATTGCCAGCAATTCAGTCTTCAGTGTTATAAGTGTCGAGGTGATCAGTCTTCATGTATGCAATCAAGAAGAAAATTTACCTTGCTTTGTTTTATCTTCCAATTTCTTTGAACACTTTAATTCTGAAAATATTGGAAATGAGGGAACAAGAGTTTTTGCTAATTCACGTGTCATCCAATTGTATAGAGATTGTTTGCTTCACTTTCCAATTGTTTGTCGAAATGCTTGTGCTCAGGAAGGACATGAAGGGTAACCAGTGGTAGATAAACAGGAGTAGATCAGAGACCGGAAACTATATAAGAAAACCTCCATGTCTGATACTGTTGTAAGTGAGGTTGAAATTATACATTTTTTTGAAGAAAATTATTAAACTGAAACATACCATAACACTTCCTGAATTTGGAATAACTTTCGAATGTAGGAACATTGAGGATTTCTGAAAAGCTCTGGGTTTGAATTTATAGGACTTGCAAAGCTACCAAGGCTTCTGTTTGACTAAAGATGAGGCTGCCATGTGTCATAATTGATATTTCAAAATGTTTGTCTCAGCAATGGAGATTGTGATTGTAAATTAAATCACAATCTATTGTACATTTACGAGGTTTAATTGCCATTTAAAAAAATGTAAAACATGAGTTTTTTTAATTGTTGTATTGTGTGTGAAGATATGTTATAAAATCTGGGACTGTTGCATTTTCCTACATAGTAAATATGTCACACTGTGTACTTCTGATGCGACAAGATAGATTACACAAATGTCAATAAATGTTAGTGCTCATTTTGCTGTTGCTTCACCAAAAACGTGCAGGTCAGGTAAATTGGCCATGCTAAATTGCCCATAGTGTTAGGGGCAGGGGTAAATGTAGGGGAATGGGTCTGGGTGGGTTGCGCTTCGGCGGGTCACTGTGGACTTGTTGGGCCAAAGGGCCTGTTTCCATACTGTAAGTAATCTAATCTAATTTATTGAGCTAATTATCTGATGGAATTGCAAATGGGGAAGAATAATTGAGGCCATCCTTTGCGCTAAATAATATGTTACAAAATGAGAATTTTGTGAAGCTTTACAGAAACATTTTTTAAAAATTTTAATTATTTAAATTAAACAGGACTATTAGCAGAGCTGTAGCAAAGTTGGGCTTGAAATGGATGAATCTTCTGTGGAATTGCATCATCCTTTTATTGTTGATTTGCCATTTTTTCAATATATTTAACAAGATTTATTGTTATAAATTAACAGATTCTACCTGCAGGTTAACAACTATGAACAGTCAACATGTAACTTGAGATTAAATTCTTCTCCCCCCTTATATCACAAGAGAGAGAGGTAGACAGAGACCATTTTTGTTTTCCCTCTGTATCTGATGGTCCGTGCTCCCAGGGTTATCTGAGATTATCCTTTTAGCTTGCTGCTTCTTGATCTGTCTTGCTTGGAGGAAGCACAGAGCAACTGGTTCACAACTAAAGTCTCTGGCTGATTACATAACAAGTGTCAACTTATCGCACCTGGTGAGGGAAAATTAAACTGGCTTTCTTCAGGCTTAAGGTCGAGAAAAAGACACCACCCATCTTGGTGGACAGAAGACTGCTAGCGACGTTGTCCACATCTCCAAATTGTTTCAGTGCCACAGTTAGCAGGCAAAAGGTCCACCACTCAGAGGGAAATGGGTCTGGGTGGGTTACTCTTCGAAGGGTTGGTGTGGACTGGTTGGGCCGAAAGGCCTGTTTCCACACTGTAGGGAATCTAATAAAGTCACTCCAAATCAGCTATTGTTGTTGGCCGCATCTTACTCATACACACCTCAGTGCCAGTCTGTCTGCAGTAACCTGCTCCCAGTGCTTGAACAAACAACATTTGCATTTAATGTTGATAGCTTGTCTTTTAAATGTGCAGTAACTCTTCCACGATCCTTGGTTTGTAAAACAGTTCTTTTCCCATTTCAGTCAATAACAAAAGCCACAGAAAAATAAAAACATAATTCAACTGGTACTTTCCTGCACTGCATTCTATATAACTTTTTTTTCATCCTGTGGTCTTTCATTATTTTGTACTCCTAGCTCTGAAGCCTCTTCCATGCCTGTCTTTCTGTTTGCATGTCTCAACTCCTGTCTCCCGACTTTGCTTTCTGCTGTGGGTACTTTTTCATGTTTAGATCCTGGATTCTGGAATACTGTGTCTAAGCCTGCCACCATTCTGCACATCATTCAAACCTTTGCAGAACAAGCCTGTTTGAATCTGGTATCCTTTTTTAGACCTTGTCCAATTTTACTTTCCATTCATTTCAACAGGGCGGAAATGACAAAAGATGGGGTGGGTTAAAATTGGGAATCAGATTTTTAATCTCGTTTCTGATCAAAACCACCAATGTTTACTCTTGAATTCTCACTTTAGATCTATCTGAATTGTAAAGTATCACTGTTTGACACAAATGGAAGTAACCCCACACCCGAGGTATTTACAGAATGAAGAGCAACTTGTGTATTGACTGCAGTGATTTTAATGTTGTGTCAACTGATAAACATCTAATTCTATTATCCAATTTCTCAAGAATTGTTCCTTAGAGAGGGCTTATGTTGCGTGAAGGAGAAGTTCAATTGGTTTCTAGTTTTCTTCTTTTGCAGCGAAGATCTGTAGGTTTGCGTTAGATTGCCATTACCAGTCACAGTTTGCTACATTGCGTCACTGCCCATCTGTACCATACAGGCACAAAAGGAGCACCATATGCAGATTAATCTGAAAGCCAGTATTGCAAGCCAGATGGTTGGAGTGATGATCATACTGCAGTGAAAGGTCTGCGCTTGTCTTTACTCAGCCACAGTTCATTTAATGTAAAGGCAATGTGCTATCTTAGGTCAGCTGTGTACTGAATTACATTACGGCTTGCTTAGAACTTAATGCAACGGCAGTGCTCTTCAATAGACACACATTATAATGAGAAGTGGTCATTCAGCAGCCAAAGCTGTCACTGGTGCTACCTTTATGACAGAAAAAAGGGTATTGTACATTCTGTAGCTCATTACTGATTAAGGGGTTTAATGATCCCCAAAAAATCCTAGATTGAATGGGACTTAGGCATTTGTCTTTAACAATTCATCCAGCAGTTGATGTGGTCTGTTTACTATTTGAAGGTAAGCTGTTGTACTTGGTTCTTTCCCTCACAGCTCCCCCCACCCCCCCATCCCCACAACCAACACCCTTCCTTTCCTCCAATCCTCATTGTCAGGACTTTGACAAAGTTATTTAATGCTTAACATGATCAAGGGGGCGGGAGCAGTATGTGGGTTATTTAACATATACAGAACTATAGGTTCTATCTAAATTTTGATGAAGGGCTTATGATCAAAACTTCGACACTCCTGCTCCTCGGATGCTGCCTGACTGTCTGTGCTTTTCCAGCACCACATCCTTTGACTCTGACCTCCAGCATCTGCAGTACTCACTTTCTGCTATAGGTTCTAACAGTATCCTTTTGTGTCATGTCCGAGTGCTTCACATCACCAATTGTAGCAACCATGTTGATGTTTTCATTTTATCCAAAAATGTCATTGTTCTGGAAGTGTAGTACAAGAATGACAGCATTTCAAAGTTAGGTATTGAACAAGTTGACATTGAGTATCATTAGGAAAAGCTTTGTCAAAGCTTTTCATCTTCTGCTCATTAGGGCAATTTACAAGAATGCCGGTTTAAGAGAAACCAATATTTATACCATATGAGAGAAGAGTGCTGATTGGTTGGCAAATGTAATCTGATTGCTGCAATCACCATAGCAACATCTCTACCAGTTAATGATGACTGATGACTTATCATTTAGATGCCATAGCAATGTCATGATGTTGACTGAATTCACCCCCTTTTTGCCTGTTTCAAATTATTTCTGTGAATAAGTTTAAAAATTCATGTTTTGCACTTCTACTATGAAAAAAAAATTGCACTATAGTATAAATCAATTTCTAGGTTTTCATAGAAACAAGGTTTTACAAACAGCAATGAAATAAGTGAGTTCTGTTGGTTGGGAATGAACATTGAAAAGGATCCAGATGAACATGTTTACTATCCCATCAAATGGTGACATGGGATCTTCTACGTTCACTGGAGACAGTAGCGCATCAGTTTAATATCTAATCCGAAAGACAATCCCTCAGTGTGTCCTCAATATTGATATGTGCTCCCCTAGATAACCTGCTCAAGGGCTTGACCTACCAAGTCAAGCTTGACACATGTGGTTGGGTTATGCAACAAAATGGTGTATTAAAATTGCTATTCTCTCATGAAAGTAATTCTTCTGAAAAAAAGGTCTTCCTTTGTCTTTCCATTGTTTTTCTATACTTCTTGAAATCTTGAGTGCTGCAACCTGTGACAAGCTTGAGGCATCTTAACTGACTGCCTAATTTATTTGTGTAAACCTTACTGAAAAGTTTTCAAGTTATTTTCTGACATTTAATACAACACCAAGTATAGGCCATAAAGAAAGTGCTCCAACACACCATCTGATTTTCCACATTCACACTGAAACAAATTTGGTGTCCTACCTCCAGTTGTTCAGGAGCTTGAAGTAGGAAAATATAAGGGCAATAGATGGCCCGTCTCATTCAGCAAAGGATCAAATCAGAATGAACTTTCATGATGCAAAGGAAAATGCCGTTAGCGTAATGTAATCATATCATTGAACTTAAATAGAGGAAATCAGTCCTATGGTGATGTATTCCGAGAGAGTCCTGTGAGATTCAAAACAATTTATTTTCTGGAGATAAGGACAGCGTCTCATACTATTTGCAGGTTTTTTTTGTATCTGTTCATTAGCTTGCAATGAGTTCTGTATTTGAATTCCATAATTTTTCTGCTGATGTCATTCGTTGATGTGATTTACTTTTCATCATTCAAAAGTGGTTAATCTTGTGCCTCCCTGCATTTACCTTCCATATATAATTGTTTTCCTCATTAATTTAATCTGTTCATGCCCCTTTGCAACTTTCTGCACCCATTTCCACTATTTGCTATGCCACTTGTATTTAAATGCATTGATGACATTCGGGCAAGTGGTTCTCTGTTCTTCCATCAAGTAATTTTTAAATCTACAGAACATCTGTTGCTGAAATACAAGATACACAAATCCTTGGAAGGTGGCACTAGTCACATCCTGCCAACTTAAGTGCACAGCCATTATTTATTGCATCCCTGGAAGCAAGTGATAGTCTCCTCTTTTGCTGAGTTTAAAGCAGTTAGTTCCATCATTTCCATCAAGTGATGCTTGGAGACAAACAGAATGCTGCAAAAGTGGCTAAGGAGCCACTAAGGAGTTTAGCCCCAGCAGTGAAAGTTGCCTGCACTGATTTGCCCATGCTGAACGTGTTTTGGATGAGGACCACTCATTCCAGGTTAGTTCAAACCTGGTTTGTCACCAGGAACTTGGTGACTTCTTGTGTACAGTTCGTTCTCGTATAACGTGTGTTTCATTAATACAAATTAGCTATAACATGATTGACGAATTGTTGACGCTGTTTGGATAATGTGAACTTTCTACTCACCGTGTATAGTGAATTTCTATAAGGATCTTGTACAGCGCGGTTTTCCAACGCGTGATCTTCTGGAGCGTGGGGACGCAGAGGAACACAGCTGTTGTGGTACAGCAGAATGAGCTGTATCTCATTCTTTGATGCAAACAATGACATGTTGCTGGCCAATATCTCTACTTTGTCTTTTACTACTGTAACCAATTCCTTATCTAATCAGTGGGATGCCTCCAGTTTTGGTTAACAGTCTATTTTATGTAGAACATTGTTTAACGACTTTTTAAACACCCACCTAAATGAATATATGAAGGCAATGGCAATGTGAGCCCCTTAATGACAGATATTTCTTCATGCGTGTTGGCTAACTCTCAAAAAATGCAATTGGATTGAAATCTTCTTCTGTTTTGCTCTTTGTCCAGTCATTTCTTTTCCTAATAAAAGGTTATGGTGATTTCTCAATAATTCATGTTAGAATAATAGACCTTTCTTTGTAATTTCCTAGGTAAAAACAAGGTAAAAACAATGACTGCAGATGCTGAAAACCAAATACTGGATTAGTGGTGCTGGAAGAGCACAGCAGTTCAGGCAGCATCCAACGAGCAGCGAAATCAACGTTTCCTAGTTAATCTCTCTTACTCTTACTCAAAATGGAATAATAGTTGCAAATTTCAGATCCAAGGGGATAATTATTGGATTGAGAATTTTGGACAATAACACATCATTAATTTCCTCATTAAATTCTTTCTAATGTTCTTGGAAAGGAAGTTTGGTGAGGGAAGCCATTGAATCTTTGATTATTTAACATTAACTTCTCCATTGCCAGATTTTTTTTTAGTTTTATTGAATCTATTCTTGATGTACTTTTAAGTGTTAGATAATTCATTAAAAATGAGTCTTTTTTTGCCTATTATTGTACAAAGTATTTTAAATAAATTTACCAGTTCCTGATTTCCAACTTCAGAGTTACCAGTGCCTGCCTCTCTGTCAAAACATTGTTACTGCTCCTCAGTGTTAACTATAGCATACTTTAGTCAGTTACTTTTTTTTTGTATTCTCTTGACTCTGTCCCTCTTCAGTGTATCATTTTTTTGTTTAAAATCACTCCTGACCTAAAGGAACTCTGCTGTTACATGAGTTTGGATAAGCTCTTTAAATGTTTAAATGGACATCTTTTATTGACCATGGTTTGTTTAATCAGTCAAGTCAAGCTCATGCCCTGTATCTTTTGTGAATATTTTCTATTGTTGGCCATTGGTGATCAAGCTTAGTTCGCTCAATGGCTGTTTGTGATGCAAAGTGATGCCAACAGTGCAAGTTCAGTTTCCATACCAACAGAAATCACTGTTAAGATTTTACCTTCTCAGGCTCTCCCCTCACCTGAGGCATGATGACCCTTTGATTAAATTCACAGTCAATCGTCTCTCTGTTGAGACAGCAGCCTGTGATCCTCTGGGACTATGTTGACTTTCATTGTGTTATCCGTTAATGGTTCTGCCAGACTGTTGTGATTAATTTCTGTCTCATTCCTCCAAAATCAGAGTTACTGAAATTTAAAACTATTAGCAATTCAGCATTCTCCTTCTGAAACTGAATTCAGTTGTTTTCAGTCACTGTTCTCTTGATGTTCCCTGTTAGATTATTCACTGATTCAGCTTTCTTACTCATTATGAGATCTTAAGAAGACCAGCTCTACCTCCCAAACCCATTGCTGACTGGTCAGATTGCTTCTCCAATTTTGAGTATTTAGTTAGAAGAAATTTCTTTTTTGTAAATATTGGGAAGATTGAGACCATTGTTTTTGATCCTGGCTCTAAATTCTGTTCGCTAACTACCAATTCCATCCCTCTGGCAACAGTCTGAGTTTAAGCCAGACAGCCCACAATCTTGGAATCGCATTTGATCCCAAAATGAGTTTGTGACCTCACATTCACACTGCCTGTAAGACTGTCTGTCTGTCTTTTTTTTGCCTTTTTAACATTGGTAGATTCTGCCAGTGTCCAGCTCATCTGCTGGTGATATGCTCAGTCATGCTTTGATGACTTCTTGAGTTAACTAATCTGATGGACTCCTGAGTCATAACACACATTCTACTTCTGGTAAACTTGAAGGCTGTTCATAACTCTGCTTGTCTTTTAACTTCTGGCAGCAGAAGTTAATGACAATGTGCATTGACCTACATCCAGCTCTCAGTCAAGAAGCCTTTTGATATTAGAATTTCCATTCTTGATCACCAATCCTTCTGTGGCTTGCCTTCCCCTACCTCTGTCATGTTCTCCAACCACACGAGCCCCTCTGAGTTATGTGCACTCTTTTCTAATTCTGGCCTCTTGTGCACTCCCAATCACTGTCACTTCACTACTGATGGCAGTGCTGACCACATTTTTAAAAATACTTTCTATGACCTACTTGTTTGACTATGCTTTTGGTCACTTGGCCTAATGTTATTTGTGTGAAGTCTTTGGGAGCTGATCTTGAGAACTTGCAACTTATAAAGTGTACTTGCATTCAGTTACTTGAACCTCCTCAGGTTGCCATGTAGCCTCAAAATCTGATGTTGAAGTTAGTTTTGCTGTTATACAATTAACTCTGATGGATTGTGTTGCTTTGTGACAGGCTTGACAATATTGGCAAAGGTTATTTCTTGCCTGAAGCCCATTTAATTATACAGAGAGTTTATTGTAGTGTTGGAACAGGCAAGAGCAGCAATCCATCTGTCTTCATTTGTACCAGTTAAGTTTATGGGTGCAGCGTCTGAATGATGTGCTGGCCTTGATGGGGAGTGTTGGTAGCTTTCTTAATGTGAGAAGAATCCAGTGTTGGCACAGATACACTTTTAGCAACCATCACTAGAGGAGGAAAAAAAAGCACATGTTTTCTGTGCTTTTTGTTGTTGTTCACTTTCTCCCACCTCCATTTACCCCAGCCAGCTTTAGCATTCCTAACATTGTCATGTCAACTAACTCAACATATCCTAGTTTTGAAGTTGATATTTTCCTGATTTGCTGATGATGTGCCTAGCAGCAGGTAAATCAGAAAGAAGGCTTCTGATAAGCTTGTTTCTGTTCAGTGCTACTCATTGGAGAAGGGTTTAAGAAACCTTCCAGTATTTATTGTGTGCTGTGGGCTATTGTAATTCTCTTCAGTGTGAAGATGCATGAAGCTTAGAGAATAGGATAGATATTGGAGATCAGACAAGTAGGTCAGATTCTGAGCTGAAAGCCATCCAAATGGGCTGTTTTTCATTTAGTTTGCATATTGCTGACTTCAGTCACATTTTAGCCACTTAAGAATCATTAAAGAAATTACAGCACTGAAGGAAGCTGCTCCACCCTCACTGTCTTTTCCCTGTGGTCAAGGAGTCCAGAACTAGAGCGCATAGGTTTAGGGTGAGAGGGGAAAGATATAAAAGAGACCTAAGGGACAACTTTTTCATGCAGAGGGTGGTACGGTGTGGAATAAGCTGCCAGAGGAAGTGGTGGAGGCTGGTACAATTGCAACAGTTAAGTCACAGTTGGATGGGTATATGAATTTGAAGGGTTTCGAGTGATATGGGCTGGGTGCTGGCAGGTGGGACGAGATTGGGTTGGGATAACTGGTTGGCATGGATGGGTTGGACCGAACGGTCTGTTTCCATGCTGTACATCTCTGTGACTGTAACAGTGGCCCCGACACTGACCCCTGTGGAACACCACTGGGTCACCTTTCTCCATTTCGAGAAACTCCCTTGAACTGCTACTGTCTGTCTCTTGTTGCGCAATCAGTTCTTTGTCCACCTCGCTAGAACACCCTGCACACCATGTGACTTCACTTTCTCCATTAGTTTACCACAGGGAACCTTATCAAACACCTTACTAAAATCCATGTATATGACATCAACAGCCCTTCCTTCATCTATCAAGTTGGTCACTTCCTCGAAGAACTCTATTAAGTTGGTAAGGCATGATCTCCCCCGCACAAAACCATGTCGCCTATCACTGATAAGCCCATTCTTTTCTAAATATGAATAGATCATATCCCTCAGTTCTTTCTCCAGCAACTTTCCCAGCACCGACGTCAGGTTCACTGGTCTGTAGTTACCCAGACTATCAACGAGGTAAAAACAATAACTGCAGATGCTGGAAAGCAAATACTGGATTAGTGGTGCTGGAAGAGCACAGCAGTTCAGGCAGCATCCAACGAGTAGCGAAATTGACGTTTTGGGCAAAAGCCCTTCATCACCGAAATTTCGCTGCTCGTTGGATGCTGCCTGAACTGCTGTGCTCTTCCAGCACCACTAATCCAGTAGTTACCCAGAATATCCCTACTACCCTTCTTGTACAGGGGGACAACATGATCAGTTCTCATTCTTCAAAAGTCTAGAGAATATAGATGCAGTTTTTTTCCAATCCCTTATCCTAGGATAATCCTGCTTTTGCAGAACCAATCTGGGGAACCTTCATTGCACTCCCTCTATGGGAATAGTATCTTTCCTCGGGTAAGGTACCAAACAGCATGTACTCCATATGTGGTCTAACTGAGTTTTGTACAATGTAAGCAAGGGTTCATTACTCCTGCACTCACATCCTTTTGCAATAAAGACTAATATGTGCAGCCTTTGTAATTGCTTTCATAAAAGCCCTCATGCTAGATTACTTTGACTTATTGACTAGGGCACTGAGGTTTTGTAAATCTGCACTTTCTAACCTATCATTTAGGAAACATTCTGCTTATCTTGCACTATTCCATCTGCAATATTACTTCTCACTCGCCAAGTCTGTCCACGTCATCTTGAACTCACTCTGCATCTTCCTCACAACACATGTTTACATCTAGCTTCGTATCATCTGAAAATATGGAAATATTACATTTAGTCCCCATATCCAAATCTTTGATATATATTGAGGTTACGGCTATACAGGACATTGGTTTGGCCATTTTTGCAATATTGTGTGCAGTTCTGGTCTTCCTATTGGAAGGATATTGTGAAACTTGAAAAGATTCAGAAAAGATTTATAAGGATGTTGGCAAGATTAGAAGATTTTCGCTACAGTGAGAGGCTGAATAGGGTGGGGCTGTTTTCCCTGGACCATTGGTGGCTGATGGTTGACTTTATAGCTGTTTAGGAAATCATGAGGGCCATGGGCAGGATAAATAGAGAAAGTTTTTTTTCCCTGGGGTGGGCAAGTCCAGAACTAGAAGCCATAGGTTTAGGATAAGAGGGGAAAGATATAAAAAGGGCCTAAGGTGCAAACTTTTTCACGCAGAGGGCGGTGTGTGTTTTGAATGAGCTGCCAGAGAAAGTGGTGGAGGCTGATACAATTACAGCATTTAAAAGACAACTGGATGGGTATATGAACAGGAAAGGTTTGGAGGGAATATGGGCCAAGTGCTGGCAAATGGGACTAAATTAGGTTAAGATATGTGGTCAGCATGGACAAGTTGGACTGAAGGGATTCTGGATTAGTGGTGCTGGAAGAGCACAGCAGTTCAGGCAGCATCCAAGTAGCTTCGAAATTGACGTTTCAGGCAAAAGCCCTTCATAGAGGGACTCCCTGAGATTCTCGTAGAGAGAGGAGGAAAACTTCTTCAAGGCAGGCATCCTTGCAAGAGGATTCGCAGTAGAGTTAAAATCAACTCGGTAAAAACAATGACTGCAGATGCTGGAAACCAGATTCTGGATTAGTGGTGCTGGAAGAGCACAGCAGTTCAGGCAGCATCCAAGTAGCTTTGAAATCGTCATTTCGGTCAAAAGCCCTTCATAGAGGGACTCCCTGAGATTCTTGTAGAGGTCTGTTTCTGTGCTGTACATCTCTATGACTCTACTGTATACAACTGAGCCCAAAGTACTGATTCTTGCGGTACCACACAGCCTGTCAATGTGAGAATGATGCATTTATTTCTACTGTTTTCTGCCTGTTAGCCAATGCTCAATCCGCTGAAACTAAACTTCTGAAAATCCCAAGCATATACATTCACTGACTTCCCTTTATCAATTCTGTTGATAACATCCTTGTAAAAGGTTGACAGCTTCATTAACCATGCTATTCACAAATCCATGCTAACCTTTCACAACAAGATCATTACTAACCAAGTGAACCTGTTATCTCAGCTTTTTATAATATAAAAGTATATAAGGAAAGTGATAAAATTACTGATACAAGGCTAACAGGAATGTAGTTCCTGGGATAACATTTGCTTTCTACCAACCTGTTGGAGCCATTCCAGTTTTGGAAGATGACCACTATCTTCATAATTACTACTTTCACAGTCTCGAATGTAGAATACCATGTCCTGGGAGCTTAACAATCTTAAGTCTCTCAAAACTTTCCAACACAACTCTCTCATTCAATTTCATTCAATTCCTTGTTCTCCCTAGTCTCTTTGATCTATAATTTTGGGAAATCTCCTACATCTTCCAAAATGAAGATAGACACAAAGTTATTGTTTATCCTCTCTGCTATTTCTTTATTACCTATTGTAAATGCCCTGACTCTCCCTTATGTTGGACTTGTGTACATCTCTGCTATATACTTCCTTATCAGATATCTATAATCACTTTCCTAGTATACATTGAGATTTTGTTTTCCTCTTTTGATTGTAGATTTTCTTGGTTCTTTTGCTGTATTCTAAAATCCTCCTAATCCTCAGGTTTATAACTGCTTCTGACAATTGTATAGACATTTTCTTTTAATCATTGTGCAATTCTTAAGTTCCTTTGTTGCCACTTGGCTAATTTACTTTGAATTTGAATGACTTGAATCTATTGTTGGTGTAAATTATATAATACTTCAAAGGGCATCTATTGCCTGTGTACCTTTTAATTTGCTGTTCAAATACATTATGTCAATTTGCCCCTCCCTATACTTCCTTTGTCCAAACTTAACACCTTGGCTTCAGATTGGACTATCTCACTTCCAAAAATTTTGTTTTTTACTCATCCCTAAAGATTCTTTCAGAACAAGATTACTGATTTAGCTCTTTAATATTTCATTACATTACATCGAAAATAACCCAAGCTCAAGTTGGACCCTAAACATTGCTTTAGGAAATCACCCTAATACACTTGAGAAACTCATTCTCCACCATATTAGTACTCAACAGGTTTACCCAGTCTATTGAAGTCGCTCATTATACATATCGCATGTTTCTCTAATCTCTTGATTAATACTATGACCCATGTTTTGGGGGGGGGGGGCGTGACTGTTGTGCACGTGCGCGTGTGTATACCCACCCAAACGTGGGCATTGTATACATTGTATACATACACACACGGCGTGGTATTAATATGTGTATATATAAAACACCTCCAAACATGGGTATGGTATTTATATATATATATGTATATATTCCTGACAATATTTGTCCCTTGCTGTTCCTTTGCTCTGCTCAAAAGATTCTACAATCTGAGGTCCTCCCTTTACTAGTGTATTGATCCTATTCATTCATTATCAGCTCAGCACCGCCTCCTTTATCTTTCAGGAATGTTAAACAAAATGTCAAATATATATTCAATTCCAAGATATAGTTGCTCTATTGATTCATTTTCAAAGATGTAAGTACTTTGTCAACTGCTAATTTCATCCAATGTTTCGCAGTCCTCCTGATCCTAAGATAATTTGCATCTTCTTTGAAAACATGCAAAGCATTCATCAAGAGCCCTGCCCAAGCTGTTTGCCACCACACATCGGTTATGGTCACTAAAAGGCTGGTTATGACTGATGAAAGACTTCATTGTTTCTTTGGATAGTTTCTTGCTGTTTATATATTTTTAAAATATGAATAAGCCTGTTTCCCTTCCTCCAAAGAACTAAAGAATCAAAGTCCTTTTGTGAAAAAAAACTGATAGCAAATTTTAAAAATGTCATTTTTAAGCAAGTGTAACCCAGATAGTAATTTTTCAAAAGCATGCTGTTAGACATGAAGCGTTGCTAGTTTTATCTGACAGTGCCACTGTCACTACTTAGTTACACCCCTGGCTATTCATAATCCCTCACTTACCTGTAAAATAACAAACTTTATACTTAAAAAGGAATTAACAACTGTGAACTGCTTTAGGCATTGTTTTGCATAAGTAGAAGGTTATATTATTTTCCTCCCAATCCACTCCTTCCTGTTATTGCCTTTCTTCTTTCTCCTATTCTTCCTGTCTAGTGAGTGGGAGTGAAGCCATGCAAAATATTGATATTTTACTGTTATGTTAACTGTATGTTCCTGACTCGTAAATCAAATATGATCATTTGTGAAGGAAGAAAAGCAAAAGCCCATGTCCTGCCTGCTCGTTGCTACCCTTGTGTTTCTCTAGTATTTTGTGCTTTCTTCATGTGCTAAATTTTGTATGTGCCCCATTTTAGTTCAAAACTGTGTATTCACTGCTCATTTACCAAGCTGCATAAGACTGAGCTACACCAGTTGACAAAAATGGCAAAGTGTTTGAATGAGCTGAAGCCTGTGGGCAGGATTTTGTCTGCCGAATAGAAATATTTTTTGCTCCCACCCTGACTGGACAGCAGACATGGAACCTTCATCAGTTCTGTGGGAATGGCCCAATGGAGACACTTAACCAGCTGCCAGTGCCTGCAATTGAGGTTCCTGTTGGTGGATGCCCAGCCTGTCCGGTAGCTCTTGATGTGATTGCTGGCTACATTGAACCCACCTGAGGCTCGGGTCAAAGGGAAGTGTGGGATGGGGTCGTGGACTGGGGGTCCTAGATGGGCTTTTGAGACAAGGGCAGGGATTGGGTGGCATGATAGTTTACAATGGCCTTTGCCATCGTAGCAATTCTGGTCCCTTTTTTAAAATATGGGCAGAGAATTACTCGTAATGATTGACTTGGTGAACTTGAGAAAGGAATTACAAGCATAACTTGTAGAGTTAAAGTTAGAGTGTGGGTTCAATGTGAAGTAAAGAAATGTGATGAGAAGTCAAATGAAGTGTGTTAGAACAGAAATTAAGCTTAGATGAGATATGAAATAAATGTTTTGTATTGAGTATTAGTACTTAGAGTTAAAATAAAGAAGGGTTTGTTTAATTTAGTTAAGAGTCAGTTCCCTGCCTTTTGTCTGTCTCACAAGGGAAGAATACCTGGGTAAAAGGTTAGAGTAATTTTCATACCAAGAGTAATGGAAATTTGACAGTGTCCCCTTCATGGGATATGGAACCAAAACAGCTAGATGGAGTTAAGATGTGAATCAGTCATGATCAAATTTAAGCAATACCTAATCTTCATGATATAGACATCAAGGGGGTCTACTATCAGTAAGCCACTCTAGCTCTCTCGAGTCACTGCACATTATCATTCTAGTCCCTTATTGTTATGAATTCCTGGAGTTGCTAATTCTGTTTCTCCTCAGATTGCAAATAAAATCCGTGTGTCTCTGACCAGATTCAACTGCATTGTGAAATTGGATTTTCAGTCCAGTATTGGTGTATCAGTTTGCTGGCACCACCCTAACCTACACCCTAACCTCTTGGCAGGCTGGATTAGAGGTTGAAAGGCTAGGTTAAGATAATTAAAAGGCCAATTGAGGTGAATGATTTCATGTCAAACTGGAATTGTTCAGATGGTCGATACTCTCTAATTGGTGTTATGACACCACCTCTGGGACAGGTGGGATTTGAACCTGGGCCTCTGGCTCAGATGTAGGGATACTACTACTGTACCACAAGAGCCAATACTTTCTTGGCCCCCTCAGTATTGGGAACATAACAGGTGCCCAGAGGCAACTGTTTGGTGGTTGGTTAGAGATCATCATTTTAAGGCTATCTCTGAAGTCTCTTGCCTATATAAGGCCAGACCTGCAGCCATCGATCGCTCTGTGTGTTTGTCCCCATGCACTATTATTGTCTAAAGCCAAGGTCTTTCTATTAAATTTCAAAATTGCTGAGAAATGCTTCCAAGATGGATGCCAATTCTTTTTTTTAACTGAACCTCAAAAAAAAAGCCTCTTATTCATTCACTAACTTCAGAAGCCCATGAATTCCTCTTTAGGGTCAGTCAGGATGGCGAATGCAACCTCTGTCCATTACTCGGCCAGTCCAGCAGTATTGGTAGCAGGTTGCTGATCCTGACACATTCCAGACATCACAATTGATGCTGATGTGCGGGTGTTCAGACCCAAATGCAATCAAATGTCCTGTGTTCAAGAATGGATGGAACTTGTGTTTTATGAATCAAAGTTGTGTTGAATTTTTTTAAGAAGGTGGGTTAGCAGTAGTTTGAGGAGCCTGAGATGAAATATCCTTACAAGGACTGAACTACAGTTCCTGCACTGTACTCTGTCTCTGTCCTCTTCTCTTCCATCTCTGCTAATCAAAATAAAAGTATATAACAACGATTTAACTGATTAGGAAGCATTAATCTCCCATTCTGTGACCAGTTGGTGTGTTAAATTGTGTCGAATGCTCTTTTATTTTAATTGACATTGCTCAGTCAGTTTATTAAAAGAGTGACGAGAATTATTGACAATGAAATGAAGTTCATTTCCAACCTATGTTTCAAACAGTTCAGAGACACTTAATTATTCATTTTTGTTTTTGACCTGCTGGTAGTAATGTTTGTTCTCTTCAGGCATTAACCTTTATTGCCTTACATCCCACACAATGAGCAGCATGCAGATTTTAAAATGGAATTCCATTTTGCTTCTCTCAGTACTTGTCCATGTCTGTCCTGGCCTTGACAGATCAAGGGAAGATCAATGCCACAAAGCTTTGAAACTGTGAAGCTGAATAACTGCAACCAAAGTGATTGTGGGACTTGATAATAGCTTCCATGCTGACTGCTCCTGTGTGGAGGAGACAGAGATCATAATTAGACAGGCAAGGATGAGGAATATCTTTATGATGTTGTGTTCTGCCGGGCCTGTGATTAGCTGTCGTTCCTGCAATGTTGGTAATTAGGAGCAGATTAAACAAAGCAGGAACAAATCAGAAATTGGTTCACTTTACCAACCAGCTACTGGATTTGGAAATGTGAATTTGCAATCATTTTATGTCAGCCATTAGTACTGAGTTCAAAACACAGACCCAACAATAATGAATGGAAGCAAGTGGGAGTTTAAGGGTTTGTGAAGTCAGTGGATGTTGGAGATGGGATAGAGTAAACCATAGAGCATTGGAAACGTAGGGAGGAACATTTTAAATTTGAAGCATTGGTGGACAAGAGCCAATAAACATTAGCATGGATGGCAAACAGGATGTCATGTTGGATAGCTTTGGTTGTGCTGTAGTGTAAGGGAGTTGGGTATATGGCAGAAGTGGGAACCTGTTCAGTTGAGCAGGTTTTTGGGGACAGCAGTGGTATAGGTGCAGGCTTTAGCAGCAGGGGTGGTGAGGGTAAAGAATGTTCGTGATTTTAAGTAGGTAGCTTTCCTGACAGAGAGACAGGAGGATAGATACTCAGCTCTGGCTTGAATAGAACGCTGAGGTTGTTAATGAGTGGATTCTGCCCTTGATATGACATGGAGGAGGACAAAAGGTGGTGCTGAGGAGATGGCATTTACACTAAAGCCACAGGTGAAACTGCTTTATACTTTTCAATCATTAGATGAGCCACAGTTTTCTCGAGCTAAGACAGATGTTAGATACAAGAACAAAGTACTGCAGATGCCTGAAGTATGAAATTAAAACACAAGATGCTGAAAAACACAGTATTGATGGAAAGAAAATGGTTTTATTAATGTTTCAGGCATCTGACCAAGGTGAGCAAAGTCTCAGATGTGAACCATTGAATCTCTTTCCCTTCTGACAGATTGTGCCAAACCTGCTGAGTACATCTATAATTATCTGTTTAGGTTACAGGTGCTGGGGCATTTGACAGCACAGACAATAAAGGGAATGTGAAACTGATAGCATCAGTGTAGGTATGGAAGCTATTCCTCTGTATTCCAGAAATTTCACCAAGAGGGCTGCATGCAAATATGGGAGAGAAAGGAACCAACTATGGATCTTTGTGGGATTCTAGACTGACTGGGAGGAGATGCTGTGGTACCATCGAGAGGTTGTTTCTGGATGTTGAAAGAGAGATACTTGGGAAGGATCATCTGGCCAATGTTATCATAGACTGCAGAGTTGTCTTGAGGCCCAAAGCAGAATGATGCACTGCAGTTACTGTTTTTAGCTGGAAGGTGGAGGCTTTACTGGGTGAATGTCGGGATATAGTAAGTAAATCATTGGCAGCAGAGATATGGTGAAGAGTAGAGGTTTTGTGACTGGACGCATGAAAGTGCAATTGCAAAATGGTGTTGTCTTTTCAGGGTGAACACAGAAGGAAGTGTCATTTGAAAGGAATAAGGCAATATCTTGAGGGATACAAAGAAGTGATCACAGGATGAAAATAATAATCAATCTTGTGTGAATTATACTATTTGTGTCCATGAAGAGCAAGTTATTTAGGACTGAAATATAATGCAGCACTTACAGGCTCAGTACTTTGTGTCTCTTTTTATAGTGTTGATTGTTATGAAGACTTTGCTTTTGAGGTCTGTTTCAATTAGAGGTCCATTTGAGATCTTCAATTGTATTATGACCGGTTTTGAATTCTACATTGCGTCAATGCGAGTAGCTCTGGGCCCCTTTTTATTGACACAAGGTTCTTTTGATATGCAGGATGTATCAATCGCTTTAAACAGAATGTATGTACTAGATTCTACTAACATTTCATTTGCAATCATATTGACTGGCAACTGCAATAAAATGAAGCTATTTCAGAAGCTGAATTGCTGATAGATTAAAACACAAGCTGTACTAATTAAATGAACATTATATTGGCGACAAAGCCAATTGTATTGGCGACAATATTGGAGATATTCAACAATTAAATCAGATTCAGATATAAGCTGATGCTCGACTCAAAGAAAGGCTATTTTACAGATTTGCTCGCTGAGCTGGAAGGTTTGTTTTCAGACGTTTTGTTACCATACTAGGTACAACATCAGTGAGCCTCTGGTGAAGTGCTGGTGTTGTGTCCCACTTTCTGTTTGTGTGTTTTGGTTTCTTACGGTGGGTGATATCATTTCCATTTCTCTTTCTCAGAGGATAGTAAATGGGGTCCAAATTGATGTGTTTATTGATGGAGCTCCAGTTAGAATGCCAGGCCTGTAGGAATTCTCGTGTATGTCTCTGCTTAACCTGTCCTAGGATGGATATGTTGTGCCAGTCGAAGTGGTGTCCTCCTTTGTCTGTATGTAAGGATACTAGTGATAGTAGGTCATGTCTTTTGGTGGCTAGTTGGTGTTCCTGTATCCTGGTGGCTAGTTTTCTGCCTGGTTTTTCAATGTAGTGTTTGTTGCAGTCCTTGCATAGTGTTTTGTAAATGACATACGTTTTGCTGGTTGTTTGTATAGAGTCCTTTGTTTATTAGTCACTGTTTAAGTGTGTTGATAGGTTTGTGGGCATTCATGGTAGCCCAAATGTCAAAAATCACAAAAAGCTATTTTACAAAATTAGAACATATCCTCAAACCCATTTATCTCCAATTCATTTAAGATGTGCAGGTCAGGTGAATTGGCCATGCTAAATTGCCCGTAGTGTTAGGTAAGGGGTAGATGTAGATGTAGGGGTATGGGTGGGTTACGCTTCGGCGGGGCGGTGTGGACTTGTTGGGCCGAAGGGCCTGTTTCCACACTGTAAGTAATCTAATCTAAAAATTTACTTTCCACTGGCCTGACATGGATGGGTGGTGTTTTATTGGTATGTCATCTCAGAATGCTGTAGGTTACTCTCAGGATGAAGGAGAAAGTGAGAACTGCAGATGCTGGAGATCAGAGTCTAGGGTGTGGTGCTGGAAAAGCATAGCAAGTCAGGCAGCATCTGAGGAGCAGGAGAATCGATGTTTAGGGCATAAGCCCGTCATCAGGAATGAGGCTTGTGGGCCGGGGGGCTGAGAGAAAAATGGGATGGGTGGGGTTGGGGGGAAGGTAGCTGAGAATGCAATAGGTAGATAAAGGTGAGGGAGAAGGTGATAGGTCGGAGAGAAGGGGAGAGCGGATAGATGGGAAAGGTGATGGACGGGTCCTGAGGGCGTTGCGGAGTTGGTGGCTTGGGGGAGGGGAAATGAGGAAACTGGTGAAATCCACATTGATCCTCTGTGGTTGCAGGGTCCAAGGTGGAATATGAGGCGTTCTTTCTCCAGGCATTGGATGGTAAGGGTTTGACGATGGAGGAAGCCCAGGACCTGCATTTCCTTGACTGAGTCGGAGGGGGAGTTGAGTGTTCAGCCATGGGATGGTAGGATTGGTGGGCGCGGGTGTCCCAGAGATGTTCTCTGAAATGATCCGCAAGTAGGTGTCCTGTCTCCCTGACGTAGAGGAGACCATATCGGTTGCAACGGATACAGTAGATGACATTGGTGGAGGTACAGGTAAATTTCTATCGGATATGGAAAAGATCCTTTGGGGCCTTGGATGGAGGTGAGAGGAGTGGTGTGGGCACAGGTTTTACAGGGGAAAGGGAAGGTGCGGGGAATAGAGTGTGGGCTGGTGGGGAACTTGGACCTGACGAATGAGTAGCGGTGGGAATGATCTCTCCTGAATGCTGATAGGGGTGGGAAGGGACATATGTCTCTGGTGGTGGGGTCCGTATATAGGTGGCATAAGTGGCAGAGGATAATGCGATGTATGCGGAGATTGTTGGGGTGGAAGGTGAGGACGGGGGTGGGGGGTGGGGGGTGGTGGGGGGGGAGTAGTTTTGTGCATTGTTATGATAGACATTAGTACTGAATTTAAGGGAGACCTTCTAGCACCTTTGCAATCCAGATTTGATCCACTGCCTGAGTCCATAAGATGTTGTCAGCTCAATCCTTAATACTGTCAGTAATATCCCTTTCAGAAGTTGCCCCCTTCTGTAACAACAGAGACTTTGAAAAGGACCTGGTATAAGCTTTCGTTTGTTTGATGGCCTAAGCTGTTTTGTCCATGTGGTGTGTGGTGTCTAATGCATACCTCAATATTTTCCTTTTCAGACCCATGTGCTATGGGTAGGATTATGGAAGTTACCAACCAGCAGAGTAAAATGTTAAATGATTATTGTACAGTCTGCACATAAAGGCTGCGTGACTCCCTTTGAAGTCAAACTCCAATGTTGCTTAGTACAATGTGATGTACAATAGAAACAAAACTGCTAGAAGTACTCAGCAGGTCAGGCAACACCCATGTAGAAATATACAGTTGACTCAGGTCAATGAGATTTTCCAGAACTGAATTGTTCACTGTGTTCCTCTATCTATGGCTGCTTCTTGGCCTGCTGACTATTTCTAGCTTCTATTTTGGATTTCCAGCATTTTGTTTTTGCTTTTTGATATGCCCTTTTGATGACCTTGCTCTGGTATTGGGAGTCAAACAGCTTTCAACTGTCTTGTTGTCTGTTCTCTACATGGTGTAAAGGAAGCGTGATGATGATAGGAATTGGATGACCATCTGTCTGGCTCAGTGTATAGTTTGGTTTTTGCAGAAATTTCTAAATGTAAATTAAAATCCCACAGATTTGTTTTGGAACAGCTCAGGGAAAATTGTTAATGATATTAGTGAATGTGCTGTGGCAGGCTGGCTGTTTTGTGGAAACTGATGTATTTCCTGACTCCCTCAAGCCTCCTTACTAACTCCAGGGCATGAGTCTGTGTGCGATGTTTTACGGGGGAAAACTTGCTTGCAGGAGTGCAGTTCCAATAACATTCAAGAAGTTCAACACTACCCAGGACAAAGCAAGCTTGTCTGATTAAAGCACTGTCCACCACCTTGAGCATTTGCTTCCACCTCCTGCACCACCCACATACTATGAGTGCAGTGTGCATACCATCTGTAACATTTAATGCAGCAACTTGCCAACACCTTTTCAACAAAACTGTCCAAACCTACAACTATTACTATTTAGAAAGACAGAACCAGCAAATCCATGGGATATTCACCAATTCCAGGTGACTCATCCTAACTTAAAAATGCCTTTATTGGCAGTGGGTCAGGAATTCTGGAACGGAGTACTTTTCCATAGACTACAATGATTCAAAAGACAGCTGAACGCCATCTTAAGGGCAATTAAGGATTCTCTTTAATAACTGTTGGCCTTGCTGGTGACACTGATCCTGCGAACTAATGAAATATTTGAGAAAGAAGTCGTAATGAACTACAAAAAAGGGGTTTATGCAAAGGTTGGTAGGGTGGAAGGTGAGCACCAGGGGCATTCTGTCCTTGTTACTGTTGGAGGGGTGGGGCCTGAGGGCGGAGGTGCGGAATGTGGACGAGATGTGTTGGAGGGCATCTTTAACCACGTGGGAAGGGAAATTGCGGTCTCTAAAGAAGGAGACCATCTGGTGTGTTCTATGGTGGAACTGGTCCTCCTGGGAGCAGATCTGGCAGTGGAGGAGGAATTGGGAATATGGGATGGCATTTTTGCAAGAGGTAGGGTGGGAAGAGGTGTAATCCAGGTAGCTATGGGAGTCGGTGGGTTTGTAAAAAATGTCAGTGTCAAGTCGGTCGTCATTAATGGAGATGGAGAGGTCCAGGAAGGGGAGGGAGGTGTCAGAGATGGTCCAGGCAAATTTAAGGTCAGGGTGGAATGTGTTGGTGAAGTTGATGAATTGCTCAACCTCCTTGCGGGAGCACGAGGTGGCGCCAATGCAGTCATCAATGTAGCAGAGGAAGAGGTGGTGAGTGGTGCCGGTGTAATTACGGAAGATCAACTGCTCTACGTAGCCAACAAAGAGACAGGCATAGCTGGGGCCCACCGCAATTTCCCTTCCCACGTGGTTAAAGATGCCCTCCAATGCATCTCGTCTACATCCCGCACCTCTGCCCTCAGACCCCACCCCTCCAACAGTAACAAAGACAGAACGCCCCCGGTGCTCACCTTCCACCCTACCAACCTTCGCATAAATCAAATCATCCACCGACATTTCGGCTATCTCCAAACAGACCCCTTCGAGGGATATATTTCCCTCCCCACCCCACGTGTGCCCATGGCTACCCCTTTGGTCTGGAGGAAGTGGGAGGATTCAAAGGAGAAATTGTTAAGGGTGAGGACCAGTTCGGCCAAGCGAATGAGTGTGTTGGTGGAAGGGTGCTGTTGGGGACGTCTGGAGAGGAAAAAATGGAGGGCTTGGAGGCCCTGGTCATGGTGGATGGAGGTGTAGAGGGATTGGGTATCCATGGTGAAGATGAGGTATTGGGGGCCAGGGAAACGGAAGTCTTAGAGGAGATGGAGGGCGTGGGTGGTGTCTCGAACGTATGTGGGGAGTTCCTGGACTAGGAGGGATTGGACAGTGTCGAGGTAGGTAGAGATGAGTTCAGTGGGGCAGGAGCATGCTGAGACAATGGGTCGGCCAGGGTGGTCAGGCTTGTTGATCTTGGGCAGGAGGTAGAACCGGGCAGTGCGGGGTTCCCGGACTATGAGGTTGGAAGCTGTGGGTGGGAGATCTCCTGAGGTGATGAGGTTCTGTATGGTCTGGGAGATGATGGTTTGGTGATGGGGGGTGGGATCATGGTCGAGGGGGCAGTAGGAAGAGGTGTCCTCGAGTTGACGTTTGGCTTCAGCGGTGTAGAGGTCAGTGCGCCAGACTACCACTGTGCCCCCTTTATCCGCTGGCTTGATGGTGAGGTTGGGATTGGAGCAGAAGGATTGGAGGGCTGTGCGTTGTGATGGTGAGAGGTTGGAGTGGGGGAGGGAGGTCAACAGGTTGAGGCGGTTAATATCCCAGCAGCAGTTGGAAATGAAGAAGTCGAGGGGAGGTAATAGGCCAGCGTGGGGTGTCCAGGTGGATGCAGTGTGTTGGAGGTGGGCGAAGGGGTCCTCAGAAGGTGGGCGGGAGTCCTGATTGTGAAAGTAAGCTCGGAGGCGGAGGCGACGGAAGAATTGTTCGACATCACGGCATGTATTAAATCCATTGATGCGTGGACGGAGGGGGATGAAGGTGAGTCCTTTGCTGAGGACTGATGGTTCGTCGTCCATGAGGGGGAGGTATGGGGGATGGTGAAAACTCGGCAGGGCTGGGAGCTGGGATCTGGTGTGGGTGTGGAGCTGGGAGTGGGGGCGGAACCTGTAACTGGAGTGGGTGTGATGGTGGGGGGAATGGGGGTGGGGTAATGAGCAGGAGTAGTGTTCCTCTTGGGGTTCTGGGGGGTGGGGATAGTGACAGTGGGGTCTGTGGGGGGCATGTCAGCAGAATGCAGGTGAGTGGTGCTGGTGGGGGTGGAAGTGGTGGTGACCACGGCAGTAGGGGAGGCGGAAGTCACTGAGCATGTGGTATCAGCGATGCTGTGAAGGGCAGAAGTGATGTGAGGTGTGATGCATGAGGAATTGAGGGGTGGAAGTGGTTGTAGGAGTGCCCATGATGGGGGCAGAAGGGACATCATCAATCAGCGTGGGGGTGCTAGCTGCATCAGCCACATGGCTAATGGTGGAATAGGTTCCGAGGCCAGGGGAATCTTCTGGAATGTTTGAGGAGCGCTGGTTATGGAGGTGGGTGGATAAAAATTTGTTGTACTTACAGTTTTTGATGTTTGAGATGGAGTTGAAATACTGTTTGTTGAGAGTATGAATTCTCATAAGGATGTAGTACAGAGTGGGACCTTTGCAATTCTGAGAGAGTGTGGCCCTCAGCTGAGGCAGGGCTGACTGTAGAGAGGTTAGGTGCCGGCGCATTGCTGCAAGCGTGGCCTGACCTCTGTCTTAATTTTATTGCTAGTTCAAAGGATTCTATTTTATTTTAAAATCCTTCCATCTGACCAGTACCAATGTGTTTAACTCTATCTTTCTTCATTCCACAGTCAACTCTGTGCGGCAACACGGTGGCATAGTGGTTAGCACTGCTGCCTCACAAGCTAGAGACCTGGGTTCAATTCCCAACTCATTGACTGTGTGGAGTTTGCACATTCTCCCTGTGTCTGCGTGGGTTTCCTCCGGGTGCTCCGGTTTCCTCCCACAGTCCAAAGATGTGCAGGTCAGGTGAATTGGCCAGGCTAAATTGCCCGTAGTGTTCGATAAAGGGGTAAATGTAGGGGAATGGGTGGGTTGCGCTTCGGCGGGTCAGTGTGGACTTGTTGGGCCGAAGGGCCTGTTTCCACACTAAGTAATCTAATCTAATCTTCTATGTTAGCTTGTCTCTTCTCAATCCACATGGTCTTGAGAGGTAACATTTTATCTAAAGTTTTTGGTTTATAACTTCCCTAGTCCTCCTGAGGCACATTAACCATTTCATGCAATACTGTTCTAATAAGATGCTGAGTACCTAGTACAATGCAAATGGGTGTTGTGAACTAATGAAAGTTAATTGTTCTGGTGCAGTGGCAGTGTCCCTGCTTCTGGGCCAGAAGATCCAGATTCATGTCCCACTTCACGTGGAGGTGTGAATTGACACGTTTGAACAGGTTGATTTTTAAAAAGTGAAAAAAAGAACAAGGGTTTCGAGGGATATTGGCCAGGTGCTGGCAAATGGGACTAGATTAGCCTCCGGTGTATGGTCAGTATGAAGGAGTTGCACCGTATGGTCTGCACATCTCTGACTATGACTATATAAAGACAAGTCAGCAAAGGTTAAGAGGGTTTTTACAGTGTGTGGATGGCTGAAATAGAACTCACTAGAATGTGTATACCTGGACTCCATTGAAGAGCATTGTACTTCTAGAGTAGAACAACTGAGTATGTTTTGAGACCTGTCCTTCATATACTCTGAATGTTTAGTGCAGATGGAGACACAGTGGTAATGCACTGGACTAGTTTTGCAAAGACCGAGGCTAATGCATTGGGTATGGCAAATGGTGAAATGTAAATATAAATGAAAATGGAAAGCTAACTGAATGGCAATCTTGCTAATTGTCATAAAACCCAAGTAGTTCACAAATTTCCTTTTTAGGAAAGGAAATCTCTCACCCTTATCTGATCCGAATTGTGTGACTTCAGACCACATATGTGGTTGGTATGGTCCTAGCAAGCCAATTCTACCAATTCTTTTGTTAGCTTGTCTCTTCTCAATCCACATGGTCTTGAGAGGTAATATTTTATCTAAAGTTTTGGTGTGGAAGTGGACCTTCAGCTTTTAACATCTCCCCTTAAGTAATTCTTTTAGGGTGTTGATCAGTGATTCACTGAGGCTAAATTCCAGTCACTGTTTTGATTGCCAACAACTTCATGGCTTGATGCATTTTCTCCTATTCTCCATTGCCCTGTGGGTGAAGGAAGAGTGATGTGATTGATATCTAATTGATTCTACTGTGAATCAGTGCAAGTATTTTTTCACAAACTGGGGACTGTTGCCTGAAGCAGTCTTGCCTCAGTACCCTTGAGTGGAAGAACTTTTCTTTAATGCTTTGATTACTGCCACAATTGCACAAGTGTGGAGTTTAGAAGTTTATTTCCACCTGTACAGTAACTTACCCTGATCAAATATCCTTTACCTTGGAAGTGGGTTTGGTCTAGTCCCAACCTTGTTTGGAAAAGTAGAAGCTCAGAGTTTTGTTCGTGTCTGGCTATTAATTATGACAAAATGATATGAAATCTTCAATTTCTTTTGAAGTGACTGGTCACCTTACAGCTGAAGGGAATAGTCCATGTCGAGCTCGCCAAGTGGCCTTTGTGGATTTTATGAATTATTCGCTCATTAGTTTTGGTATTACAGCCTGAGATTGAAACCTAGAAGATCACTTCCTATCGCCAAATGTTTCCTTTGTTCACTGTATGAACCATCTAGGTGAAACTTCCTGATGAGTTCATAAAGCTGCTTTTTATACTTCTCAGATTTCCTGCAACTACATTGCAAAGGCTGGTAAACAATCTATGACTGACATTTTTTTACCTCAATAAGTGTTAAATCTTCATCAAGAGAATGCACAGACTATTACCAGGAAAAACTCGGGCATGTAGACTTTATAAGACATAAATCTGAGTCTGAATCTCTAGATACATAATAGCATTTTGACTGTCTCCATGGCAACAAAGTGTAACAATGATCTGTGTCCTGTCTCAGTTTGTAACTTCAATCCCATCAGGTAGTCCGAGAAACATTCACATTCCCACTTTACTGCTAAAACATTTCTCTCTCTCTTTCCCTCTGGTTGCATAATCTGTTCCAGTTGATGCTGAATGTGAAATAGACTAGCTTTTAGCTATTGTTACCCTGACCCTGGTTGACTGTTGAATGACTGGGATGTAATATTTTCAGAATTTGCTAATGCCGCAAAAGCAGGTGGGAATGTACATTGTAAGAAAGATGCAGGAAAGTTTCAAGCAGACTTAAACTTGCTAGCAAAATGGACAAGGACGTGACTGATGGAACACAATGTGACTAAGTGTGAAGTTACCCATAGGTTGAGTATTTTTTTGATTGGTGAGAGGTTGGGAAGCGCTGATGTCAAAGAAATTTGGTGTCTTTGTTCATGAGTCTCTAAAAGTTAGCATGCAGTTGCAGCAAACAGTTAGGAATGCAAATGGAATGTTGGCCTTTATCACAAGAGGCTTTGAGTAAGTAGAAGTGAAGATGTTTTACTGCAGTTTGTATAGAATAGAATAGCTATCAGATTTTATCTGGAGAACTGTGTACAGTTGTAGTCTCCACATCGAAGGAAGACTTTACTTACCGTAGAGGGAGTGCACCAGAAATTTATCAAATTAATTCCTGGGATGGTGGGAATTGTCTTATGCAGGAAGGTTGAGGAACCTGGATTTGTATTCTCTAGAATTTCAGAATGAGAGGTGGCTTAATTGAAATTACAAAGGTGGGTATGGACAAGATGTTTCCCTAGCTGCTGAATCTAGCCCCAGAATAAGTGGTAGGCCATTGAAGATGGATATAATTGAAAGATGGTGAAGCTTTGTAATTTTCTACCCTAGAGGTCTGTTGAAGCTCAAGTTTTGATATGTTTAAGATAGAACTCAATAGATTTCTGCAGACTAATGGCGTCAAGGAAAAATACATTGAGATGGATGGTCAGCCATGATCTAATTGAATGGCTCGATGGATTGGACAGCCTGCTCATGTTCTGATGAGTCTTCTCTGGTGAAATGGCCCAAGAATCTAATTTCAGTCCAGGCAAATTTATACATTTTATTCAAAGTGAAGCCTGCATTCTGTAATGCTTTCTGAACTTCAAAACACTGATTTGTGCTCTTGCTTTATAATGCTTTGTATGAATATGTCATCTACATGATAGATTAATCCAATTTTTGCCCTTCTGAAAAATGAGTGATTGCACATTGAACTATTTCTGGGGCTGATGATATGCCAAAGGCTAAGTTGTTAAGGCAAAATTGCTCAAAAGGTGCAATGAAGATGAATAATAACCTTGACTTGCAGTCTCGGGGTGTTTGCAAAAAAGCATCTATAAGCATCTAACTTCATGATGAGTATGCTCTTGGCTAGTTTTACCAGACTGCCATCCACTGAAAAACTTTGGTGGATTTCCCTATGCACAGCCTTATTCAATTGAATATGAGGTCTGTGTGTAGCCTGAGCATATCATTTGGCTTAGGGACTTGTCAAAGCCCAATAAACCATCTTGTAGGCTGTGTGATTGGTGATATTACCACTCTGTAGTCTGCTGTTGAGCCATGCTTTAAATTCAGCAATGAATGTGGAACCCTCCTGGGAGGGCGCAAACGTACTGGCTTGGCATCTTGAATAAGGTGAAGTGATATTCCTCCTCGAGCTTCATGGACTTTGTAAGAACTGTGGGAAATATTGATGAAATACAGTTCCATTATTGCCCTGTGATACTGCATTCCTGTTTTCCAAAGACCTAATTGAGTGTGTGCATTCCTACTTGAAGGAGAAGTTGTATTGTTCTTTAAGACATGGAAAATCTTGTTGATCTCTCACCCTTTCTGGTTTAATGTGGTAGTGAACTGACCTTATACTTGAAGATCTGTCCCCAAAATGTTCATTGATCTAAGATGTGAAGTTGCTGACTAAAACTGAAACTGCTGAAAACAACAATGCTGGAGATCCCAGCAGGTCAGAGCTGAAACTACTGCCCTGGTTTCGAGTTTAATCTTTATCTCTTCACTTCCAATTTGCATGTCAAGAACCTCTAAATGCCTTCCTTGACTTCATTCAAGAAATTGGTTTTCCTTTTCTGGCTGTTCATTGTTTATTTATTGATCTTTCTGAATTTTGAGAACTTTTTTCATTTTTCTTTCTGGGATTTTTCTTTTCCGCTGCTTTTGTCACGATGATGTTTAAATCTGCAGTCTCTCTGCATTGTTGAGCATTTATGGACCTGTGGTATTGCTTTGCTGCACCATGTGAGCGTTTGAAATCGCTGCTGTACTAGTTCGTTCTGCTTATGGCAAGGAGGGTGACATTGCCATATTGTGGCTTACCCAACTCACCAGTTGAGCCAAAGTCTCAGTGTTTCCTCAGATAATAGCCCAGTTCTGAAGTCTGACCTAAGCCTGTGTCATGTACTGAATTGCTTATTCCGCAGTCAAATTGGCTTCTCATCAGAGCTGCCTACCATTGCCTTTCTGTGAATGAGTTTGTTGTTTAATGCTTCCCCATCCACCATGGCTCATGTGCTAAAAAGGTCAGTGATGAGCTATTCTATGGATTTCCCTAGCCACTGAGAACTTTCGTCAAATCACACTCACTCATTTACAAGGTTTGTTTTCAGTTGAAATACGCAGCAAATGCCTCAAGGATGGACTTGAAAGCTGCAGTAGTCACTTCTACACCCTGTCTCAAGAGGATGCCCACAACTTTAGCCCAACTGCAATAGGGTTAGGGTTAGGCATGCAGTAGTTTAATAATCTGGTGTTTCTGCCCTTTGTCATGCAAATCCAGTGATGCTGAATGGTATTCAGATCGCTGCTTCTGTTGTGTGTTGTGGAATCAGCTAACGATTGGTAACAGGGCACTATTCAAAACATCTATCCCATGTTGGTTCTAAGGGGCCTGTTTGGTTGACCATAGGAGAGGATGAACCACTAATGATTCATAAGAGGCACTTGTCAGACCTGATGTCCCTCTTCCTCTCCTGCAATAAGCTGCAAGTTAATTTGGCTTTCTATAGGCATATGGACGCATACATCTCCAGTGGAGAGTTATCAATTCTCACTTAAACCTTTTTAACTTTCACTGGAATGTACATTAATACCAGGTTAGTACACTCCTGTATGCAGTCAGGCTAAAGCTGCATAATTGGTGAACCATACTTATCTGATTTATGCCATCTGATTTATCCTTTCACTAACTTTAAAAGGTTGCAATTATCGCATAATCACCTAAAGAAATTTTCATGTTCTGGTGTAGTTTCCCTGTTCCTATTTTATACCTTCAATTGCTTACCCTCAGCCAATTTTGTACACCATTTACATTGCTGTTGTGACCGCTGGAGGAACTTTAGCTGGTAATCACAACATCATATTGACAAGTAATTTTTTGTTTATTTTACTTGGCCTCTTCTAGTACATTTTTCGCTAAACTATCCTATGACATAGTCTGAGATGATTATAGTGTTTTAAAACTATTCCAATTTCAGAGAAAGTTCACTTTGTGCAATAATACAATGGTCTTATTGTCCCTAACCCCGAAATAGATTTCAACTGGACTAGTATTGTTGGAATGATTGGACGACTTGTTTTTAATTTTTATTTCACCAGAACATCCATCCTTGATGCATCGTAATAGGCTAGAACTTTTCTTTAAAATTAATTACTCCTACATGTTTAGTTTCATCAATGTTTCTTTCTGACGTGCCCTGTCATCACTAAGCAATGTCTTAGAAGGCGACAAATGACATTGTATATGTTAAAACCAACATGATAGTAGTAACAATCGCGGTCCAGTTTTTATCAGGACGGGAGAATTGATACCTACTGAATGATGAAGATAAGGTCTTAAATTCCGAGTACAGTCGAATCACCTGCTCCAACAAATGCCACAAAAAGAATGCTCCATAGCTTGCTGAAGTCACTTTTTAGATTAAGTCATTTAGAAATAACTATCATAAATTGCTAAAAAAAAAAATTTGTAAAGATTTAAACAGAGTGAATCCAGTAACAGAAAAACTAAAATCTGCTTTCTCTGAAAATGGTTAACTTCTTCTGGAAAAAGATGAAGCCAAACATGATCAATCTGTCACACAGTTTCTTGCTGCTTTCAAGTAATTTTTTATAAAGAAATTTGCCAAACAAAGAAGCAAAGGATATTTGATTTCTTTAATCAAGCTGTGCTGCTGTTAAAACTTGTACAAAACTCTCTCTTCTTACAAATTAAAATCCAGTAAAATAATAGAATTCATTGATGGCATCACTGATGACTCTTTGGCTTATACTGCGGAATTATTTCACTTACAAGATGTCTCCAGATTGTTGTCATAGAGATCACAGTAAGATACTTTAATCATACTGTTTTTATTCTTTTTGATCAGTCTTGCTTTGATTAAAGCCAATCAAAGGATCAAAGGGTGGTGTACGTTTGCTAAAGGCTATCATCTTCCAGTATAACCAAGATGATAAAGCAAATAGTCCTCTCAAATGTTTCGAGTCCAAATTCATGGAGTGT